>NW_026948600.1:3300000-3960000 GCF_035770615.1 Melospiza melodia melodia | reverse complement strand
GACAGTGGTTAATTCCAAATCTTGCACCTGCAAAGATAACGTGTCCTTGGGCCTAGCTGAGTATGATAAAAAATGGACAGCAAGGTGTGAGAAGTAGAAAACGTAGGCCCAAAGGAATGAGGAAAAGTTAATGGTATAGTTTAACCAATAGATTGCTTGGCTTACAGAATATTCATAAGCTTATTATTTGCTGTATAAATATTTGATACTTTCTTTAATAAACTGGACCTGTGATGAACCATCTGGTGTCCTGGTCTCCTTCCTTCGACACTGCCGGTGCTGCAGGGGGTGCAGGGGCGAGTGGTGTTGACCTGGCTCCCATCAATCATCTCCTCTTGTCCCTGTGGGGCCCAAGGACTGGGACACAGCAGGTGCGGTGGCTTTGCCAGGGGGTTCCCAGGCTTTCCCTGTGCTCAGGGGTGTCACTCACAACACCCATGAACCCCTTTCGTATAAGCTGGAGAGAGAAGTCTGTGATGTGGTTGCTCAGCATTGCTATGAATAAGAAGCTTGACTAGGCCAATATTCAAGCAGCAATCAATTTATTATTTATTATGGTAAAGTATGAGCAATACAGCGCCGAGTACAGTGGGAGAAGTTTTCCCTCCAACTGCACACCAATAATTCAGGGTTACAGGTATTTATAGGGGTACTTATCAGCTTTCTCAGCAGTTTCTATTTCAAATTTTTTACTCATCAGCAATTTTTATTCCAAATTATTACACCACAATTCTATACACTATTGTGATTTTAATTTCTCAGGATGTATCTCAAATGAGTATTCTCAGATGGTGACGGTCCAGCTTCCGAAAGAAGAAGACGAATCCCATCTGGTGGGGTCCAGCTCCCCAGATGTGTGTCCACCTTTTAATTGCAGAGAACATAAATCTCATTACAGTGATGTCCAGCTTCTCTTTGGTTGAAACCATAAACCCTTGAGGTGATGTTCATCTTCCTTTCTCAAGGTGTTTTTCTCTGCTTCAAAAAGGCATGAGATAAGCATATTTCCTTTATATATATTCCAAAGCTATAGTTTCAAGGATACAAGTAATATTCTAAAATTATACTTCAGAAGGTTATTATTGCAGAGCTTTTTATGGATTAAATGCAAGCAAAAAGCAGCATCCTTAACACCTTAATTCCAATGCTCCTAAATCAACTAGGGTTAATTGCAAACAAAAGATAGGTTCAAAGGCCTTTTTCCATGCTTTATTTTCCTCAGTTATTATTAGAATTCGCAACTATCCCATTGTCGGTATCCACACATTTCGCGTTCACGAGTACACGCGTCACCTGTTTGTACCTGACACGAAATACAGCTTTGCATCTCACAGCATGGTTTGGGGTCTGCTGAGGTTATGCACACTCTCTGGAGGGTTGCTACGGACGTGCTGGCGCCTCATGACCTCCATTGTGTGGAACATTCTCTTTTTGACCCTGTGCAATTTGGGGTTTTTTAGACCAAGTGGGCTCGTTTGGCAGCCCACGTGGTGGTGCAGAATGCTGCGCTGGCGCCGCAGGACCCCAGGTGGGGGGTTGTTGCTGACATGCTGTTGGGCACGGGGCTTTATGAAAATGCTCAGGGGCAGGCTGGCTTCGATCCTCTTGTGCTTGACCCGTGCCACCCGCTGGGCATGGCAGCGATTGTTCAGACCCTGGAAATGGCTGCTCCGAGGCAGCCGTTTGCAGCCATCGTCCAGGGGGATGTTGAGCCTGTTGGGAATTTAGCTGACTAGAGACAGGAAAAGTACAAAGCCGTGTCTAATTCCAAGTTCTGCACCTGTAAGATAGCACGTCCCTGGGCCTAGCTGTAGTAGGATAACAAATAGTGAAAGAGACATGAGAAAAGAGAGATGTAACCCCTAAGGAATGGGGAAGAGCTGATGTTGTGGTGTGGCCAATGGACGGTGCAAATTACAGAATATTCATGAGCTTATTATTTGCTGTATAAGTGTTTGATGCTTTCTTCAATAAACGGGACCTGTGATGAATCAGCTGGTGTCCTGGTCCCCTTCTCTCGACAGAGCCTTTCATGGCATTTGCGGCAAGGCTGACTGCGTCTGTGGAGAGGCAGGTGCCTGATCCTGTGGCAAGGAGGGTTGTGATTGCAAACCTTGCGAGGTGTAATTGCAATGATGCTTGCAGGAGGCTCATAGTGGCTCTGCCTGGTGTTCCTACTGTCTCCCAGATGGCGGAGGCCTGTGCAGACATCACCCCCCGGGTCAGGAGTTGGCTGCCGTGGCTGCCGCTGTGCAGCCGGTCTGGGTGGCACTGCAGGGAAGGTGGCCACAGCAGGGGACTGCGCCGGCTGGCAAGAAGCAGGGGAAGAAGGCACAGAAGTTCAGATTCCCCATGTTCTTGTGCCGGTCTGGGTGGCACTGCAGGGAAGGTGGCCACAGCAGGGGACTGCGCCGGCTGGCAAGAAGCAGGGGAAGAAGGCACAGAAGTTCAGATTCCCCATGTTCTTGTGCAGTTGGTGTGGTAGGCCGAATCACATGTCCAATATTTGTAAGGCGACTGTTCATGCTAATGGCCAGGCGTTGCCAGGTTCGGGAAACGTGAGGCGGAGCGCGCAGCAGCAGGGACGTGCCCAGACACAAGCTTCTCTCCAGACCCCGGAGCCGATGGAGGTCTCCTTTGCTGGCTTGCAGCCAGCACCCGCGGATCAGCAGGCGTGGACGTCTGCACCGCAGCAAAAGTTGTCTTAGACTCATCTGAGATACGCAAGGTTCCCCTGGATGCCTTTGATCCCTTGAGTGGGGGCATGAGTGCTGTCCTTGTGGGGAGGTCCAGTGCCACCCTTCAGGGCATCATTGTGCACCTGGGGCTCATTGATGCAGATTTCACAGGGCAGATTTGTTCCATGGTCTCCACACCCACCCCCTCCCGTCACAATCCCAAAAGGGACACGGCTTGCTCAACTTATGCCTTTTAAGTCTTCTGTTCGCAGGACAGTTGACCGGTCACGTGGAGCTGGTGGCTTTGGATCCACCGGCTCGCCTCAAGTTTGCTGGACTGCTGTCCTGACCAAGGACCGTCCCGAGATGCTGTGTACCCTGTCCGTTCCTGGTGTGACACTGTCGGAAATCCACCCCCACAGGCTTCTCGACAGCGGTGCTGATGTCATGGTTCTCTCCCTCACCGCCTGGCCCTCGGAGTGGCCCCTGGATCCGGTGGGGACGTCTGTTGCGGGCCTGGGAGGGACGGCGCAATGCTACATGAGCCAGCGGCCCGTGCTGGTCACGAACCCGGAGGGACAGACAGCCTGGGTCAGGCCTGATGTCACTTCTACTCCTGCCAACCTCTGGGGGAGGGATGTTCTGTCTGTCTGGGGGGAGCGCATCGGGACGGATTTTTGATGGGGGTCACTGCGATGAAGGGTGCAGAGTGTCCTACGCCTCCTATTCGGTGGCTGGTGGACAAACCTGTCTGGGAGAAGCAGTGGCCCCTCCCTCAAGATAAACTGGACGCCCTACGGAACCTGGTGCAGGAGTAGTTGGACCAGGGTGGAGCTGGCAGGGGGGCTTTGTACAAACCATGAACCAGACAGAGCTGCTGTAGAACATGCCCCGAGCTGCTTTAATTTTCAGCATCAGTCTCATAACATGGTTATGACAATGGGAAGATGCCAGCAGCTCACATTCCAGGCAGCAGACCAGGAACTTAATGTTACAACTTACTTTATAAATTTCTTGACCAATCACACAAAGCAAAAGCACATTGACAGTAGTTCTATCCAATCCCCATAAGCACACGTACCTTTGGTTAAAACAACACTTTCTTATTTTGAATACAATACCTGCTTGTAAGCCTTAAAACACAATGCACCGAGCTCCATTATTAAGCTTTAACCTTCCCAATATCTTGCTAGATAAACTTTCTGTAGCTTAGAGAGCTATTCAGACAAGTGTTAATGCACAGACCATTGTTCTATTTGCCCTTGCTTTTCTACAGTTTAAATAATTCTTTTGCTGACCTATCTCATGGCTGCTGTATAGCTCTGCTCACAGTTCTGCTCTCTCTGAGGCCTGCATCTTGCAGCTTTCCCAAAATCCTTTAATTTTGTGGATTCCCACACAAGGTCATCTGGAGCCTTCTACCAGTCTCCGGAACACTCCTGTCTTCTGCATCAAAAAGAAATCTGGGAAATGGAGGTTGTTGCGAGACCTCCAGAAGGTCAATGCTGTGATGGAAAGCACGGGAACATTGCAGGCGGGCATGCCATCGCCTACCATGCTTCCCGCAGACTGGCCGGTCCTCATGGTGGATCTGAAGGATTGTTTCTTTATGATTCCTTTGCATCCCGATAACAGACTGAAGTTTGCCTTCTCGGTGCCAGCGATTAACGAGGCTGAGCCTGCACAGAGATACCAATGGAGGACGTTGCCCCAGGGCATGCAGAATTCTCCTGTCTTGTCTGGAGTTCACAAGCAGTTTCCTGATGCGCGTCTGTATCATTATATGGATGAAATTTTGGTGGCTGTATCCTCTGAGGATGAGCTGCTGAGGATTCAGCCTCGGTTGCTCAATGCTTTGCATGCTCATGGACTGCAGGTGGCTCCAGAAAAGGTTCAACAACAACCGCCTTGGAAGAACTTGGGGGTCAAAACTCTGGAACGGACGATCCGTCACCAGGAGGTGCAATTTGTGCATTCTGTGAAGACACTGAATGATGCTCAGAAATTGGTGGGTGTCATCACTTGGTTACATCCGTTCTTGGGACTAAGCGACACACAGCTGTCTCCTCTGTATGATTTGTTGAAAGGAGACTCTGATCTTGATAATGGAGCCCTGGGAAAAGTTAAAGATAGAATCTAAAATGTTGGGCTTTGACTTTTCCCAGATCAACTGCACTTGCGTAAGCAGAATGATAAATTATATAATTGTTAGATGTGATGATTGTTTAGTAATTAAATATAATTATTATATAACCATAAGAAGAATAATGAGAAACTATGTTGGAAATTCAGAGGGGGGCCAAGCTTACTGAAATCTATGTATACAATAGAACAATATAAGTTTCATTATTAACATGAAAGTTATATAACGATAGAGTATAAAAACATGATCATCTTGGATGCATGGTTGGGATCAGATTTGGGTAATACCCCGATTCCCAGAGCTCTTAAATAAAAAGCACTGCATATAATCGCTCTGTGATTATGTGTTTTTGAACGCTAACAATCTAAAGTCGCCTCGCACGCTGACCCCTGAGGCGCGTAAGGCGTTGGAGGTGGCTCAGCGAGCTGTTTCGGCTTGTCAGGTTTAACGCATTGATCCCTCCGTTGATGTCACTGTGTTCATCACCACTCCAGATTCGCATCCCACTCCATCATTGGCCAAAGGAGTGAGAAATGGTTGATTCCTTGCACGTTCTGGAATGGGTTTTTCTGTCCCATCAGCCGCAGAAGACGGCAACCCCATTGTTTGAGCTGATCGCTCGCTTGATAATCAAATGCCAGAAACGGTGTTTGCAATTGATGGGTGTGGATCCCGCAAAGATCACATTCCCAGTGAAACGGGAGGATTTTGACTGGAGCTTTGCAAACAGTGTGTCCCTGCAGAGTGTTCTGGAAAACCTTTCAGGGCAGATCATTTATCATCTGCCCAGCCATAGGCTACTGCAATGGCAAAATTCACACAAATATCTTTGCGGCCCAAAAGTAGCCAGGAACCCGTGCAAGGACCCACCGTCTTCACCGACGGTTCAGGGAGAATAGGAAAGGCCATTGTTACCTGGAGGGATGGATCTGAGTGGCAGGTTCTGGAAGGCCATGGGGATGGGTCAGCCCAATTGGTTGAACTGAACGCTGCTGTCATGGCACTTGAGAAATTTTCCCAGGAACCTTTCAACTTGGTCACGGATTCCGCCTGTGTGGCTGATACCACACAGAGGTTGGGTCATCCGGTTTTGAAGGAGGTCAGCAATCACAGAATCACACACAGAATCACAGAATTTCTAGGTTGGAAGAGACCTTTAAGGTCATCAAGTCCAACCCATGTTCTAATACCTCAAATAGATCATGGCACCAGGTGCCACATCCAGTCTTCCCTTAAACACATTGAGGGATGGTGACTCCACCACCTCCCTGGGTGGATGATTCCAGTATTTGACCACTCTTTCTGTGAAAAACTTCCTCCTTAATTCTAGCCTGTATCTCCCTTGGCGCAACTTGAGACTGTGTCCTCTTGTTGTTGCCTGAAGAAAGAGACCGACCCCCAGCTCACCACAGCCGCCCTTCAGGAAGTTGAAGATCCTGCCTTGTTTCATTTACTGAAGACCTTGTGGTGTGCCATTCAGGCCCGGGTTCATCCATTCTATGTTCTGCATGTGAGGAGTCACACCGATTTGCCAGGTTTTATAGTGGAAGGTAACGCAAGGGCTGACAAGTTGGCTAACCCAGCGTGGGCAGCGCCTCAGCCTGATACACTCGCACAGGCCGAGGCATCGCGTGGGTTTTTCCACCAGAACACACATACCCGGCAGAAGCAGTTTCAGCTGACGCCAGCTGAGGCTCGTGACATTGTCGAGTCGTGTGATGACTGCCACGCACTTGCTCCGCCTCTACCAGCAGGGGTAAATCCCAGAGGCCTTAGGGCCTTGGAGCTTTGGCAGACCGATGTCACCCAGGTTGCCGAGTTTGGCCGGCTCCAGTATGTGCATGTCACTGTGGACACGTTCTCCTCTGCTGCGTGGGCTTCTGCTCACACTGGGGAGAAGGCCCGTGATGTCCTCGCCCACTGGAGGCAGGCCTTTGCGGTTCTGGGCATACCTTCTACAGTAGAAGTAGTAGTAAAATCTATGTATTGTACAAGTGGCCTTGCCCCGATCCTGGTTGTTCTAAATGGGCCGCAGTTGTGATGTCCTTAATTGGGCGGCAGCTGTGGCCAATGAAGATAACTGGGATAAAAGGGAGTGGGTCGGCCCGTCAGGGAGAGCCTTGGAGGAGCTCTGAAGAAGAAGCAGGAACAACACTGCTGTGAAGAGCTGCTTGTGAGAAAACCACTGAGAAGGTATGGGACTCTAGAAATATGAAAACAACAATACGAATACAACGATTGGTGACCCCGACGTGATAGAAGATAGGACAGCTGAGAGCTGTGGCAGCCTGAGAGCTGGGACTCCAGAAATAAGATAATAACCATATGAATACAAGAATTGGTGACCCCGACATGATTGAAGATATGACAGCCGAGGGGTGTGGCAGCCTGAGAGCTGGGACTCTAGAAATGTGAGAATGACAAGTGGTGACCCCGACACGATGTAAGATGGGATAGCCGAGAGCTGTGGCAGCCTGAGAGCTGGGACTCTCAGGGATTTGCTAGCAAACCACCCCAAACCACCCCAAAATCCCCAAATTTTGTTGTCAAATCACCCCCAAGCCACTCTAGAAATGTGATAACAACACCTTCTACTGTTAAAACCGACAATGGTCCTGCCTGCGCATCGCAGAAGGTGCGGCAGTTGCTGCACCTGTGGGGTGTCTCGCACAAGTTTGGTGTCCCTCGTCCTCCGACTGTTAGCGTTCAGAAACACAGAATCACGGGGGATTATATGCGGTGCTTTTTATTAAGAGCTCTGGGAATCGGGGCGTATTCAACCCAAATCTGACTCCGACCATACATCCGAAATGATCATGGTTTATACTCTATCGTTACATAACTTTCATGTTAATTATTAAACTTATATTGTTCTAGTGTATACATAAATTTAGCCCCTCTCTGAATTTCCAACATAGTTTCTCACTATTCTTCTTATGGTTATATAATAATTACATTTAATGACTGAACAATCATCACATCTAACAATTATATAATTTATCATTCTGCTTACGCAGGTGCAGTTGATCTGGAAAAGCACAAAGCCCAACATTTTAGATTCCATCTCTAATTTTTTCCAGGGCTCCACTGTCACAACTGGTTGAGCTCTTGTAGAACGCGCTCGTGGTGCTTGGGAGCGGCTTCTTCAAAAACCAAAACGGGGAATGCAGGGTGAAACCCCGCACGGCCGGTGGGCAAAGGCTTTGTGCACAGTCAGCCATCTCACTGTGTGCAGAATAATAAAATAAAAATCATAATATATTCTTTTTGATAAAAATCATCAAAAAATCAAATGTTTTTTAGTTTTTGAATTTGTATTTATTTATATTTGTATTTGTATTTGTATTTATATTTATATTTATATTTATATTTATATTTATATACTTGTATTTGTATTAATTATATTGTTATTATAATTAGAATTATAATTATTATTTTTTGAATATTTATTTGTATTATTACGTTTTGAAATTTTTGTATTATTTTTTCATAATGATAATCCTCAAATCATCCTGTGATTCTGAACCACCATCTCTCGTTGCAGGCTGCAGACGAGGCACAAGGTTTCTTTTCCATATTGTTAATTTTCTCTTTTTTTTCTTTTTTAAATGGAAAAGGGTGAGATGTCGCCCTGGTTTTTTAAGATTTTCTAAGCCTTCTGATGTTGACATTCTTGTAGTGAACTTTCTCACACAATTTCTGTAAATAACTCATTGTTTTCCATTCCTTTATGGAGGAGGAGAAATTGATGGACTGTTGGTTTGAGCAGGGTCATTGGAGAGGTGGCACTGTCACCTTCCAGTCCACTGTCACTTTTGGAAATCTATAAATTATAAATGTTGGAGTCAGAAAATAAACTTCACATTTTGTCACTTTTGGAAATCTATAAACTATAAATGTTGGAGTAGAAAATAAACTTCACATTTTGTCACTTTGGAAATCTATAAATTATAAATGTTGGAGTCAGAAAATAAACTTCACATTTTTACACTTTTGGAAAATTATAAATTATAAATGTTGGAGTCAGAAAATAAACTTCACAATTTTACACTTTTGGAAAATTATAAATGTTGGAGTCAGAAAATAAACTTCACATTTTTTCACTTTTGGAAATCTATAAACTATAAATGTTGGAGTAGAAAATAAACTTCACATTTTTACACTTTTGCAAAATTATAAATGTTGGAGTCAGAAAATAAACTTCACGTTTTTTCACTTTTGGAAAATTATAAACTATAAATGTTGGAGTAGAAAATAAACTTCACATTTTTTCACTTTTGGAAAATTATAAACTATAAATGTTGGAGTCAGAAAATAAACTTCACATTTTGTCACTTTTGCAAAATTATAAATGTTGGAGTCAGAAAATAAACTTCACGTTTTTTCACTTTTGGAAAATTATAAACTATAAATGTTGGAGTAGAAAATAAACTTTGTCCATGTGAGACTGCGTGGGCCAGGGTCCAGAGCCGGCCGGGTTGGATTTGTGCAAGAGCCCGAGACACACAGAATTCTTACCCCAAACCAGCCGAAAATGCCCAAATTTTGGGTCAAGCCACCACAAATCCACAAATTTAGGATCAAACCACCCCAAACCACCCCAAATCCCCAGATTTTGTTGTCAAATCACCCCCATACCACTCCAGAACCCCCAAATTTGGGGTCAAACCACCCCAAAATCCCCAAATTTGGGGTCAGACCACCTCAAGAGCCCCAAATTTTGGTTGAAATCCTGTCCTAAATTACCCCCAAAGCCCCAAATTTGGGATTAAAGCATCTCAAACCACCCTAAAAGCCCCAAATTTGGGGTCACACCACCCTAAACCCCCCAGATTTGGGATTAAACCACCCCAAAACCCCCAAATCCCAAAAATTTGTTGCCAAATCACCCCATAAGCCCCAAATTTGGGGTCAAACCACCCCAAAACCCCCAAAATTTGGGGTCAAACCACCCCAAAATCCCCAAATTTGGGATTAAACCACCCCAAAACCTCCAAATTTTGTTGTCAAACAACCCCCAAATCCCCAAATTTGGGATCAGACCACCCCAAGGCACTGTGGTAGATAGGGACAGGCGCTCCGGAAGATCTCGCGATGTCATGGAAAGGCAGGACCCCCTGTTCCTCTAAGATAAGAGATCACCCTAGGGGTGCGGCCCCACTAACAGTAGTGCCAGTAACTTTCCTTTCCTTACCCAGTACTTTTCCATTCCCTACTAACCATAGATAAGAAGAACAAACCCCCTTTTGATGTAGAGACCCCTTAGACTATAAAACCCCACGAGAAGAAGTAATAAACGCCTTTTGACCGTCCACCACATTGGTGTCTGCGTGTGTCATTGGCCCAAGCGACCCTGGAGAGTTTGGGTCGCCATGCTGATCCTCAGAACCAGGTCGCCTGCCTTGATCCAGAAGGCAACATCTGGTGCCGACACCCGGGAGCCGATCTGTGCCCGGGGAATGGGGATTCTCCTGGACAGAGGACAGCGGCTGTGGCAGCAGACCTGACCACAGCAGGAGGGACGCCTCCGGACCAGCGTGGACCATGGAATCCACAGCGAAGGTCGTAAGTCAGGCTCATGAGCAATGGGGAACTAAAGGTGAGCTCAGGAACTCTAATCTTGCTATTGCAAGGCTCCTAGAGCTGGGGACGATCGAACGTCCGGTAAATATATTATATTCGGAAGCGTGGGAGAAGTGCACTGCCGCCTCAGCAGAGGACTCTAAGTCCACAGGCAGTGGTAAAAACCTCAAAGCGTGGGGGAAAGTAGAAGAGGCCCTACGCAAGACGTTAGAAGAACAGGAGACGCGGGAAGCCGCGCGTATACGTTTATTAGCTACACCAAAGCTGGGGGTGGGGGCCATGACACAGACCGCCTCTGAGAGAGATCAGATTGACGGCGGGAATATGCAGGGGCCGGGCGCGTTCTACCCCTTCCCGAGCCCGGACCCCCCGGAGCCCCCAGGAGACCCCCCGGAGCCCCCAGAGGACCCCCCGACCTTCCCGCGGAGCCCGCCAGGTCCTAGCCCCCCCGCGGAACTGTCCGAAAAATCCGCGGTTTCTCTATCCGTCTCTTCCCCGCCGGCCGCCGGTCTGGCGCAAGAAGCAGAGCAGCGCGCGCGATGCTTCTGGCAGGGACTCGCAGAGGAGGCGCGGAACGAGGCCGGATTGTCGGACCCCGCCGGGATCAGTAAAAACTCGCCCCCGCCATGTGCGTTCAAAAATGGCGCCGAACCACATGGCGAGGGCGGAAGGGAGGAGGCGGGGGGCAGAAATGCAGCCAGCCTGCTTAACATCGCATGCGCGGGCGAGCGGGGAAGGGGGGCAGTCCCCGCAGTAGAGTGCAAAACCAACCAGAGCGCTCTATTCAAATTAGGTCCTTTTAGGGTAAGGACCTCCCCCGGCAGGAGGCGGGGGGACCCCAGGGAGAGGGAGCGGCACCACCCCCGAAGGGAGGAGCAGGGTCGAAGCCGAACAAAACGGCACGGAGCGCTGGAAGTGTACCGGCAGTCAGCTTCCACCTCAGAGTCAAGTAATAGCTGCTCAGACAGCTCGGAAGAGCCAACCGAGTCCGGCTGGGACTCGGAAACTGAGAGAGCAGAATTAATGCGGTTTCGAGCGAAACCGAATAAAGCTTTAAACAATATCGGGAAACAATCGCAACACAAACTCGCCGATTGGGGAAAAATAAAAGCAGCCTGTGGGGACTGGGCACCGGCAGCCTCCATGCACGCTTTCCCGGGGTGGGTTGCCGGAGCGTGGGGGAACCAACAAAGGGCATATACCCCAGTTAACCCAAAAGAAGCCAAAGCGGTTTCAGAAATAGGGATCAACTCTGCTGTAGTACCCACTCTTGAGGACGACCTTTCTAGCAATAACGATCTGCTCACTTTTGATATTACGCAAATAAGCCACATGCTTTTTGATGGGGCCGGGCGGATTGTAATTAAGCAGGAGTGGCAGGACAACCGCATTAGCCCAGGCTTCCGGGGAAGGGCAGCAACTCAGCGAGCTGTCCCCAGCCGGCACAGCTTTCCCTGGCAGCACCCTCACTCCAAGCACGCCCGAGAGGGACCTGTAGGAGCTACGGGAAGACACCTCGCTAGGGACTGTAGATCCCGGCCCCGGGGAAACGGGAGAGGGAGGGGGCGCGCGGGCCATGCTCAGCCTCCTCCCACTGCAAATGCGAGACGGCCCATCTATGCCAACCCCCAGTGGGGCAGGGGACCCTCATACCCCATGCCCCCACAGGGAGCAGTCAATTTCACATCCCCGCCAGCAACACAATGGCAGAGTTATGCAGCACCCTCAGCACCCTCGCACCCCCCACCGCCACAAGCCGTGCCAGTGTCACAGAGCCAGCAGGAGGTGCCCCAAAGCGGGATCCCTGGGTGGCCTTGGCCATGAGAATAGGGAAGGAGCCCCTGATGGTGTGGGGGACATGCCGCCTTTACGGCAGTCAGGATCCCCACGTCATAGGGCTCCAGTTTTGGGTGGACACGGGATCAGACTGCACGATTTTTCCCCAAGCACATTGGCCCGGACATTGGCAATTTAAAGAAGTCCCTCCAGTGAACGGAGTGGGAGGGCAGTCCTGGGCGTGGAAAAGCACCCAGCTGGTGGCTTTAACACTTCACACAAAAAAGGGACCAGGAGTGTCAACATCAGCAGCAGTCCTAATGCTGGAAGAAGCACTCTCCTCGCGACAGGGCACTGTGTCAGTCATTCACATCAACAGCCACGACCCAGTCAAAGGCCACTTCCAGATCGGCAACAACAAAGCGGACGCCGCAGCGAAAGGCATCTGGACGTTGCAGAAGGCCTGAAAAAGGCACAGATCGAGGAGCAGAGAAAGGCAGAGCTGGAGGACGAGAGGGACCACAGGAGAGACGTGGATGAGGAG
Organism: Melospiza melodia melodia; assembly: GCF_035770615.1. Classification (NCBI taxonomy): domain Eukaryota; kingdom Metazoa; phylum Chordata; class Aves; order Passeriformes; family Passerellidae; genus Melospiza; species Melospiza melodia. Next base: position 3,947,276 of record NW_026948600.1, on the reverse strand, counting down.
CTGCAGCAGGGGAAGCAGAAGCTGCCGCAGCGAGCGACAAGGATGAAGCTGAAGGAGGAGGAAGATGTGCGGGAACTGAACGCGCTGTTCCTCAGTGCCAAGTGCAACATGACCTGGGACAAGCAAGTCCTGGAGAAGTAGATGATCCTCGAGGAACTGGCGGAAGAAGAGAAGCACCTGAACAAGATGATGGAAATGGAGCGGGAGAAGGGCATGGAGGTCCAGGAGGAGCGGGAGCGCCAGAGGAAGCAGGAGCTGGTGAGAGCCCGGCAGGGCATTGTGAAACAGATGGAGCAGAATGTAGAGGAGCGGGTATTGAGGGCTGAGGAGCTGTACCAGGAGGGCCAGAGGCAGCTGGAGCGACTGGAGCAGATGAAAAAGGGAGGATCAGAAGGCCTGGGAGCAGAAACAGGAGCGGAGGGCCCACAGGTGGTAATTAGAAACGAGCTAGGCGAATGGGAACGGGGCTGGAGGTTGATGCTCACGGGGCGAGGGTACACAGCTGTCAAAAAGGACGGCAAAATCAGGTGGTGTCTACTTGAGTCAATCAAGCCCGACCTTCACAACTAGCAGAATGAGACTGATGAGAGTTGTGAGTTTCTGTTCACAGGACATGCTCATGGGACGTCCTCGTGATGCATACATCCCCATTCCAGACGAAAGTGACAGACCACCAAGCCGCCAGGCAGCGCCCGAGAGACCCGCACGGGTGGAACCCAAGCGTCAACGGTGTTTCTGTGTGATTTTGCTGTTGGGGCTTGTCGCCAGAGGGCAAGCCAGCCCAGACCACTACCCCCATCGGCCCTTCAGGTGGGTCATGCAACACCTTAGTAGTGACAAGGTGCTCAAAGAAATCACCACACCGAACGCCCCATCCTTCGTGCTCTGCATCACCGACCTGTTTCCAGGACAACCAAAGGTAGACCCCCATTCCCCACACGCCACACACATGTACCTATCCTACTGGTGCCCAGCTTCAAACCCTGAGAAAAGCTACTGCAGTCACCCAGGTGGGGACATTGTGGGCACTGGGGCTGCGAAACCATCGTCACAGATGCCAGACCGTCGGGGCCTGGGTGGGAGCCACAAGAGCCTGACAAATTCTTACAGTTCAACTGGGCACCCATCGGTTGAAAAACACCACTCTTCTTTCATGGAACCTTCCATCAAAATTGCCATAAAGTCCCAAAAATTCGGACATGCACTAACTACAACATGACAGTTTTGCAGCCGCATCACCCCAGTTGGGCAATAGGCAGAACGTGGACAGTAGTCCTTCAAGGGTCAAAAGAGAGGGTGAATGTGCGAATTATTAGGCTCCAACCGTCGGCACCCCGAGTGGTCGGACCCAACAAAGTGATTAAAAGCGTGCCAAAAGGGAGAAACGCGACCCACCCCAAAGCCTTGCCCGCAAGGGTCGCTGATATCCCAACCGGCCATGCGGAAGCCTTTCAGATAGGCCGCTCAGCCGAGTCAGACTCAGACCCAATCCTTCGTATATTAGAAGCTACCTTCCAATCCCTGAACGAATCTAACCCTAACCTAACCGAATCCTGCTGGCTTTGTTATGATGTCGAACCTCCCTTTTACGAAGGAGTCGCTTTAAACACTCCCTTCAGTTACTCCACAGCAGATTCACCCAACCAATGTAGATGGGACACCCCCCGCAAAGGAATCACAGGCCGGGGAAGATGCTTTGGCAATGCAACCCTAGCTAGGCGGAAAATCAACGTCTGCACCAAAGTGGTCAAACCCAACAGGAAAAACAATAAATGGGTAGTCCCATCGGCATCTGGGATGTGGGTTTGCCAGCGATCTGGAGTGAGTCCGTGTGTGTTCCTTGCCAAATTCGATGACTCTAATGACTTTTGTGTCCAAGTTCTGATTGTTCCTAGGGTCCTGTACCACGGAGATGAAGAAGTGTATCACCTTTTTGAGGAACCCAGCCGGCTCCACAAAAGAGAAATAGTAACAGGTATGACTATCGCAATGCTGCTGGGCCTAGGAGCAGCCGGAACGGCCACAGGAGTCTCAGCCTTAGCGACACAGCACCAAGGACTGTCACAGCTGCAGGCAACGATTGACGAGGACCTGCAGAGGATCGAGAAATCCATCTCCTTTCTAGAGAAGTCAGTCTCCTCACTCTCAGAAGTAGTCTTGCAGAACAGGCGAGGACTAGACCTCCTGTTCATGCAGCAAGGGGGCCTGTGTGCCGCCTTGAAGGAGGAGTGCTGCTTCTATGCAGACCACATGGGAGTCGTGAGAGACTCCATGGCAGAACTCCGAAACAGACTGGCTCAGAGACAGAAAGAAAGGAATGTCCAACAGGGTTGCTTCGAGTCCTGGTTCAATTGATCACCATGGCTAACCACCCTTATTTCTACCCTAATAGGTCCATTGGCAATGCTACTTTTAGCTGTCACCTTTGGATCTTGCCTGCTGAACAAGCTAGTCTCATTCATTCAGACCTGCCTAGAACGGGCCAACATCCTGTTCATAGGCCGGGAACAACTGCTGTGAATTCGACCTGGGAACACTGCCAGTCACAAGATTTTCTAAGCTTGCCTGGCAAAATTCTTACCCAGGTTTACCAAACCCCTTTCTTTGTCAACAACCTCATGCCTCATCTCAGTACCTATGTATATGACTACCTCGTTCATTTGTGAAAAAGGGGGGGGGGAGATGTGGTAGATAGGGACAGGCGTACGGAAAATCTTGCGATGTCACGGAAAGCAGCAGGATTCCTCTCCCCCTAACGCATAGTGATAAGGGATCACCCAAGAATATAGACCCCCCTAACACTAGTAACTTTCCACTCCTTATTAACCAATTACAGTAAGGTAAGACCCCCTGACGTAGAGAAAAACCTCCCAGATTACAAAATCCCACGAGACGGGGCAATAAAGGCCTTTGGACCGTCCACCACGTTGGTGTCTGCGTGTTCTTGGCCCGATCAACCCTGGAGAGTTTGGGTAGCAGTGCCGTTTCCTCAGAACCAGGTCGCCTTGCCTTGCATCAGATGGCAACAGGTGGAGCATCCCACAATGGGAGGATGGAATTTTATCAGTCCTGCAGTGACACTCAATGGCCCATTAGCAGAAGATGCTAATGATAATGCCCTGGAGGGCATTATCAGGGCTGAGTCATGGAAGAGATAAAGAACACTAACCGCCTGTTTATAGCAGTTGATGAAGATGGTGATTGAAAACATGCATTTGGTTACATCTTGCATGGCAACCTGAAACAGTGGGGTAATCCCTGCTCAGGGGGTGAACACCACCCCCCTTACCCAACCTGGCTCAGGTGTAAAACCCCCACCCTGGGAAGGCCACACACACAGGGGATAATGTCGTACTTGCCCTGCTCCAGGGGAGGTCTCTGTCCCTTGTCATTCCATTGCTCTCTCCTCTTTTCTCTTTCTTTCCAACTCTCTCTCTACCTCACATTTACTGTTCAGTAAAATCCATTTTGGATTTGGTCTTGTTAGCACCTTAATTGGGGCAGAGGCATATCTCTAACAATTTTCTTAACCGTATTGCCATATTATTTTGACACAGTGAGTTCAGGGCACTGTTCTCTGACCCCAAGTGCCTTTGACAACAGCATGGTTCCCTCCATTGAGGAGGTTGTGGTTCTTTCTGGAAGAACTCTTGGAAACTTGGACACAGTGCCTCCTTCATCCTGGGGACCTTATGGAACTTATAAAAGTTTTATTTCTTTATGGGAGAAATGATGAGGGAAATGGCTTTTATGGGTGGCCAGTGTAAAGAAAATAATTTGCTGTCTTTCCTTATAAAGTTATTAAAATCACTGGAGGAAATGGACCATATGTTACCAGCGAGACTGACAAGGTTCATTAACCCCATGGTGAGGAACGCAAGGCAGCTGAAAGTCCCACAAGAAGCCCAGCTCAAGGAGCTAAATTTCCAAATAAGTCCTGAATTCCCAGGCTTGGGGGCTTTACCAAATGTGAAAATTATTTTTCTCTTGATCCCTGTCACCTTTGTGACTGCTACACAGAGCTTTCCATTCCTTTTAATAACCTGTTTTGGGCCAAATTTCCACTTTCCTTTTATCGGAACCTGTCAGCAGCTGAGCTGGAGCTGTGCAGGAAGCAATGAATATTGGAATTGCCACATCACTGCTTGGATTGTCAGTTTATTCATGTTTGGGATTTGTTTGCGCTTTCATCACAAGTTACTTGTGGGAAGAGGATATATTCATCAAAGTGATTTATGCAGAGTCAAGTTTGATTTCTGCCAAGTTTATTTTGTCCAGTGCCCAGGGGATGCTCAAGGGGTCTCTGTGCCTCTCACACTGGGGGATGCTTGGGAGGGGTTTGGGGGTGTTTTTCCTGTCCCTGTCACCCCAGGGCATTCCCCAGGGGGTCTCCATCATTTTCACCCAGGGAATGCTTGGGGGTTCTCCCTCCCTCTCATACCCTGTGCCAGGGGATGTCTGGGGCAGTCTCTGTCCCTCTCAGCCCAGGGGATGCTCGGGGGTCTCTGTCCCCTCCCTCTGTGGGATGCCTGGGGGGTCTCCATCCCTCTGGCCTCAGGCAATGCCTGTGCAGGGCTGGGGACCAGGGGCTCTGTGTCCCTCTCACCGCTGAGGGTGCTCGGGGCTGGGGGGGCTCTCCGACCTTCTCACACCTGGGCAGGCCGGGGGGGGTCTCTGTCCCTCTCAGCCCTGCTGTGACCCCACCCAAACATCATCGGGCTCAGAGGGACAGAGACACCCCCAAAGCCCCAGAAGGGCTGAACCCGGGATTTGATTTGGGGCTGAGGATTTAGGAAGGGGCTGGAATTGGGGCTGGGCTTGGAGTTGGGGCTGAGGATTTAGGAAGGGGCTGGAATTGGGGCTGGGCTTGGAGTTGGGGCTGAGATTCGGATTAGAGCTGGGATTGGGGTTAAGGCTGGACATGGGATTGGCTTTAGGGCTGGGGTTGGGATTGGGTCTAGGGCTAGACAAGTCTGGCACTGGGATGAGATTAAATACAGAACTGTGAGTGTGTCTAAACATGGAGTGAGATTGAGACCAGGATCAGGGTCAGGTTTGGGACTGAGCTCACCCAGGGCAGGACGGGGGGATGTCACTGCAGGATGTCCCTGGCATCATCCCAGCCCTCCTCAGGCACCTCCAAACATGGGGGACAGCTGGGTGCCCCAAGATCCAGGTCCTCCCATGCTGCCCCTCAATACCAGGCAAGCATTCCCTGAGGGCAGCCCTGACTGTCACCACTGGGGCTCTGGGATCAGTCCTCACATCTCTGTGGAGCAGCAGCAGACAGGATGAGAGATTCCCCCGCCCCGTTTATCCTGTGGAAAGGTGAAGTCCTGCTGCCCTTTTCTTCTGGTGTCTCCTCCTCTCCTCAGCTGAGGATGTCAAACTCCCCAGGAGCAGGAAAATCCCCATTCCCTCTTTCCTTGTGGCTGCAGCCTGGAACATCCACCCAGAATGAAGGACTTTCTGGCAGCCCTGGTGAATGACACTGGCAAGAGGTTTGTGAGAAGGGGCTGAAATTGTATTTTGATAGTAAAAAAAAGGTGCAAAATTATTCCTTTCTGTTATATTCCTTTTCAGTCAGTTCTGGTCTGTTTTCAGAGTGCCACCTTCTCAGCTGACTGTGTTTGTGCCCTCTTTTCTCTCCTGCCTCTCTTTCCCTGCTCTGTTTCTCTCTCAGTGTCTTCCTTGACCGAGGGCAGCTCACACCAAAGACCGCGCCCAGATTTAATTCCCAATTCAGGAGCTACAACAACCATGGGGGAAGTTATGAAGGCTCGCAGTGAAATGCCACTGTAAGATCTTGTTCCACTTGGCTTTTGGCTCCTTCTTGACAGCTTTGCCCTCAAGGGCAGGAACATCTTTTCATAGCTGAGAACTGGAATTCCAGACCCTGCAGTGTGTGCCGTGGATTCCCGAGGCTCCCAGGGTGCCGCTCCTGCCGTGCCTCCCAAGGGGAGAAGCTCCAGCAGCTCTGTGGGCTCCCAGAGCACATAGCAAAGGTGGCTTTGATGGACATTTTCCAGGGACTGGGGTGGGAAGGGACCCTGTCCATGGATTACGACCCCGCGAGGGAGAGACGCCTCTGCCCCAGGGAAGGAGCGAATGAGAGCGTGGGAAAGCAACCGACGATTATTGAGCGTGGACTGAACGGAACAAGAAATGGGGAGGAGAAAGGGAGAGAAAGAAACCGGGAAGAGGTCTCAAAGAGAGAAAGAAAAAGGAAAGAGGTCTCAGAGAACAGAAAGAAACAGGAAAAGGCTCCCGCCCGGCCTCCGCAGCTCCCAGCAACAGCCGCAGGGCGTAGCGCCTTTTACAATTCCAGCCAATCAGAGGACGCGGTAAACAATTTCCAGCCAACCAGAGCTTTTCTCGCCGATGACTCACCGGTTGCCAGGCGGGCCCGCAGAGCCCGGCGGCCCCGGAGCGGAATTTGGGGCTCGGGCCGGGGGACGGATCCGCCCCGGGGGGGTCCCCGAGCCCCTGCCCAGCCCTGGGGCCGATCGGGGGCTCCCCCACCCAGCAGCCGGTGCTGCGGGGCCGCGGGGCAGAGCGGTGGGAAAGGGGGCTCCGGGCTGGCAGCGGAGGAAATGCGGGAGGAAGAGGAGGGAGAGGAGGAGCAGGAGCAGGAGGGGGAGAATCGCGGCGCTCGCAGCGCCCGCACGCCGAGCCTGCAGCATCCCCTGCCCCGGGAGCATCGCCCCCAGCCCCGAGCCGCAGGTGAGGGCAGAGGCCGAGCTCGCCCCGGCTCCAGCCAGGGGTCTCCGGGAGGATTTTTTGGAGAGTGTTTGGAGCCGGCAGATCCCGGACTCGAGCCCCGGATATCTCCGGGCTCCCCAAGAGGAGCTTTCTCGGGGGGAGAGCAGCCGCGATCGCCCCTCGGGAGGGTCCCGGGGGTCCACGTGGGGATGGCCCGGTGCCGACGGGGCGGGACATTGGTTTTGGGGATCCCCGTGAGAGCCGGGGCTGTGGAACGGGGGACCCCCGGGGCGGGGAGAGGGGAAGGGGCGATACCGGAGCTGGGGGACCCCCGGCAGCCCAGAGATGAGGCGGGGACGGGACCCCCTGACCCTGACAGGGGCGTGTCCTGGGGTGACTTCATGATGCTCGTACCCCATCGGTCTGTTTAGCCCAGAAATGAGTTCTGCACCTTTAAGGCTGGTTCTGAGAGCAAAGGGGAGGAGGAAGAAGCTGCAGTTTGTTTTCATACACTGCACTCACTCCTCCACATTCCAGCTGCTGGATGGACAGAGAGCAGGACAGAGCTCTCCTTTGCTTTTAGTTAGTTTTTAGCTCGCTGAGGCAGAGAAGTTCCCTGGACTGTGGTTTTTCTTTTTCTTTGGAGCTGTTTAAATCTGCTCTGCACTGAACAGCCAGAACACCACCGGCAGCTCGCACCTGTGACCCACCTGGCTGAGCCTGGGCCAGCATTTCCAGTGCTGGAGGGACTGAAAAGAGACTGATAAGAGACTGATAAGACACTGAGTGCACGGAGCTACAACCCAAGGAGGGACTTTCGGAGTTTGTCATCTATTTTGGAGCAGCAGGAGGTTTTATTGCTTAATATTGTTCAATTTTTGTGCTGGTGAATGCTTTGCCTGTAGAATAAAGTTTTTTTCCACTTTTCTCCCCGGAAATATTTTCCCGGACTGGCTGAGGGTGGGGCTGCTGAATCAGCATTCTAGAGGAAACTCCTTTTGGAGGGTTTCAACCGATTTTGCCCTAAACAAGGACAGGGTGGTGGAAAGAAAGGGGAACCCCAAGTGGCTGGATTGAGAGGAGGCTGGAGAGGGGGACCTTGGGACTCCAGAACCTCCCAAAATCCAAAAGCAGGACCCTGGAGAGGGGGGATCCCCAGGACCCATGGGATCCCCACCAGCCCTGAGATGGGGGACCAACCATAACCCAAGAGGGATGAGACTGGAAATGGGAAACTCCTGGTAGGTTTTGTGATTCACTCTTGATTTTTGGACATCAGGTGACTTCTAGAAAAGGACATGGGTGGGAGGAATCCCCAACGCAAGGCATTCACAGCTTGTTTTTCCCCAAACCAGGATTTTCCCTAAACCTTCCCACCGTAACATTCTCCCTGTCCTGCTCTGGGTGAGCTCAGTCCCAAACCTGACCCTGATCCTGGTCTCAGTCTCACTCCATGTTTAAACACACTCACAGTTCTGTATTTAATCTCATCCCAGTGCCAGACTTGTCTAGCCCTAGACTCAATCACAACCCCAGCCCTAAAGCCAATCCCATGTCCAGCCTTAACCCCAATCCCAGCTCTAATCCGAATCTCAGCCCCAACTCCAAGCCCAGCCCCAATTCCAGCCCCTTCCTAAATCCTCAGCCCCAACTCCAAGCCCAGCCCCAATTCCAGCCCCTTCCTAAATCCTCAGCCCCAAATCAAATCCCGGGTTCAGCCCTTCTGGGGCTTTGGGGGTGTCTCTGTCCCTCTGAGCCCGATGATGTTTGGGTGGGGTCACAGCAGGGCTGAGAGGGACAGAGACCCCCCCGGCCTGCCCAGGTGTGAGAAGGTCGGAGAGCCCCCCCAGCCCCGAGCACCCTCAGTGGTGAGAGGGACACAGAGCCCCTGGTCCCCAGCCCTGCACAGGCATTGCCTGAGGCCAGAGGGATGGAGACCCCCCAGGCATCCCACAGAGGGAGGGGACAGAGACCCCCGAGCATCCCCTGGGCTGAGAGGGACAGAGACTGCCCCAGACATCCCCTGGCACAGGGTATGAGAGGGAGGGAGAACCCCCAAGCATTCCCTGGGTGAAAATGATGGAGACCCCCTGGGGAATGCCCTGGGGTGACAGGGACAGGAAAAACACCCCCAAACCCCTCCCAAGCATCCCCCAGTGTGAGAGGCACAGAGACCCCTTGAGCATCCCCTGGGCACTGGACAAAATAAACTTGGCAGAAATCAAACTTGACTCTGCATAAATCACTTTGATGAATATATCCTCTTCCCACAAGTAACTTGTGATGAAAGCGCAAACAAATCCCAAACATGAATAAACTGACAATCCAAGCAGTGATGTGGCAATTCCAATATTCATTGCTTCCTGCACAGCTCCAGCTCAGCTGCTGACAGGTTCCGATAAAAGGAAAGTGGAAATTTGGCCCAAAACAGGTTATTAAAAGGAATGGAAAGCTCTGTGTAGCAGTCACAAAGGTGACAGGGATCAAGAGAAAAATAATTTTCACATTTGGTAAAGCCCCCAAGCCTGGGAATTCAGGACTTATTTGGAAATTTAGCTCCTTGAGCTGGGCTTCTTGTGGGACTTTCAGCTGCCTTGCGTTCCTCACCATGGGGTTAATGAACCTTGTCAGTCTCGCTGGTAACATATGGTCCATTTCCTCCAGTGATTTTAATAACTTTATAAGGAAAGACAGCAAATTATTTTCTTTACACTGGCCACCCATAAAAGCCATTTCCCTCATCATTTCTCCCATAAAGAAATAAAACTTTTATAAGTTCCATAAGGTCCCCAGGATGAAGGAGGCACTGTGTCCAAGTTTCCAAGAGTTCTTCCAGAAAGAACCACAACCTCCTCAATGGAGGGAACCATGCTGTTGTCAAAGGCACTTGGGGTCAGAGAACAGTGCCCTGAACTCACTGTGTCAAAATAATATGGCAATACGGTTAAGAAAATTGTTAGAGATATGCCTCTGCCCCAATTAAGGTGCTAACAAGACCAAATCCAAAATGGATTTTACTGAACAGTAAATGTGAGGTAGAGAGAGAGTTGGAAAGAAAGAGAAAAGAGGAGAGAGCAATGGAATGACAAGGGACAGAGACCTCCCCTGGAGCAGGGCAAGTACGACATTATCCCCTGTGTGTGTGGCCTTCCCAGGGTGGGGGTTTTACACCTGAGCCAGGTTGGGTAAGGGGGGTGGTGTTCACCCCCTGAGCAGGGATTACCCCACTGTTTCAGGTTGCCATGCAAGATGTAACCAAATGCATGTTTTCAATCCCCATCTTCATCAACTGCTATAAACAGGTGGGGCAGTGTTCTTTATCTCTTCCAGGACTCAGCACTGATAACGCCCTCCAGGGGAGATATCTTCTGTGAATGGGTCATTGATTGTCACTGCAGGACTGATAAAATTCCATCCTCCCATTGTGGGATGCTCCGCCCAGGGGGAGGATCCAAGCATTCCTACCTGGATATAAGCTGAGACTTGCCACACCAGGAGCAGCTTGCCTACTGGATTGCCAGAGGACAAGAGCTCCATAACCACCACTGGACCTCCAAAGGAAGACCAGACCCTTCTGCATGATCACTGCTTCAACAGAATCACCTTCATCTCTCCAACAGGACTGCAGTCACCATTTACTGGGACAGCTGCCACCACCCTGACCAACAGGGTGTCAGGTTATATCCTGACTCTGTCAGTTTAAGGCAGTGTTTCTGTATCATTGCCTTGATCTTAGTTTTCTTTTAAATTGTAATTCTCCTTAAGATGCTCCAAAGGTTTGCCTTCAAACCAGTACAAAAGAAAATGGGCGCACCCTTTGTTTTCTTCCCAAACCAGGATTTCCCATTCCCAAACCTTGATTGGATGGAGAAGGAGGCTGTGAGGAAGACGAAGGAGCCCCGGGACACCCAGATAGGTGAGGAGGAAGTCAGTTTCTATTTCCCCCTCTCTCCTGCTCCATCTCCCCGCCCAGCACAGGCCCCGGCTGCAGGACAAATCTGCTGTCAGCCCTGTCCTGCCAGGGATGTACTGGAGGGATCTCCTTCCCCTTCCCTCTGGCATGGAGGCAAATCCCATCCTCTCCTTGTCCTTCCTTCCCCAGGGAAGAAACTGAGGATGGAGACCAGGGAAGAAAAATCTGCAAGGCAGAACCTCGTGAAAGAGACCGTTTTGAGTGATTCTAGCACACAGGAATCCAACAGGGAAGAAAAACCTCAGGAATCCCCCATGAGGAGGGGCTCCAAACCCAGCCCAGGGTGCTCTGAAGAAGAAAGAGCCACCCTGAGCCAGGAAGGTGGACAGAGCTTCAGCCAGAGTTCAGAGCTGGTGGTCCATAAAAAGCTTCATGATGGGGAGAAGCCCCACAAGTGCTTGCAGTGTGGGAAGAACTTTAGGTGGAGCTCCAACCTGATCAGCCACCAGATGATCCACACTGGGGAGTGGCCTTACGAGTGTGGGGAGTGTGGGAAGGGCTTCAGCTACAGATCCAACCTTGTGACCCACCAATGTCTCCACACTGGAGAGAGGCCCTACGAGTGTCCCCAGTGTCAGAAGAGGTTTCCGAGCAGCTCCAATCTCCTCCAGCACCAGCGGATTCACACTGAGGAGAGGCCCTTCCTCTGCCCTGAGTGCGGGAAGGGCTTCAAGCGCAACTGCAACCTCATCAAGCACTGGCGCATCCACACTGGGGAGAGACCCTACCAGTGTGCCACATGTGGGAAGAGGTTTCAGACAAGCTCCCATCTCCTCCTGCATGAGCGGATTCACACGGATGAGAGGCCCTTCCACTGCCCCGACTGTGGGAAGGGTTTCAAGCACAACTCCACCCTCATTACCCACCGACGCATCCACACAGGGGAGAGGCCCTACAAGTGTCCCCAGTGTGAGAAAAGCTTCACCAGTAGCTCTCACTTGACCAGACACCAACGGACCCACCAGTAAGGGAAGCCCTGCAAATGCCAAAAATGCAGGAACAGCTTCATGCACCACTCCAGCTTCATCCCCCATTAGAGGGCCCACATTGGGAAGAACCCTGGTGATCCAGTTTCCCTGTGGTCTATGCTGGAAAAACACCTGTCCCTTTTCCTGCCCTTGCCAAAGACATGATGTGGGACGGAAGAACATGAGGGTCTGGCCATGGCCGTGTCATTACATTCACTCGCACCTCAGAACATTGGCAGGGGCAGGAAAGGGACTCCCTCTCTCTCCCTGAGGAGAAGGGTGTCCTTTCCAGACAGGGGAAATTGTGGCCAGGAAGAGCCTGTTGTTGATGTATTAGTTTTCCCAGTAAACTGTTTCATTTATCCCTTCTGTTATCAATATAATTTCTTTTTCTTTGTTCCTTATCTCATTGTTGTTCCCAATAAATTGTTCTTATCCCAGCCCAGGATCTTTGCCTTTTGTCCTTTCCATGGGAGGCGGGAGGGCAGCGAAGGCAACACGGTTTTAGCAGGGGCAGGAAATTGAGGAATCCCATTCCTGAACCCCCGCCCGTGGAAACTGAGAATCCCAGCTGGTCCCAGCCCTGGTGGCCATGGCAACAGCCTTGGGAGCGGGTCCCTGGCTGGGGCTGTGGGAACCTCTTCCCTCTGGTGCCCAGGGACGGGAGTGGAGGGAACGGCTGCAGCTGAGTCGGGGCAGGCTCAGGTTGGATGTCAGGAAAATGTTTTTGCCCAGAGGCTGCTGGGGCCCTGCCCAGGCTCCCCAGGGAAGGGTCCCAGCTCCAGGGCTCTCTGAGCTGCAGCAGCGTTTGGACAGCGCTGCCAGGCCCAGGCTGGCATTTTTGGGGTGTTCTGTGCAGGGCCAGCAGTTGGACTGGAGGATCCTGATGGGTCCCTCCCAGCTCAGCCAATTCTGTGGTTCTGGGATCCCATGAGCCTGGGGATGGGGCTGCCAACGGTTGCCATGGCAACAGGCTGTGGCTGCAGGCCTGAGCTGGTGTCCATGGCAACCACCCCTGGCATGGGGTCTCCATGGAGCTGCCAAGGGACTGACCATAGCAACAGGGGGCTGGTGATGGTTGCCATGGAAACTGACCATAGCATCAGGGGGTTTGTGATGGTTGCCATGGAAACTGACCATAGCAACAGGGGCCTGGTGATGGTTACCTGCTAAGGATCAGATTTTTCACAGGCCCTCAGAGGCGTTCCGTGGGGACATTCCAAGAGTCTCCAGGCTGTTCCAGAGCTGGAATGTCACAGGCACAGACAGGGGCTCCATGGACACCTTCCAGGGCCTTCTGAGGATGGTAAAGAGCCCTGTGGTCAGAGGCACTCTCAGCCATTCCATGGTGACATCCCAGGTCACCTTGGGCTGCAAAGGCACCGATCTGTCACAGGCACTCACGGGGGTCCACGGTGACATCCCAGGAGTCCCCAGGCTGCCAAAGAGCCGGGATGTTCCAGACACTCACAGGGGTTCCTGTCATGGGCACAGTGGGAGCTTCAGGCAAAAGCTTTGTTTCTTTATTGGAGAAACTCCTCCTGATACATGAGGTGCAGAAAGTACACCCAACAGCCACCATGGATCCTCAAACCCTTGCAGGGCTCCTAGACTACTAAAATTCCTTCTAAGAGAGGAGACTGGGAACAGCTGGATCCAATCCCAGCCCAAGAATTTGTCAAAGGTTAATGTGTAAAGGATTGGAGAGGTGGAATTGAACTTTACCCCAATTTTTCCCACAGGATTAATGATGGAATACCAGATATATTTGTATAAATACAGCTCTGATTGATTCTGATCATGATCGGACAGAAAGATTTTAACCTGAGCTATTTACTCCACAGTTCAGGATCTTTATCAAGTATTAGAATATAGTGCTCTAGGAAGCAATTTTGAAGTCAACAGATTGGTCTATGACATCTGAGAGTTTGTTGTAGAAGTCACTGAGCAGCTACAGCATCATAGAGGAGATTTTGTGACATCACAGAGCAGGCTGTGGCACCATGGCATGGCTGGATGACATCATAGAGCTGGCTGTGAGGTTCAAAGTATGTGCTGTGACATTAAAGAGTGCCAGTATGACAGCACAGAAAAGGTCTCGTGGCATCACTGAGGGGTTTGTGACATCAGAAAGCTGTCTGTGACATCATAGTGTGAGGCAATAGAGCAGTCTCTGCCATCATCGAGGGTGGCTCTGTGACATCAGAGAGTGGGTTGTGACATCACTGGGTGGCTGTGTAACATCATAGAGCAGGTTGTGACATCACAGAGACTTCTGTGACATCACAAAGCAGATGTAGCACATCATAGGGTGGCATCTCATAGTTAGCTGTGTGAGATCACAGGGGCTGTGTGACAACCCAGAGTGGGCTGTGACATCACTGGTGGCTGTGTGACATTGCAAAAGAGCTGTGTGGCATCATAGGGGCTGTGACATCACAGGGGCAGTGTGACATCACAGGGGCTGTGTGAGGTCACTGGGGAGGTCACTCTGCCCCGGTCCCCTCACAGTTCCCCCAGAGCAGTCCAACCCTGCTCGTGCACAGCGGGGTCCCCTGTCATCCCAGGTCCCCCCTCCCCCGGCCCCGCAGCCTCCCCCAGAGGATGTTCCACGAGATCGACCCCAGAGCCTGACACGGGGACGGGGGGACGGGGCCCTGGGGGTGGCACAGGGGGACAGGGACCCTCCGGCAGCGTCCCCATGTCCGCCAGGGCCAGAGCTTGGGCCAGGGCTCCTTCACCCTGTTATGAATGAGGCCTTGAGAGCGCTGAAGAAATCCCCAGCAAGGGAGCAGCAAAAACCAGACTGAATATTAAGGGACAGCAGCACAGAGTTCCTTGGCAAGAGTCACTCTTCTCCTGACTGGACACTTCAGGCACAACAAGGAAACAAAGCAACAACAAAACCAAACAGAATCCAGGCAATCAAACCAGAAATGAGCTGAGAACTGTACCAGTGTGTGTGAGACACAAGGACAGTGAGGGCAAGGTTAAAATGAATAAAGAAATAAAAGCTTGACAAAGGTCAAACTTAACAGGACTTCACTGATACCTTAACCTTAACTGATATCTTCAACTTCACAATTTAGGAAAAGAACAGCACTTAACAGAATTTAACCTCACTTACAACCAATGACTTAGAGATTTATTAGTGGAATAACATTAAACAATATTCAACTTAGCTTACAACATAGTAAACTTTGCAAAAAAAAAAAAACTCATAACTTATTTGTCATGATGTAACCTTACTTACAGGCCTGACTGACTCAGCTATCCAAGGCACTACAAGCCCTCAGAGAGCAGCATTTCTGCCACATTTCCCTAGTACAGGCACTCCCATGTACACACAGACACAAAAATCAGTGCTAGACACCTGTAAGAAATCCTCCTGAGGGCAGGCAATGCTCACTGTGGATCCTTTGGCATCTCCCCAGCAAAGGCCAAAGGGTTGAACCTGGAGGAGCCTGGAGGAATGGGGGGATCAGCGCAGGCTCCATCATTGTTTGGGATCCCCAAGTGCAGCAAACGGGAGAGTGCCCGGCTGGGAGAGGCCCCACTCAGAGGGAGTCGCTGGCCCAGGAGAGCTCCAAGGGCTCCTTTTGGAGTGCTGTTTGCAGGGCCCCAAGAGAGGGGCTTCAGTCCCAGCAATGGCTCATCCTGGCCACACTTGGCATCAACAGCTTTCTTTGGCACTGTGAGAACAGGGATGTTGTGCCACTGAGGGAACACAAACAGTTCCCAGGGCTGCTCCTACAGAAACCAGGAGCTGGGTGCGCAGCAGCAGTGCCTGGAGCAGACAGTGTTTGTGATGAGCTGCAGAGGAGCTGAGCCCAGGGGCTGTTGGCCAAGGCCGAGGCCCAAGGAGCATTTCTCATCTGGCAGGGCAGCCTGAGAAGGGGAGGGGGGAATGCAGCAGCACAGGGCCCATGGAACCAAGGGACCATTGTGACACTGTGGGGCCCTGTGACACCAAGGGACCATTGTTATACTGTGGGGCCCTGTGAGACCATGGGACTACCTTGACACTGTGGAGCCCTGTGACACCAAGGGACCATTGTGACACTGTGGGGCCTCATGGAATCATGGAGAGCACTGTGACATTGCTGGGCTTCATGGAACCAAGGGGATCGTGCTGACTCTGTGTGGCTCCATGGAATGTAGGGATTGTTGTGATACAGCAAGACCACATGGAGCCAAAGGTTCATTGTGACATTGCAAGTCCTTATGTAATCATGGAGAGGCCATTGTGACCCTTCACAGCCTCATGGAACCAAGGGGCCATCGTGACACTGTGAGGCACCATGGAGCCAAGAAGATCATTGTTACACTGAGGGGACTCATGGAATCATGGAGATCATTGTGACACTATAAGGATCCAAAGCATTGTGACACTGTGAGGCCTCATGGAACCAGTGAGACCATTGTGACCCTGGGGGTCACCACAGAACCAAGAGGACTATTTTCATACTATGGGGCCTGGTGAAACCAAGAGGCCTTTGTGACACTACACGGCTGCATGGAGCCAAAGGTCTATTGTGACATTGCAGGTCCTCCTGTTATCAACGGACCATTGTGAGACTGTGGAGCCAAAATGAGACCATTGTGACACTGCAAACCTCCAGGGTCTAAAGGTCCATTGTGACATTGCAGGGCTCATGGAACAGAGGAGTCCTGTGATATTGTGGAGCCTGGGGAACCATGGAGACCATTGTGACACTGCAAGGCCTCATGGAATCAGTGGGACCATTGTGAAACCTGGGAGCCACTGTGACACTGTGGGATCCCATCGAACAAGGGGTCCATTGTGACATTTCAGGTCTTCTTGTAATCAAGGAGCCATTGTGGCAGTGTGGAGCCCCACAGAACCAAGGCACCATTGTGACACTTCAGGGCCCCATAAAAACAAAGGAATACAGTACAGGTCTGGCTGGTTTGACCACCCAAGAGGTCAGGCTGACCTTGGCATGTTGAGGGTCTCATCCACTATTGAAACAGTGGTGCTTCATGCTTTCCTTCCTATGGAAAAGATCTGACATTCTGCTCCAGGCACGTATGGCCAGAATTGGAGTTTCACCTCCAAATTTCCTTATATCCAGGGATTGTTCCCATAGGAATATTGCCAGGACAAGTCTGGATGGCAGTGGTTTCATGAGGGTCACCACTCATCTGTTCCCAAAACACTTGGCAAGATGTCGAAGGAGGGAGACCAGGACACCAGATGGTCATCAACAGGTCCCCTTTATTGAAGAAAGCATCAGACACTTATACAGCAAGTAATAAGCTTATGAATATTCTGTAAGCCAAGCGATCTATTGGGTAAACTATACCATCAACTCTTCCTCATTCCTTTGGGCCTACGTTCTCTATTTCTTACATCTCTCTGTCCACTCGTTATCATACTCAGCTAGGCCCAAGGACACGCTATCTTGCAGGTGCAGGACTTGGAATTAGCCACGGCCTTGTACTTTTCCATTCTCTAGTCGGCTAAATTCCCAACAGACACCCTGCCTGCAAAAAGGGCCTCTGCCCTAGTTAGGACATCTTTACCAAATTGATTCGGCTGTGTCCCCTCTCCTCAAACCACTCTTTGACAAAACTCTCCACACTTCCCCCGTTTTGTTCTTGGACAAGGAGGCTAGTCTGCCAGGTTCTTTCTATCATTTGGCTGACCATGTTTTGAATACAATTTAAGATACAAGGCAAAATAAGCAAAAGCATCAAAATCACACCCAGTATCTCTATAGCATATGTCACAAAGTTTCTCAGCCACAGTCCAAGTCCTAAGTTTTTAAGCCATTTGTCAATTCCTAAACCCTCTTCTTCTTTAAGATTGTGAAGTCCCTGCTATAATTCTTTTACCTTTGCATGAATAGATACAGAGTGATTGGACAAATTCATGCAACACATTCCCTCAAACTCTTCAGATCCATGACCTTGTGCTAAAAGCAAAAAATCTATAGCGGCTCTATTTTGCAAAACAGCATGATTAACACTTTGCACATCTGCGGTTAGCATATCTAAAATTTGTGACGTCTTGTTTAGCTCATCCTTGGCCCAGCATCCCAATTGCTTTGCTAAGTTCATAGCTTTATTTGCAGCTCCTCCTGGCAAGATAGCTGAAACTATCTCTTGCTTTAACTCACTCCAAAACTGTGGGTCCTATCTGGCTGCAGTCTAAGTCATGCAGGCTGCGTCTCTTCCTGCTTGAATTTTGACTCAATTGCATTAATAAAGACACATTGGGGTGAAACAATGACAATTTTCCCAAATAGCAAGGTCCACCCTGTGGCCTGGCTGATATACCATTCCAAGCTCTGTCTCCACAAATTCAAAATAACCCTGTGGGTAATTTCATCAGTGCCGTGATGTTAGTGCCGTTACATTGGCTATAAAGCTGCTGAGACACTGTACCCAAATTCAGGGATGAATCTAGGGTAGCCCATGCTCCTCTATGCTGATTTAAATTCTGGGGATCTAAGGGATCGAAACTGAACCATCCACCATTTGAGGTGTTAGTCATACTGGCGTTTGCACTTCCGAAGATATCCAACTCCTCTGGAGGAGAGTACAAAGTAGTATTAAGTGATAAGATTATTAAGCACTGGCGGTAACCGTCACTTTGACTTGTAGTGTACCCTTGTTGTGTGGGTAACCTAATGTTTGTCATATTCTGCATGCATAGAGTTTGGTTATCAATCAGACTACAAAATTCCCAAGGAGACCACACTGGAAGCCCCACCAAGCATGTTCAAAATGGGTTAGTAACTCCTCCAAGGCTAAGACAAAGTGATGATTGGTTAGTTTGATTAGCAAGCGTTATCCATATGTTATCTCTTGGCTGATTAAAGCGTGTTACTCCTACTGCCCCGTCCGTCACAGCACTGAGCAGTATAACAAAAATAAGCCTCATTTTTCTGTTTTCTTTCTCACTTTCCTTTTCTTATCTGTCTTTAACCTCATCGATCCTAACTCTTGCAATCTCCGTCTCTGTAGGGCCTCGATGCAGGAGTCCAATGCCTGATCGGGATCTCCTCTGATGGGTCCTACAACTGAATGCTGTGTTAAAGGCACCAATTTTCTACACCTAGCAGAAGCTATGTATGACTTACTTTGAGCTTTAACTCTTTTCACAATACACTGTACCTCCCACTGGTAATAGGCCAAGATTTTCTGCTCGGGAGACTCATAAAGATTTAAAGCTAGAGCCGTACCTAGTCCCGTCTGTCTCCTTAGTTCCCTTTGCCAGTCTTCCCCCCATGCGTAGTCATGCTTGCAGGTGTTACACCATAAACCCCAGATCCCGGACTGTTCTAACCAAAAGGTTTTACCACAACCCCCACAATACAGAGCTACCCACGCAGCACAACAGGGGCTGTGACACTCAAGGCAGCGCTCCCTTGCTGGTCCTTTTATGTGGAAGGTCGATAGTGCTTCAACGTTGTCAATCAGTTCCCTGGCCGTCCTGTAGCAGCGTGTCGCTGCTCTGTCCACTGCTTTCGAGTGTCCCTTCAGCTGCAGCAATAAGGGTTGTAAAATCAGCAGCAGCTTCTTCTTCAGGCACTCCTTGTCCCCCTCCTTAAGGTTGTTCACCAGATGCTGCATTAAAGACAGGTTTAGTCCACTTGGCAGACACCCACAAAGGCCCTGTTGGTGAGGAAACACAAAGATATCCCCCACCCCAATATAGCACTTTTGAGAGTTTTTCCCATATCCCTGTGCTTGGGTTCTACACCCAGACCTCTGTTTCCTTAATAGTTTCCTGACCTGATCTCGGGTGATGTTTAACTGCAGGGGTGGCATCATCCTCCCCAAAAATACATAAATGATTGATCACATACAAAACCTTAGCCAGGCATGCTTGTGGATCCTTTAAATCCTGGTGCTTGTCAATATATTGTTTGAGGGTACCATTTGCTCGTTCTACTATCACCTGTCCTGTGGGGGAATGCGGAATACCTGTCACATGCTTGACAGACCATTGGTCCAAAAACTTTCGGACTCTAGCACTTGTGTAAGCCAGACCATTATCCGTTTTGATACCTTGTGGGACTCCCATAACAGCAAAGCAACTCAATAAATGCCTGATCACATGTATCGCTTTCTCGCCTCCCTGAGCTGTAGCCCATATATAATGGCTATATGTATCTATAGTAACATGCACATACTTAAGCCTGCCAAACCTAGCTACATGCGTGACATCCATTTACCATTTCTCATTCATTTCTAAACCTCGAGGATTAACTCCGCAGCCCAGACCTATTCCCCCATTATGATAACTGCATATTAGACATGCCCTGACAATGGCCTTGGCTTCTGATAAGCCCAGATCAAAGTTCCTCACCAACCCTTTCACATTTTGATGATATCTACTATGGGCTTCTCTTGCCAATGTATGCTTATCAACAGGACAAGAGTTATCAATGGGTAAGGTAACCAATTTATCTGCACGCTCATTCCCATCTCCTAGACCCTCAGACCACTTATGGCTCCTGATATGGATTACAGAGTACACTGCACTTCTATCCCGGAGAGCTCTCCTTAATTGAACCAGTAACTCATACAGCTGTTTGTTATTCACTTCCTTAATTGCTGCTCCTTCTATACGTCTGGCTACTCCAGCGACATACATGGAGTCTGTGACCACATTCAAGGGCTCATGCAGGTTGGACATTGCCCATACTACTGCTAACAATTCTAAGGTTAGTAGGCTATCTGCAGGGTCTGCTGTAAGAAGTTGATGCTTCCATTGTCCTTTTTCTTGCCAGGTGACAGCAGCACGTCTCGGTTTTTTCCCTGCGTCTGTGAAGGCTGTGGTGGCTCCTTCTATGGGGCTCTCTCTTCTCAGCGGCCGAGTGATCCAGTCCCATTCTGTCATCCATTGCAGGACCATGGGCACTAACTTGCTTGTCTGCACTTTTGCAGATGGTGTCAATAGTGCTTCCTGTAGGTCCGTAGAGTTAACCAGATACCAGTCCAGCATTTCTTTTTCCATGGGTAGCCTAGTGGTGGCAGGTTCTCTACCGTCCACTTCAGTAATTCTGAGATGGCCTTTTTTGATCAACGCAGCAAATTGTTTGATTTTTGAGAATATTGTTCTTTTATGTTGTAGCGGTGGTGACAGCCATTCCAATACCCGTATCTCCCCCATTTTGTTTTCACACTGGGAGAGCGCCAAACAAGTGGCAAGGGCTATTCTGAACAGTGAGATCAATAGGGCAATCCAGTTATCGACGAGACACATATCCTTGTTGCACACAGTTGCTGATTTGCTGCAAGGCAAGATGGTGCTCCTTTGTGAGGCACATGGGGGTAGAGGGATCAGTGCCCTTTAACAAGGGTCGTAGGGTTTCTAACAAATGATTTGGTATTCCCACAATGGGTTTTAGCCACTGTAAGTCTCCTAGAAACTTTTGAGCATCATGTAAAGTCTTAATGTCCAAGTGCAGTTCTAATTTTTGGGGTACCACTGTTTGGTCCATTAGGGTCCATCCCAAATACTTCATGGTTTCGTGGTCTGAATTTTCTCTGTGGCAATAACAAGTGAATATGCTGCAAGAGTGTCTCTGATCCTGTCAACCTGCAAAGGGGAAAATGGTTGTTGCTGCGCAAACAAGATATCATCCATGTAATGATATATTATGGTAGCTGGCCACTGCTGACGCAATGGCTGTAATGCAGCATCAACATAAAGCTGGCACAACATAGGGGCATTGTGCATCCCCTGTGGTAGTGACGTCCACTCAAATTTTTTGTCTGGTTCTCCATGACTTATTGCTGGTAGGGTAAAGGCGAACCTCTTCATGTCATCGGGATGCAGCCCAATAGTGTAAAAACAATCCTTTAAGTCGATGATTAGAAGTGGCCAATCTTGTGGGATCATGGCTGGATTCGGAAGAGCAGGCTGCAAGGCTCCCCCCATCGGTTCCATCTGGTCATTCACAGCTCGCAGATCGTGTACCAGGCGGTATTTTCCTGATTTCTTCCTAATCACAAAAATGGGCGTGTTCCAGAGACTCATTGAGAGTCGTAAATGTCCTTGCGTGTATTGTTCCTTCACCAATTCATGGGCATGCATAAGACTTACCCCTTTGAAGGGCCATTGCTTAACCATCACCGGTGTATCTGTTTTCCAAGTGAGTAGAATGGGGAAAGTCCCAGCAATGGCAATTACCCCAAAGGGTGGTGATTGGTCAACACCATCCCCAGCTGTGTTAAAATGTCCCTGCCTATCAGGCAGGAGACCGTAGGAGGCAACTGAACGACTGAAAGCACAACGGACACTTGTTGCCCATCAATGCGCACTGAGAGAAGCGGTGTTCTGCTTGCAAAAGTAAGTCCTCCTACTCCTGTGAGCATGTTTACTGATGGGAGCAGGGGCCAATGTTGTGGCCATGCCTCTGGAGATATAATGCTGGTGTCTGCTCCTGTATCCAGTAATCCATAGAGGGTTATGCTCTGATGTCTATGGGTGATCTCAGCTTTTTGTCTTGGTCTCTCCTGTAAGTCCACAGTCAAAAGTGTAATACCGGTAGAGCCAAAACCCTTCTCATCACGCTTCTGTCCAGTAAACGATGGTATACCCGATGTCATCTGTGGTAGTGGTACCAATTGTGTGATGCGTTGTCCTTTGTTATTTTAACTGGGGGATAAGGGGTGTAAGCCATGATTTGTATTTCCCCTGTATAGTCTGCGTCTATGACCCCAGGCAATACAAATAGTCCCAGCATGAATGTCGAGGAGCGTCCTAGTAATAATGCTCCACATTTTTGTCCTTGTAGCGTGAGAGGACCATTTACTCCAGATGGTATCCTTTCAGGCCGGTTCGTCATTAATGTGACATCTACTGCTGCTGCTATGTCCAAGCCGATGCTCCCTGCTGTTGCTGGTTGCAGACAGAAGGTGGCGCTGATGTCACTAACCGTTTCCCGATCGGTGCCAACAAGCCGTAGTGTTGTGGGAGCTAGATTGGCAGCTTTGGCACCACACGCCAGTCGCTCTGCATTCTCGGCCCATGTGTCCCCCATTGCTGCACCGGTAGCACTTGAGATGTGATCTCGAGCCTCCCTGTGTGACTGTCATGGAGCCATTTCGGAGAGGAGTAAGAGCAGCTAACACCTGATTTTGAGTGCATTCTGCTTGCTTTTGCAGCCCTAATCCTAATTCCTTTAAGGCATCTACTAAAAATGCCTGTGAGGCTGTTGGCCTTAATGCCATTCACTCTAGTGCTTCCTCAATGGTCCAATTTCCTCCCAGAGTGGCTAGCAACCTTTGCGTTGCCTGATTGCTATTTTGTAAGGTACACTGCTCCAATAACGCCCCCTTCGTATATTCTGCAACTCCTGCCCGGTCTATAGCCGCAGCTGCTTTGTCAATAAAACTCCCAAATGATTCCTCTCTACCTTGTTTTATGCCCATGTACACCGGCAGCCCTCCTGGCTCTTTAACCCTCTCTATGGCAGCACGTACCAAACGCATAGCTTCTCTAAGCTTATCTGCTCCTGATATCATCTGTGCCTCCGTGCACAAATATGCCCCTAAGCCCATGAGCTCATCTATCGTCACTCCATGCAGCGGGTCCCCCTGAGCTCGCTGTGACGCAACCAACTCATTAACCAAGGCTTGCCATAGCGCATTAAACAACAATTGCTGATGCTGAGTAAATATTAATCGTACCATCCCCCTCAAATAATTTGGTAATTTGGGCACAAAATCTGCGTATTAAAGAGATAATCCAGTATCTGCCTAACAGGTTCGCTTTTTGCACCGAACTGACTGACTGTGGACCGCAACTGAGATAACAACTTCCAGTCTAAAGGGGTATACTCTGCCAGATCCTGTGTGTGGTTATCCTGAGCATCATACTGTGGCGTGTATGTAACTGGACAGGCAAGAGCAAAAGCGGACTCCATAGCCTCACCATCTCCCGTTTGCATTGCCTCTTTTGCCAGAGCAGCCCAAGCCTCCCTCCTCTGTTTAGCCATCTCCTCCCATAGGTCACTGAGTGCCCCTGGGATAGAATCTGACTCTCCGAGAGTTCTGCGCTGTTGGCACTTCTGTGCAGGCCATTCGGGTGGGGGAGGTGGCAGGCTCAGCTCACCCTCTCTGCGGGGAGGTGGCAGGCTTAACTCTCTCTCTCTGCAGGGGGGGCGGCAGGCTTAGCTCGCTCTCTCTGCCATCCTCCAACTCATCCTTCTCCTCCGACATAGAAGGTGCGGACGGCCCCCCACGCCTGTAACAGGATCCTCCATACAACACTATTTTGAACCCTTTGGTATTAACACCTTGTTTACTGAAGGCTCAAAAGGATCGTCCTCACGACCATACCCTATATTCCTCTTATTAGTTTCTGTCACCCTTTCTGCTGCCTTGTGCTCAGAGACATGCCGAAGCAGTGTATTGTGCACCACCCACCATAGCTTGCCCTATTTCTCTGCTGTCTTACCATCTTCTAACACCGCTTCCCACAGTATATCCCCAAATTTTCTCCATTTCGCGAGCTCATGGACCGTATGTGGGTTAAGGAAAACCCCCTTAGCATAGCCATAGGCTAACAACCCTGGTAGCTCCTTTTTTAGATCTATCCCCTTTGCTCCTCGCCTTTCTAAATACGCGGTGAAAAGATCATATGCTGCTTGCCTATCCATACCTATTTGTATACGTCAGTGCTGTTGCAGCTTTCCAGGCTCTGGCAGACACGTATGGCTCAAGTCACCGATGAGAACCTCGAGGGTGCTTCAAAATTCCGGCACCATCCTGGCTGCTATCAGGACCCAACTCCAACTTCCCTCAACCGTGGCGCGTCCTCCCCCGTTCTCTTTTTCAGCAAGATGTGGAGGCAGACGTCAGGGTCACCAGTTGTCAAAGGAAGGAGACCAGGACACCAGATGGTCATCAACAGGTCTGATTTATTGATTGATTCGGCAACCTAAATACAGTCCATAATGAGCCTCATACATATTGCAAAAGCTGAGCTCAGGATTGGCTCTTCAGCTACATGTCAACCCCGCCTAATTTAGCCTTTATCTACATTCTTGTGGTTAGCAAGCATAGTAACTTCTGCATTCCACATCCCATTCTTGTATAACTTCAGCATTTTCTTTGTCAACAAGGACACCCTGCCTGCGAAAGGGCCTGTGCCCTAGTTAGGACATCTTCACCAAATTGATTTGGCTGTGTCCCCTCTCCTCAAGCCACTCTTTGACAAAACTCTCCACAGTTTCCTGCCAGGAGAGCCCTGCGCACTGCTCCATAGATCTTTCATAAAGGCCCAAACCAACTCCAAACACTCTCTCTGCAGCTTTTCACAAAGGGCTGCAGCAATCCAGGACAGCTGCAAGTGAGTGTCAGAAGGCTCTTGTCTTGTTCCTGACAGCAGAATTCTTGATGATCTTGTGCAATTTTATTCAGATGTAACATGAGAGCTGAGGTTTTTGTATTAAAATATTTCTTGATGAATAACAGGCCTTGGGAGAATGAGGTGCAGGACTGACATGCGAAAGCATGAGCATATCCTCCAAAGTGGTCAGTCTAATTGTCCATTTTATTACTCTTCTATTTACTCCACACTAATAAGGAAAACCAAGCTCTGCGTGGAGGTAAAACAGGCATGGGATAAACTACAGTCCCTCGCAGGCTCACCAGGGCTGGCAGTGACAGAGCAGGCAGTCTGCTTCATTGTGAACCACTACAGAGCTGCATGCCAATCTGGTTTAAGTAGCATGGTATTATTAAGAGCTCCTTTTCTGCATGAGATACAAAAAGGAGATCCCACATGATCTTCATGCAAGCATGCAGTAAAGAACTGATCCGGCTGTCCTAACAGAGCATTTGCTTTGGCAAATACACTCTTCCCATTCATCTTTTGAGGCAGACACCTCACGTTTTCCCCTACACCCCTGCAAGGCTGGCAGTCGCTGTTTCCCAGTTCCTGTTCTTCCCTAGAGATGGTGCAGTGGCTGCTTTGAAACAAAAAGCCCTGAGATCTGGAGAGCTTGAAGGAGCATGAAATGCTAATTAAGTGCTCATATTGGTAATACTCAGGTCTGCACTGCCCAGTTGTCTGCAGCAGCAGCAGCTGGACCATGCATCATTCCTGTTGGTGGATGTTCATGTTTCTCATGTACAAGAGCAATGACTTTGAGGAGGGACCAAAATGCCCCTCTTCAAACAGTAGCTGTGCAAGGAGATGTGAAGTTTCACAGCCTTTTCTAGGATATTTCAAAAAGATCTAAGAGAATATTGTGGCACGGAGTGGGTCCCAAATTTTGTCTCCAGAGGAATCCCCAAAGGGCACATTCACTCTGCTGCTGATGGCAACCCCATAAGCTCATGGACAAGTTTTCCCTGCAACGTGCCACCCTGCCTGGGCTTTACTGGGATGGGACTAGACCCAGAGCTAAGCAAACACAGGCAGTCAGGTGACATTGTGTGACATCAGAAGCTGGCAACCATGAGGACTTTGCTGCCGAAAGGTTACAGTTTGCACTTGGCCCAGAAGTGTTTTTCCTTAAGGCAAAGCAAATCGAAATGTGAAGTTTCAAAGCTTCAAATGACTATGAAAGGAAACTGCAGAATAATTTCTGGAAGGGCAGCATTGTCAATGATCATGCTGCCCACCAACAGCTGGAGCTGAATCCAGAATTGCTTCTTCCAGCTGTGCAGCAATTCATTCCACTGGCAAGCACTGGTCCATGGGAACAAATGATCCCCTAGCTCTGGGCTGAATGGCGCCCAGGCTGCAGTGCAGATTTGAGGAACCCTTGTCACTTGTTATTGGCCTCCCAGTGCACTCATCCTTCTGCAAACAAGGTGCAAACAACACAGCTGGACTGCTGTCCCGGGTAAATATACATACAGGTGACTTTGCCAAAGCAGTGCATCATTTCCCAGTGAAATACATTACCTCTTCTTACCTATAGAATTG
Organism: Melospiza melodia melodia; assembly: GCF_035770615.1. Lineage (NCBI taxonomy): Eukaryota > Metazoa > Chordata > Aves > Passeriformes > Passerellidae > Melospiza > Melospiza melodia. The sequence goes on along the minus strand of NW_026948600.1, from coordinate 3,920,710 downwards.
TGATTGAAGACACCTGTGAGCCAGATCTGTGGGAGATTGCAAAGGAGCAAAGCTTTGGGATTTGGGCACACTTCTCTTGGTTTCTTTGCTCAGGCCGTTGGTGAGCAGAGAACACCCCTAGGTAGAAAACCTTTGACTAGACAGGATCTTTTGGATCCATTGTCCCCCAAACATGTCAATGTGTGGCCCTGTTACAATGACAAGTTGAAAACAGCAGCACAAATGACACAAAGAAACCATGGCCAAAGAGGAAGAGGAGAGACTCAATAAGGAAAGGATGTGGTGAGACACTGGCACATTGAGTGAGCTGCACTCCCATAATCTCTAGGCTAGCAGGTCATGGTCTCACATTCTCCTCCTGGTTTATTTAAATTTTATTTATTTATTTACTTTTCTTCATCATCAAAATAAAATATATAGAATAAAAATATGTAATCAAATTTGAAAGATACCATCAAAACTCATTAAATCAAAACTGCATCTAAAGTTCAGAACATATGTACAGCTCTAACTATGAAGCCTAACACATCAATCCTATTCTTCAAACACTCTTCATATAGGCGGCAGCTTCTTCCTGAGCTTGGAGGAAAGAGAGCTCTTCTGGAGGGGAGGCAAGGACTTTGTGGGTGAGGGAACATCAGAAGTGTTCAGAGAAAACTTCTCGGTAAGACTGTAACCAGCCAGATCTGCAAAATAGAGACACAAATTTTAACAGAGAGGCAAAGTTTAACAGAGGCCACAATGCAAACCTAAAGCAGCTGAAGCTCCATATTTCATGGGACACATTTCCTGGAAATGTACAAACAGCTGCACAGGGAAACATGCTCCTGCTGGCAGACACGTGAGGCAGGCCAGGGCAAAACCCTGAGCCACTTGCCCAGAGCTGGCACAGGCACAGCCTGGCCTCTGGGCTGCCCTGGGACAGCAGGGAGCCCAGAGCCCTGTGCTCCCCAGGAATGGCTCAGCTGCACACACACCCTCCTGCTCCTCTGCCTGCCCCACAGCTCAGCAGCCCCACAGCTCCAGGGGCACTGGCAGCAGCACAGCTCATTGCAGGGGCACGTGCAGGGCACAGCTGTTCCCTGGCAATGTGCACGGCCCCTCTGGGCTGCCACAAGACCCTTCCTACCAGCAGAGATTGGCCCAGCTCCCCCCTCACCTCTGTGTGAGGCTGAGCCATGATTGCCTTCATCTTGTCCTCAGTCTGGAGCTGCTCCAGGCCCCCCATGCCATGACTAGGAAGGGCAATGAAGAGAGCAGGGGCAGATGCACACCTTTCCTTAGGATTTCGTCATTTTGGCACAGCTAAAAAGGCAAATCCAGAGGTGTCCAACTCAGCGCTTCCTCAGCTTCCTGGAGAACATCTCGCCTTCACCAGCCCAACATTTTGGAGAGGTTTTCCCGCACATGTGGAGGCTTGCTGGCAGCACATTCCTTCAGCTGGGTGCCCATCACCTTGCAGAGGGCAGAGGCCAGCTTGGTGGCCACGGTGCGGACGTTGGCGCTCCGCACAGGCAGCGCCTTGTTCTCCAGGCAGGGCCAGAGCACGGGCAGGGCGTCGCGCTGGATGACTTCAGGGCTCCTGGCATGAACCCCCTGCACAAGCACTGCCGGGACAGAGACACAGCTCCTTACCCACCAGCCTCACTGCAACAAGGATCTACCTCTGCTTCTGCTTCTTGCCAGCCTCTCTGGCCAAGAGCAGCAAAATAGCACACAGAGCCCCTTGGTCCAGAAACGGGCAAAGCAGCTGAGCATCCTGGAAACAGAACCACCAACCCCTCAGCACTAATTGCTCCAACCAGAGCCCTTGTCCCTGTGGCAGACTTCCTACCTTTACTAAATTATTTCACAATCTCTTTCTGCATGAACAATGAATGAAATGTCCAACTGCCTTTGATTTCCATTAAGAAGTTGTCTAAACCCACACTGAAGATTTGGAAATGCACCATAGAGAGGAAATGGAGAGATTTCTAATAAAAGGGATGATTCCATTTTTGTAACTTAGATGTCAAGTGCCAAATGTCTAATCTGGCACTTCCCTTTGCTCAGCGGCACACAGCAAAGGGCAGGATTAGAACACACCTCAAAACTCCAGCCCACCAGAGATGGCTGCTGCCTGACAGCTGGATGGGAAACATCAGTGACCAGCTGGTGTCTTTGGCAGAATGCTTTTGGGGCTTCCAACAAAGAGCTGTTTCAAACCTCAGGGTATCTGAGAGAATTACCCAGACCCCATTGCCTTGGCATTTGGGCATCCTCACATTTTAATGCCACTCCCCCTCTCAATGTTAATGGCATTTTTTCTTATAATGTCCACTTGAATAGGGGCATAGAGAAAGAAAAATGCTACACATGGAACTGAAATGTAACCAAAACACGAGTCTTTTCTCATATTTTCTCTGAAACCTCTCTGTCCATTTTCTGAACTGAATTTTATCAAACACAGACAAATATTTACTACCAACAGGCTTCTTGCATGGCAGATTTGGCTGAGAGATCAAAACCTGAAATGCTTTGGAAACCATTCTTATTTTCTGATCACACAAAATGTTATCTAGCAGCCATTTAATATTCTCTGGTGGAAGAGACTTCATTTTCTCTATGCTGTTAATCCACCAGCAGTCATCAACATTGAAAGAGCTCCTGCAAGTACCCAAAACCAATTCTGCTAAGCAGGAAAGGGTTATGGTACCCATTTTAAAATGGGAATGTATTTGAGTTTAAATGCAATTAAAGACATTGGTGACTACTGAACGTGAGGAACAGCTCTCTGTTCCTACTAGAGAGAACATCTGCTCTTTCTAAAGTACTCATAATTTATGGTTAATTCCTATATTTAAAAAAGAGATCAAAAGAACTGCTAAACTAAATTCCCTATTGCTGGAGATCTACTTTATTCAAATGGTCTTTAAGGCCCTTTGACATTCCCAATTGCTAAACATGCCCTTTTGAGATTCCTAATGAAGACACAAAGTGTATTAAACCTTGCATTCAAAGATGTTGGCATAATTAGCAGTGGATTTAGCCCCAGTTAAAGCAAGGCTATCAGTAATCTTCTCCATTATATATTGAGATTATCCTTTTTCCATTCCTTGGCTGTTGCTGACATAGCAAGCTCCGCTGAGGAATCAATTATCAGCTGCATTTGTATCATTTTGGGCAGCGCTGACACAGGCAGACACTGTTTGCACACCCTGAAAGGCTCAGTCCAAGGCCCCTCTGAGAGCACAGGCAGGGAGCCTCAGCACTCTGCTTCTGTCCCTGTGCCCCAGAGGCTGCCTTGCACTGAACCCGTGCCTCTGGTACCTCTGTTGAGTTCTAGCCTAAGCTGTGACCCCCAGGCTCTGCACGGTTCAGCCTCAAAACTTTCCAAGAGACAAACAAGAATTCTGTGAGGACAAAACAAATTGATGCCCTGAAACAGCATTTGCCACTTCCCCTCAAAGATAACAGATGTCCCTGAGCTCCCCAGAGAGGAGCCAGCTGGGGCATTTTTAGCCCTCCCTTTGCTGGAGGTGGTTCTGAGATGCCCCAGTGAGAGCTCAGCCCCAGGCCGAGCGCTGCCCCCATCTCAGGTGCTGCCCAGCCCTGCAGCAGCCAGGGAAAACCTGCCAAACCCACCTGCCTTGGCCATGGGGCAGCAGGGACACGCTCAGCACCTCCTGGTTTGGAGGAGCTGCTCTGCTGTCTGCTCACAGGCATTCCCTGTAAATGCTCCCTGGGAAGAGCTCTGGGCTCAGAAGGGGAGGCCAAACCTGTGATACGCTCGGTGACATCCAGCAGGGCTTGGCCACTCAGGTGATTCCATTGGTAGCTGAACTCTTTCAGCAGGGACACTTTATCTACAAGGGAAACACACGTTTCTGCTCACTTTGCTCAGGTCATAGGAGAAAGGGCAGGGCCAACCCATTTCATAAAATAAAGTACATTTCTGCTGGTTTTTGAATCCTTTTCTTCTTTCCTTCCAGCCTTCTTGGCCGGGTTTTAAATTCCAAAAGAAAAGCTCTCCTTTCACATTTGTAAATCCAAACTTGTCTGCTGTAGCAGGAGCTGTGTTAAAACATTTCACATCAGGGACCTCGAGAGTTCAGTCACATGGAAGCAGTGAAAAGGTTTTGCATCCCAGAGCAAAAAGGAAGAGCCCGAGCCCCATACTTGGGTCACAGAAAGGCACTGAGCCAGTGTGAGAGTCTGTCCGAATTTTCCCTCATCTCCGAATTTTCCTCAATTTTGGGCAAATTCAGTTCAAATTCACCCAAAACCCCCAAAAAACACCCAAAAATCACCCAAAACTCCCCCAAAACTCCTCCTACATGGGGTCCCGGCACTCCCGCAGCCCCTTGGGGCAGCCTGAGGACAGGCTGGGGTGAAAAACGGTGATTTTGGGAAAATTCAGTATTTATAGTACAAAATAACCCAAAAATCCCCCAAAAAACTGCCCCAAAATCACCCAAAACAGCCCAAAAATCACCCCAAAATCCCCTCAAAACCTTCCCCAAAATTCCCTCCAAAATCACCCAAAACTCCCCCAAAAAACACCCCAAAATGACCCAAAAAAATCACCCAAAAATCCCCCAAAAATGCCCAAAAAATCACCTGAAAATCTCCCAAAAATCTACCCCAAAACCCACCCAATAAACCACCAGAAATCCCCCAGAAATTGCCCAAAATTCACCCAAAATCACCCAAAACCTCCCCAAGCCATCCCAAGACCCCCCAAATTTCGGGATTTCCCCCTGAATTTTGGGGGTTTTTTATGGGATTTTTTTGATTTTTGGGGTTTTTGTTAATTTGGGGAGGGGTCCCCACCCCCTCCCCTTTTTTCCCCCTAAATTTTGATATTTTTCCCCAGAATTTTTTTGTATTTTCCCCCCAAATTTTGATGCTTTTTTCTCCAGGATTTTGGGTATTTTTTCCCCAAATTTCAGTTTCTTTGGGATTTTCTAATTTTTATGGTTTTTGGTAATTAGGGGAGGGGTCTCCGCCTTCCTTTACTGCCCCTATCTGCTCCCCTTTCCTGAGTGTTTCCCCCCCATTTTTGATATTTTTCTTCAGAATTTTTTATTTTCTCCGGGTTTTTTCCCCAAATTTCCGTTTTTTGGGTTTTTAGGATTTTTGTTAATTTGGGGAGGGGTCTCTCCCCCCATTTTACCTGCAGAGGATCCCCAGGCCGTGCTCGTGGGCACGCAGGTAGTGATGAGGCCGGAGTTGTATCTGAAGCCTTTTGCACAATGGTGGCAGCAGAAGGGCCTCTCGCCTTTGTGACTCTGCTGATGCCTGATGAGACAGGAACTCATCTGAAACCTCTTCCTTCATTTATCACACTCGTCGGGACGTTCTTCTGTGTGGATTCTCATGTGGCAGATCAGGGAGGATCTCAGGGAGAAGGTCTTCCCACATTCTGAGGACTTGTGGGACTCCTCCCCATCCTGGAGCTGCTCATGGATACCCAGCTCTGAGCTGCAGCTCCATCCCTGGCCCAGGGTGGGCCTTTCCCCCTCAGATCCCCATGATCGGCGTTTGCAGCCCCTCCTCGTAAGGGATCTCTGGGGCTTTTCTTTCCCCTTTGATTCCTGTGCTGTGGAGCTGCACAAAACAGCCTCTTCTACAAGGTTCTGCTGTGGGGATTTGACCTCCCTGGTCTCTGGCCTAAGCTTCTTGTCTGGGGAAGGAAGGACAAGGAGAAGATGGGATTTGCCTCCGTGCCACAGGGAAGGACAAGGAGATCCTCCCAGTGCGTCCCCAGCAGGACGGCTTTGGCACCAGGGTTGTCCTGCAGCCGGGGGCCGTGCTGGGGTGGGAGATGGAGCAGGAGAGAGGGGGAAAGGGGCACTGACTTCCTCCTCACCTGCCTGGGGCTCCTGGGCCATCTTCTTCCTCAGGGCGTCCTCCTTCTTCATCGGGCCAAGGTTTGGAAAAAGAAAATCCTGGTTTGGGGGAAAACAAAGGGCTGAACGTGTTGGGTTTGATAGTCCTGTTGCCCAAGTGCAGCTGGAGAAGTCAATGCCCCTTTCAGCCTTGAGGGGCCTGGAGCCCGCTCATCCCCAGCCTCCCCCACCCCTCCAGGCAGCCAGTTTGTCTCCCAGCTCCGGGATCGCCCCTCTGCGCTCTTCCCCACTCCAGGGCTCCCGAGCTCCCGTCTGCTCTCCTGGGCATCCCCCAGCCCGAGATCACCCCTGTGCCCATCGGTACCAGGCGAACGTGAGGCTGTTCCCTCCACGGGAAATTAACGGTTCAGGTTTGAGGTCCTGCAAGAGTCAAAGATCCCCTGCCCCATGAAAAAACCCTCCCAGGGACCCCCCAATGGATCTGGTGCACGCTCCCCCTCCCCACTCACCTGTGGCTTCTGGAGGGGGCAATGCAGCAGGAGTCGGGGGAGCTTCAGCCTGAGCGGCAGGGGAAGGCGGCGGGGAAACCAACGTGGTTGTGCTGCTCCTCTTCCTTCTGCTCCTCCACTTACTCCTCGTCTGTTTCTCCTCTTCCTTCCACTTTTCTTTCACTCCTAGACCGGCCCAGGCAATGCTGACACCCAAAAGCAGCCACGCTCTGCCCTGGGCGGGTTCGGAAACAGCATGGCAGTAAAACTGGGGAGTGAAATGGGAGCATTGGGAAAGATCATGAGAGCAGCAGGAAGGAATTGGGAGCGCTTTCCCTGCCAGTCCCGCTTTTACTGGGAGAACTGAGAGGGAACTGGGAGCAAACAGCACTCGGAGGCGGCTGCAGCCGGCGGCTAGTGGGGCCACGATAGAAGGCCTGGTTATGAGAATAAGAGAGCGATCACTTGCTGGGATTGGTGGGCGGGAGCAGCGCGGGGTTTGCTCGGTTATGTGAGGGCCGGGAGGGGCCGGAGCAATGGCGGCGGCGGCCGGTGAGAGGGGACAGGGAGCGGGAATGGGGACCAGGAGTGGGAATGGGGACGGCAATGAAGACAGGGAGTGGGTATGGGGACAGGGAAGAGGCATGGGAATGGGGACATGATCGGAAATGGCACGCGGAACTGGAATGGCACAGAGAATGGGGACAGGGACCGGGAATTGGAATATGGGTATGGGACAGGGAATATTGAAATGGAAATATGGGAACAGGAGTGGGACCGTGAATAACAGAAGGGGAACAGAGACTTGGAATATGGGAGACAGATAGGGAATGAGACTGGAATGAGATTCAGGCTGGGATGGCAGCGGAACGGTACCAGGGTGACATGGGAATGGGTGGGTGAGAGGGGGTGACAGCAGGGAGAGGGGGATCCTGAACAGGGACACTGGCAACCAGGACAGAGGGACATGGAGACAGTTCCAGGGCAGGGGGGCCTTGATCAGCTGTGCCACAACTTTCACCAGGGTCCCCAAGCACTTTTGCAGCTACTGGGCCTGTTCTGCCCAAAGCCCTGAGCAACCCCCAAGTCCCTCCCAGGAACGCCCACCTCCCTCAAACCCAACATGCCCCCCGTCCCCTGGCAGATCCCCCCATGTCCCCATCAATGGCTTATTCCAATGTCTTTTTTTTTACCCTAGTTTTGTGTGTTTTGAAGGGACCAACAGAAATGAAAGGAAAATCCAGGCCACGGGGTGCAAGGAAGATGTGAAGCAGCTGGACAGGTGGTTTCTAAAATGGATAACCAGCAACAGGAATGGCCTGGGCTCTGCTTACCGGGGTTCACTGGGGATTACCCAGGGTGGATCCCTCTGTGGCGGCTGGAGCTGGAGCAGCGCAGGAAGGTCTTCCTGCACTTGGGGCACTCACTGGGCTGCCCTTAGTGCTGGCTCTGTTGGTGTCTGCTCAAGATAGAGCTCTGAGAGAAGCTCTTCCCACACTCAGGACACTCATAGGGCCTCTCCCCACTGTGGATGCGCCGGTGGGTCACGAGGGTGGAGTTGTCCCTGAAGCCCTTCCCGCAGTCAGGGCAGCGAAAGGGCCGCTCCTCCGTGTGAATCCTCTGGTGCCTGACAAGATGAGAGCTGGTCTGAAACCTCTTCCTGCATTTATCACACTCATAGGGCTTGTCCCCAGTGTGGCTCCTCAGGTGGTAGATCAGGTGGGAGCGCTGGCAGAAGCTCTTCCCACACTCCCCACACTCGTAAGACCTCTCGCCAGTGTGGATCCTCTTGTGGACAATCAGGTTCGACTTGTGGGTGAATCTCTTCCCACACTCGGGACACTCATAGGGCCTCTCCTGGGTGTGCATGTGCTGGTGGCTGACAAGGGAGGAGTTGTACTTGAAGCCTTTCCCGCAGTCGGGGCAGAGGAAGGGCCTCTCCTCTGTGTGAGTGCGCTGGTGCCTGAGGAGATCAGAGCTGGTCTGAAACCCCTTTCTGCATTTATCACACTCGTAGGGTTTCTCCCCGGTGTGCCTCCTCATGTGGACAGTCAGGTGGGAGATCCGGCTGAAACTCTTCCCACACTCCTCACACTTGTAACACCTCTCCTCGGTGTGCCTCCTCAGGTGGACAATCAGGCAGGAGATCCAGCTGAAGCTCTTCCCACACTCCTCACACTTGTAAGACCTCTCCTCGGTGTGGCTCCTCAAGTGGACAGTCAAGTTGGATCTTCGGCTGAAGCTCTTCCCACACTCCTCACATATATAGGGCCTCTCCCCCGTGTGGATTTTCATGTGGCAGATCAGGTTGGATTTCTGGCTGAAGCTCTTCCCACATTTCAAGCACTTCTGGGGCTTCTCCTTACCCTGAAGCTGCTCGTAGACCACGAGCTCTGAGCTCCAGGCGCCTCCCCGGTCCAGGGTGGGCCTTTCCCCCTCAGATGCCTGAGATCTGAGTTTGCAGCCCCTCCTTGTGCGGGATCTCTGGGGTTTTTCCTCCCCGTTGGATTCCTGTGCTGTGGAGCTGCTCAAAACAGCCTCTTCCACAAGGTTCTGCTGTGGGGATTTGTCCGCCCTGGTCTCCATTCTCAGCTCCTGGTCTGGGGGAGGATGGGATTTGCCTCCGTGCCACAGGGAAGGACAAGGAGATCCCCCCAGTGCGTCCCCAGCAGGACGGCTTTGGCAGCAGGGTTGTCCTGCAGCCGGGGGCCGTGCTGGGGCGGGAGATGGAGCAGGAGAGAGGGGGAAAGGGGCACTGAATTCCTCCTCACCTGCTTGGGGCTGCTGGGCCATCTTCCTCTTCCTCACGACCTCCTCCTCTTGCATCGGGCCAAGGTTTAGAAACAGGAAATCCTGGTTTGGGGGAAAACAAGGGCTGGGCGCGTTGGGTTTGATGGTCCCGCTGCCTGTCTTGGTGTCTGCTAAGGAAGGCAGAGCCTCCCTTAAAATTGAAAATGTAAACCCCCTCCCTCCAAAGTACTATAATTTTGAAATTAAGGGGCTCTCAGGGAAAGATATGGAAATAGGAATAACAGTTCTTTGCTAGGAAAAATAAAATGAAAAATGTAATAGTAGAAAGAAAACCACTGACAGAGTCAGAATCCAAGCTGACACCCTGTTAGTCAGGGTGTTTGTTGCACTCCAATTAAATGGTGGCTGCAGTCCTCCTGCAGGGACAGATGTGGTTCTGTTGAAGCAGTGGTTCCTGCAGAAGGGTGTAGTTTTCCTCCAAAGGTCCAGTGGTGGTGTAGATAGGTCTGGTCTTCCTCGGCGAATCCAGTGGAGAAGAAAAGCTGCTCCTCTGGGAATCCAGTGGAGAAGAAACGCTGCTCCTCTGGGAATCCAGTGGGAAAAGCCTGACTGTGGTGTTCCAAATCTCTGATTATATCCAGGTGGGAATGCCTGGCTCCTCCCCATGGGTGGAACATCTACCAATGGGGTGAGGTAATTTTATCAGTCCTGCAGTGAGGCTCAATGGCCCATTAACAGAAGATATGGAGGGCCTGTGGAAGAGATAAAGAAAACTGCCCAATTAACAGAAGATAACTGCCCCACCTCTAACAGATGGCAATAGAATACATACCCACATCTTGCATTTCCAACCTCAGACACTCTCCGTTGCTCTCAGTAGCCCAAAGTGTGATCCCAGTTGCTCCCTTTTAACAGCAGTATGATCCCAGTAACTTCCAATATGATCCAAGTCATCTACCACTATTCCCAGTATGGTCCTAGTATAATCCTAGCTGCTTCCAGTCCATCCCAGTATGGTCCAAGCTGCCTCCAGCTACATCAACACAATCAGTCCCAGTATGATGCCATTTGCTACCAGCGTGCTCCCAGTTGCTCACAGCATCTCCCACTCACTCTCAGAATGATCCCAGTCATTCCCAGTATATCACATTAGCCCCTAACATGGTCTCAATTGGCCCAGCAGGTTCCTACTCACTTCCAAAATGATCCCAGGATGATCCCAGTACAGCCCAGTCCCTCCCAGTGATGCCACTCCTGGCATCCCCCAGCCCTGTCTGTGTTCCCCCCTCCCAGATTGCCTGATAGGAGCCCCAGGGGCTGGAAGGCCTCAACCAACATCCCCAGCAAGCCCCAGTGTGGATGTGCAGCCTCCAGTTTTCCCAGTCTGCCTCTCCTTCTCCCCAGGCAGGGTTCTCCTCCTCCTGCTCCTCCCGGCCCCAGCGGGTGGGAGCAGCTGAGAGCCCCGCACTGCCGAACCCGACCTGTCCCGGCTCCATCCCCGCTCCTGCCGCGGGCTGCGAGGGCTGCAGGACCGGGGCAGGAGGAATGGGATGGTGGAGCAGGGAGGGAGAAGCAGCAGGACAAGGGCTGGAGGGAACAAGAGAAGGAGGAGGAGGAAGAGGTGTGGAGCAGGAAGAGGAGGAGGACGGGTGGGAGGAAGAGCTGGGTGAGAGGAGGAGGAGTGGGAAGTGGAAGCGGGGGGAACACAGGCTCCAGCCCTCGCTTTCTCCGCAGCACTCCCGGACCCTGGGGCATTTCCCCCCCATATCTCAGGTGATCACAGAGGGGGAGCTCAACCAAATATCCTGGGTGCTCCATAGCTGGGTATCTTTTTGGGGATGGGGGGATTTTTGGAGCTCAAAGGACTCCAAAGCTAAGCTGCAAATGCCCATTGGGGAGATTTTGGCGGTGTCCTGGCAGGTTGTTTCTTCGCGGGGGAGGGCAAGAGAGGGGAGAACACTGGGACACCGACGTGTGTAGCCCAGAGAGAGGAGACCGCCAGGATTCAGCCCGGAGAGGGGAACACCCTTGCGAGGGGGAAGCCCTGGAGCTCCCCACAGCCTGGAGCAGAGTCAGGGGAAACGGCAGCGCTGAGACACCAAGAGCCCCGGCATTGCTAAGAGGGAGCCCAGAGAGGGGGATCTAGGGAACCCCTGGGGGCTGCAGGGAACCCCCAGCAGCACAGAGAAGGGGGAGCCCCAGAAGCCCAAGGTCAGAAGAGCAGAGAGGGGGGACCCTGGGGATTCCCGTGACAGCCTGGAGAGGGTGTGGACTCCTGGAGAGGAGAACGCTCAATAGATGCAGGACTCCAAGAAGTCCAAAGTGGAGAGACCAGAGAAGGGCAATTCATGGGGAGCTCTTTTTTGGAATAATCATGAGACATTCAAGTCTTGGCAGGCTTAAGGATGGTATTTCTCAGGGTTTTTCCAACTAAAGTTTTTTGGTCTGGAGATTTTTATGGACACAAAATGTCTGGAGACTTCTAGAGATGGGTTGGGGCAGGAGGAATGCCCAACAAAATGCTCTCATACCTTGTTTTTCTCTTGGAAATAGGATTTCTCATTTCCAAACCTTAGCCCAGTCTGTGAGCTCCATTTCTGGGAACACCCACTGTTGATTAATTTTATCAGTCACTCAGTGAATCTCAATGGCCCATTAACAGAAGATATCTCCCTGGAGGGATGATGGGTTATGGAAGAGATAAAAATAAACCTGCCTCACCTGGTTTTAACAGCTTGCCCATTAATAGAGAATATCTGCCCTGGTGTTAGGAGGGATGTGTCATGGAAGTGATAAAGAACACTGCTCCTCCTGGTTTCAACAGATGGTGATAAAATACATACTGCTGGTTACATCTCGCATTGCAACATAAGACAAGATGGACATGGACCAGGGGTTGATGCCAGGCATGGTGGACACTAGGAATGGGATGACACAGGGAACAGACCAGAGAGCGACACCAGGCAGCGGGGACAATGTATCGAGGTGACACCAGCGGGTGTTCCCAGAGACAGGGCAACAGACTTGGCTGAGGTTTGGAAATGAGAAAAACAAGGTATGAGAGCATTTTGTTGGGCATTCCTCCTGCCCCAACCCATCTCTAGAAGTCTCCAGACATTTTGTGTCCATAAAAATCTCCAGACCACCAAGATCCTGCCCAAAAAAAAAACTCCAGACCAAAAAACTTTAGTTGGAAAAACCCTGAGAAATACCATCCTTAAGCCTGCCAAGACTTGAATGTCTCATGATTATTCCAAAAAAGAGCTCCCCATGAATTGCCCTTCTCTGGTCTCTCCACTTTGGACTTCTTGGAGTCCTGCATCTATTGAGCATTCTCCTCTCCAGGAGTCCACACCCTCTCCAGGCTGTCACGGGAATCCCCAGGGTCCCCCCTCTCTGCTCTTCTGACCTTGGGCTTCTGGGGCTCCCCCTTCTCTGTGCTGCTGGGGGTTCCCTGCAGCCCCCAGGGGTTCCCTAGATCCCCCTCTCTGGGCTCCCTCTTAGCAATGCCGGGGCTCTTGGTGTCTCAGCGCTCCCGTTTCCCCTGACTCTGCTCCAGGCTGTGGGGAGCTCCAGGGTTTCCCCCTCGCAAGGGTGTTCCCCTCTCCGGGCTGAATCCTGGCGGTCTCCTCTCTCTGGGCTACACACGTCGGTGTCCCAGTGTTCTCCCCTCTCTTGCCCTCCCCCGCGAAGAAACAACCTGCCAGGACACCGCCAAAATCTCCCCAATGGGCATTTGCAGCTTAGCTTTGGAGTCCTTTGAGCTCCAAAAATCCCCCCATCCCCAAAAAGATACCCAGCTATGGAGCACCCAGGATATTTGGTTGAGCTCCCCCTCTGTGATCACCTGAGATATGGGGGGGAAATGCCCCAGGGTCCGGGAGTGCTGCGGAGAAAGCGAGGGCTGGAGCCTGTGTTCCCCCCGCTTCCACTTCCCACTCCTCCTCCTCTCACCCAGCTCTTCCTCCCACCCGTCCTCCTCCTCTTCCTGCTCCACACCTCTTCCTCCTCCTCCTTCTCTTGTTCCCTCCAGCCCTTGTCCTGCTGCTTCTCCCTCCCTGCTCCACCATCCCATTCCTCCTGCCCCGGTCCTGCAGCCCTCGCAGCCCGCGGCAGGAGCGGGGATGGAGCCGGGACAGGTCGGGTTCGGCAGTGCGGGGCTCTCAGCTGCTCCCACCCGCTGGGGCCGGGAGGAGCAGGAGGAGGAGAACCCTGCCTGGGGAGAAGGAGAGGCAGACTGGGAAAACTGGAGGCTGCACATCCACACTGGGGCTTGCTGGGGATGTTGGTTGAGGCCTTCCAGCCCCTGGGGCTCCTATCAGGCAATCTGGGAGGGGGGAACACAGACAGGGCTGGGGGATGCCAGGAGTGGCATCACTGGGAGGGACTGGGCTGTACTGGGATCATCCTGGGATCATTTTGGAAGTGAGTAGGAACCTGCTGGGCCAATTGAGACCATGTTAGGGGCTAATGTGATATACTGGGAATGACTGGGATCATTCTGAGAGTGAGTGGGAGATGCTGTGAGCAACTGGGAGCACGCTGGTAGCAAATGGCATCATACTGGGACTGATTGTGTTGATGTAGCTGGAGGCAGCTTGGACCATACTGGGATGGACTGGAAGCAGCTAGGATTATACTAGGACCATACTGGGAATAGTGGTAGATGACTTGGATCATATTGGAAGTTACTGGGATCATACTGCTGTTAAAAGGGAGCAACTGGGATCACACTTTGGGCTACTGAGAGCAACGGAGAGTGTCTGAGGTTGGAAATGCAAGATGTGGGTATGTATTCTATTGCCATCTGTTAGAGGTGGGGCAGTTATCTTCTGTTAATTGGGCAGTTTTCTTTATCTCTTCCACAAGCCCTCCAGGGAGATATCTTCTGTTAATGGGCCATTGAGCCTCACTGCAGGACTGATAAAATTACCTCACCCCATTGGCAGATGTTCCACCCATGGGGAGGAGCCAGGCATTCCCACCTGGATATAATCAGAGATTTGGAACACCACAGTCAGGCTTTTCCCACTGGATTCCCAGAGGAGCAGCGTTTCTTCTCCACTGGATTCCCAGAGGAGCAGCTTTTCTTCTCCACTGGATTCGCCGAGGAAGACCAGACCTATCTACACCACCACTGGACCTTTGGAGGAAAACTACACCCTTCTGCAGGAACCACTGCTTCAACAGAACCACATCTGTCCCTGCAGGAGGACTGCAGCCACCATTTAATTGGAGTGCAACAAACACCCTGACTAACAGGGTGTCAGCTTGGATTCTGACTCTGTCAGTGGTTTTCTTTCTACTATTACATTTTTCATTTTATTTTTCCTAGCAAAGAACTGTTATTCCTATTTCCATATCTTTCCCTGAGAGCCCCTTAATTTCAAAATTATAGTACTTTGGAGGGAGGGGGTTTACATTTTCAATTTTAAGGGAGGCTCTGCCTTCCTTAGCAGACACCAAGACAGGCAGCGGGACCATCAAACCCAACGCGCCCAGCCCTTGTTTTCCCCCAAACCAGGATTTCCTGTTTCTAAACCTTGGCCCGATGCAAGAGGAGGAGGTCGTGAGGAAGAGGAAGATGGCCCAGCAGCCCCAAGCAGGTGAGGAGGAATTCAGTGCCCCTTTCCCCCTCTCTCCTGCTCCATCTCCCTCCCCAGCACGGCCCCCGGCTGCAGGACAACCCTGCTGCCAAAGCCGTCCTGCTGGGGACGCACTGGGGGGATCTCCTTGTCCTTCCCTGTGGCACGGAGGCAAATCCCATCCTCCCCCAGACCAGGAGCTGAGAATGGAGACCAGGGCGGACAAATCCCCACAGCAGAACCTTGTGGAAGAGGCTGTTTTGAGCAGCTCCACAGCACAGGAATCCAACGGGGAGGAAAAACCCCAGAGATCCCGCACAAGGAGGGGCTGCAAACGCAGATCTCAGGCATCTGAGGGGGAAAGGCCCACCCTGGACCGGGGAGGCGCCTGGAGCTCAGAGCTCGTGGTCTACGAGCAGCTTCAGGGTAAGGAGAAGCCCCAGAAGTGCTTGAAATGTGGGAAGAGCTTCAGCCAGAAATCCAACCTGATCTGCCACATGAAAATCCACACGGGGGAGAGGCCCTATATATGTGAGGAGTGTGGGAAGAGCTTCAGCCGGAGATCCAACTTGACTGTCCACCTGAGGAGCCACACCGAGGAGAGGTCTTACAAGTGTGAGGAGTGTGGGAAGAGCTTCAGCTGGATCTCCTGCCTGATTGTCCACCTGAGGAGGCACACCGAGGAGAGGTGTTACAAGTGTGAGGAGTGTGGGAAGAGTTTCAGCCGGATCTCCCACCTGACTGTCCACATGAGGAGGCACACCAGGGAGAAACCCTACGAGTGTGATAAATGCAGAAAGGGGTTTCAGACCAGCTCTGATCTCCTCAGGCACCAGCGCACTCACACAGAGGAGAGGCCCTTCCTCTGCCCCGACTGCGGGAAAGGCTTCAAGTACAACTCCTCCCTTGTCAGCCACCAGCACATGCACACCCAGGAGAGGCCCTATGAGTGTCCCGAGTGTGGGAAGAGATTCACCCACAAGTCGAACCTGATTGTCCACAAGAGGATCCACACTGGCGAGAGGTCTTACGAGTGTGGGGAGTGTGGGAAGAGCTTCTGCCAGCGCTCCCACCTGATCTACCACCTGAGGAGCCACACTGGGGACAAGCCCTATGAGTGTGATAAATGCAGGAAGAGGTTTCAGACCAGCTCTCATCTTGTCAGGCACCAGAGGATTCACACGGAGGAGCGGCCCTTTCGCTGCCCTGACTGCGGGAAGGGCTTCAGGGACAACTCCACCCTCGTGACCCACCGGCGCATCCACAGTGGGGAGAGGCCTTATGAGTGTCCTGAGTGTGGGAAGAGCTTCTCTCAGAGCTCTATCTTGAGCAGACACCAACAGAGCCAGCACTAAGGGCAGCCCAGTGAGTGCCCCAAGTGCAGGAAGACCTTCCTGCACTGCTCCAGCTCCAGCCACCACAGAGGGATCCACCCTGGGTAATCCCCAGGAAACGCCGGTAAGCAGAGCCCAGGCCATTCCTGTTGCTGGTTATCCATTTTAGAAACCACCTGTCCAGCTGCTTCACATCTTCCTTGCACCCCGTGGCCTGGATTTTCCTTTCATTTCTGTTGGTCCCTTCAAAACACACAAAACTAGGGTAAAAAAAAAGACATTGGAATAAGCCATTGATGGGGACATGGGGGGATCTGCCAGGGGACGGGGGGCATGTTTGGTTTGAGGGAGGTGGGCGTTCCTGGGAGGGACTTGGGGGTTGCTCAGGGCTTTGGGCAGAACAGGCCCAGTAGCTGCAAAAGTGCTTGGGGACCCTGGTGAAAGTTGTGGCACAGCTGATCAAGGCCCCCCTGCCCTGGAACTGTCTCCATGTCCCTCTGTCCTGGTTGCCAGTGTCCCTGTTCAGGATCCCCCTCTCCCTGCTGTCACCCCCTCTCACCCACCCATTCCCATGTCACCCTGGTACCGTTCCGCTGCCATCCCAGCCTGAATCTCATTCCAGTCTCATTCCCTATCTGTCTCCCATATTCCAAGTCTCTGTTCCCCTTCTGTTATTCACGGTCCCACTCCTGTTCCCATATTTCCATTTCAATATTCCCCGTCCCATACCCATATTCCAATTCCCGGTCCCTGTCCCCATTCTCTGTGCCATTCCAGTTCCGCGTGCCATTTCCGATCATGTCCCCATTCCCATGCCTCTTCCCTGTCCCCATACCCACTCCCTGTCCTCATTGCCGTCCCCATTCCCGCTCCCGGTCCCCATTCCCGCTCCCTGTCCCCTCTCACCGGCCGCCGCCGCCATTGCTCCGGCCCCTCCCGGCCCTCACATAACCGAGCAAACCCCGCGCTGCTCCCGTCCACCAATCCCAGCAAGTGATCGCTCTCTTATTCTCATAACCAGGCCTTCTATCGTGGCCCCACTAGCCGCCGGCTGCAGCCGCCTCTGAGTGCTGTTTGCTCCCAGTTCCCTCTCAGTTCTCCCAGTAAAAGCGGGACTGGCAGGGAAAGCGCTCCCAATTCCTTCCTGCTGCTCTCATGATCTTTCCCAATGCTCCCATTTCACTCCCCAGTTTTACTGCCATGCTGTTTCCGAACCCGCCCAGGGCAGAGCGTGGCTGCTTTTGGGTGTCAGCATTGCCTGGGCCGGTCTAGGAGTGAAAGAAAAGTGGAAGGAAGAGGAGAAACAGACGAGGAGTAAGTGGAGGAGCAGAAGGAAGAGGAGCAGCACAACCACGTTGGTTTCCCCGCCGCCTTCCCCTGCCGCTCAGGCTGAAGCTCCCCCGACTCCTGCTGCATTGCCCCCTCCAGAAGCCACAGGTGAGTGGGGAGGGGGAGCGTGCACCAGATCCATTGGGGGGGTCTCTGGGAGGGTTTTTTCATGGGGCAGGGGATCTTTGACTCTTGCAGGACCTCAAACCTGAACCGTTAATTTCCCGTGGAGGGAACAGCCTCATGTTCGCCTGGTACCGATGGGCACAGGGGTGATCTCGGGCTGGGGGATGCCCAGGAGAGCAGACGGGAGCTCGGGAGCCCTGGAGTGGGGAAGAGCGCAGAGGGGCGATCCCGGAGCTGGGAGACAAACTGGCTGCCTGGAGGGGTGGGGGAGGCTGGGGATGAGTGGGCTCCAGGCCCCTCAAGGCTGAAAGGGGCATTGACTTCTCCAGCTGCACTTGGGCAACAGGACTATCAAACCCAACACATTCAGCCCTTTGTTTTCCCCCAAACCAGGATTTTTTTTTTCCAAACCTTGGCCCGATGAAGAAGGAGGACGCCCTGAGGAAGAAGATGGCCCAGGAGCCCCAGGCAGGTGAGGAGGAAGTCAGTGCCCCTTTCCCCCTCTCTCCTGCTCCATCTCCCACCCCAGCACGGCCCCCGGCTGCAGGACAACCCTGGTGCCAAAGCTGTCCTGCTGGGGACGCACTGGGAGGATCTCCTTGTCCTTCCCTGTGGCACAGAGGCAAATCCCATCTTCTCCTTGTCCTTCCTTCCCCAGACAAGAAGCTTAGGCCAGAGACCAGGGAGGTCAAATCCCCACAGCAGAACCTTGTAGAAGAGGCTGTTTTGTGCAGCTCCACAGCACAGGAATCAAAGGGAAAAGAAAAGCCCCAGAGATCCCTTACGAGGAGGGGCTGCAAACGCCGATCACGGGGATCTGAGGGGGAAAGGCCCACCCTGGGCCAGGGAGGGAGCTGCAGCTCAGAGCTGGGTATCCATGAGCAGCTCCAGGAGGGGGAGGAGTCCCACAAGTCCTCAGAATGTGGGAAGACCTTCTCCCTGAGATCCTCCCTGATCCGCCACATGAGAATCCACACAGAAGAACGTCCCGACGAGTGTGATAAATGCAGGAAGAGGTTTCAGATGAGTTCCTGTCTCATCAGGCATCAGCAGAGTCACAAAGGCGAGAGGCCCTTCTGCTGCCACCATTGTGCAAAAGGCTTCAGGTACAACTCCGGCCTCATCACTACCTGTGCATCCACAGCGGGGAGAGGCCCTACGAGTGTCCTGAGTTTGGAAAGAGCTTCACCCAGAACTCCACCCTGACTGCCCACCTGAGGACCCACACGGAGGAACAAAACTATGAGTATGCAGAGGGTGGAAAGAGCTTCAGGACGAGCTCTGAACTGACCATCCACCAGAGAAACCATACTGGGGAATGGCCTTTTGAGTGTGGGGAATGTGGGAAGAGCTACCAGAGGAGAAGCCACCTGACCCGCCGCATGGAAGTCCACACAGGGCTGGAACAGCCCTACAAATGTGGGCAGTGTGGGAAGAGCTTCATGTCAAAATCCCACCTGTTTGGCCACCAGAGGATCCACACTGGGGAGAGGCCCTATGAGTGTGTTAAATGCAAGAAGAGGTTTCAGACCAGCTCCTTTCTCCTCCTGCACCAGCAGCTTCACACAGATGAGAGGCCCTTCAACTGCCCTGACTGTGGGAAGGGCTTCAAGCAGAACACTGCTCTCATCAGCTACTGGTGCATCCACTCCGGGGAGAGGCCCTACGAGTGTTCTGAGCGTAGGAAGAGTTTCTCTCAGAGCTCTAACTTGACCAGACACCAACAGAGCCATCACTAAGGGCAGCCCTGGAAGTGCCCCAAGTGGGAAGAGATTCACCCACAAGTCGAACCTGATTGTCCACAAGAGGATCCACACTGGCGAGAGGTCTTACGAGTGTGGGGAGTGTGGGAAGAGCTTCTGCCAGCGCTCCCACCTGATCTACCACCTGAGGAGCCACACTGGGGAGAAGCCCTATGAGTGTGATAAATGCAGGAAGAGGTTTCAGACCAGCTCTCATCTTGTCAGGCACCAGAGGATTCACACAGAGGAGCGGCCCTTTCGCTCCTTTTCCACCGATATGAATCGAGAAAGGACAGAGGATAGCTCAATTAGTTCCATTGGAACAAATGACTAAAACATTACCCCCTCATCAATCACTGTCCAGGGGGAACGGGGCTTTGGCTCCAATGGAGGACTTACTCTGTTAACAATGAACTTAAACATTCGACCAAAACCTCCTGTATTGATAGAGTATCAGGGTGACAGGAAAACCTTGGAAGGTTTATTAGATACTGGTGCAGACTCCAGCATTATCAGCCCGGATTGCTGGCCCCACAACTGGCCGTTACAGCCAACCACAGTAGCCGTTACCGAGGTTGGAGGCTTAACGCTTGCAAGGAAATCACCCATGTTATCAGTAAGTATTGACAGAAAAATTTTACGGAGTGTTTTCTCTGTTGTGCCTATGCCTCCTACTGTGCAGTGCCTCATTGGTCGGGACATTTTTGCTCAAATGGGGGTAGTGCTGACAAATGAGTACTCTTTGGGCTAATGGCCATTGTGTGGACTTTCCCAATCCCACTCATTTGGAACACAGACACACCAGTGTGGGTTAAGCAATGGCCATTAAAAAGGGAAAGTCTGGAACAAGCACATGTACTAGTACAAGAACAATATGAGCAGGGTCATTTACAGTTGTCAGTAAGCCCATGGAATACCCCTGTTTTTGTTATTAAAAAGAAGTCGGGAAAGTATCGTTTGCTACAGGATTTATGGGCTGTAAATGAACAAATGGAGCCTATGGGAGCCTTACAACCAGGTTTGCCTAACCCAGCCATGTTGCCAAAGTACTGGCCACTGTTAATTGTGGATCTTAAGGACTGCTTTTTTACTATTGCTCTTCACCCTCGAGACACTCAGAGGTTTGCATTTACCTTATTGGCTTTAAATAGGGAAGAACCAGACAAGAGATTTGAATGGCTTACTCTCCCACAGGGAATGCGCAACAGCGCCCCCTTGTGTCAGCTGTATGTTGACAATGCTTTACAACCTTTGCGACAGGTCTGGGCCAAAACAACCATTTATCATTACATGGATGATATTTTATTTGTGCAGCCACAACCTTTTGCAGGTCAACAAATTCAAGAAATACATAAGGCCCTGGAACTACATGGCTTGGTTGCAGCTCCTGAAAAAATTCAATTATCTGCACCCTGGAAATATTTGGGATGGACGCTTACTGATCAGGTTGTTACCCCCCAGAAATTGCAATTCAAAATTAAAATACATACATTGCATGATGCTTAAAAGTTATTTGGTGATCAGCAATGGCTGCGCCCTATTGTGGGCATCCCAAATGAGTTGTTAGATGAACTTCGACCTTTACTAAAAGGGACTGACCCAGCATAACCTGTCCATATAACCTCTGAGCAGGTTAAGACACTTCAGCAGATATTGGACTGTGTGACACAGGGCAGTGTCCAGAGACGAGATCTTAACCTCCCCATACAGCTGACAGTTTGGTGTGGAACTAAATTTTTACTGGGTGCACTTATTCAGCAAAACAGAAAAATGGGGGAGGCTTGGGCCTTAGAATGGATATCTCCTCCACTTCAACAGCATAAAACCCTTCTTCAAAAAATTGAAATTTTGGCTGACCTGCTTAAGAAGGGTCGTGAACGTGCATTACAGATTACGGGAAAGGAGCCTGATCAGATACGGATACCAATGAAGAAAGATACATTGACCTGGTACCTGATAAACAATATGGAATTACAAGAGGCACCGCTGGGAGCTGGAAGCGTGATTGCCACTGATGATATTCCCAATATACCATTGAACTGGATAGGGCGGTGGGGTTGGATTCAATGCCCAAAAAGATCACAGAAGCCCCTGTTGGATGCTATAACAGCCTACACGGATGCAGGAAGAAAATCAAGAACTGCTGCAGTGACCTGGCAGGAAAAGGGACAATGGCACCATCAGATTCTCCAGGCTTCCAAGTCGGATACTTTACAAATGATGGAGCTATTGGCTGTTTTATGGGCCATGATGCATTTTTCGGGGGCCCTCAACATAGTGACAGATTCTTTGTATGTTGCATGAGTGTGTGAGTGAATAGAGGACGCCTATAAAAGAGGTTCAAAACAGGAGCTTACATGAACTGTTTATTCAATTACAGAGGGCAATTAAGCTGAGAACACATCCCTTTTCTGTTATCCATATCAGAAGTCACAAATGGGATATTGGTCTAGGAGAGGGTAATGTGCAAGCAGATAAACTAGCCTCAATCACACAAATTACTACAATTCCCAGGCAGACTATTGCCAGAGAGGCACATTCCATGTTTCCCCAAAATGCAAAAGGTCTCCATAGAGAATTTCAGATATCTATGGGCGAGGCACGGGCAATAGTCAAAGCCTGTCCCATGTGTAGTCATCATAATGGGGTCTGCGGGTTAGGTCTGGGAGTTAACCCAAGAGGGTTGAGTACAAATGAGACCTGGCAAATGGATGTCAAACATGTTGCTGAGTTTGGAAGGATGAAGTATGTGCATGTTACTATAGACACCTATAGTCATTTTATATGGGCCACAGCACAGACAGGTGAGAAAGCTGGGCAAGTGGAGAGGCATCTCAGCAGCTGCTTTGCTGTAATGGGAG
This sequence comes from Melospiza melodia melodia, assembly GCF_035770615.1. Lineage (NCBI taxonomy): Eukaryota > Metazoa > Chordata > Aves > Passeriformes > Passerellidae > Melospiza > Melospiza melodia. Next base: position 3,898,663 of record NW_026948600.1, on the reverse strand, counting down.
TGCCATGGTGTATTAAGACAGATAACAGGCCTGCCTACTGCAGCAAAAGAATAAAGTAGTTCATGCAAATGTGGGGGATAGAACATGTGACAGGCATTCCTAATTCCCCGACAGGGCAAGCAATCGTAGAAAGAGCTAATGGTACCTTGAAAAGATATCTAGGTAAATACATGGATATTAGAGAACTGCAAGAAAGATTGTTAAGGCGTTTATTTGTTTTAAATCACTTGTGTGTTTTTGGGGAAAGCAAGGTGCCTGCTGTAATTCACATTCACCACTATGTACAGGAGAAAGAGAGTGTAAAGCAAGACGTATGGGTAAAATACAGAGATCCTAAAACAGGGCAATGGCAAGGTCCTGCTAAGGTGTTATATTTGGGCCGAGAACATCTTTGTGTCTCTACCCCTACAGGATCCTTATGGGTACCTGCTAAATGGACCCGAGCAGCTGTATTAGATGGAACCACCAGAACTCCATCAACTGAGCGCAGAAGACTGTCAGCGAGTAGAGACGAAGCTGTTGATCATCCTTCGACCAATACTTCTTAAGCTGAAAGGACAGTGTAGTTTGGCTATCTACCGAGCGATTGATCGGTGTAAATCCTTAGATTATATACTAAGCCTGCTTCAAGCGCTTTCTACATTTGATTTTAGAGGGCCTAGGGACCAAGCTTGTATTAATTGTCATAATAGACAGTGTGCTGCATGGGTATTGTTTTTCTGTGGGGGCTGTCAGCAAACTAAGTGGCTACATCAGACTCAATTACCTTATTTGTGGTGCAGGAACTGTGGATTTTATTGGCGGTTCGGCTCCTGGCAAGCAGAACTCCGGGCCTTTACAGGATTACCTGGTTGCCAAGGGTTACAGTTGTATGAGTCACCAGAACAGAAAATTATTGCATGGTTTAGGTGGGAAACCCAGCATTTAGTTAAACGTGCTTTGGGACAGTCCAAGTTGCATATTTTACAGACTAAGTGTGGTAGGGGTATTCCCCTTTCACAAACAAGTATAATAGGTCCGATTTCTGCAGATCAAGATCTCAACCAAGCGTGGGACAATTGTCTGAGAGACCTAAAGAGGTTAAATCTGGGCAGATCAAGGAGAAAGAAGGGGAAAGGAGAGACATTCTTAACGACTTGTGGGAAACAAGTTTATCTACCAAATGTGTGGGTGGTTCAAAACAGCGCCTGGGGAGACCAGGGTGATGTGGCACATTTATGCTGTTATGTTGCTGATCCTCACCCTCTTAGCAGACAGTGCAGATGCTGCCGGAGAGGTGAAAACTTATCATGCATGGGCCCCACCTCAGCCTAAGACTAATATTTGGGTTATCCTGGCAAACTTAACAAACTAGGAGGCTATTTGCCTGTCATTATCTCCTCCCGGTAATCCATCCACAACTTGCTTAGTAGGACTACCAGCAGATCCCTGGCCATGTCCCTCAGGTGTACCCACCTGCAAAACTGACAATCCTAAGACAACTGCAGATAATTGGGACCAATGGGTTTCTCACCTCCCCGTAGCACCACAGGAACCCCAAGAATTGGAGCTTTTAGGTTCAGTGATGGCAGATGCATGTATTAATTTTAACCATAGAAGCCAGTTTTCAGCAAAAAACCATTCCACTATTGTAACTTCCAGCATGGCTGTGTACCGTAATGCAACAGCTTGGTGCAATTATACCACAGGGAAAGTGTCAATCTCATCAAATGACCCTATTCAACTGCCAGCAGGTTACTTCTTAATCTGTGGGGACCATGCTTGGTGTCCCATCGATGCTGTGTGGGGGGGCCATGTACAATTGGACGGCTGTCTCTGCTTACACCCAATACGTCCATGATATTAAACATGAGCCGCCACCGTTATCGACATAAGAGAATGATCCATGCATTTACTGCTGACTGTAGGGACGATGTAAAATTTTGGTCCCCAGGGGCCATAATTGCAGCATCCTTTTTGGCTCCAGGGGTGGCAGCTGCAGGTGCCTATGGTGCCCTAAATAAGTTGGGATGCTGGCTTGCAAAGCAAACCAATGCCACCTCTTTGGCACTTTCTAGCCTTTTGCTTGATATTGATTCTATTTGTCATGCACTGCTTCAAAATAGAGCTGTGATTGACTTTCTTTTACTTGCACAAGGCCATGGCTGTGAAGAATTTGAGGGCATGTGTTTCTTGAATCTTTCTGACCATTCGCAGTCTCCATCCATACCCAGCTCGCTGAATTGCGAAGGTTAATTGGAAACTTACAGGTAGAATCAGGTTTCGGTATTGATGGATGGCTCTTATCGTTAGGCCTGGGATCATGGTTACGTTCTGTTGTTAAAGCTGGCATTATAGTGGGCATTATAGCTCTGTTAGTAGTGTTAATTTTGCCATGTTTTTGCATGTGCTTACAGAACATGGTGCAAAGGATGATATCTGCTGCATTTAATCAGACTATGCTTGTCCAACAGAAAAACGGGGGAAGTGTGGAGAGCTTTGTGGACAGTTGGCTAGCCGAGAAAGGTCACGTCGACATAATGCCGCTGGTTAAGCTTGAAGGCAACAATATAGGAGTCAGGAGTCAGTGTCCAATAACAGGCAAGGACATTGTGCCCTTGGTGCAACAACAGGATAGGGGAGAACATCTTTGGCAGAAATACAAAGAAAAGTTTCAATAAAATATCCACAAGAATGCAGAAGTAGGCGTAGTTGGCTGATAAGTTACTAGCCAATAGTGAGCTGGCCTTTGTAATATGTATGAGATTCATTAACACCGACATAAAGATGTGTGCCTATCAATAAAGTTCGAGATTTGCTGATCATTCATATTGCGTGCCGCATTTCTCCCGCCGATCCCAACATTCTTATTACTCTTTCTTTTAGTTGCTATTAATAAACTTTTCTTTATACACTCTTAAAGTTTTGAGCCTGTTTTGCCTTTCTCCTAATCCTCTCTCACAGCAGGAAATGAGTAAGTATATTCTAGCGAGTGCACTGGTAATCAGCCAAAACTGAACACACCACAATAATTGATGAATTTGCCAAGAAATCTCAAATTGGAGAACCAAAACATAAAAGGAAACCTTCCTGATGAACTGCATGAGAGCAGAGGGAAAACAAGGCAGAGCCATGGTTTGTCAGGAATTGCTTGATCCTAATGAGCCCTGTGGTGCACTTTGATCTGAGCACTGGAACCTCATGGCCTGAGAGGAGATGGCACAAACCTTTTCTCATGGTTTGGGCCTGGCAGAGCCAGAGCCCCCATGAGTATACCTTCTCCCTGGTGTCTGCTGTGAGATGTGACCAGGAATAAGCAAAGCAGGCTCCAGCTTTTACATAAAGAAAACTTTATTACCTAAACTACAAGAAAAGAAAGACGGAACAAAAACTATAAGAGAAAAAAGATTGAAAACCTTACAAAAAACACTTTCCTCCTCCCCACCACCAAAATTTTCCCAATCCGATACATTCCCCCAAAAATCACCAACTGCCCAGTCTGGCATCACCCTTTTGGATATTCAAACTTCAGTCCATGAAGAGGAGAGGAGTCTTTCTTGCACCATAGGCTTCCCCTGGAAACACGCTGAAACCTCGTGTGCTTCCATGTCACTCGGCACTGCCCGGAAAGTCCTTTTGCCGCTTGTAACATCTTCCTTCCATGCTCAGTGCTCTCACCACTGGCATGGACCAGAGCTGCTTTTAGAGTTGTCTTTTAAGGATGCCTTGTCTCACTCCAAAAAGGCGCAGTCTCTGCTTTGGGACATCTGTCCCCCCCATTTTTATCCAACCCCAGGGGCCGAGGGGTCCCCACAATGAACCCTCCTGGTTCTGAGGCACTGCCTCCCCCTAAATGCAGTCTCTGTGTCACAGGAATAAAACTGGTTCAGTCTATGGCTACACAAGAAAAGTCCAGCCAAAAGGCCACTCCAATCACCTCTCTCTCCACTCAGCAAGCCTTCTCCACGTCCTTCGGGCCAGGTCCTTGTCTCATCTCATCTCTTATCTCCCGTCTTATTCAGCTCCGAGGAGGATCAGTATTTTTTTTGGAAGGTCCCAATCATGAAAGAAAGGGGTTAAAAATTTCAGTCTCTGTCTGTCCCAGAACTCCGGCACTCCCACACTTGCTGCTGCTCCGGCTGGCCGGGCACCTCCTCCCTCGCTGCATTCCCCCCCTTTTCTCCTCCTGGGCCGGCTGCTATCACATTCGTTGTCGCCAGCTCTCCCTCTCTCTCTCCGGGGGGGGAATGGCTGCCTGATGTCTCTTGGGGCTCCTCCACCCTTCCATCCTCCAGGGCCTCCTCACCTCCCATCTCTGTCCAGGCCCAGGCCTACCACATGGCTGCCCCTCTCCCGCCCAGCAGCAGCGGCTGGACGGGGGAAGGGAGATCCGACCTCCGTCCCTCGAAGTCCCAAGAGAGAACTCCCAGGGCCGAAGCTCTGCTTTTAACCCCTGTGTGTTCTCAGAGGTGTGTCCAAAACCCCACTGGCTACACCAGGTGCCAATATCAAAATCCAAGCACCCATTGGTTTGACCACAGCATCCCAGAATTCCCACTTCTTCCTGGTCAAACCACCACACCTTTCCAGGAGGAAAAGTCAGAGGAAACACCCAAAGTGTCTCAAAGCATGAATGGGTCCTACTGAGGTCCATCCTCAACACAGGCTCCTCATGGACTCTTTGGAGGAGAGATTTGGAGGCCAGGACGGCACAAAAACCTCTCAGAGACTCAGTATGGAAAGGAAAATCCTTAAAAGTACTTAAAAGTATCCTTAAATCCTTAAAATACCTTTAAAAACCTTGAGTACCTCAAAGTATTAATGAGCCCCACTAAGTTTCAGTACAAAGCTCTCAAGGGACTCGTTAAAGCAGATAATTGAGGCCATGATTGCACAAACCTCTCACAAAGTCTGTATCAAAGGGAAAACACCAACTACCTTATAATAAATGAAGTACCCTCAAGTATTAATGAGCCCCACTGAGTGCTGTTACTGACAAAGCCTCTCCAGGGACTAATTACAGCAGATAATTGGAGGCCATGATTGCACAAACCACTCAGAGACTCCAAGGGAAAAGCCAAACCCAAAGTCCTTTGAAAAACCTGCACAGAGGTTCATGGCACAGAGGCAGCTCCTGGCAAGGGCAGCGCTGCAGAGAGACAGCTCTGCCCAGGAGCAGCTCCTGTGCACAGCCCAGCAGGGCTGGGGCACTGCCTGCAGCCACCCTGGGCACAGCACAGAGGGGTTAAACTCAGCCTGGGCTGGGAGCACAGAGCAGAGCTCACTCAGGGCTCACTAGAGCAGAAATCATTCCAGGTTTGAAACAGTAATTCCCTGGCTGTGGGAAGAGAAGCTGCAGTTCCTGCAGGGATCTCCTGGAGCTGGCACATCCCACAGCTTTTAGGACCTTTCAGGAGGACTCTCAGAGCTGCTCCAGGGCAGGGCTGTGGTCCTAGGCCAGGGCTGGCTTTCCCTGCTGCCCCAGCCCAGGCACAGCCCAAGGCAGCTCCTGTTGCCAGGCTCTGCTGCAGGGCTGAGCAGCCGGGGCTGCAGCCAGGGGTGCCCAGGGCTGTCCTGCAGAGCAGGGTCCTGCAGCCCAGGGCACTGTGCTGGGGCAGGGACTCTGCTGCCTGCCAGGGACAGCTCTCAGCCAGCCCTGGCAGCTGCTCCCAGCGCTGGGGAGAAGCTGTGGGGGGAAGGAGCCACCCTGAGCTGGGCAGGGGCTGCTGCTGAGAGGGGCTGGGTGGGGCAGGGCTGCTCCCTGCTGTGCCTGGGCACAGCTCCAGAGGACACTTCCCAAAGAAGGTAAGCCTGGGATTGCTGGAAAGATCAGGAGCTTTCCTGAGAGTGTTTTCAATTTCCTACTTGGAGAGGATGGAAACGTTGGAGTGATGACAAAAGATTTTTGTATTTTTTACATTTTATATGTTTATAGCTCTCTAAATTACTATTATATATTTACAATACTATAATCCTTAGTTTATTAAACTCTTGGACCTCTTAAACCACTATTATATTCTTATAAAAGCTTTAATCCTGAATTAAATCTAGTATGTTTTCTTACCTTTCTCTTAATAACCTGACAGTCTAAATATATTCCTAAAATGCTGTATAGTCCTATTCTTTTATATAGTCCTGAAATACTATGTAGTCTTCTAGGAACTGGACATATAGGAACATTTTGGGTTTTGAGAATGAGCAGAATATGAGCAGTCATTATAAAAAGTTAAGGCAAAGAAGCCCTTGGACCTACTCCAATGGATTCAGCCAGAGGTGTGTAACTGGGGCAACTGAATCTCTTATTGAATGTTCCTGTTAAATATCCTAGTTAATCAATCTCAATAAATTGTTGAAATCAGGGCCTGGGTGTGACCCATCCCCACTGGGACACCCAGAAGCTTTCAATTAATATCTGGTTTTTACTTTACTGTTCTAACACTTGTAGCAAGGGTTTTTTTGTTTTTTTGTTTTTTTTTGTTTTTTTTGTTTTTTTCTCTTTGGATTATAGACAACAGGGGGATGAGAGAAGCAGAGCAGGAATTGTAATCCCAGAATCACAGAAGATTCTGAGTTGAAAGGGACACAGCAGAATCATCAAAGTAATGTTTGATCTTTTACAGGGACTGCAGAACTGTAAATTTAATCAGTCTCTCTGCTGGGAGCCTCCCAAAGGGCCATCAGCCACTCCTCAGCCCTGGACAGCAGCAGCATCACCTCTGCAGGGCCCAGCAGGGCTCTCCTGAGCTGCCCTTGCCCAGCTGCACACAGAGCCTGCCCCAGCCAGGGCCCTGCACACGGGCAGGTTTCTGTAGGGCCCTGGCCAGGGCACACAGGTTGGGATGGGCTCTGTGAGCGCTGGCAGGGACAAGGCTCCTCTCAGGAGGGAATGTCCAGGCCCAGGGAGATGCTCAGGGAAGGAGAGGGGGCTGAAGAGAGCAGTGCTGGGGGCAGGGGAGCATTGTTGGTGTGTGGGAGGTGCCGGGCACAGCTGGGCACGGGAACAGTGTCCTGAGTGCCCGGCTGTCTCTGCCCTGCCCTCTCAGGGACAGCACCACAACATCTTCTCTTGGTTCTGCCCTGCCCTGATATTGTCACTGTTACCTGCTGCTCTCAGGGAGGCTCTGGCATTTGCAGCAGCTGAGTCAGGCACTGCCCTTGGCATTCCTGCCAGGCAGGGCTGTCCATAGGAATGGGATGTCCAAGATTCCCTGGCATCTGTGGGGCTGTGAGCAAAGCAGTCCATGGGAAAGGGGAATGAGCTGAGCCCTATCCCTGAGATCCCATCATGGGCACTGCCAGGGATCTCCTTGCTGTGCCCTTCCAAGCTCTGAGCTGCCCTCCTGGGTGCAAATCTGTGCCAGAGCCTCTGGGAGTTCCCTTAATGTCCCACGGGGAAGGGCAGAGCTGCCAGTGCTGAGGAAATGCTGTTGGGTTTGCCAAGGGAGCTGTGAGTGTCCTTGGCACAAGGGGGTGCTGAGATCTTGCCCAGAGACCTTGAGAGAGGGCAAGACATTCAGGGATCCCTCTGCTCTGGGCAGGGTCTGGTTTGTCCCAGGGTGACCCAGGGAGTGTGATTGTGCTCTGATTGCAGCCAAAGGTGCAAAGCCAGGGCAGGTTCTGAACAAGCCCATCGAGCCCCTCACCTTCCTTCAGCCACAGGAAATCCTTTGCCTCTCACATCTCTCAGTGGCAAACTCTGAGTGCAGCAGAAATGCTGGGGATTTCTGACCTCAGAGAGCCAGGAATGATTGGTAGATAGGAAAATAATTCCTAAAACCAACTCCTGCCATCTATTTGTGTTACAACTGGGAGTGCAGATGCTAATAGTATGTCAGCAGTACGAGTGATTCCCCTGACAAATACTGAATATCCAGCCTTGTCCCTCTACCCCATGGCCACAAACCCAGGGCAGTGGGGCAGAGATGGCTCCTTGAGGGCCCCCATGCAAAGCCCTGGCTGCTCCTGGCACACTCAGCCAGCACAACTGGAACTCAGGCAGGGACCTGGGTGAAGGATTTCCCAGAGCAGGAACAAGGCTGGGTGAGTCCCAGTGGGACAATCTATAGGGAATGACCCAGGTTTGGCTCAAAGAAGCCTCTCCTGACTTCTCACTGTCCTTTCTCCATGAACAGGTCCCCATGTGCAGGCACAGCACATGTCCAACAGCAGCTCCATCAGGCACTTCCTCTTGCTGGCATTGGCAGACAGGCGGCAGCTGCAGCTCCTGCACTTCTGCCTCTTGCTGGGCATCTCCCTGGCTGCCCTCCTGGGCAACGGCCTCATCATCAGCGCCGTAGCCTGCGGCCACCACCTGCACACGCCCATGTTCTTCTTCCTGCTCAACCTGGCGCTCACTGACCTGGGCTCTATCTGCACCACTGTCCCCAAAGCCATGCACAATTCCCTCTGGGACACCAGGGACATCTCCTACACAGGATGTGCTGCTCAGCTCTTTTTCTTGATGTACTTCATTGAAGCAGAGTTTTATCTCCTTACCATCATGTGCTACGACCGCTATGTGTCCATCTGCAAACCCCTGCACTACGAGACCCTCCTGGGCAGCAGAGCTTGTGCCCACATGGCAGCAGCTGCCTGGGCCAGTGCCTTTCTCACTAGTCTCATGCACACAGCCAATACATTTTCCCTTCCCCTCTGCCATGGCGATGACCTGGGCCAGTTCTTCTGTGAAATCCCACAGATCCTCAAGCTCTCCTGCTCTTACTCTTACCGCAGGGAACTTTGGCTGATTGCTGTTAGTGGCGGTTTAGTATTTGGCTGTTCTGTGTTCATGACTTTCTCCTATGTGCAGATCTTCAGGGCTGTGCTAAGGATCCCCTCTGCGCAGGGACGGCACAAATCCTTTTCCACCTGCCTCCCTCACCTGGCTGTCGTCTCCCTGTTCTTCAGCACCTCATTTTTTACCTACTTCAAGCCCCTCTCCATGTCCTCCCCATCCCTGGATCTGGCCCTGTCAGTTCTGTACTCCGTAGTGCCTCCAGCCCTGAACCCCCTCATCTGCAGCCCGAGGAACCAGGAGCCCAAGGCTGCTGTGAGGAGTCTGATGATTGGATGATTTTAGGAACATTAAACTGCTGGAAAATTTCTGAAAATCACTGGTAATAAAAGTTATCTTTGATACTTCTTTTAGGTTTGTTTGTGGGTTTTTTCCTTCTCTATTACATGTATTAATATTGTCCCCAAAGAAATGTCATTGTTTGTGCCATTTCTGCAGAAGCAGATGCTTGCACTGCAGCAGCAATGTCTGTGTGCAGAGCTGGGGGCAGATCAGTGCTGGCCCATCAGCTGTGCCCAGCAGCAGCAGCACTTGGTGTTGCCAGTGCTGCTGCCATGGCCCTGTCCCACTGCCCTGGTGGCCCTGGTGTTGCTGTAGGGCCTGAGTGCTCTCGGGGCCAGGCACAGTCCTGGGTGTGGCAGTGCCGGGGCTGCAGCAGGGACAGGCCACGGGCACTGCTGGGGCAGTGCTGATGCCTCAGGCCAGGGCCTGGGGGCTCCAGGCTCCTTGCCCAGGCTCTCTCAAGAACACGCCCAGGCCAATGCTCAGCACAGAAACTCCCATGATCAGCCCCAGGCTGGCTGTGGGCAGGCTGGGGGCAAACAGCATGGCTGGGGCTCTGCAAGGGCCATGAGGCAGATGGGAAGGAGCAGCAGAGCAAGGGCTGATTCATCCCCAGTGCGCTGGACAGCCCAGGGCAGTGTCCCAGAGCGTCCTCATGGAGCTGCCAACAACATCCCCCCTCTGCAGCCCTGGCCTCTCCCCCAGCTCACACAGGTGCCCCATCCTTGCAGGAACAGACACGGCAGCACTGGCTCAGCAGCCCCTGTTTGCATTGCACACAGCAGGCAGGAGTGTTGAAAGCGAAGGGAGATGACCCATCCTTGTTGATCAGCATCGAACTCCAATTTATTGATCCAAAATGCAGGTTTTTATAACTGTGTTAATTAAGCTCATATATATTGCAAACCTGAGCTCACCATAGGCCACAGATCAAACACTAACCCCTCCTTTTATTTTCTATACCTGTGGTTTGTTATTGAAACCAAGATTTGTGTTCTCACCCTGATACGAAGGGCTCTCCAAACCTCCATGTCTGTTCCCAAGACAGCCAAGGACAGAATGTTTACTTGTTATTGAAGACAGGCTTAAAAACTTAGCTGTTTACAGAAACAGGCTGTGAGAATTTTCTGCTCACAGCTGCCTTTTACTTTTCCATCAGCTGTATATGATTATGGCATGTCTGAACAAAACTCTGTAAGCCATTTCTGAGCAAAATTCTCCAATACAGGAGCACCCCCATCCTGTTGCTGTGGGGGCATGAACATGAGGGAGCAGAAATGCCATCAGCCCCTGGGGCCAGCAAGGGTTGGGGGACACCAGGGAAAGCACTCAGCTTTGTCCTGGCCTCTGCAGTCAGCCAGAAAGTTTGTTCCCATCAGCTGGGAGCTTCCTGTGGCACTGCAGACACTGTTGCTCAGAGCAGGGGCTGCCTGGAAGCCACCCCCAAACTGCCCTGAGCATTTCCTTGGCTTGACCTTTGCTTTCTTTACTCCTTCTGCTTCAAATTTCTTCTAATTGCCCACCCCAGCAGGCCCAGAACTGGACACAGCACTCGAGGTGCTGCCCAACCAGTTCCCCCAAGCGCAAGGGAAGAATCCCTGCCCTGCTCCTGCTGGCCACACTATTCCTGATCCAGGCCAGGATCCATTGGCCTTCTTGGCCACCTGGGCACACTGCTGGCTCATGTCCAGCCTGCTGTCCATCAGTCCCTGCACGTCCCTTTCTGTCTGGCTGCTGTCCAGACACTCCCTCCCCAACCTGTAGTACAGGCGCCAAAAAGCAGGGCCTGGATGACCCTGCATTTGTTAATCCTCACCTTGTTGGATTCATCCTCTGGATCCAGCCTATCAGTGGTCCCTGCGCAGACCACTCCTATGTTTCTTCAGGTCAACACTCACATCCAGCTTGGTGACATCTGCAAAGATATCCTTGGTTCCTAAGGGCCCCTCAGTGTCACAATGGCCTCTTGGTTATACCAGGCCCTTTACTGTCACGCTGGTCTCCTTTGTTCCATGTACTGTCACGCTGGTCTCCTTTGTTCCATGGGGCCCCAATATGTGACTTTAGAATCCTTGGTTCTGTGGGCCTTCACAGTGTCACAATGTTCTTGTTGGTGCTGCAGTTTCATAGTAGCCCCTTGGTTCCATGGGGTCCCAGAATGTCACAATGGGCCCATGGTCACATGAGCTCCCACGCTGTCACCATGGTCTCTGTGGTGCCGCAAGTCCCCTCAGTGACACAATGGACTCTGTTGGGCAGGATGAAACAAGAAAGCCTTTTAAATATGACTGCCTAGCAAAAGATTTTGAGAATATAGAAACTATAAAGGAGATTGAAATGAAAGAAACCTTTGAGTTACCTTAGTTGTGACCAGTTCAATGTAATCCCCCCTGGAGGAAACAATTCCCTCTGCAAGCAGGCAGGCCTAAGAGTCAGAGCAGGCCTTGCAGCTTGGCAGATAGGGCCCAAAGAATAAGATTTAGGGTTTAACACGTAAACATAGTATGGTAATGTAGTGATTCTTATAGGTTGTGTGGAAATGTTATAAGATATGCATGCTGTAGTAGATTGGTTAATGAGAATCTGCATATTCAACACTGAAGACAATTTATTGTGTTGTAACGGGAGCTTCGCACTCTTTTTTTTTGCTCTCTTTTCGCTTGCTCTCCACGCTCTCTTATCTCTCTTCTCCCTTATCTCTTTGCCTGCTCTCGTGCTCCTCTTCGCGCCCTTTTCTTTCTTTGTCTCTTTGTCTTCCCTCTGCACTTCTTCACCCCCTCCTTTCTACATGCTCTCCACTCTTAAATCTTTGCTGTTGACTCTCTCACACTTTAAGCCTCTCCTCTCTGGGCCCTGCTTCGAGCTGCGGCTGGCAGCTCGCAACAGGACCCTTCACCCACGCCCTTTGTAATAAACCGATAGTTTCACAACTTGGCTTCAAAGAGATCTCGTCTCCATCCATCCCTACCGTGCGTGACCCCCGTCGCCTACAGGACTCCTTGTTTCCATGAGGCCACACAGTGTCACAATGTTCTTCCAGATTCCTCGAGGCCCCATCGTGTCACAGTGGCCCCTTGGTTGCACAGGATCCTGCAGTGTCACAATGTCCCCTTGGTTGCATGAGGCCCCACAGTGTCAGAATGGCCCCTTGGTTCCACTGGGCCCTGGAGTCTCCCAATGGTCTCCTTGGTTTTGCAGTGCCAAAATGGTGAAACCCCTTGGTTACACGAGGCCCTGCAGTGTCACAATGGTCTCTGTCGTTCCACAAGGACCCAGAGTGTCACGGTGCACTTCCTGGTTCCATGTGGCCCCACAGCACCACATTGGACCCCTGGTTCTATGGGGCTGCACAGTGTCACCATGGTCCCTTTAGTTCCATGAGGCCCTGCAGTGTCACAATGGCTCCAGAGTGTCCCAATCATCACAGAATGACAGAATCAAATAGGCTGGAAAAGACCTTTGGGATCATAAAAAAAACCAATGCCCTAATACTGCCTTGTCACCAAGACCATGCCACTAAGTGCCACTGGAGAGGGACAGTGACTCTGCCACCTCCCCCCGGGCCAGCCCATTCCAATGCCCACTCACCCTTTCTATGACGAACCTATTCCTATTGTCCAGCCTGAACCTCTCCTGATGCAGCTTAAGGCTGTGTCTTCTTGTCCTGCCTATCAGCAGATCCACACTCACACCCAGCTTGGTGCCATCTGCAATTTGTGAATGCTGGACTCGATCCCCTCAGCCAGATAATCAGTGAAGATATTAACCATGACTGGGCCCAGCACGGACCCCTGGAGGACACCACCAGTGCCTGGACACCAGCTGGGTGCAGCACCATCCCCACCACTCTCTGGGCCCAGCCTCCAGCCAGCTCTTAAATCTCCCAGCGAGGAGGGAACCTGCCCAAGCTGTGGGCTGCAGCTTTTCCAGGGAATCCTGTCAGAGACAGAGTCAAAGGCTCTGCTGGAGTGCAGGCGCACAACATCCACAGCCCTTCCCACATCCACAGGTGGGTCACCTGGTCATAAAAGGAGACCAGGTTGGTCAGGCAGGACCTGCCATCCCTAAATCCGCTCTGGCTGGCTCTCATCCCTCGGCCATCCTGTGGGTGCCCTGTGATGGCACTCAAGGTGATCCGTTCCATAACCTTGCTGGGCACCCAGGTCAGGCTAACAGGCCTGGAGCTCCCCAGATCCTCCTTCCAGCCCTTCTTGGGGATGGGCTCACATTGGCGCCTCCAGTGCTCTGGGACCTCCCTGCTGAGCCAGCACTGATGGTAAATGATGGAGAGCAGCTTGGGGAGCTCATCCACAGCTACCTCATCCCCCTGGGATTGATCCCATCCTATCCCATTCACCTGTGAGCATCTGAGTGGCTCAAGCAGGTCACCAACTGCTCCCTCCTGGATTCCAGGGGCCTATTCTGCTCCCTGTGCCCATCTACCATCTCAGGAGAACACTTGTCCTGAGGACAACTTGTTCTGATATTGAACATTGAGACAGACAAGATGTTAAACAGTTCAGCCTTTCTTTAGTTACTCTATTCTCCACTGCATCCAATAAAGAGTAGAGGTTCTCTTTATCTGGTGTTTTGCTACTAATTTATTTATAGAAACATTTCCTATTATTTTTAACAGAAGTGGCCAGATTAAGCTCTACTTGAGCTTTCATCTCTTTCCTTTTCTTTCTGCATAACCTAACAACCTCCTTAAACACTTTTTAGTTGCCTGTTTGCCTTTCAAAATGATGCATCATCTTTTTTCCCTTAAGTTGTTACCAAAGATCCATGGACAGCCAGGCCAGCCATTTTCCTCACTAGCCCCTTAAGATTACTTTCTTGAAATGTGTCCTTCCTTCCTGGACCCCTTTGTTTTTAAGGGCTGTTTCTTTTTTAAAAAAATCTGTGTTTTTTGAGGTATTCCTCAAATCTGCATCCCGAATAGGCCAAATCTGCCCTTCCTAATTAAAGTGCAGAAATTTTGTTGCTGCCCCTCCTTCTCTCACTGAATATGGAAAAGTTGTTCGTCACTGTGCCCCAGGCAGCCTACAAGCCCCACATCTGCCACCAGCCCTTCTCTGTTTGTGAACAGCAGGAGACAGAGTTTTCCTTGGCAGTGGGAATGTTACCAAAAATTTGGTAAAACAGAAAACTCCTTAACACCAGTGTAGCATTAAGAAGAAGCATTCTTTATTCAGCTGGATTCATGGGGGAGAGCTCTTCCCAAAGCCGTGCAGGCTGAGTGCAGGAAAGATTCTGTTAATTTTGTGTATTTTGCACACATATTCATTGATTTTCCCAGACTAAGCATACATATGACAATCATTTCTCCAGAATCATTAATGTATTTCCCCTTCCCTTAACCCATGTGTTCTTCTGTCCTGAGGATCTCTCTGGTGGTCCGTGGTGGTCACGGACCCCAGTGTTCCGGTGGGCCGGGCTGAGCTGGCAGGACACTGAGGCTGCTGAACTTCTACTTGCCCTTCTCACACAATGGGCACTGTGTGGTTTCCATAGGCCTGGGATTTTGGAGAACAAGCTCCAGGTGTCACCTGGTAGAGACAACGGATCATCTGGTAACACAAGGTCACAGAGTGGGCTATGACATCACAGAGTGGGTTATGTGAGGTCATCAAGCAGCTATGGCATGGACTGCCTCTCTGATATCACTGAGCAAGCTGTGACATAACAGGGCAGAGGTTCTAACATCATAGAGCAGACTATGACATCACAGAGTTGGCTGTGACATCAGAGACCAGCTGTGTGACATTGGAGAATGGGCTGTGACCTCAGAGAGCTGGCTGTGACATCCCCCAGAGGGGCTGTGTGACATCCCAGCAGGGCTGTGTGAGGTCACTGGGTTGGTCACTCTGCCCCAGCTCCCCCTCACAGTTTCTCCCAACAACTCCAATGCTGTTCATGCCCAGCAGGGTCCCTGTCCCCCAGGATCTTCCCAGCCCACCTGGAGCCACAGCCTCCACCAAAGGATGTTCTACAGGATCCACCCCAGAGCCTGACAGGGGAAAAGGGGCCAGGGCTGTGTCACCAGGACATCAAGGACGGGGATTATCCAGGTCCTTGTGGCCGGGTTGGGTTCCCCAGGGCAGGAAAGATGTCTGGCAGCTGGAGAAGGGTCTGGGAAGGGCCTCCAAGGTGGGGCTGGAGCCCTTGGGCTGTGGGCAGAGGCTGAGGGAGCTGGGCTGGTACAGTCTGGAGCAGGGAAGGCTGAGGGGCTCCTCATCCCAGCCTGGCAGTGCCAGTGAGGAGGGGATGGAGAACACAGAAGCCAGGCTCTTCACTGGGGTCTGGTGGGAGAAAAAAGTCATTGTGTGGAAGAGGAAACAGGAGAGATCAGCCAGGACAGGAGGAAATTAAATGAGTCAGGCTGGTTTCAGCATTTCCTCAACACCAAGAGCAGGCTGACCTCCCTTCTCCATCCAGGACTGACAGCTTTGCAAATCAGGAATTGTTCAAGCTGTTCTGCCCCCACTCCAGGGTGAGCACCCAGATACAAGAACTGAATTGTGTTTATATCTATCACAGAATCATGTTTGTCTGAAATTAATTTTAGTATGGAAATTGCTTGTGGATGGAGGAACTCATCAGACACTGCTGGGACATTGCACATAGCTCAGGGAAGGGTGTGACTGTTATTAAATTGTGTCCTGTTACACTATGGTCTGTTGGCCATGAAGAGAAACTTCCTGTGCCTCTGAGTCTCACCAGTTCCTGACCCCCAGAGGACACAAACCTGATGAGTTGTGGTTCCCACTTCAGTGGTGGCACTTGCATCTCCCTCCATAGTCAGAGCAGAGCTCCCTTGTCCCACAAAGTCCCTGGCAATGTAGAAAGGAAGGAAACAGGGCAAGATGTGGGGATCAGGGGCAGGGCAAATTCAGGGAGAAGAATGACTTTTGCATTTGATGGAGCCCTGCCTTCCCTTGGGTTTGTTGACTGGCAATAAATGAACATCCCTCCGTGTCTCTGGTAGTTCCTTCTCCAAGGAAAGTAGGTGGGAATTGGAGCCAAGGAGCTGAAAGCTGCAGGTGCAGCCTGAGCTGGAGGGAGCTCAGATTTGCACAAGGCTGCTCTGGGTGCCACAGCATTGATGGGGGAAATGGTGGGGTGAGGGTAGGGACAGAGTGTGATTGATTGTCAGTCATGAAGGGTCTTGATTTTCATATCTATTCCAAGTGCATGAGGAGGTACTTGCATTCAGTGTCAGTTGGAGAACTGTGCATGTCAATTTATAAACATGGGGAAAAAGCTTAAAAGGACTTAAAAAAATCTTTTCTTACTGTCATTTTATATAGAATATATTCAGTTTGAATACACTACTCAAATCTGTCCAATTAACCACAAAAGATATGAAAATTAAAATCAAATTATTCCAAGAGGCTTGGCTGGTTAAGGTGTTCTGAATGTTAATGAGCCCTGGGACACTGAATTCCTGCACTCAACAGCTGAAGGCTGAACAAGCCTCTGCAGCAGGAAAATTCAGCAGCAGCCTCCAAGTTGCTGAGGATGTCAGCAGCCCCCACTGAGGCCATCCCTGCCCAGAGACCGTGGGGGAATGGGCAGACAAGAAGAGCGTCCCTGGGGCTGGGGCAGCACAACTGAGAGGCAGCAGCGGCTCCAGCTGGGAAATGGAGTGTGGAATGTGGCTGGGAAAGCCCTGCCTGGGGTGTGCCAAGGAGGACAGACATGCCCTGACTGCCCTGCCCCAAAAAATTCTCTCAGTGAGACGTTTAAAAAGAATTACAATTGTTTGTGTACTCTGAGTTGGACTCCCTGGGGAAATATTCTCAGGAGCTCAAAAGAACCAAACAGCATTTACTGGCAATTTTAGAAAATTAGAGGAGCTTAGCAAAAGGTTTAATGCCACATTCAATCAGCAGAAAACACTTCTCAAAGCATTACCTTGGCCCATTCAACTTAACAAACTCTTAGCTTGTTCAATTTTAAGTTAATCAAAATTTGCAAGAGGAGGTTATTAGAAGACACAGAGAGAGAGAAAGACAAAAAAGATACAGAGAAGCACACACACAGCTACGAAATCCTGGATTCCAGCAATGTTCAGATGGAAATTCCAAGAGGAGGTAGGGTCAAGATGTGTGCTTGCCTTGTGGTCAGCCTTCAATACCCTTTGGTCTCCCTGGGCCCTTCCCCCAGGTGAGACTTGGGCTCATTTGGTCCCTCAGGAGCTGGGCTGGGGCTCCAGAGGTGGCTGTGGAGCATTGCCTGTGCTGTGCCAGGGACTGGCAGACACTGCTGGGCTGGGATAGAGACTCTGGGGGGATTGGGGTTCCAAGGAAGGGTAGGGATTCTAGGCAGGACAGGGCTGAACCTTCCCTGTCATCTCCCACACATGAAATGTTTTGAGCCAACAATGTCCTCCAGTCTCTCACAATAGGCAATGTTGGAGGTGAAATCCCAATTCAGGCCATGGGCACCTGGAGAAGGACAGTTCTTTTCCATAGTAATGAAAGCATGGAGCCCCAGTGTTTCAGTAGCAGATGAGAAGAGACCTTCAACATGCCAAGGTCAGCTGGACCAGTAAGGAGGCCCAGGAGGCCAAAGCAGCCAGGTCTGTTCCACGTTCCCTTAATTTTATGCTGCCCTGAAGTGTCACAATCGTCTCTGTGGTTCCCCAGGCCCCACAATGTCACATGACTCTTCTGTTCCATGATCCTGCAATGTCACAGTGGATCTTTGGACCCTGGGGGTTTGCAGTGTCACAATGGTCTCCTTTGGCTCCACAGTGTCACAATGGACCATGGATGACATCAGGCCCTGCAGTGTCACAATGGAGCCTTGGTTCCATGCAGCCCTAAGCGTTACAATGGCCTCTTGGTTTCAGAAGCTCCCACAGTATCATAATGGCCCTCTTGGATCTGTGGGGACCCCCAGAGTCACAATGGTCTCAGTGGTTCCATGAGGCCTCACAGTGTCACAATGTTTTGCTTATTCCATGGGGCCTCATAGTGTCACCATGGTCTCCATGATTCCATGAGTCCTCTCAGTGTTGCAATGGTCTCCTTGGTGCCAGGGTGCCCCAAGGCGTCATAATGGTGCCTTGGTGTCATGAGGCTGTGAAGTGTCACAATGGTCTTTCCATGGTTCCATGAGGCCTTGCAATGTTACAATGGACCTCTGGCTCCATGGGGTCTCACAGTGTCACAATGGCCCATTGGTTCCATGACACCCCAAAGTGTCATAATGGTCTACACAGTTCCACGAGGCCCCGCAGTGTCACAATGGACCCTTGGTTTGATGGGGCCTCTCAGTGTCACAATGAACCCTACATTCCATGGAGCCAACCAGCGTCAGTACGGTTCCCTTAGTTCCATGAGGCCCAGCAATGTCACAGTGCTCTCCATGATTCCATGAGGCACCACAGTGTCACACTGGTCCCTTGGTCTCACAAGGCCCCACAGTGTTACAATGGTCCCTTGGTTCCATGGGCCCTGTGCTGCTGCATTCCCTCCTCCCCTTCTCAGGCTGCCCTTCCAGCTGAGAAATGTTCCTTGGGCCTTGGCCTTGGCCAACAGCCCCTGGGCTCAGCTCCTCTGCAGCTCATCACAAACACTGTCTGCTCCAGGCACTGCTGCTGCCCAACCAGCTCCTGGTTCCTTTAGGAGCAGCCCTGGGAACTGTTTCTGTTCCCTCAGTGGCACAACATCCCTGTTCTCACAGTGCCAAAGAAAGCTGTTGATGCCAAGTGTGGCCAGGATGAGCCATTGCTGGGACTGAAGCCCCTCTCTTGGGGCCCTGCAAACAGCGCTCCAAAAGGAGCCCTTGGAGCTCTCCTGGGCCAGCGACTCCCTCTGAGTGGGGCCTCTCCCAGCCGGGAACTCTCCCGTTTGCTGCACTTGGGGATCCTGAACAATGACGGAGCCTGGGCCGATCCCCCCACTCCTCCAGGCTCAACCCTTCACCCGCTGGGGAGATGCCAAAGGACCCACAGGGAGCATTGCCTGCCCTCAGGGGAATTTCTCATTGGTGCCTTGCACTGACTCTTTGTGTCAGTGTGCACACAGGAGTGCCTGTGCTGGGGAAATGTGGAAGAAATGCTGCTCTCTGAGGGGTTTTATTGCCTTGGATAGTTGAGTCAGTCAGGCCTGTAAGTGAGGTTAGGTCATGAGGTCTAAGCGAAGTTAAATGCTGCTAAGAGTTTTTCTTCTGCTAAGTTGTTATGTTTAATATAAGTTATAAGCAAAGTTGAATATTGTAAATTATTTTTCCACTGTTAAATCATTAAGTCATAGGGTATAGGTTAGGTTAAATACTGTTAAGTGCTGTTCTTTTGCTAAACTCTGATGTTTAAGATATCAATTAAGATTAAGGTATAATTTAAGTCCTGTTAAGTTTGGGCTGTGTTCACCTTTTGAGCGATATTCCTTTTATCCTTGCCCTCACTGTCCTTTTGTTACACAAACTCACATGGACAGTTCTTGGTTCGTTCCTGGTTTGATTGCCTGGATTTGGTTTTGTTTTGCTGTTGCTTTGTTTCCTTGGTGTGCCTGAAGTGTCCAGTCAGGAACACAGTGACTCTTGCCAAGGAACTTTTTGCTGCTGTCCCTTAATATTAAATCTGGTTTTTGCTGATCCCTTGCTGGGGATTTTTTCAGTGCTCTCAAGGCCTCGTTCGTAACAGGGTGAAGGAGCCCTGGCCCAGGCTCTGGCCCTGGCGGACATGGGGACGCTGCCGGGGGGTCCCTGTCCCCCTGTGCCACCCCCAGGCCCCCGTGTCAGGCTCTGGGGTCGATCTCGTGGAACATCCTCTGGGGGAGGCTGTGGGGCTGGGGGTGGGGGGACCCGGGGGGACAGGGGACCCCGCTGTGCACGAGCAGTGTTGGACTGCTCTGGGGGGAACTGTGAGGGGGGCCGGGGCAGAGTGACCTCCCCAGTGACCTCAGACAGCCCCTGTGATGTCACACAGGCCCTGTGATGTCACACCATCCCTGTGATGTCACACAGTCACCTGTGATGGCACACAGCCATCTCTGCAACCTCACACAGCTCTTGGGATGTCACAGAACTTCTGTTATGTCACACAGCCTGTGTGATGTCACACAGTCACCTGTGATGTCACACAGTATCCTGTGATGTCACAGAGCCCCCTATGATGCCACACAGCTTTTTTGTGATGTCACAAAGCAACCTGTGATGTCACAGCCCACTCTGGTATGTCACACAGCACCCTTGTGATGTCAGAGAGCCAACTCTGTTATGTCAGCCTGGAATGTCATGCAGCTGCACTGTGATGTCACAAAAGACTCTGTGATCTCAGAAAGCCACAATGTGATGTTGGAATCTGTTCTGTGATGTCACAACCTCCTCTATGATGCTACACAGCCACCCAGTGTTGTCACAACCCACTCCCTGATGTCACAGAGCCACCTTCTATGATGGCAGAATCTGCTCTGTGGCCTCATACCCTATTCTACGATGTCACAGCCTGCTCTGTGATGTAACAACCCCCCTCAGTGATGTCACAAAACCCTCTCTGCAATGTCATACTGACACTCTGTAAGGTCACAGCACATACTTTGACCTAACAGCCAGCTCTATGATGTCACATAGCCATGCCATGATGTCACAGCCTTCTCTATGATGTCACACAGTCCACTCTATGATGCCGTAGCTGCACTATGACATCACGCAACAAACTCTGCGATGTCACAGCCCAATCTGTGACCTCACACAGCCCACTCTGTGCTGTCACACAGCCCCTTGCTGACATCCCCGTTGCTCTGTGCCTCTATGACACAGCCACAGAGGTGCTGCTGTGACACAGCCCCCTCTGGGACATCCCACAGCCCCTGCCAGTGCTGAGCCCCTGTGAGCTCTGTCTGTGCCCTGCTGGTGTCCCTGAGGGGCCCTGGCAGCGTCCCAGCCCTGCTGGGCTGTGGACAGGAGCTGCTCCTGGCCAGAGCTGTCTCTCTGCAGCGCTGCCCTTGCCAGGAGCTGCCTCTGGGCCAGGAGCCCGGCCCAGCTCAGCAGCACAGACACAGCACAAGGACTTTAATGTGTCTGGGGCTTTGGCGCTCTTTGCATCAGACTCAGTCTATCAGAGTGTGCTCAAAACCTCTCAGGAACTCAAAGTCAGATTGAAATACAGAAGTTTTCTTGAAGGGTCAATGGGTCTCATTAAAGGACAGAACTGAGAAAGTGTCCCAAGGTTCCAGGTAGAGCAGAACACTGGTGGCAGTGATGACAGGTGGGGACAAGCAAGGGAAAGGTGTCCCTGATGCTGAGCAAACCTGTGCCTCTGTCCCTGCAGGCTGTCAGCATCCCCCGGCTGCCCCACCTGGCTGGGCCCTTCCTTTGCTGACAGCTCTGCCTCCTGCCTGCCTCTGCCTGCCCATACAAAGCCTTGGGCTGCTCCAGGCTCCTTCTGGGGGACGTGCTGCACCACAGCCCTGCCCTGCCAGGGAAACTCTGTTCTCTTCGTGTTCAGTCTTGGCCTCCCCAGCTGCCCTTGGTGCCATTGTTTTTTTCTCATGCCTATATCCTCTATGAAGAAAAGCTCCAGAATCTCACTCTTCCATCCCTCCCAGGCTATTCCTGTTCTGTCCTCAGTCTCCGCCCCACTGATCCCAGAGCTATCAGATTCTACATCCTGGTTTTGTGATGAGGCCTCCATCCTGGAAGATTTTGTGTCCTCTCAAAAGTCTGTGAAAATGGAAAAATCGTGATCAAAGTTATTTTCTCCCAAATCTTGCAGTGACAGAAAAAAGGGTCAATATCTTTAAACTGAATAAGGGTGGATTTACATTTGTAAGGAGGAAATATTTTACAATTATAAGAATGGCACAGAACTCCAACAGTGTGGAGAGCATTATCAATAACTGGTTAGCTGAGAAAGGCCACACTGATATAATGCCACTGGTTAAGCTGAAGGAGAAAAGTCAGCAGTCAGCAAGCTGAAAGGAAGAGTCAGCAGTGACCTTGCTGCAACATGAGGATAGGGAGTTGAGATTAGTCCTGAATATATCCTAAGAATATGTAGAAAGTATCAAAAGTAGAACCATAGGAATGTAGAAGTAGGCGTAGGTGCTGATATGTAAGCTGACCAATCCTGAGCTCAACTTTTGCAATATGTATGAAGCTCATTATTAACTGTATTTAACCCGCTGTACTGATCAATAAAATTGAGCCTGTGATGATCAAACTGATGTCCTGGTTCCCTTCCGTCGACAAATGGTGGAGAATGCGGGCATAACCGAATCTCTGCCCTTTTTCTCGGATTAAAAGAAAAAGGGATTACACCACGGTCCGGAAGTTGGGTTTGGGTCCCAGCAGCCGGGACGGTGCCGGAATTTGAAGCACCCTTAAGGTTCACAACGGTGACTTAAGCCAATACGTGTCGCAGGAGCCTGGAGAGCTGCAACAGCGCGCGCTGATTAATAGGTATGGATAGGCAAGCGGCATATGATTTATTTACCGCCTATTTAGAGCGGCATGGGATAAAAGGGATAGATTTAAAAAAGGAGTTACCAGGGTTATTAGCTTATGGCCATGCTAAGGGTATCTTTTCTAATCCTCATACAGTTCATGAGTTATCAGAGTGGAGAAAGTTTGGGGAAATATTGTGGGATACAGTACTAGACGATGATAAGTCAGCAAAGAAATTCGGGAAGTTATGGCGGGTGGTGTATAACACGTTACTTCAGCAGGTCTCTGAGAGAAAGGCAGCAGAAAGGGCAACAGAAGCTCATAAGAGGAATATAGGGTATGGTCGTGAAGATGATCCCCTGGCACCTTCTGTAACTAAGGTACTTATGCCTAAGAGTCCCCAGCAAAGTGGTGTGGAGGATTTCTCTATAGGCGCAGTGGAACCGTCTGCACCTTTCCTGTCAGAGGGGGAGGGCGAGTCGGATGGTGGGGGTAGGAGCAAGCCAGCTTTGCCTCCGCCACCAGCTTCAGGCGGGTCGGATGGTGGGGGTGGGAGCAAGCCAGCTTCGCCTCCACCGCCAGCCTTGCCTCCGCCGCTACCCCTCAGTGAGCTGGCTCAGGTTACAGCTTCGGTGGGGGAAGAGTCCATTTCCCCGCCAGAGCCAGCTACAGCGGGGGGGCGGATTGCCCCCCGCAGGCTGGCTCCGCGTGAGCCGGCTCCGGTTTCACTGTCAGCTCCAGCGGGGGAGGGGGGGCTCCCGCTTCCCCCGCACGAGCCAGCCTCTGCTTCACTGCCCCCCCCGCGCGAAAGCTCGGTGTCTGCACCGAAGCGCCAGCAGCATAGCACCCTTAAAGGGCCAGATCCCATCCCAGGGGCACACCGTGATCCATGGGGGGAGATGGCTAAACAGAGGAGGGAAGCTTGGGCTGCTTTGGCGAAAGAAGTAATGCAAATGGGGGATGGTGAGGCGGTGGAAATAGCTTCTAGTCTTGCATGTCCAGTTACATACACATCACAGTATGATGCACAGGGGAACCTTACGCATAATATAGCAGAATATACTCCCTTAGATTGGAAGCTGTTAACTCAGCTACGTTCTACGGTTAGTCAGTTTGGAGTAAAAAGTGAACCTGTTAAGCAAATGTTAGATTATCTTTTTAATACTCAGGTTTTATGTCCTAATGATTTAAGAGGAATAGTTCGGTTGATATTTACTCAGCATCAGCAGTTATTGTTTAATGCACATGACCCATTACATGGAGTAACAGTAAAGGAGCTGATGGGCTTAGAGGCATTTTTGCGTACAGAGGCACAGATGATATCGGGAGCAGATAAACTTAGAGAGTCTATGTGGTTAGTGCGTGCTGCAATAGACATGGTTAAAGAGCCAGGAGGGTTACCGGCTTATATGGGTATTAAGCAAGGAAGGGAAGAATCATTTGGAAATTTTATCGATAGAACAGCTACTGCTATAGATTGGGCTCGTGTTGCAGGGCGCTATTGAAGCAGTGTGCTTTGCAAAATAGCAATCCAGCAACCCAAAGAGTGTTAGCTACTTTAGGGGCAAACTGGACTATTGAGGAAGCATTAGAGTGAATGGCATTAATGCCAACAGCTTCACAGGCATTTATAGCAGAAGCCTTAAAGGAATTAGGATTAGGGTTGCAAAAGCGTAGTCTACTCAAAATCAGGTGTTAGCTGCTCTTGCTCCTCTCCAAAGCGGCTCACTGGCAGTCACGTAAAGAGGCTCGAGACCATTCATCAAGTGTTACCGATGCGGCAATGAGGGACAGACACAAGTTGCCGCCGTGACATCGGAGACACCAGCAGCTGCCGTAACATCGCTGCTACCTCCTGTCTGCAACCCGCAACAACACGGAGCCTCGGCTTGGATTTATCAGCAGCAGTAGACGTCACACTAATGATGAACCGGCCTGAGAGGATACCCACTGGAATAAAGGGTCCTCTTATACTAAATGGACAAACATGTGGAGCATTATTGCTGGGACGTTCCTCTATAACTATGTTGGGATTATTTGTTTTGCCTGGTGTTATCGATGCGGACTTTACAGGGGAAATACAAATTATGGCTTACACCCTTTATCCTCCGATTAAAATTACAAAAGGACAACGCATTGCACAATTGGTACCACTGTCACAAATGACATCGGGAATACAATCATTTACTGGGCAAGCACGGGATGAAAAAGGTTTTGGCTCTACTGGTGTTACACTTTTAACTGTGGATTTACAAAATAGACCAAAACAAAAGGTTGAAATTACCTATGGGCATCAAAGCATAACCCTTTATGGATTATTGGATACAGGAGCAGATACTAGCATCATTTCTCCAGAAGCATGGCCACAACATTGGCCTCTATTTCCTTCATCAAACATGCTCACAGGAGTAGGAGGATTTACATTGGCAAGTAGATCGCCGTCTTTGTCTGTGTGCATTGAGAATCAACAAATATCTGCTGTGTTTTCAATTGTTCAACTGCCTCCTACAGTTTCCTCTTTAATTGGAAGGGACATTTTAACACAATTGGGAGTGGTGTTAACTAATCAGCACCCTTTGGGGTAATTGCCATTGCTTGGACTTTCCCCATTCCACTCACCTGGAAAACAGATACACCGGTGATGGTTAAGCAATGGCCATTAAAAGGGGAGAGTCTTATGCATGCCCATGAATTGGTACAGGAACAATATGCAAAAGGGCACCTACAACTGTCCACAAGCCCTTGGAATACACCTATTTTTGTAATCAAAAAGAAATCAGGGAAATATCGTTTGATACATGATTTGAGGGCTGTAAATGACCAAATGGAACCAATGGGGGCCTTACAGCCTGGTCTTCCAAATCCAGCTATGATTCCAGAACACTGGCCACTTTTAATTATTGACCTAAAGGATTGTTTTTTCACTATTGGCCTGCATCCTGATGACATGAAGAGATTTGCTTTTACTTTACCAGCAATAAATCGTGGGGAACCAGATAAAAGATTTGAATGGACATCTCTTCCGCAGGGCATGCACAACTCCCCCACTTTATGTCAGCTTTATGTTGATGCTGCATTACAGCCACTACGTCGTAAATGGCCAGCAACTATAATATATCATTACATGGACGATATTTTGTTTGCACAGCAACAGCCATTCTCCTCTTTACAGATTAACACCATTATAAATACTCTTGCTGCATATTCACTTGTTATTGCTGCAGAGAAAATTCAGACTACAAAGCCCTGGAAATATTTGAGATGGACTTTGACGGATCAAATAGTGATACCACAAAAATTGGAATTACAATTGGACATTAAAACTCTACATGATGCACAGAAGTTGCTGGGAGACTTACAGTGGCTGAAGCCTATTGTGGGAATACCAAATCACTTATTAGAAGCCCTACGGCCTTTGTTAAAAGGCGTGGACCCTACTACTCCTGTACACCTGACAAAGGAGCATCGTCTTGCCTTGCAGCAAATTAGTAACTGTGTACAGCAAGGGTATGTGTCTCGTCGACAACTCGACCACCCCATTGACCTTACTATTTGGAATAGCCCTTGCCACTTGCTTGGTGCTCTCTCTCAGTTGCAAAAGAAAACGGGGGAGATACAGGTGTTGGAATGGTTATCACCACCACTACAGCATAAGAAAACAATATCTTCAAAAATTGAACAATTGGCTGCATTAATCAAAAAGGGGCGTCTCAGAATTCTTGAAGTGGATGGTAGAGAACCTGCTAATATTAGATTGCCTATGGAAAAAGAAACCTTGGACTGGTACTTGATAAATTCAAAGAATTTACAAGAAGCATTATTGATGTCACCTGCTAAAGTAGAGACTAGTAAATTAGTGCCTAGAGTTTTGCAATGGATGACAGAATGGAACTGGATTACTCGACCTTTAAGAGAAGAAAACCCCATAGAAGGAGCTATTACAGTTTTTACAGATGCAGGAAAGAAATCAAGGCGTGCTGCTGTTACCTGGCAAGAAAAAGGACAATGGAAGCATCAACTCCTCACAGCAGACCCTGCAGATAGCTTACAAACTTTGGAATTGTTAGCAGTAGTATGGGCGGTGTCCAACTTACAGGAGCCTTTAAATGTGGTCACAGACTCTATGTATGTTGCAGGAGTAGTCAAACGAATAGAGGAAGCAGCAATTAAGGAAGTGAATAATAAACGATTGTATGAGTTACTGATACAGTTAAGGAAGGCTTTACGAGAAAGAAAGGCAGCATATTCTGTGATTCATATTAGGAGCCATAAGTGGTCTGAAGGTTTAGGAGAAGGGAATGAACGTGCAGATAAATTGGTTACCCTACCCACTGATAATTCTTGTCCTATTGACAAGCACACATTGGCCAGAGAAGCACATAGTAGATATCATCAAAATGCAAGAGGTTTGGCAAAACACTTTGAGCTGAGTTTGTCAGAAGCCAAGGCCATTGTCAGAGCATGTCCAACATGTAGTTATCATAATGGTGGGATAGGTCTA
This sequence comes from Melospiza melodia melodia, assembly GCF_035770615.1. Lineage (NCBI taxonomy): Eukaryota > Metazoa > Chordata > Aves > Passeriformes > Passerellidae > Melospiza > Melospiza melodia. Next base: position 3,871,709 of record NW_026948600.1, on the reverse strand, counting down.
GGCATCGGGGTTAATCCTCAAGGTTTAAAAATAAATGAGATATGGCAAATGGATGTTACACACATAGCTAGATTCGGTAAAGTCAAGCATGTGCACGTCACCATAGATACATATAGTCACTACATATGGGCTACGGCTCAGGCAGGACAGAAAGCTATACAGGTTATCAGACATCTGTTAAGTTGTTTCGCTGTTATGGGAGTTCCAAAGAGTATCAAAACGGATAATGGTCCAGCTTATGTAAGTGCTAGGGTCCGGAAATTTTTGAATCAGTGGTCTGTTAAGCACGTGACAGGTATTCCACACTCTTCTACTGGACAGGCAATAGTGGAAAGAGCAAACGGTACCCTTAAGCAGTATATTGAAAAACATCAAGATTTGACAGATCCACAAGCATGTTTGGCTAAGGTTTTGTATGTGATTAATCATTTATGCATTTTTGGGGAAGATGATACCCCCCCTGCAATGAAACATCATCCGAGGTCAGGTCAGGAAAATACTAAGGAAACAGAGGTCTGGGTTAAGTATAAGAACCCAAATACAGGATTATGGGAAAAACCTGCAAAAGTATTATATTGGGGTCAGGGGTATCTTTGTGTTTCCTCACCTACAGGGCCTTTGTGGGTGCCTGCTAAGTGGACTAAACCTGTTTTTGATGCAGCCTCTGGTGGATCACCTTACGGAGGAGGACAAGAAGCGACTGGGGAAGAAACTGCTTCTAGTCCTACAACCACTACTGTTTCAATTGAAGGGGTACTCGGAAGCGGTGGACAGAGCACTGACACGTCACTATCGGACGGCCCAGGAGTTGATTGGTTTCATTGACTCATTATCAACTTTTCACTTAACAGATCCAGCGAAACTACATTGCCTTGACTGTCACAATCCACATTGTGCTGCCTGGATAGCTCTGCGTTGTGGGGGCTGTAAAAGAACTTTTTGGATAGAACAATCACTATTATGGGATTTGTGGTGTCATACTTGTGAACACGAGCATACGTGGGGAAAAAGCTGGCAAGATGAATTAAGGAGACAAACGGGGCAAAACGCATATATAGCTTTAAATCTTTATGAGTCTCCTGAACAGAAGGTTCTTGCTTATTATCGATGGGAAATACAATGTATTGTAAATAGAATTAAGGTTCAAAGTAAATCACGTATAGTTTCTATAAGGTGTAGGAAATTAGTGCCTTTAACACAGCATTCAGTTGTAGGACCCTTCCAAGGGGATCCTGATAGAGCATTAGATTGCTGCATTGATAAGTTGCAAAAATTAAGTTTGAAAGTGGCAGGACCAGTGAAATTAGGAGCAGCAAGATTGAAGACAGATAAGAAAAAGAAGGCAAAAAAGGGAACGGTCTCATTTGAATAGGGGTATCAGTGATTGCTAATTAATTTTCTATGATTAGAACAATTTTACTGTTGTGGGACCCTCGGGAGGATATAGTTGTTGAGGAGGATAACGAACAAGAACTACGATTACGAAATAAGATACACCTTGTGTTAAAGGAAAGACCTTGAGCTGTTAGCCTCATATAGTAAAAAGGCTGAAGAGGCTTTGCGATCACCACCATTGAATTGGTTGCATTGGGTTGAAGATACACAATTTTATACTGGTCCTTACTTACATTCGCTTCCTTGTTATGTTTGCAAAAAGGATAAAGATAAATGCTATGCATGGGTAGCTTTGCATTGTGCAGATTGTAATCAGGTTTATTGGTATTCACAGAAGTCATTGGGATATTTATGGTGCACATCTTGTTTTGGAAAGTGGATTCGAAATCATATCTGGGTTAGAGCTCTTGAACAAAGTACTGGCCTGCCAGGACGGACAGGATTACAGCTCTTTGAGAGTGCAGAACAAGTGGTTATAGCATATCTTAGGTGGAAGTTACAGGAAAACCTTAGAATATTTGAAATTACTAAAGCCTCACGCATCATAGCAGCTCGCTGCAAAGCTGATTTGCCTTCAAACTTACCTCGTGCTATACTTGTGAGCAAGGATGCTGATTTAGAATTAGATCAGTATATTCAAGAATTGACTCAGCCTTACAATAGACAATCTAGCAAACCAGGGAAAAGACAGCGAAGAAAGGAAAAACAACGTAAGCAGAAGGAAGAAAAGGAGAAGCAAAGCAAGCAGAAAGAAAAATGAGGTTTGTTTTTGTAATACTGCTCAATGCTGTAGCAAGTGAGGCAGTAGGAGTAACACACTTTAGTCAACCAAGGGAAAATTTATGGGTAACGCTTGCTAATCAAACTAACCAATCATCACTCTGTCTTAGTCTTGGAGGAGTCACTAACCCATTTCGAACATGCCTGGTGGGACTTCCGGTGTGGTCTCCTGGAGAATTTTGCAGTTTGATAAACAATCAAACCTTATGTATGTCTAACATGTCAAACATCACATTGCCGGTGCAACAAGGGTATACTGCAGGTCAGAGTGATGGCTATCATCAATGTTTACTAATCCAATCACTTAACACCTCTTTGCATTCTCCTCCTGAAGAATTGGATCTTTTTGGAAGTACAAATGCCAGCATATCTAACACTACAGCTGGTGGATGGTTTAGCTTCAAACTTTCGGGTGCTCAGAATTTAAACCAACCTAAAGAAACATGGGCCACCCTAGATTCATCCCTGAATGTGAGTGAATTCTCTCCACAGCATTACAGTCAATGTAACGGCACCAATATCACGGCACCAATGAAATTACCCACAGGAATATTTTTGATTTGTGGAGACAGGGCATGGAATGGTATACCAGTTAAACCACAGGGTGGACCCTGTTTTTTGGGAAAATTGTCACTGTTTCATCCTAATGTGTCCTTGCTAATGCAGCTGAGTCAAAATTCAAACAGGAGAAAACATAGCATACATGACTTAGACTGCAGCAAGATAGGAGATCCACGGTTTTGGGGCACATTCAAACAGGTGGTGGTTTCAACGATCTTACCAGGAGGATCTGCCAATAAAGCCATGAATTTAGGAAAACAATTAGGATGCTGGGCAAGGGATGAGCTGAACAAGACATCACAAATTCTAGACATGTTAACTGCAGATGTGCAAAGTGTTAACCATGCTGTTTTGCAAAATAGAGCTGCTGTAGATTTTTTGCTCTTAGCACAAGGACATGGATGTGAAGAGTTCGAGGGAATGTGTTGCATGAATCTGTCTGATCATTCGGTGTCCATTCACACTAAGATAAAAGAATTACAACAGGGACTTCACAAACTTAAGAAAGAAGACGGTTTAGGAATTGACGAATGGCTTAAAGGCCTGGGACTCGGACCGTGGCTGAGGAACCTTGTGATCTATGCTATAGGACTGCTGGGTGTAATTTTACTGTTTTTGCTTATTTTGCCTTGTATCTTTAACTGTATCCAAAACATGGTCAGCCGTACAATAGCAAAAACATGGCAAACTAATCTCCTTGCACAAGAAGAAAACGGGGGAAATGTGGAGAGCATTATTAATAATTGGTTAGCTGAGAAAGGCCACACTGATATAATGCCACTGGTTAAGCTGAAGGAGAAAAGTCAGCAGTCAGCAAGCTAAAAGGAAGAGTCAGCAGTGACCTTGCTGCAACATGAGGATAGGGAGTTGAGATTAGTCCTGAATATATCCTAAGAATATGTAGAAAGTATCAAAAGTAGAACCATAGGAATGTAGAAGTAGGCGTAGGTGCTGATATGTAAGCTGACCAATCCTGAGCTCAACTTTTGCAATATGTATGAAGCTCATTATTAACTGTATTTAACCCGCCGTACTGATCAATAAAATTGAGCCTGTGATGATCAAACTGATGTCCTGGTTCCCTTCCGTCGACAACAGTTATTCCAGAGAAGTGGATTTCCCATCCCAGGAATTGTCCAAGAGCAGGAACTTTGTGCAACCTGACATAGGGAAACCCCATCCCCTCCCCAAGGACAGAATTCCTTTACTGTGGGTTGTCTGATGTGCTGGGTACCCTCACAACGCTTCTGCCCAGAAAGTCTTCTGAGGGCAGCCAGGCTGCTGCAGGGGCAGTGGCCTCGCAGCCATCACCATGGCAGCCCTGTCCCCTGGGCCAGGCTCTCCCCTTTCCTCTGCCCCTGCCATGGCTCTGCTGGCATGAAGAGTTTTGTCATTAATATCTTGTCCCCAAGGCGCTGGGGCCAATGGCTTCCCAGTCAGGCTCCTGGAGCAGAAGTGGCTTTTCAGAGCCGAGCCAGGAATGAGCCCTGAGGCAGCAGCTCTGCAGTGGTGGCCACCAGGCCGAGCTGCCAAGGGAGGCTTCTGGCCATGGCCTGCAAGCAGCTGCTGCTGCCAAGGTGCCTTTGGTGCCTCAGGCTCTCCCTGGCACAGCTCCCAGCACGGCACTCTGCCCTTGTGCCCGAGCCCTTCCCTGTGCTGGGGCTGGCCTGGGGCTTTTCCTGCAGCGGGACCTGCCCTGCTGATGGCACTGAAAAGGCAGTTCCTGCTGGAGCAGGAGGCTCTGCCTGCAATGGGCTCCAACAACTCTGGCAAGGCCCTGTTTGCAAAGCCCCCAGTGGGAAATGAAGGAGGGGTGTCACACTGCTTTTGGGGTGAATAATGCTGAAACCAGCTTGACTCCTCCATCCCAAAGTTCAACATCCTCAGAGGGAGCTGAAGCTGTGGCAGAGCTGGAAAAATCCCCTGAGAAAGGAACAACCAAGTGACACACCACTGAGAGCTTCTGCAGAGCTGCTGAGCTGGCACAGCCTGGGCACATCTGACTGACAGGGCAGCACCTCAGACTAGAAAAGCCCCATCCCAAATTTTAATGGCAACATCTCCTGACATTTCCCTTCTTGGGGGGTGTGAAAATTCCTCCCTGCAGTGGGGACACCCCTCAAGGTCACTGCTCCATCCTGAGTCGAAGGGATTTGCACACAGTCATTGGTCTGCAGGAGTAACATCGATCTCTGCATAATTACAGATTTTGCTTTAATGCAGTTCCTTTGAAATAATTTCTTAGTGCTCTGTATAATATATTATACATCTCTTACATCCTGGTTAAATATTTATGATTCAGGCAATTTTCTCTAATCATTACCATAATATATCATACATATTTATATAAAACTATCTGGTTTGCCATCCCTAATCCTGTGGGACAAATTCTACAAAGATTTAATTCCAATTTTATAATTCTTTACACACAAACTCTGTAAAAGTCTGGAACTGGGATTGGAAACCACTGCTCCAAGGCTCCTCTCACAGAAGGAGTTGAGAAAGCCTGGAGGTCCTTGGGGGTATTTTGGGATCTGTGGGGGCTACTGGGGCTCCTTTCTGCACCTCGTGACCCAACATGAGCGTCTCTAATAAACATTGCCTGAAGCTCCCACTGTGCCCATGACAGGAACCCCTGTGAGTGTCTGGAACATCCCGGCTCTTTGGCAGCCTGGGGACTCCTGGGATGTCACCGTGGAACCCCCGTGAGTGCCTGTGACAGATCAGAGCCTTTGCAGCCCAAGGTCCCCTGGGATGTCACCATGGAATGGCTGTGACTGCCTCTGACCACAGGGCTCTTTACCATTCCCAGAAAGCCCTGGGAGGTCTCCATGGAGCGCCTGTCTCTGCCTGTGACATTCCAGCTCTGGAACAGCCTGGAGACTCTTGGAAAGTCCCCATGGAACCCCTCTGAGGGCCTGTGACAAATCTGATCCCTAGCAGGCAATCACCACCAGGACCCGTTGCTATGGTCAGTTTCCATGGCAACCATCACCAGACCCCTGTTGCTATGCTCAGTCCCTCAACAGCTCCATGGAGACCCCATGCCAGGGGTGGTTGTCATGGAGACCAGCTTGGGCCTGCAGCCAGAGCCCAATGTTACGGCAACCATTTGCAGCCCCATCCCCAGGCTCATGGGATCCCAGAACCACAGAATTGGCTGAGCTGGGAGGGACCCATCAGGATCCTCCAGTCCAACTGCTGGCCCTGCACAGGACACCCCAACAATGCCAGCCTGGGCCTGGCAGTGCTGTCCAAACGCTGCTGGAGCTCAGAGAGCCCTGGAGCTTCCCTGGGGAGCCTGGGCAGGGCCCCAGCAGCCTCTGGGCAAAAACCTTTCCCTGACATCCAACCTGAGCCTGCCCTGACTCAGCTGCAGCCGTTCCCTCCACTCCTGTCCCTGGGCACCAGAGGGAACAGGTTCCCACAGCCCCAGCCAGGGACCCGCTCTCAAGGCTGTTGCCATGGCCACCAGGGCTGGGGCCAGCTGGGATGCTCGGTTTCCATGGGCCGGGCTTCAGGAATGGGATTCCCCAATTTCCTGCTCCCGCTAAAACCGCCCTGCCTTCACTGCCCTCCAGCCTCCCATGGAAAGCACAAAAGGCAAAGATCCCGGGCTGGGATAAGAACAATTTATTGGGAAAAGCAATGAGATAAGGAAAAAATGGAACAGAAATTATATTGATAACAGAAGGGATAAGAAAAACTATTTACAGGGAAAACTAAACACAATTCACTGGGTCTGCCTGGCCACAATTTCCCCTGCCTGGAAAGGACACCCTTCTCTTCAGGGAGAGAGAGAGTCCCTTTCCTGCCCCTAGGAATGACCTGAGGTGGGAGTAAATGTAATGACAGGGCCATGGCCAGACCCTCATGTTCTTCCATCCCACATCATATCATTGGCAGGAGCAGGAAAGGTACAGCTGTCTTCCCAGCATGGATCACAGGGAAAATGGGTCCCCAGGGCTCTTCCCAACGTGGGTTCTCCCATGGGGGATAAAGCTGGAGCAGTGCATGAACTCTTCCTGCAACTGGGGCATGTGCAGGGTTTCTTTTACTGGTGACTCCGTTGGTGTCTGGCCAAGTGAGAGCTGCTGGAGAAGCTCTTCCCACACTGAGGACACTCATAGGGCCTCTCCCCAGTGTGGATGCGCCGGTGGGTGATGAGGGTGGAGTTGTGCTTGAAGCCCTTCCCGCAGTCAGGGCAGCGGAAGGGCCTCTCATCTGTGTGAATCCGCTGGTGCTGGAGGAGATGAGAACTTGTATAAAACTTCTTCTGACAGTCAGGGCACTTGTAGGGCTTCTCCCCAGTGTGGGTCATTTGGTGGATGATCAATTGGGGCCTCCTAGTAAAGGTCATTCCACATTCCCCACACTTGTATGGCCTTTCCCCAGAGTGGATCCTCTGGTGGCAGCTCAAGAGAGACTTCAGACTGAAGCTCTTCCCACATTCCCCACATTCATAGGGCCGTTCTCTGGTGTGGGTCTTCTGGTGGGAGATCAGGTTAGAGTTCTGGCTAAAGCTCATCCCACATTCCCCACACTCGTAGGGCCTCTCCCCAGTGTGGGTCTGCTTGTGCCTGATGAGGTGGGAGTTGCGCTTGAAGCCCTTCCCGCAGCTAGGGCAGAGGAAGGGTCTCTCATCCGTGTGAATCCGCTCATGCAGGAGGAGATCAGAGCTGGTGTGAAACCTCTTCTGACACTCAGGACACTCGTAGGGCCTCTCCCCAGTGTGGATGCGCCGGTGGCTGACGAGGGTGTAGTTGCGCTTGAAGCCCTTCCCACAGTCAGGGCAGCAGAAGGGACTCTCATCTGTGTGAATCTGCTGGTGCTGGAGGAGACTGGAGCTGGTCTGAAACCTCTTCTGACACTGGGCACACTCGTAGGGCTTCTCCCCAGTGTGGATGCATTGGTGGGTGATGAGGGCGGAGCTGTAGCTGAAGCCCTTCCCACATTCCCCACACTTGTAGGGCCATTCCCCGGTGTGGATCATATGGTGGCTCATCAGGGTGCTGCTGTGCCTGAAGCTCTTCTCACACTCTGAGCACTTGTAGGGCTTCTTCCGATCATGAAGCTGCTCATGGACCACCAGCGCTGAGCTTTGGCTCAAGCTCTGTCCACCTTCATGGCTCAGGGTGGGTCTTTCCTCCTCAGAGCACACTGGGCTGGCTTTGGAGCCCCTCTTCCTGTGGGATCTCTGAGGCATTTCCTCCCAGTTGGAATTCTGCACCGTGGCACTGCACAAAATGGCCTCTTCCACGAGGTTCTTTTGGGGGAATTTGTCCTTCTTGGTCTCTATCCTCAGCTCCTTGTCTGGGGCAGGAAGGACAAGGAGAGGATGGGATTTGCCTCCGTGCCACAGGGAAGGACAAGGAGATCCCCCCAGTGCATCCCCAGCAGGACGGCGTTGGCAGCAGGGTTGTACTGCAGCTGGGGGCCGTGCTGGGCTGGGAGATGGAGCAGGAGAGAGGGGGAAAGGGGCACTCACTTCCTCCTCACCTGCCTGGGTGTCCTGAGGCATCTTCCTCTTCCTCGCAGTCTCTCCCTCCATCTGGCTACGTTTTAGGAATGGGAAATCCCGTTTTGGGAGGAAAACAAGGAATCAGCACACTAAATTTTGCACCAGACTGAAGGCAAACCTGGGGGAGAGTCTAAACCAGAATTACAATTCAAAAACAAAGTTAGGATCAAGGCAATGATACAGAAACCCTGCCTTAAACTTACAGAGTCAGGATATAACCTGACACCCTGTTGGTCACGGTGCTGGCTGCAGTCCTATTAAATGGTGGCTGCAGTCCTGTTGGAGTGATGAACGTGATTCTGTCAGAGCAGTGATCCTGTAGAAGGGTCTGGTCTTCCTCTGAAGGTCCAGTGGTTAGTTATGGAGCTCTTGTCCTCTGGGAATCCAGTAGGCAAGCTGCTCCTGGTATTTCCAGCCTATGCTTATATCCAGGTAGGAATGCTCGGGTCCTCCCCCTGGGCGGAGCATCCCACAATGGGATGATGGAATTTTATCAGTCCTGCAGTGACACTCAATGGCCCATTCACAGAAGATATCTCCCCTGGAGGGTGTTATCAGGGGTGAGTCATGGAAGAGATAAAGAACCCTACCCCACCTGTTTATAGCAGTTGATGAAGATGGGGATTGAAAACATGCATTTGGTTACATCTTGCATGGCAACCTGAAACAGTGGGGTAATCCCTGCTCAGGGGTGAACAACACCCCCCTTACCCAAACTGGGTCAGGTGAAAATCCCCCACCCCAGGAAGGCCACACACACAGGGGACAACGTCACACTTTCCCTGCCCCAGGTGAGGTCTCTGTCCCTGTCACTCCCTTACTCTCCCCCCTTTTCTCTTTCTTTCCATCTCTTTCTCTACCTCACATTTACATTCAATAAAATCCACCTTAGATTTGGTCTTTTTAGCACCTTAATAGGGGCAGAGGAATCTCTCCAACAATTTTCTTAAGCAGATTGCGACATTATTTTGCCATAGTGGGTTCAGGGTACAGTTGTCTGACCCCACGTGCCTTTGACAACAGCATGGTTCCTGTCCTCTGAGGAGGTTGTGGTTCTCTCTGAAGGAACTCTTGGAAACTTGGACACAGCTTCCTCTGAGCAACTTATGGGAGAAATGATGAGGAAAATGGCTGTTGTAGGTGGCCAGTGAAAAAGAAAATATTTTGTTTTCCTTGCTTGAAAAGTTTGTTAAAATCACTGGAAGAAAGGGAGCAAATGATACCAGTGAGACTGACAAGGTTCATTCACCCCATGGTGAGGAACACAAGGCTGCTATAAATCCCACAAAAAGCCCAGCTCAAGTAGCTAAATTCCCAAATAACTCTGGAATTCACAGGCTTGGGTTCTTTGCCAAATGTGAGAATCATTATTCTCTTCATCCCTGTCACCTTTGTGACAGCTACTAACAGCTTCCCCTTCCTTTTAATAATCTGTATTGGGCCAAATTTCCACTTTTCTTTTATTGGAACCTGCCAGCTGCTGAGCTGGAGCTGTGCAGGAACCAATGAAACTTGGAATTGCCAGAGAATTTCTTCTATTGTCAGTTTATTCCTGTTTGGGATTTGTTTGCATTTCCATCACATGTGACTCTCGGGAAAATCAAATATTCATCAAAGTATTTTATGTAGGATTAAGTTTGATTTATGCCTAGTTTATTTTGTCCAGTGCCCTGGGGATGCTCAAGGGGTCTCTGTGCCTCTTGCCCTGGGGAACGCTCAGGAGGAATTTGTTGGGATTGTCTCTCTCCCAGACACCCCAGGCCATGCCCTGGGAGTGTCCTTGTCCCTGTCACCTCAGGCAATTCCCCAGGGGGTCTCCATCATTCTCATCCCAGGGGATGCTGAGGGGTGTCTGGGTGTCTCCCTCCCTCTCATACCCTGTGCCAGAGGTGCTCGGGGCAGTCTCTGTCCCTCTCAGCCCAGGGGATGCTCGGGGGTCTCTGTCCTCTCACCCTGGGGGATGCTCGGGGGGTCTCCATCCCTCTGGCCTCAGGCAATGCCTGTGCAGGGCTGGGGACCAGGGGCTCTGTGTCCCTCTCACAGCTGAGGGTGCCCGGGGCTGGGGGGGCTCTCCCACCTTCTCACACCTGGGGAGGCCGGGGGGGTCTCTCTCCCTCTCAGCCCTGCTGTGACCCCCACCCAAACATCATCGGGGTCAGAGGGATGGAGACACCCCCAAACCCCCAGAAGGGCTGAACTTGTGGATGGAAAAAGCCCAGCTGCCCTTTTCTTCTGGTGCCTCCTCCTCTCCTCAGCTGAGCATGTCAAACTCCCCAGGATCAGGAAAATCCCCATTCCCTGTTTCCTTGTAGCTGCAGCCTGGAACATCCACTCAGAGTGAAGAATTTTCTGATAGCTCTGCTGAATGACAATGGCAAGAGGTTTGTGAGAATGGGAAGAAATTGTGTTTTGATAGGAAATAAAATGTGCAAAATTATTTCTTTCTGTCATATTCCTTTTCAGTCAGTTCTGGTTTGTTTTCAGAGTGCCACCTTCTCGGCTGATTGTGTTTGTGCCCTCCTTTCTCCCCTACCTTTCTTTGCCTGCTCTGTTTCTCTCTCAGCATCTCCCTTCACCCAGGGCAGCTCCCACCAAAGACCCTGCCCTGATTTAATTCCCAATCCAGGACCTATAACAACTATGGGTGAAGATATGAAGGCTGGCAGTGAAACATCACTGTAGGATCTTGCTCCACTTGGCTTTTGGCTCCTTCTTGAGAGCTTTTCCTTCCTGGGCAGGAACACCTTTTGCTGGCAGGGAACTGGAATTCCAGCCCCTGGGAGTGTGTGCCATGGATCCCAGAGGGGCATTCCCGAGCCTTCTAGGACACAGGGAATGGGGATTTTCCTGCTTCTGGTGAGTTTGACATCCTTGCCAAAGGAGAGGAGGAGGCACCAGAAGAAAAGGGCAGCTGGGCTTCATCTTTCCACTTGAATTAGGTGGGGGGGAAATCTCTCCTCCTGTCTGTAGCTGCTCCCACAGGGATGTGACAGCTGATATCAGAGCCCCAAGGGTCAAAGTCAGGGCTGCCTTCAGGGAATGCTCACCTCATATTGAGGTGGGAGCGTGGGAGCACCTGGATCTTGGAGCACCCAGCTGCCCCCCATGTGTGCAGGTGCCTGAGGAGGGCTGGGACAATGCCAGGGACATCCCACAGTGACATCCCCCCTGTCCCACTCTGGGTGAGCTCAGTCCCAAACCTGACCTTGATCCTGGTCTCAATCTCACTCCATGTTTAGACACACTCACAGTTCTGTATTTATTCTCATCCCAGTGCCAAACTTGTTTAGCCCCAGACCCAATCACAACCCCAGCCCTAAAGCCAACCCCATGTCCAGCCTTAACCCCAATCCCAGCTCTAATCCAAATCTCAGCCCCAACTCCAAGCCCAGCCCCAATTCCAGCCCCTTCCTAAATCCTCAGCCCCAAGCCAAATCACAGGTTCTGCCGTTCTGGGGGTTTGGGGGTGTCTCCATCTCTCTGACCCCGATGAGGTTTGGGTGGGGGTCACAGCAGGGCTGAGAGGGACAGAGACCCCCCCGGCCTCCCCAGGTGTGAGAAGGTGGGAGAGCCCCCCCAGCCCCGAGCACCCTCAGCGGTGAGAGGGACACAGAGCCCCTGGTCCCCAGCCCTGCACAGGCATTGCCTGAGGCCAGAGGGATGGAGACCCCCCGAGCATCCCCCAGGGTGAGGGGACAGAGACCCCTGAGCATCCCCTGGGCTGAGAGGGACAGACACTGGCCCGAGCACCCCCTGGCACAGGGGTGAGAGGGAGGGAGACCCCCCAGGCATTTCCTGGGGTGAGAATGATGGAGACCCCCTGGGGAATGGCCTGGGGTGACACGGACAAGGACACTCCCAGGGCATGGGCTAGGGTGACAGGGACAGGGACAATCGCAACAAATTCCTCCTGAGCGTCCCCCAGGGCAAGAGGCACAGAGATCCCTTGAGCATCCCCAGGGCACTGGACAAAATAAACTAGGCATAAATCAAACTTAATCCTACATAAAATACTTTGATGAATATTTGATTTTCCCGAGAGTCACATGTGATGGAAATGCAAACAAATCCCAAACAGGAATAAACTGACAATAGAAGAAATTCTCTGGCAATTCCAAGTTTCATTGGTACCTGCACAGCTCCAGCTCAGCTGCTGGTAGGTTCCAATAAAATAAAAGTGGAAATTAGGCCCAATACAGATTATTTAAAGGAAGGGGAAACTCTATGTAGCTGTCACAAAGGTGACAGGGATGAAGAGAATAATGATGCTCACATTTGGCAAAGAACCCAAGCCTGTGAATTCCAGAGTTATTTGGGAATTTAGCTACTTGAATTGCGCTTTTTGTTGGACTTTTAGGAGCCTTGTGTTCCTCACCATGGGGTGAATGAACCTTGTCAGTCTCGCTGGTAACATTTGCTCCCTTTTCTCCAGTGATTTTAACAAACTTTTCAAGGAAGGAAAACAAAATATTTTCTTTTTCACTGGCCACCTACAACAGCCATTTTCCTCATCAGTTCTCCCATAAGGTGCTCGGAGGAAGCTGTGTCCAAGTTTCCAAGAGTTCCTCCAGAGAGAACCATAACCTCCTCAGAGGAGGGAACCATGCTGTTGTCAAAGGCACTTGGGGTCAGACAACAGTGCCCTGAACCCACCATGGCAAAATAATGTCGCAATCTGCTTAAGAAAATTGTTGGAGAGATTCCTCTGCCCCAATTACGATACTAACAAGACCAAATCCAAGGTGGATTTTATTGAACAGTAAATGTGAGGTAGAGAGAGAGTTGGAAAGAAAGAGAAAAGTGGGGAGAGTAAGGGAGTGACAGGGACAGAGACCTCACCTGGGGCAGGGAAAGTGTGACGTTGTCCCCTGTGTGTGTGGCCTTCCTGGGGTGGGGGATTTACACCTGACCCAGTCTGGGTAAGGGGGGTGGTGTTCACCCCCTGAGCAGGGCTTACCCCACTGTTTCAGGCTGCAATGCAAGATGTAACCACATGCATATTTTCAATCACCATCTCCATCAACTGCTATAAACAGGTGGGGCAGTGTTCTTTATCTCTTCCATGACTCACCCCTGATAACGCCCTCCAGGGGAGATATCTTCTGAGAATGGGCCATTGAGTGTCACTGCAGGACTGATAAAATTCCATCATCCCATTGTGGGATGCTCCGCCCGCCAGGGGGAGGATCCAAGCATTCCTACCTGGATATAAGCTGAGGCTGGCAACACCAGCAGCACCTTGCCTACTGGGTTCCCAGAGGACAAGAGCTCCATAACCACCAGTGGACCTGCAGAGGAAGACCAGACCCTTCTACAGCATCACTTCTTGGACAGAATCACGTTCATCACTCCAACAGGACTGCAGCCACCACCCTGACCAACATGGTGTCAGGTTATATCCTGACTCTGTCAGTTTAAGGCAGTGTTTCTGTATCATTGCCTTGTTCCTAATTTTGTTTTTGAATTGGAATTCTGACTCAGACTCTCCCCCTGGTTTGCCTTCAATCTGGTACAAAATTTAGTGTGCTCATTTCTTGTTTTCCTCCCAAAACAGAATTTCCCATTCCTAAAATTTAGCCAGATGGAGGGAGAGACTGCAAGGAAGAGGAAGATGCCCCAGGACACCCAGGCAGGTGAGGAGGAAGTCAGTGCCCACTTCCCCCTCTCTCCTGCTCCATCTCCCAGCCCAGCACGGCCCCCGGCTGCAGGACAACCCTGCTGCCAACGCTGTCCTGACGGGGATGCATTGGGGGGATCTCCTTCCCCTTCCCTCGGGCGTGGAGGCAAATCCCATCCTCTCCTTGTCCTTCCTCCCCCAGAGAAGAAGCTGAGGATGGAGACCAGGGAGGACAAATCCCCACGGCAGAACCTGGAGGAGGAGGCCATTTTGAGCAGCTCCATGACACAGGAATTCAATGGGGAGGATAATCCCCAGAGATTCCACAGGAAGAGGGGCTCAAAACCCAGACCAGGGTGTGCTGAGGAGGAAAGACCCACCCTGAGCCAGGAAGGTGAACAGAGCTTCAGCCAGAGCACAGAGCTGGTGGTCCATGAGCAGCTTCATGATGGGGAGAATCCCCACAAGTGCTCAGTGTGTGGGAAGAGCTTCAGGCAGAGCAGCACCCTGATCAGCCACCAGATGATCCACACCAGGGAATGGGCCTACGAGTGCGGGGAATGTGGGAAGGGCTTCAGTTACAGGTCTACCCTTGTGACCCACCAACGCATCCACACCGGGGAGAGGCCCTACGAGTGTCCCGAGTGCCAGAAGAGCTTTCGGACCAGCTCCGATCTCCTCAGGCACCAGCTCATTCACACTGGGGAGAGGCCTTTCTGCTGCCCTGAGTGTGGGAAGGGCTTCAAGCGCAAGTCCCACCTCATCATCCACCAGCGCATCCACACTGGGGAGAGGCCCTACAAGTGCCCCACGTGTGGGAAGAGGTTTCAGACCAGCTCAAATCTCCGTCTCCATGAGCGGATTCACACAGAGGGGAGGCCCTTCCGCTGCCCTGACTGTGGGAAGGGATTCAAGCATAAGTTCACCCTCATCAGGCACCAGCGCATCCACACAGGGAAGAGGCCCTTCGAGTGTCCCCAGTGTGGGAAGAATTTCACCCAGAGCTCTGACTTGACCAGTCACCAATGGAAGCACCGGTAAGGGACGTTCTGTCAGTGCCCCAACAGCAGAAGAGCTTCATGCCCAGCTCCAGCTTCATCCCTCATTGGAGGACCCATATTGGAAAGAGCCCTGGTGATCCATGTTCCCTGTGATCCATGCTAGGAAGACACCTGTCCCTTTTCCTGCCCCTGCCAATGACATGATGTGGGATGGAAGAATATGAGGGTCTGGCTATGGCCCTGTCATTACATTCACTCCTACCTCAGGTCATTGCCAGGGGCAGGAAAGAGACTCTTTCTCACCCCAGGGAGAAGGGTGTCCTTTGCAGACAGGAGGAAATATATTGCCGTGAAGAGCCAATTGTTGATGTTTTAGTTTTCTCTGCAAATAGTTTTACTTATCCCTTCTGTTATCAATATTGTTGCTGTTCCTGTTTGTTCCTTATCTCGTTGTGTTTCCAGTAAATTGTTCTTATCCCAGCCCAGAATCTTTGCCTTTTGTCCTTTCCATGGGAGGCGGGAGGGCAGCGAGGGCAGCGTGGTTTTAGTGGGGGCAGGAAATTGCTGAATCCCATTCCTGAACCCCGGCCCATGGAAACCAAGCATCCCAGCTGGTCCCAGCCCTGCTGGCCATGGCAACAGCCTTGGGAGCGGGTCCCTGGCTGGTGCTGTGGGAACCTCTTCCCTCTGGTGCCCAGGGACAGGAGTGGAGGGAACGGCTGCAGCTGAGTCAGGGCAGGCTCAGGTTGGATGTCAGGAAAAGGATTTTGCCCAGAGGCTGCTGGGGCCCTGCCCAGGCTCTCCAGGGAAGGGTCCCAGCTCCAGGGCTCTCGGAACTGCAGCAGCGTTTGGGCAGCGCTGCCAGGCTCAGGCTGGCATTGTTGGGGTGTCCTGTGCAGGGCCAGCAGTTGGACTGGAGGATCCTGATGGGTCCCTCCCAGCTCAGCCAATTCTGTGGTTCTGGGATCCCATGAGCCTGGGGATGGGGCTGCCAATGGTTGCCATGGCAACGGGCTGTGGCTGCAGGCCTGAGCTGGTGTCCATGGCAACCACCCCTGGCATGGGGTCTCCATGGAGAAGAACAACTCTGCAGACATCCAGGTCAGTGCAGAAGGAGGGGCAGGAGGTGCTCCAGGCACTGGAGACCCAGGCACCCTGCAGGAGAGCCATGGAGAGAGGGGCCCTGCTCCCAGGCTGGAGCAGCCTGTCCCTGGAGGAATGCACCCCCTGGAAGAGTGACCCATGCTGCAGCAGTTTGGGAAGGACTGTTGTCCCTGGCATGGACTCACACTGCAGCAGTTTGGAGAGGGCTGTTGCCCCTGAAATGGACTCACATGGGAGAAGCTCCTGCAGAACTGTCTCCCTTGGGAGGGACCCACGGTGCAGCAGGGGAACCACTCCTCTCCCTGAGCAGGGGCAGAAGCCATGGGTCATGAAGAGACCATAACCCCCATTCCCTGTCTCCCTGCACTGCTGGGGTAGGAGGCAGAGCTGGAAGGAGGGAGGAAAGGGACTTATTTTATTTCCCCTTTTCCTGCTCTGACCTTGTTAGTAATAAATGAATTTCACATCTCTAAGTAAGCCTGTTTTTCCCAGGACAGTACTTGATGAGTGATCTCACCCAGTCCTTATCTCAACCCATGAACCCTTTATTAAATTTTCTTTGTCCAGCTGCAGAGGGGAGTGAGTGAGCAGCCCACATGGATGCCTGGCATTTGGCCTGGGTCAACCCACGACACCTTGGTACCACAGGGTCACAATGGACCCTTGGTTCTATGGGGTCTCATTGGTTCCATCAGGCCCTGCAGGGCCACTTAATTCAACAAGGCCTCAAAGTTTCACAGTGGTCTCCAGGATTCCATGAGGCCCTGCAATGTCAAAATGGACCTTTGGATCCATGGGGGCCCACAGTGTCACAATGGGCTCTTTTGGTTCTACAGCTACACAATGGCCCCTCGGTTCCATGTGTCCTGCACTGTTCCATGAATCCTTAGTTCCATGTGGTCCTGTGGGGTCACAATGGTCTCCTTGGTTTCATGGTGCCACAGTTGCCGTAATTTCCATGGTATCACAACTGCCCTTGGATCCCAAGAGGCCCCAGAGTGTGACAATGGCCCCTTGCTTCCATGACACCCTGTAGTGTCACAATGGTGTCCATGATTCCATCAGGCCCTGCAGTGTCACCATGGACAGGTGGTTCAATGACACTCCACACTGTCACAATGGCCCCTTGGTTCCACAGAGCCCCACTGTGTCACTGTGGTCCCTTTGCTTCCAAGGCTCAGAAGTGCCACAATGACCCTTTGGTTCCATCAGGCCTTGAAGTTTCAAAATGGTCTCCATGGTTTCATGAGTACCCCCTGTGTCACAAGAGACTCCTGGTTCCCTGAAGTTGTTCAGTGTCACAATTGACTCCTTGGTTCCATGAAGCCCTGCTGTGTCACAATGCCCATGGTTCCATGAGTTTCCATGGTGTCACCACGGTTTCCTTGGATCCCCAGTATCACCATGGTCTCCTTGGCACCATCCAGGCCTTGTAACAAGAGACAGGGAGCCATTCTGTGCCTTAGATGAAAGGCTGCAGAACTCATGGTTGTGAGGCTGTGTCACTGATGAGAAACAAAAACCACCTGAATCTGAACACGAAATATCATCTCAAGTACCTTCAATCCCAGCCTTGACAGAGGTAGAAAATACAAACAGGGATTCCCCAGTAAATCAAAAACAGGGACCATATTTTGAATGCAGGCAAAATGCATTCAAGTGCATTCAAATGCACTCGATATGATGGGAAGGTGATAATCCCCTATTCCAAGAGTGAATTTAGGAAGGGCTGACTATTGAAGGAACTACAGAGAACCACAATATAAGAAAAGCAGGTGTCAAAGGTAATTCTGGGATAGGGAGACCAGAAAGCAAGAGCAGATGAAGCAGTGCAGTCACCACCAAGAAGGTCACGTTCACACGCTGTGGGCAGCAACCCCATCAGGCCGTGTCACCATCCCCTGGTACAAGAGGGGTCACAATGATTCGTTTCACTGATCTCAGGGTGCAAAGACACACAGCAGGGGACTTTCAGTATTAACCAAAACAAATGCACCTTTTAGTGAGTGCCCACAGCAGATGTAACACAAGGATTAGAAAGGAGATAAAGGATAGAGAGACAGAGAAAAGGAAGGGGGGAATAGCTGCCAACATAGAGATGAAACGTGGTCGTGCCAATAGATCCGTCTGGTCACATCGGGGAGAGTCTCAAAGTCTTTGGTTAACTCAAAGCTCTTTTATAATCCACCGCCAGGAGGGGAGGAGGACGGCACATGGAGGGAACAGTGGAGAATAAATCCATTTGGAACAGGTACAGACAGTCCAGTTCTGAACAGCACAAACCGGTGCCAGCAGTGAGCAGGGCCCGTTGTTTCTGGACTGAATCCTATGGGAAACATCCCGCTTCCCATGGCAGACATCCCACTCCAGTCAGGCCAGCACTCCTGGGTTAGAATTTGAAGGGTCTCAGTCTCAGTCCTTGGGGAGTGCTTCAATCTCCGTCCTTGACGGCAGCTGTGAGGCAGATGAGGGATCTTTGGACCATCTCTTACAGACTGACATCCCAACACATAAAAATAATTATGCCTTTCCCCTTAAAAAGAAAATTTACTGAATTCATAAAATTTAAATTCTTTTTCCTATTTATAATAGTATTATTCTATATTTGTATTACCAAATTGTAATATTTATACTTTAAAGTCCATACCTTTTTAGCAAGCAAAAAAATTATTGGTCATTGGTTCTAAGTAACATAATTCCCTTCATTAATTCATTGAGCAGTGTGGCTATTGATTTCTCCTTCTTTATGCTAATTAGTACCATTTAAAATCCTTTTGTGATTTTTTTTAAATCATTTTCACAGACACGGTAAAAAGGGCCATTTGGGGTCTGTGCAGAACTTTCTGGGGCACATTTGGGGCAGTTTTGGGTCTGGGGAGGGAATTCAGAGAGAACTTGAGGGTCTGGAGGACACTTGGGAAGCCGGGTGGGTACTTGGAGGGGCACTCAGGATTCCGAGGGACAGTTCGGGGTCAGGGGCAGCACTTGGGAGTCCAGGGGGGCCCTTGGAGGTCAGGGAGGGGAATTTGGGGCCCTTCGGGATCCGGGCGGGCCCTTGGGGGGCTCTGGCGGGGCTCTGTGGGGCGCGGGGGGTGATGGGAGTTGAAGGCGCGGGTGTATTGCAGTTTATCATGGCCGCCGAGCATCACGGGAGTTCGAGGCGCAGTTGCAATGGCTCTCAGTGGAGGCGCGGTGCATGATGGGAGATGAAGTCCCGGCTCAAACAGCGCTGGACGTGCACCGCGGAGCATGATGGGAGCCGTAGTCCCGAAAGTGGCTCGAACGCGGCATTTGCAGGTGCAGGAAGGCTCTTCGGGGAAACTTCTGCGTCCGAGCCACGACTTGAGGTCCTCGGGGGAACGCAAATGGTTCAGGAGCACTTGCGGAGATCTTGGGGAGCTCTAACCGGGCTCTTTAGGGCGCAGCGCACGGCGCCGGACTGTGTTCTGAGGGGCTCTGGGAGAGGAGAGGAGATGAATTCCCAGAAGTGGCTGTACCGGGCATCTGTGGGGTTGGGAAAACTCAGGGGGTCCGGGGACGCTTTTGGGGTGTCCCGAATGGGCGCTGAGGGGGCACTGAGGGATCCTGGAGGGTCTGGGGGATACTTAAAGGACAAAGGGGGGGCGGATCCCGGGGTTCTGTGGAGCGCGGGGCATGACGGGAGTTGCAGTCCCGACTCCAATGGGGCTCAATCGGGCCGCGGGGTATGACGGGAGTTGTGGCTACCGTAGGCGCCGTCCCCGAGTCTGCGTTCTGTGGTGCTGATTGGATTCGGGCGATGATGGGCGGGAGTCTCAGCAAATGGGATGCTGGATTCGGGCGATGATGGGCGGGAATCTCAGCAAATGGGATGCAGTGGAGGCGGGAACAGCCCATTCAACCTCTCCAGTCCCTCCCAGCACAGTCCAGTTCATCCCGAGTGCAGACCAATACAACGCCAGTACAGTGCAGTTCATCCCAAGTAGAAGCCAGTACAAACCCAGTGCCCCTCCAGTCCCTCCCAGTACAGCCCAGTCCCTCCCAATACACCTGAGCTGATTACCAGTCCCTCCCACTTCCCCCCAGTGTCATCGACACGATGCCCCAGTGTCCCCAGTCCTCCCTGCAATGGCCCCAGTGTCTCCAGTTTGACCCAGTATCCCCCAGTATTACTCCCAGTATGTCCTGGTATGTCCCAGTCTGGCTCAGTGCACCCCCAGAGTCCATTCCCAGTCCACAGAGATTCCCCTTTCGCACTCCCCGTATTCGCAGGTTGTCCCAATATCCCCCAGTGTCACTCCCAGTATGTCCCAGTGTCTCCCACAGCATTCCCAGTGTCCCCAGTTTGTCCCAATATCTCCCAGTGTCCCCAGTATGTCCCAGTCCTCCCCAGTGTTTCCAAGGACAGTTTCATTTCTCTCGGTGGCCGTGACAGCCAAACCCAGCAGTGGGGTCAGTGCAGTGCCCATGGCCACAGCCCCTTGCAGTGCCCAGTGCAGCTTGGGCTGATGATCCACCCTCACAGCTGGCCCAGGGCAGCTCTGCAGTGCCTTTGGTGGCACCTGGGGCTGGCACACACCTGAGCAGTGTGCCTGTTTGCACTGGGGAAACTCAGGAGTTTGAGATTGCTGCAAAAAGTACAAAAAGGGAAAACACCTCTGAGGCTGGGTGCAGCCAGCTCTGCAAGCACAGCAGGGCCCAGGCAAGTGAGGACAGACAGGATGGGGCTGGGCAATGTGGAGCAAGGTTGTCCA
The DNA here is from genome assembly GCF_035770615.1 of Melospiza melodia melodia. Lineage (NCBI taxonomy): Eukaryota > Metazoa > Chordata > Aves > Passeriformes > Passerellidae > Melospiza > Melospiza melodia. The sequence goes on along the minus strand of NW_026948600.1, from coordinate 3,850,997 downwards.
CACTGGGTCAGAGCTCCAGGCACAGCTTCTGTGAGCAGGCCAGAGCTGCTGAGGAGAGACCGTGGGTCAATATCAATCACAGGATGCTGCAATCACCTCTGCTCTAAGGAGAAATTTAATAAAAGACACCCTTTAAAATGAGAATGTATATTTTATTACTGCTCTTTGAAATCTTTCTCCATAACTGGACTAGGAAAACTTTAATGACCCTCTCAGGGCTTTGCTGTTGTTTACATCAGACTCAGTCCTTGTGAGTGTCTTCAAAACACTTCTCAAGAACTCAAAGTTAAATTTAAACTCCAAATTTTCTTGAAGGTTTAATGGGTCCCACAGAGGGACACAACTGAGAAATTGTCCCCAGGTTCCAGGTAGAGCAGAACGTTGGAGGCAGTGATGCCAGCTGGGGACAAGCAAGGCAAAGGTGTCTCGGTGCTGAAAAAACCTGGATGTGTTTGAGGAATGCAAAGTGTGGAGAGCCTGGTTCAGACATGGCTTAAAGAAAGAGGCCATGAAGGTATACAGCTGATGGAAAAGTAAAAGGCAGCTGTAAAGCAGCAGTTCCCAGGCTTGATTCTGTAAATAATTAGGTTCTCAAGCCTATTTTTTATAAACAACAAGATTCTCAGTCTTCTCATAACAAGTAAACATTCTGTCCGTGGCTGCTCTGGGAACTGATAGCTGCTCTGGGAACAGATATGAAGGTTTTGAGAACTTTTCATATCACGGTGAGAACACTGGTCTTGGTTTCAATAAAAAAACCACAGGTATTGTAAACAAAAGGAGGGGTTAGAGTTTTCTCTGTAGCCTATCATGAGCTTGAATTTTGCAATATGCATGAAGTTAATTACCACTTTTATAAAAGGTGACTGATTTGATCAATAAATTGGAGTCGATGCTGATCAACAAAGATGGGTCGTCTCCCTTCGCTTTCAACAGCAAAGGGCCAAGGCCTGAGCCCCAGCCCCTGGCCAGGCAGATCCTGTCCCTCCCTCCTTGCTCAGGGCTCTTCCCGGCATGGGCACTGGCATGTGGGGATGTGCAATGGCAAGGGCAGGAGCATGGGGCGGCCCCTGCCAGGCTGCTGAGCAGGGACAAGGAGGCAGTGAGGCCCCAGGCCTGCAAGGGTCACTTGTCTCCTGCTCCTGCCTCAGGCCCAGGCCCAGCAGCCATGGTCAAAGTGCTGCCCAAGTTGGCTCTGGCAGGGCTGTCTTGCAGCTGCTGCCCATCCCTGTGCCCTGTGCAGCCCAGGCTGTGCTACGGTGTCCCTGCCCTGCACCTCTGTCCCTGCAGGCTGTCGGCATCCCCCGGCTGCCCCACCTGGCTGGGCCCTTCCTTTGCTGACAGCTCTGCCTCCTGCCTGCCTCTGCCTGCCCACACAGAGCCTGAGGCTGATACCAAAAGGGTTCATTCCATGTTTACCCTGCCTGTGAACTTTCAGCACAGGAACAAGGCATGCAGGGGCTGCTTTCCCAGCAAGGATGGTTGGAAGAGAAGAAGAAGACATCTGGCTCAAGGGTGCAGGGACTGAGAAAACAAGGACTGAATCTGGGAACTTGGGGTGGATTTTATGGAAATGGGTAAGTTGTAATTCACATTTAGGGACTGTATATAAGCAACACACTGGTAGAATTCCATGTCCACATAAGGTTAGGAGTTATCCCATGTTGAACCTTAAGCCTGAATAAATGATTCTCTCTGAAATAGCAAATTAGTGTTTGGTAGCCTTATTCTGATATTTCAGAGATTTGGTGACAGTAGGGCCTCAGAGAACCAAGGAGTCAGCTGTGACACTGAGCAAACTCATGGAACAAAGGGTCCATGGTGACACAGCTGAATTCCATGGAACCAAAATCCATTTTGGCACATTGGGGCCACATTGAACCAATGGTCCATTGTGACACTGTGGATCCAAGGAGACCATTGTGACCCTGAGAAATCTCTTGGAACCAAGGGGCCATTGTGACACAGCAAGGCCTGGTGGAACCATGGGTCCATGGTGACACTGCAGAACCTCACGGAACCAAGGTGACCGTGTTCTGCTGCAGAACCTCATGGAACAAAGGCTCCATGGTGACACTGCAGAACCAAGGAGAGTGCTGCTGGCAGTGTGAGAGCTCATGGAACCACAAGTCCATTGTGACACAGGACGGCCTGATGGATCCATGGGTCCCTTGTTAAACTGTGTGGCCTCATGGAACTGTGAGCCATTGTGACACAGCCTGGCCACATGGAGCCATGGGGCCACTGTGACACTGTCGATCCAAGGAGACCACTGGGACTGAGGAACCTCATGGAACCAAGAGTCCATTGTCCCACTGTGGGGCCCTGTGGAACCAAGGGGAGCACAGTGACATTGCGGGGCCTCAGGGAACAATGGAGCCGGTGGTGGGCGGAGCTTCAGCGAGGGGCGGAACTTTGGCTGCTGGGGGCGGAGCTTCAGCTGCTGGGGGCGGAGCCGGGCCCGGCTGGGCTGCGGGACGGCCACGAGGGGGCTCTGATGGCAATCCATAAAAGGTAAAAGGGGCGGGGCCTGAAGGGGGCAGGGTGGAAGGGGCGGGGCCTTGCAATGTTTCCTTAAATGGGCAATGGGGGAATTTGGGGGATTTTTAGATTTTTTGGTCCCTGACTGAATTTTGGGGCCTTTCAGGGGATTTTGGGTGATTTTTGAGGGGATTTTGGAGGATTCTCTGGGACTTGGGAGGAATTTGAAGGGTTTTCAAGAGATTTTTTGTGTCTCTCGGGGGTTGTGAGGAGATTTTGGGACATTTGAGGAGAATTTGGGGTCCCTGAAGCGTTTTTTTGAGGATTTTGGGTTCCTGAGGGGATTTTGAGACAATTTGAAGGATTTTGAAGGGATTTTTGGGGCCCTGATGGGATTTTGATGAAATTTTGTGGGATTTTGAGAAGATTTTGGGTGGGTTTTGAGGTAATCTGGAGGATTTTGATGGATTTTGGGGTCCTGAGGGGATTTTGAGTTAATTTTAAGATCTTGAGGACATTTTGGGGTCCCTGAGAGGGTTTTGAGGTGATTTTGAGGGATTCTGAGAAGATTTTGTGGTCTCTGAGTGATTTTTGGTGTTCCTGGGTTGGTTTTAGGGGCCCTGAAGGGAATTTCAGGGTTTTGCCTGATTTGAAGGGAATTTTGAGGGATTACGGGGAGATTTCAGGGTCCCTGAGTGGATTTTGAGGTGATTTTGGGATTTCTGAGGAGATTTTGGGGGAGTTCAAAGGAGTTTGGGGGAAGTCTGAGGTGATTTTGGGGTCTGTGGGGGAATTTTTGTGGGATTTTGATGGGATTTTGGGATCCCTCAGAGAATCTGGGGCTTTTTAAGGAAAATTCAGAGTCCCTGAGGGGATTTTGAGAAGATTTTGGGAGAATTTCAGGAGATTTTTGGTTCCTGAGGGGATTTTTTGGGGATTTGGGGGAATTTTTGGGGGATTTTGGGAGAATTTAATGAAGTTTTGAGGAGATTTTGGAATTCCTGAGGGATTTGCGGGACTTTGAGCCTCTGAGTGGATTTCAGGGAGATTTTGGGGAATTTGAGGAGACTTTGGGTTTCTGAGGGGATTTTTTGGGAATTTAGGGGATTTTGGGGTCCCTGACTAGATTTTGGGGGATTTTAAGGGAATTTTGGGGGATTTTAAGGGAATTTGGGGGGAATCTGAAGAGATTTTGGGGTCCCTGGGGAGAATTTTGAGAGATTTTAAGAAAATTTGGAGGGATTTTGAGGCAACTTTGGGGCTCCTGAGGAGATTTTGGGGGATTTTGAGGAGAATTTAGGTCCCTGGTGGGAATTTTGAGATTTTGGGGCATTTGAAGGGAATTTGAGGAGACTTTGGGGACCATGAGGGAATCTGGGGCATTTTAAGGAAATTTTGGGATCTCTGAGGGGAATTTGAGGGGATTTTGGGGAATTTTGAGGAGATTTTAGATTCCTGAGGGCATTTTTGGGGAATTCTGGGGAATCTGAGGAGATTTTGGGGGAACTTGAGATTTCTGGAAATTTTGAGGGGATTTTGGGGGTCCCTGAGGTGATTTTGAGGGGATTTTGTGTTCCTAATGGGATTTGGGGAAATTTTGAGGGGTTTTGAGGAGGTTTTGGGGTCCATGAGGGGATTTTTGAAGAAGTTTGGGTTCCTGAGGGGATTTAGGGGGATTTTGAGGCAAGTTTGTGTTCCTGAGGGGATTTTTTGAGATTTTGAGGTGTTTGGGGGGATTTTGAAGGATTTGGGGGGATTTTAAGAAATTTTGGGGGTCTTGAGAGATTTGGGGGCATTTTAAGGGAATTTGGGGTCCCTGAGGGATTTTAGCAGTTTTGAAGGGATTTTTGGGCTCCCTAATGTAATTTAGAGGAGATTTTGGGGTATTTTGTGGGGATTTTGATGGATTTGTGGGGTCCCTGAGGGATTTTTGGGGCATTTTAAGGGAGTTTTGAGGTCTCTGAGGAGGTTTTTTGGGGATTTTAAAGTGGTTTTGGAAATATTTTGGGGTCCTTGAGGGGATTTGGAAGGAGTTTGAGGTGATTTTTAAGGGTTTAGAGGAGATTTTTGTGTCCCTGAGGGATTTTGGCAGATTTCAAAGAATTTTTAGGATTTCTGATGGAATTCAGAGGAGATTTTGGGGCATTTTGTGGTGATTTTGAGGGATCTTTGAGGTTCCTGAGGGATTTTGAGGTTTCTGAGGGAATTTTGGGGGATTTTGAGTGGATTTGGGGGTTTCTGAGGGGATTTTGATGGGTTTTGAGGAGATTTTGAGGTTCCTGAGGGATTTGGGGCTTTCTGAGGGGGTTTTGGGGAATTTAAGGAGATTTTGGGTTCCTGAGGGGATTTTTGGGGGATTTTGGAGAATTTGATGGGATTTTTGAGTGAATTTGGGGGATTTTGAGGAGATTTTGGCATCCCTGAGGGATTTTGAGGCCTCTGAGTTAATTTTGGGGTCCCTCAGGAGAATTTTGAGATTTTGGTGGATTTTAAGGGAATTCTGAGGAGGTTTTGTGGTGCCTGAGGGGAATTTTGGGGGGAATTTGAGGAGATTTTGGGAGATTTTGAGAGAATTTTGGAGTTCCTGAGGGGATTTTGGGGCATTTTAAGGGAACTTTGGGGTCACTGAGGGGATTTTGATGAGATTTTGGGGGTATTTGAGGATATTTTGGGGGAATTTGAGGAGATTTTGGGTTCCTGAGAGGATTTCCAGGAGACTTGGGCAATTTTGAGGAGATTTTGGGGCAAATTTGATCAATTTGGGGGGATTTTGAGGGGATTTTAATGGAACTCGAGGAAATTTTGTGGTCTCTGGTGGGAATTTTCAGATTTTGGGGCATTTTAAGGGAATTTTGAAGAGATTTTGGGGTCCATGAGGGAATTTGGGGCATTTTAAGGGAATTTCTGGTTCCTGGGGGGAATTTGAGGAGATTTGGGGGGAATTTGAGGAGATTTTGGGTCTCTGAGGGGATTTTTGGGGGGATCTTGTGGTCTGTGAAGGGATTTTGGGGCAATTTGATGAGATTATTGGGGGTTTTGAGGGTATTTTGGGGGAATTTGAGGAAATTTTGGGTCTCTGAGGGGAATTTAAAGGAGATTTCGATATTTTGGGGAATTTGAGGGGATTTTGGGGAATTTTGAGGGATTTTGGGGAGGTTTTGAGGACATTTTGGGGTTCCTTCAGGGATTTTGAGAAAATTTTGGCTTCCTGAGGGGATTTTGTGGGGATTTGGGCAACTTAGATCAGATTTTGGGGGAATCTGAGGAGATTGTAATGGAACTCTAGGAAATTTTGGGGTCTCTGGTGGGAATTTTTGGGTTTGGGGGCATTTTAAGGGAATTTTGAGGAGATTTTGGGGTCCCTGAGTGATTTTGAGGGTATTTGGTGATCCCTGAGGGGATTTTGAGGAGATTCTGGAGTCCCTGAGGGAATTTGGGGCATTTTAAGGGAATTTTGGGGTTTCTGAGGGGATTTTTCGGGGATTTTGGGAGAATTTAATGAGATTTTGGAGTTCCTGAGGGATTTGGGGGATTATAAGGGAAATACTGGGGTCCTTGAGTGGATTTTGGGGGATTTTTTGGGGAGATTTGGGGGTCCCTGAGGGATTTTGAGGGGACTTGAGGGATTTTGGGGGGATTTTGTGTTCCTAACAGGATTTGGGGGGATTTTGAAGAAATTTTGAGGGATTTTGGTTGATTTTGAGGAGACTTTGGGGTTCTTGATGAGATTTTTGGGGTTCCTGAGTGGATTATGGGTAAATTTGGGGGATTTTGGGGCAGTTTTTGGAGATTTTGGGTATTTTAAAAGAGTTTTGGTTCCCCTCAGGCCAGGCCAATCCTGGGCGGAGCTGTCGGCCATCTTGGCTGCAGGGGCGGAGCCGGAAGTGCTGGTGAGTGGGCGGGGCCTGACATGGTGGGCGGGGCCTGGAGACCATTCAGGGACCCCAAAATCAGCCCAGGAACCCCCCAAAATCCCCAAATTCCCCCAACCCCTCCCCCTCTACAGGTGTCAATCAAGGCCCTGTGCAAGGCCAGGGAGGCGGAGCTCCACAGGCCACGCCCACACAGGTAAGCCACACCCCTTCGTCCTTAACCCCTAATTAACCCCTCAATTAATCAATTAATTAATGAACCCCAGAGCTGCCAATCACCCCAGGAAGGCTCAGAAGGCTCCGGATTGTTCGGAACAGGCTGAGGTGGGCGTGGCTGGTTGGGGAGGGGGCGTGGCTCTGCTCAGGCCACGCCCTCTGCTCTGACACGTGGTGCCCCTAGGCTGTACTGATTGGCCACAGCCCAGAGGCGGTGCTTTGGGCGCTGGAGGTCCTGGCCAATCAGAGCACAAGGTGGGTGGGGCCTGAAAAAGTGGGTGGGGCTTAAAGGGGAGGAAGTGGCCAAAAGAATGGGAGGGGCTTAAAGGGGTAGGTGTGGCTTAAAGAGATGGGTGGGGCTTAAAGTGTGGGTGTGGCCTAAGAGGGTGGGGGGGGCTTTAATATGTGAGGGGGGCTCAAAAGGTGGGTGGGGCTTAAGAGGGTAAGAGAGTGTGTGGGGCTTAAGACGGTGGGGGTGGCTTAAAAGGGTGGGTGGGGCTCCAAGGGATTAGCTGGATTTAATGGTGGGCGGGGCTTCAATGAGTGGGTGGGGCTTAAATTGTGAGTGGAGCTTAAAGGGATGGGGTGGGCTTAAAGTAGTGGGTGGGTTTGCCATAAGTGGATGGAGCTTAAAGGGATGGGTGGGTGGGGCCTAAAGGATGGGTGGGGCTTAAAGAGGTGGGTGTGGCTCAAAGGGAATAGGTGTGGCTTTAAGGAGTGGGTGAGGCTTAAAAGAATGGGTGTGGCTTAAAGGGTGGTAGGTGGGGCTTAAAAGAATGGGTGGGTCCTAAAGAGGTGTGGGGGGATTTAAAAGGTGGGTGTGGCTTAATGGGGTGGGTGTCGCTTAATGAGAATAGGTGTGGCTTAATGGGGTGGGTGTGGCTTAAAGTGGTGGGTGGGGCTTAAATGGTAGGGTGGGCTTAAGGGGACAGGGTGGGGCTTAAATGGTGGGTGGGGCTTAAAGGAGTAGTCAGGGTTTAAAGGGGTGGCTGGGGCCAAAATGAATGGGTGTGGCTTAAAATGGTGGGTGGGGCTTTAAAAGGTGGGTGGGCCTAAAGGAAGGGTGGGGCATAAAATGGGAGGGTGGAGCTTAAGGGCATGTGTCGAGCTTAAAGATGTAGGTGGAGCTTAAGTGGGTGGGTGGGGCTTAAAGGGATTAGGTGGGCTAAATGTTGGGTGGGGATTAGAGGGATGTGACCTAAATGGGTGGGTGGGGCTTAAAGGGATGGGTGGGGCTTAAAAGGGTGGGCAGGGCTTGATGGGTGGGTGGGGCTTAATAGGGAGGTGGGGATTAAAGGGGTGGGTTGACCTTTAGGATGTAGGTGGGGCTTAGAGGGGTGGGTGGGGCTTAAAAAGGGTGGGCAGGGTTTAAGGGGAGGGTATGGTTTAAAGGGTATGGGTGTGGCTTAGAGATGTGGGTGGGGCTTAAAGAGATGTGTGGGACTTAGAGGGTGGGTGGGGACTAGAGGTGGGTGGGGACTAGAGGTGGGTGGGGCTTAAAGGAATAGGTGGGTCTTAAAAAGGTGGGTGGGGCCTAAAGGAAGGGTGGGGCTTAAGGGGATGATTGGAGCTGAAAGGAGTGGGTGGAGCTTTAAAGTGTGGGTGGGTCTTGAAGGGATTGGGTGGGCTAAATGTTGGGTGGGGCTTACACAGAGGGGTGTGGTTTAAATGGGTGGGTGTGGCTTAAAGCGATGGGTGAGGCTTCAAGGGGTGGGTGGGGCTCTAAGGGATGGGGCAGCTGAAGGCGTGGATGGGGTTTGAGTGGGTGGGTGGGGCCAAAGGGGTGGGTGTGGCCTAAAGGGGTGAGTGGGGCTTAAAGGGATGGGTGGAGTTTAAAAGGGTGGGTGGGGCCTAAGTGGGTGAGTGGAGCTTAAAGAAGTGGGTGTGGCTTAAAGGGATGGGCAGGCCTTAAGGGGGTGGGTGTGGCCTAAGGGGGTGTATTGGGCTGAAAGGGATTGGGTGGGGCTTAAAGTAGTGGGTGGGACTTAAAGGGGTCAGTGTGGCCTAAATGGGTGTGGTGTGGCCAAAAGCAATGGGTGGGGCTTAAAGGGGTGGGTGGGGCATAATGGGGTGATTGTGGCCAAAGGAATGGGTGTGGCCTAAGGTGGGGCTTAATGGGGTGGGAGGGAATTTTGGGGGTTTTTAGGACATTTTGGGGTCCCTGAGGGGATTTCTGTTGCTGTTGGGGGTGTGGCCTCACACCTGTCAATCACAGAGCTCTCCTGCATGGCCCCGCCCACTCAGCCGAGGCCCCGCCCACCCTGAAGTGCCTCTTGCAGGTGAGGGGGGAGGGGAATGGGGTTGGGGTCAAAATTGGGGATTTTGGGGCTTCTTGGGGGTCAAAACTTCAGATTTGGGGGATTTGGGGGTCAAGTTTTTGAAATTGGGGGATTTTGGGGGGGATTTGGGGGTTTTGGGGATTTCTTGGGTCAGAAATTTACATTTTGGGGACTTTCTTGGGGACTTGAGGGATTTTGGGAACTTTTAGGGTTGGGATTTTGATTTTTAAGGGGGATTTGGGATTTTTGGGGGGATTTTGGCAATTTTGGGGTCAGGATTTGGGGTTTTGGGGTGAATTTGGAGTTTTTGGGGTCCCTGAATCCATTCTTTTGTGTTCCTGAGGTGTTTTTGGGGTGGATTTGGGATTTTTGGGGTGAATTTTGGGGTACTGGGGGGTTTTGGGGCAGATTTTGGGATTTTTGGGCTCCCTGAGTCCATTTTTGGGGTTTCTTAGCTGGTTTTGGGGTAGTTTGGGGTTTTGGGTGGGGTTTTGGGGTTTCCGAGTCCATTTTCAGGATCCCAGGATCGTTTTTGGGGTGGATTTGGGGCTTTTGGGTGTTTCTGAGCTCATTTCTGGGGTGGATTTTTGGGATTTTGGGGTCTCCAGGCCATTTTGGGGTCCCTGATGTGCTTTTGAGGTCCCCAGGAGTGCTGGGGGGCCATGGGGGAGGTGTGGGGGGCACTGCCCCCCCTCCTGTCCTACCTGTCCCACCTGAGGGGGCAGCTGCGGACGCACCTGGAGCGGGGGATGGGCACCGATAGAGTCACCAGGTAACACCAAAATGTCCTGAATTATCCCTAAAATATTCTCAATTATCCTAAAATATTCTAAATTACCCTCAAATATCCCAAAATCCCTGAAATCCGGCCCAAAATACCCCAAAAATCCCAAATGCTCCCAAAAATCCCCTGGGACACACCTGCAGCGGGGGATGGGCAACGATGGAGTCACCAGGTGAGACCGAAATCCCCTGAAATATCCCTAAAATATCCCAAATCCATCCTAAAATACTTCAAATTATCCCCAAATGTCTGAAATCTAGCCCAAAATGTACCAAAAAAATTCCCAAATCCACCCCAAACTCCCTGAAATTGGTCCTAAAATACCCAAAATTATCCTAAATTTGTCCTAATGTACCCAAAATCCCCAATTTTTATTGCCTTTTCCCCAAAATCCCCATTTTTCACCTCAAAATCTCCTTTTTTCTTCTCCTGTTTCCCGAATTTTATCCCCCCAAATCCCTATTTCTATTCCCATTTTTCCCTCCAAAATCCCATTTTTATTCCCATTTTTCTACCTATTTTCCTCCCAAAATCCCCCTTTACCCTCCCTATTTTTCCCCATTTTTTTCCCCATTTTCTCAATTTCCCCATTTCTCAACCCAAATTTCCCTGCGCTCCCCCCCCCCAAGGCTGTTCCTGCTCTGGGTGGGGCTCTCGGCCTTCTGGGGCTCCCTGGGCCCCCAAAATCGCCCAAAATCACCCCAAAATTCGGCCCCAAAATCCCCAAGTTTGGCCCCAAATTTGACCCCAAAATTGGCTCTCAAATCCCCAAATTTGGCCCCAAAATCTGGTCCAAAATCGCCAAAATTTGGCCCCAAAATCTGGTCCAAAATCGCCGAAATTTGGCCCAAATTCTCCAGGTTTGCCCTAAAATCAGCCCCAAAATTGGTACGAAACTCCCAATATTCCACCCCAAAATCTCCAATATTTCACCCCAAAATCCCAAAATCCAGCCCCCAAACCAGCCCCAAAATTGGCTCTAAAATCCCCACAATCGGCCCCAAAATCCCCAAAATCTGCTCTAAAATCCCAAAATATGCTCCAAATTTAGTCCCCAGATCCCCAAGTTTGGCTCCAAACCCCCAGAAAAAAACCCCAAAATTTTGCCCGAAACCACCAAAATTCCGCTCCAAATTGGCCCTAAAATTCCCAAATTTGGCCCCATAATTGTCCATAAAATCCCGAAAATTTGCTCTAAAATGCCCAAATTCAGCCCCCAAATCCTCAAATTCAGCCCCAAATTCAGCTCTCCATTTTCCCAATTTCCCCATTTCTCACCCCCATTTCCTCCCCAGGCTGTTCCTGCTCCGGGAGGGGCTCTTGGCCTACCGGGCCTCCCTGGGCCGGGCGCTGACCCAGCTCCAGCAGGAGCTCCAAAATCCCCAAAATCCACCCCAGGAACCCCAAAATTCGGCCCCAAAACCTCAAAATCCACAAAATTCAGCCCCAAAATCCCAAAATTTGGACCCAAAATCCTCAGATTTGGCCTCAAAATCAGCTCCAAAATCGGCTCTAAAACCCCAAAATTTGGATCCTAAATGCCCAAATCTGGCCCCAAAACCCCAAAATTTGGATCCTAAATGCCCAAATCTGCCCCCAAAATCCCCGGATTTGAGCCCAAACTCGGCCCTGGAGCAGCTCCGGCAGCAGCTGTGGAGGGGGAGGCGCCGAGTGGTGAGTGCGGGAATTTTGGGGGAAATTTTGGGGTTTTTGGGGGTTTTTATGTGGTTTTTGGGGGATAAAATGGGGAGTTTTGGGGTTTGGGATTTGGGGTTTTTGGGATTTTTGGCGGTTTTATGGGGTTTTTCGGGGTTTTTATGGGGTTTTGGGGGGTAAAATGGGGAAATTTTGGGGGTTTGAGATTTGAGAATTTTGGGGTTTTGGGGGGATAAAATCGGAACTTTTGGGGGATTTGGGGCAATTTTGGGTGTTTGGGATTTTGGGGGTGGGGGATTTGGGATTTTGAGGGATTTGGGGTTTGGGAATTTGGGGGATTTTGGGGGATTTGAGGTTTGAGGTTTTGGGGTTTTTTTTAGTGGTTTTGGGCCTTGGAGTTTTTTGGGGAGTTTTGGGATTTGGGGGATTTTGGGATTTGGGATTTTGAGGATTCGAGATTTTGGACATTTTGGATTTGGGATTTTGGGGGTTTTTTGGGGGATTTTGGGGTTTGGGGTTTTTTTGGGGTTTCTGATTTGGGGTTTTTGGGGGTTTAGAGTTTGGGGGATTTGGGATTTGGGGGAGTTTGAGGTTTTGGGGATTTAGGATTTGGGGTTTGAGGATTTTGGGGTTTGAGATTTTGGGATGTTTGGGATTTGGGGTTTTTGGGGCATAAAATGGGGGTTTTGGGGGAGTATTTGAGGGGATTTTGGGGTTTTGGGGGAGTTTTGGCAGTTTTGGGGATTTTGGGGTTTTTGGGATTTATTTTTTGGCGTTTTTAAGGGTTTAAGATTTTGGGGAATTTTGGGGGTATGGGGGGTTTTTGGGCTTTTGGGATTTTTAGGGATTTAAGATTTGGGTGTTTTGTAGATTTTGGGGTTTGTGATTTTGGGAGGGATCTGGGGGAATTTTGGGGATTTTGGGGGATTTGGGGTTTGGGGGGTTTGGGGTTTTGGGGTATTTGGGATTTGGGTTTTTGGGAGATTTGGGGGGAGAATTTTTGGGATTTGGAGGTTTTTGGGGGGATTTGGGGATTTCGGGGGACTTGGAGGATTTGGGGTTTTGGGGGGATTTGGGGACATGTTGGGGTTTTGGAGACTTCGGGATTTTTGGGGGGTAAAATGGGGAATTTTGGGCTGAAATTGGGGTATTGGGGATTTGGGGTATTTTGGGGGATTGGGGGATTTGGGTGTTTGGGGCACTTTGGGGGATTTGGGGAATTTTGAGGTTTTTGAAGTTTTTTGGGGTTTTGGTATTTGGGGTTTTTGAGGGGGTAAAATGGGAAATTTTGGAGATTTTGGGGGGTTTTGAGGTTTTTGGAATGTTTGGGGCTTGGGGATTTTGGGGGAGTTTGGGTAATTTTGGGATTTTTGGGATTTGGGGTTTTTGGGGTTTGGGCATTTTGGGGGATTTTGGGAATTTGGATTTGGGATTGGGGATTTGGGGGTGATTTTGGGTTTTGGGCTTTTTTTGTAATTTAGGGGGAAAAGGGGAATTTTGGGGTAAATGGGGAACTTTGGGTAATTTTGGTGATTTTGGGATATTTTGGGTGACTTGGGAGACATTTTTGGGGTATTTTGGTTGACTGCTGATTTTTGGGTTAATTTGGGTGATTTTGGGTCAATTTGGGGGATTTTTAGGGACATTTTGGTGATTTGAGGTGAATTTGCGTGATTGTGGGGGGATTTGGGGGGATTTTGGGATGAACTTTGGTGCATTTGGGGTTAATTTGGGTAATTTTTGGGTTAATTTTGGTGCTTTTTGGTTTAATTTTGGGTTAATTGGGGGGGATTTCAGGGTTAATTTTGGTGTATTTTGGGTGAATTTTGGTGATCTTTGGGTGAATTTGGGGGGATTTCAGAGTTAATTTTGGCTGATTTGGGGTCAATTTGGGTGATTTCAGGGAGATTTTTGGGTTAATTTTCGTGACTTGGGATAAATTGTGAGCTAATTGTGGGTTAATTTGGGGTATTTTTAGGTAAATTTTGGTGATTTGGGGTTAATTTGGGTGATTGTGGGGTGATTTGTGGGATTTTTGGGTTAATTTTAGTGTATTTTGGGTTAATTTTGCGTTAATTTGGGTGATCTCTGAAATAAACAAAGGGCCAGGAGACTTCTTCTCCTCCTTTTTAATGCCTTTATTAAAAGTGATCAGCTCAGGATTGGGCGGCTCGACGGGTCTGCAGCGTCCGTCGTCGTCTCTCCCAAAGCGGCTCAGAGGAGGAGGATATGCACAGCTCTGTCCACCAGGGGCAGAGCTGGGGATCAGATCCTCTTGGGAGCCTTTAGGGCCTCCTGATCCCTGTCAGATGGTGCCCCTCCCACTCAGTCAGCCTGGTCTCACCGCCGGGGTCAACTCCCTTGGTCAGGGCGAGAGGGTCCAAAGGTGTTCCGCGTCTCTGCAGGCTCAGCACTCGGCTCCTCACGTCCAGACATCACTCCAGTCTCTCAACTCTTAGGTGGCTTGTTGTTTTTGGGGTTTCTCCATGAGTTTGGAGATGGGGGTCCCACAAAGCATTCTGGTCTTGCGAGTCACTTTGCATAACCCCCCCCACCTTCTCAGGTGTCTTCCCTATTCTGAGAAAGGTAAAACTTAGCTTCGGGCAAGGTCCCCACCCAGGAGAAGGGCCATCACCTCGCCCCAGCCAGGGCTTTTACTAATACAAAAACAACCATTAACGACAACGACCCGTGATTACAATAACAAAGGCAGCAGCCCAGCAGTAGAGGTAACTTTTTCTCACAAAAAAAATATTAACCAAATTTTTGTTCATAACAGTGGGGAGGGGGTGGGGACAAATTGTTATTGATTGGCAGCCATGAAGGGTCTTGATTTTCATATCTAGTCAGACTGCATTAGAAGGAACTGGGGGCCAATATCAACTGTGGATTGCTGATACCAAGCAATAAACAGGAAAAGAAAACAGGACAAAACAGTTCTCTCTGCATTGTTTTCAGTATAGTATATTCACTTTGAATACACTTTTGTAATCTCTCTAATTAATAGAAGAATAAATATATTGCATTATTTTCAGAGAATTTTCTTTTTTGGGAGATTTGAACAAATGTTTATGAGCTTTTCCTATTGAATTCCTGAACAGAACATCTCTAGAGAGAAGAGGCCTCTGGAGTAAGAAAATTCGTTACCAAACTCCAAGTGGCGGAGGATCCATCCCCATCTGAGCAGCAATGAACAGAAATGGGCACAGCTTTGTGGCTGCCCCAGCTTTGGCATGGGCCCTGGGCCTGGAGCAGGAGCAGCTCTTGAGGGCCCCAAGGCCGGGGCTCTTGTGCTGCCCTGGGCAGATGGGATGGCAGCAGGGGCTGCAGAGCTCTCAGCACCTCAAGCAGAGGGGAGCAGGGCAGCCAGGGAGCCTCCTTTGGCCTTGGCCCAGCGCCTTCCCCCATGGCTGGGGCTGAGTCCTGTGGCAGCTGCAGCTGCTGCTGTGCCCTTGCCAGGGGCTGAGGCCATGGGGCCAGTGGCCAGAGCAGCCTGGCCTGAGCAGAGCTGTGGGGCCAGAGCCAGCTGGACTGGGCTGGGGAGAGGCCCTTTGTGCTGCCCAGAGCTCAGGGCAGCTGGCAGAGCTTGCAGGGAGCTGGGCTGGGCTCAGACAGCCTGGCCCAGAAACCCTCAGCCTGGATGAGCGTGCAGGGGCAGGACTCAGGCCAGGCCTTGGGGCAGGGCCAGCGCCTATGCAAACAGGCAAGTGGCCCAGAGAGGAGGCTGCTCTGTGCCCAGGGTGGCATGGACAGAGCAGGGAGGGGGCCCAGGACATTTGTCAGTGCCAGCCTCTGTGCCCAGGCCTTAGCAGCCCTGGCTGCTGAGCCCAGCTTTGGCCTGGGCTGAGTTTGGCTGCGGCCCAGCTCCATCCTCCTGCGGGGCTCAGGGCCTGTTCCCGGCCATGGCCAGCCCTGGCTGCCTCTCTGCTGGCCCAGAGGTCGGCAGAGCCCGGGGCAGGGCTGTCTGTGCAGCCCCACAGGTGCCACGGGCTCTGCAGGAGCTGGCAGAGGCTGCCCAGAAGGGAGACCATGGGGCACAGAGCCCCAAGGCTGCTGTGGGCACCACGGCACAGGGGCCGTTCCCAGCTGCAATGCTCCTGGCCTGGGCTGGGCCTGCACAGGGGCTGGGCCACCATGGCTGGGCCAGTACAGGGCCACAAAGGGGCCACGCAGCCGCTGCCAGGGCTGACAGCAAGGCCAGGTACACACAAGCAATTGCTGAGCATGGCCTGCGCTGGCCAGGCCTGACTGTGCCAAAGGCAGAGCTCAGCTGCCCCTGGGGGCTGCAGCAACAGTCCTGAGCCTAAAGAGCCTCCATGGCTGTGCTGGAGACCAAGGCTGCAGGAGGGAAATGCAGGGCTGCTGCAGGGTAGGGAAGGCATTGAATTCCAGCACACACCTCGGCTCTCTGATGATGCCGGCACCATGCTGGGCCCTGTTTCAGACTGGAGCAGTGAAGACTGGGGACATGTCAGATGCTGCTGGGACATCCCAGAGAGCTGAGGGAAGAGCTGTAATGGATTTTAAACTGTTCAAATGTTTGACTTGTGTTTGTTGGCACAAAACCTTTCTGTGCCTCTGAGAGTCACCAGGCCCTGAGCCCAAAGGACACAAACCTGATGAGTTGTGGCTCCCACTGCAGGGGCACTTGGACCTTGGCTCTGCACCGGAGAGCTCTTCATCCCCTTTCTCTCTTTTCTCCCTCTGGGCATGGAGGGAGCTCCTGACTTCAGCCTGTGACTTGTGTGTGCAAAGAGCAATTCGGGGAAGAATTGGGACAGGAAGGTTTTGGGGGACCTTGGCATCTATGCTGGGCACAGAAGGTGTTTCCTTTGCTCTGAGACTGTCTGCTGTGGAAAGTAGATTTAATATCCACCAGAGGAATCACTTTTGCATTTGATGGAGCCGTGCCTTCCCTTGGCTTTGTTGGCTGACAAGAAATGAACATCCCTCTGTGTCTTGGGCAGCTCCTTCTGCAAGGAAAGCAGGTGGGAGTTGGAGCCAAGGAGCTGAAAGCTGCAGGTGCAGCCTGGGCTGGAGGGAGCTCAGATTTACACAAGGTTGCTCTGAGTGCCAGGTCTTGGATGGGGGAAATGGTGGGGTAGGGGTAGGGACAGAGTCTGATTGATTGTCAGTGATAAAGGGTCTTGATTTTCATATCTATTCAAATTACATGAGGAGGTTCTTGGATTCAGTGTCAATTGGAGACTGCACATATCAATAAATCAACAGGAAATTAAACTAAACTTGTCCTAAAAAAATATTTTCTCTCTGTCTTTTCAAATATCATGTATTCACTTTGAATACACGACTGAGAGCTACTTAACTACAAAATATTTTGTAACTTTAATCAAAATATTCCCAATGGCTTGGCTTGTTAAGGTGTTCTGAATGTTAATGAGACCTGGGAAACTGAATTCCTGCACTCAAGAGCTGAAGGCTGAACAAGCCTCTGGAGCAGGAAAATTCAGCAGCAGTCTCCAAGTTGCTGAGGATGTCAGCAGCCCCCACTGAGGCCATCCCTGCCCAGAGACCGTGGGGGAATGGGCAGACAAGGAGAGCGTCTCTGGGGCTGGGACAGCACAACTCAGAGGCACCAGCGGCTCCAGCTGGGCAATGGAGTGTGGAATGTGGCTGGGAAAGCCCTGCCTGGGCTGGGCCAAGCAGGACAGACAAGCCCTGACTGACTGCCATCCCCCAAACAACTCTCTCAAGGAGACATTTAAAAGGAATTACTGTTGTTTGTGTACTCTGAGTTGGACGCACTGGAGGAATACCAACAAGAGATTCTCAGGAACTCAAAACAATAAACCAGCCTTTACTGGCAATCTGGAAAATCAAGAAAATTTTTGCAAAATGTTCAGTACGACAAACAATCAACAGAAACACTTCTCAAAGCAATACCTTGGCTCATCCAATTCCACAAATTGTAATCCTGTTCTTGTTTATGTCAATTAAAATTTACAAGAGAACAAAATTAGAAGAAGACACAGAAAGAGAGAAAGACAAAACAGATACATAGAAGCACACACAGAGCTACCAACTCCTGGGTTCCAATGGTGTTAAAATAAACAGAAATTCTAAGAGGAGGTAGGGTCAAGACGTGTGCTTTCCTTGTGGTCAGCCTTCAATACCCCTTGGTCTTCCTGGGCCCTTCCCCCAGGTGGGACTTGGGCTCATTTGGTCCCTCAGGAGCTGGGCTGGGGGCTGCAGAGGTGGCTGTGGAGCATTGCCTGTGCTGTGCCAGGGACTGGCAGACACTGCTGGGCTGTGATAGAGGCTCTGGGGGGATTGGGGTCACAGGGCAGGGCAGTGCTAGACCTGCCCCTTCCTCCCCCACACACAACATATTTTGATCCAACAATCTTCTCCAGTCTGTCACAACAGGCAATGCTGGAGGTGAAATCCCATTCTGGCCATGGGCACCTGCCCTAGAAGGGCAGCTCTTTTCTATAGGAAGGAAAGCACAGAGCCCGAGTGTTTGGAAGGTGGGTGAGAGACTCACTGGGCCAAGGCCAGCCAGATTTGTCAGTAATGGCAGATTTTGTCTGGGACCAGTCTTTGGATATAGGCAATTTTGGAGGTGGAAACCCAAACTCAGCCATGGGCATCTTGAGAAGCAGGACAGTTCTTTCCCATAGGAAGGAAAGCACAGAGACTTGACAAGTGTTTTGGGGTCAGATGGGAGGTGACCCTTGTGAGCCCATTGCCAGCCAGACTTGTCCTGGCAATATTCCTATGGCAACAATCCCTGGATATAAGGAAATTTGGAGGTGAAACGCAAATTCTGGCCAAGTATTGGAAAAATGGCTCCCAATATTACCAGTTAGATTGTGCCTGGGCCGGTCTGACCCTCGCTGCTGGGCCAAAGGCAGCAACTGCGGTGTATCACCCCAGAGATACCTTGCCTTGCTGGTGGTTGCAGCTGGGCACTGAACAAGTCCAGGCTTGTTAGGACCCCGTTTACCTCAAGAGGAATAGCTTCAGGCAATGGTGAAGAGAAAAAGGAGATGGATTCTGCTGGAGGGTTTAATGTCCAGAGGTTTATTCCATGGTTACAGAGGTTTGAACGTGAGGACCTGCTCCAACAGAACAAGACCGCATGGTCTCATGACCTTTTTAAGCTCAGGGACAGGGGGAGGGGAGGTACAGGTGAGCCACCAACCAGGTGAGAGGGGCAGGGTCTCAGGGGAAGATGACACCCAGACAGGCCAATGACCCCTGGGCCTGAGTGGCATCCTTTGAACTTGACCAACCACACGACGCCTTGCTGGAATGTTAAGTCTGAGTGACAGGACTCACTCAGCATGGGGGTAAGGGGGAAGGGAG
Source organism: Melospiza melodia melodia (assembly GCF_035770615.1). Lineage (NCBI taxonomy): Eukaryota > Metazoa > Chordata > Aves > Passeriformes > Passerellidae > Melospiza > Melospiza melodia. The sequence goes on along the minus strand of NW_026948600.1, from coordinate 3,832,380 downwards.
AGAGGTATAGGCACACCTGGGAAAGTGACCTGGAAGGCCAAAATGTGATAATACAGCACACCACAACAGCCAAGCATGCCTGGAGGAGAAGAACAGATCTTTTCCATAGGAAGGAAAACATGGAGCCCCATTGTTTCAATAGCAGATGAGATCCTAAATATGTCAAGGTCAGTTGGACCAGTCATGTGGCTCCTGGGAGGCCAAACCAGACAGATCTGTTCTTTGTTCCCTTGGTTTTATGGTGTCGCATAGTGTCACAAGGACTTGTTGATTACAGGAAGATCTGCAGTTGGATCCAATGGACCCTTAGTTCATTGGAGTCCCACAATGTCACAATGGCCCCTAGGTTCCAGAAGGCCTTGCAGTGTCACAATAGTCCCACTGATTCCATGTGCCCTTGCAGTGTCACAATGGTCTCCATGGTTCCACAAGTCCCACAATGTAATGTGACTCCTCTATTCCATGAGTCCTGCAATTTCACCATGGACCTTTGGATCCTGGGTGTTTGCAGTGTCACAATGGTCTCCTTTGGCTCCACAGTGTCACAATGGACCATTGATGACAAGAGGCCCCTCTGTATCACAATAGACCTTTGGTTCCATGCAGCCCCGCAGTGTCACAATGGTCTCCTTTGGCTCTCCAGTGTCACAATGGAACACTGACGACACGAAGCCCTGCAATGTCACGATGGACCTATGGTCCATGCAGGCCTGCAGTGTCACAAAGGCCTCTTGGTTTCACCAGGCCCCACAGTATCACCATGGTCCTCTTGGTTCTGTGGGGACCTCCAGGGTCTCAATGGTCTCACTGGTTTCATGAGGCCTCACAGTGTCACAATGCTTTGCTTATTCCATGGGGCCTCATAGTTTCACAAAGGTCTCCATGATCCCATGAGTCCACTCAGTGTCACAATGGCCCCTTGGTTCCATGGTGCCCCACAGTGTCACAATGGCCTCTTGGGTCCATGAGGCTGTGAAGTGTCTTAGTGGTTTCTTCATGATTCCATGAGGCCTTGCAAAGTCACAATGGATGTCTGGCTCCATGGGGTCTCACAGTGCCACAATGGCCCCTTGGTTCCATGATATCCCAAAGTGTCACAATGGTCTCCACAGTTCCATGTGGCCCCGCAGTGTCACAATGGATCCTTGGTTTGATGGGGCCTCACAGTGCCACAGCGATCCCTACGTTCCATGAGGTCACACGGCATCAGTACAGTCCTCTTGGTTCCATGAGGCCCAGCAATGTCACAGTGATCTCCATGATTCCATGATGCCCCACAGTGTCACAATGGTCCCTTGGTCTCACAGGGCCCCACAGTGTCACAATGGTCCCTTGGTTCCATGGCCCTGTGCTGTTGCATTCCCCCCTCCCCTTCTCAGGCCGCCCTGCCAGCTGAGAAATGCTCCTTGGGCCTCGGCCTTGGCCAACAGCCCTGGGCTCAGCTCCTCTGCAGCTCATCACAAGCACTGTCTGCTCCAGGCACTGCTGCTGCCCAACCAGCTCCTGGTTTCTGTAGGACCAGCCCTGGGAACTGTTTTTGTTCCCTCTGTGGCACAACATCCCTGTTCTCACAGTGCCAAAGAAAGGTGTTGATGCCAAGTGCGGCAAGGATGAACCATTGCTGGGACTGAAGCCCCTCTCTTGGGGCCCTGCAAACAGCACTCCAAAAGGAGCCCTTGGAGCTCTCCTGGGCCAGCGACTCCCTCTGAGTGGGGCCTCTCCCAGCCGGGAACTCTCCCATTTGCTGCACACAGGGATCCCCAACAACCACAGAGCCTGGGCCAATGCCCCCATTCCTCCAGGCTCAACCCTTTGTCCTTTGCTGGGGAGATGCCAACGTATCCACAGGGAGCATTTCCTGCCCTCAGGGGAATTTCTCACAGGTGCCTTGCACTGAGTGTTTGTGTCTGTGTGGACACAGGAGTGCCTGTGCTGGGGAAATGTGGCAGAAATGCTGCTCTCTGAGGGGTTTTATTGCCTTGGATAGCTGAATCAGTCAGGCCTGTAAGTGAGGTTAAATCACAAGGTCTAAGCTAAGTTAAATGCTGCTAAGAGTTGTTTTGCAAAGTTGTTGAGTTTAATTTAAGTTATTAGCTAAGTTAAATATTGTTGCGTTATTCCTCTTTTAAATTGCTAAATCAAAAGTTTTAAGTAAGGTTAAATACTGTTAAGCTCTGTTCTTTTGCTAAATTGTGAATTTGAAAGTGTCAGTAAAGGTAAAGCTGTAGGTTAAGTCCTGTTAAATTTGAACTCTGTTAGGCTTTTAGGCCATATTCCTTTCATCCTTGCCCTCACTGTCCTTGTGTCACACACTGACAGGGAGAGTTCTCTGATGATTTCTGGATTGATTGCCTGGAATTTGTTTGGTTGTGTTGTTGCTTTGTTTCCTTGGTGTGCCTGAAGTATCCAGTCAGGAGCAGAGTGGTTCTTGCTGAGGAACTCTGTGGTGCTGTCACTTAATATTAAATCTGGTTTTTGCTGATCCCTTGCCAGGGATTTTTCAGTGCTCTCAAGTCCTCGCTTATACCAGAGTGAAGGAGCTCTGGCCCAGGCTCTGGCCCTGGGGGACATGGGGACGCTGCTGGGGAGTCCCTGTCCCCCTGTGCCACCTCCAGGGCCCCTGTCCCCCGTCCCCATATCAGGCTCTGGGGTCGATCTCATGGAACATCCTCTGGGGGAGGCTGCGGGGCCGGGGGCGGGGGGACCCGGGGGGACAGGGGACCCCGCTGTGCACAAGCAAGGTTGGACTGCTCTGGGGGGAGCTGTGGGGGGGGCTGGGGCAGAGTGACCTCCCCAGTGACCTCATGTAGCCCCTGTGATGTCATTCTGCCCTTGTGATATCACACAGCCCCTGTGATGTCACACAGTCCCTGTGATGTCACACTGCCTCCTATGATGTCACAGATCTAACTCTGGGATGTAACCCTGGAATGTCATGCAGCTGAATGTGATGTCACAAAACCATCCTCTGATGTCATTGTCTGTTCTGTGACATCGCAGCCTACTCTATGAATTTACACAGCCAATTGGTGATGTCACAACCCACTCTCTGAAGTCACAGAGCCACCCTCTATGATGGCAGGATCTGCTCAATGGCCACACACTCTACCGTATGATGTCACAGACAGCTCTGTGTACAGGAGTTGCTCCTGGCCAGAGCTGTCTCTCTGCAGCGCTGCCCTTGCCAGGAGCTGCCTCTGGGCCAGGAGCCCGGCCCAGCTCAGCAGCACAGACACAGCACAGGGACTTTAATGAGCCTCTGGGGCTTTGCTGCTCTTTGCATCAGACTCAGTCCCTCACAGTGTGCTCAAAAAACCTTCTCAGGGACTCAAAAAGAGGGTGAAACACTGAAGTTTCTCATACTTTAAATAGATCCATCTGAGGGACAGGACGGAGAAAGTGTCCCCAGGTTCCAGGTAGAGCAGAACACTGGTGGCAGTGATGACAGGCGGGGACAAGCAAGGGAAAGGTGTCTCTGCTGTTAAGGAAACCTGCGCCTCTGTCCCTGCAGGCTGTCGGCATCCCCCGGCTGCCCCACCTGGCTGGGCCCTTCCTTTGCTGACAGCTCTGCCTCCTGCCTGCCTCTGCCTGCCCACACAGAGCCTTGGGCTGCTCCAGGCTCCTTCTGGGGAACGTGCTGCACCACAGCCCTGCCCTGATAGGGAAATTCCCTTCTCCTGGTGTTCAGTCTGGACCTCCCAAGCTGCACTTGGTGCTATTAGGTCTTCTTCAGGCTTATTCCTACTATGAAGAAAAGCTCCAGCCTCTCTGAAACCACCCATCCATCCCTCCCAGCCTATTGCCTTTCAGTCCTCAGTCTCTACACCACTGACCACAGAGGCCGCAAACTCTCCCTGCTGGTTTTGTGATGAGGCCTCCAAACCCCATTCTGGGAGATTTTTGAGTCCTCTCCAAGGTCTGTGAAAAGGGAAAAATAGCATTCGAAGTTATTTTCTCCTAAATCCTACAGTGACAGAAAACGGGTCAGTATTTTTAAACTGAATGGGGACAAATTAACATTTGTTAGAAGGAGGAAATATTTTACAATTAATAAAGTGGCAGGAAACTGCAGCTGTTTTTCCAGAGAAGTGGATTCCCCATCCCTGGAATTGTCCAAGAGCAGGAGATTTATGTAGCCTTGCCCATTGAAACCCTCTCATCCCCAGTGACAGAATTCCTGCATTGTGGGTTCTCTGATGTGCTGGGTGCCCTCACAAGGCTTCTGGCCAGAATGTCTGCTGAGGGCAGCCAGGCTGCTGCAGGGGCAGTGGCCTCGCAGCCATCACCATGGCAGCCCTGTCCCCTGGGCCTGGCTCTCCCATTTCCTCTGCCCCTGCCTTGTCTCTGCTGCCATGAAGAGTTTTGTCATTAATATCTTGTCCACAAGCTGCTGGGGCCAATGGCTTCCCAGTCGGGCTTCTGGAGCAGAAGTGGCTTTTCAGAGCCCAGCCAGGAATGAGCCCTGGGGCAGCAGCTCTGCAGTGGTGGCATCAGGACGGGCCGCCAAGGGAGGCTTCTGGCCATGGCCTGCAAGCAGCTGCTGCTGCCAAGGTGCCTTTGGTGCCTCAGGCTCTCCCTGGCACAGCTCCCAGCACAGCACTCTGCCCTTGTACCCGAACCCTTCCCTGTGCTGGGGCTGGCCTGGGGCTTTTCCTGCAGCGGGACCTGCCCTGCTGATGGCACTGAAAAGGCAGTTCCTGCTGGAGCAGGAGGCTCTGCCTGCAATGGGCTCCAACAACTCTGGCAAGGCCCTGTTTGCAAAGCCCCCAGTGGGAAATTAAGGAGGGGAGTCACACTGCTTTTGGGGTGAATAATGCTGAAACCGGCCTGACTCCTCCATCCCAAAGTTCAACATCCTCAGAGAGAGCTGAAGCTGTGGCAGAGGTGGAAAAATCCCCCGAGAAAGGAACAACCAAGTGACACACCACTGAGAGCTTCTGCAGAGCTGCTGAGCTGGCCCAGCCTGGGCACATCTGACTGACAGGGCAGCACCTCAGACTAGAAAAGCCCCGTCCCAAATATTAATGGCAGCATCTTTTGACATTTCCCTTCTTGGGGGGTGTGGAACTTCCTCACTGCAGTGGGGATACCCCTCAAGGTCACTGCTCCAGCCTGAGTTGAAGGGATTTGCCCACAGTCATTGGTCTGCAGGAGTAACATCAAGCTCTGCATAATTACAGATTTTGCTTTAATGCAGTTCCTTTGAAATAATTTCTTAGTGCCCTATATAATATATTATACATCTCTTATATTTATGATTTAGGCAATTTTCTCTAATCATTACCATAATATATCATACATATTTATATAAAAATATCTGGTGTGCCATCCCTAATCCTGTGGGACAAATTCTACAAAGATTTAATTCCAACTTTATAATTCTTTACACACAAACTCTGTAAAAGTCTGGAACTCAGATTGGAAACCGCTGCTCCAAGGCTACTCTCACAGAAGACATTGAGAAAGCCTGGAGGTCCTTGGGGGTATTTTGGGATCTGTGGGGGCTACTGGGGCTCCTTTCTGCACCTCGTGACTCAAGAGGAGCTTCTCTAATAAACATTGCCTGAAGCTTCCACTGTGCCCATGACAGGAACCCCTGTGAGTGTCTGGGACATCCCAGCTCTTTCGCAGCCTGGGGACTCCTGGGATGTCACCGTGGAGCCCCCGTGAGTGCCTGTGACAGATTGGTGCCTTTGCAGCCCAAGGTTCCCTGGGATGTCACCATGGAATGGCTGTGACTGCCTCTGACCACAGGGCTCTTTACCATCCCCAGAAAGCCCTGGGAGGTCTCCATGGAGCGCCTGTCTCTGCCTGTGACATTCCAGTTCTGGAAGAGCCTGGAGACTCTTGGAAAGTCCCCATGGAGCCCCTCTGAGGGCCTGTGATGAATCTGATCCTTAATAGGCAACCATCAGCAGCATGCTGTTGTTATGGTCAGTTTCCATGGCAACCATCACCAGCCCCCTGTTGCTATGGTCAGTTTCCATGGCAACCATCACCAGCCCCCTGTTGCTATGCTCAGTCCCTCAACAGCTCCATGGAGACCCCATGCCGGGGTGGTTTCCATGGACACCAGCTCAGGCCTGCAGGCAGAGCCCGTTGCCATGGCAACCATTGGCAGCCCCATCCCCAGGCTCACGGGATCCCAGAACCACAGAATTGGCTAAGCTGGGAGGGACCCATCAGGATCCTCAAGTCCAACTGCCGGCCCTGCACAGGACACCCCAACAATGCCAGCCTGGGCCTGGCAGTGCTGTCCAAACGCTGCTGGAGCTCAGAGAGCCCTGGAGCTGGGACCCTTCCCTGGGGAGCCTGGGCAGGGCCCCAGCAGCCTCTGGGCAAAAACCTTTCCCTGACATCCAACCTGAGCCTGCCCCAACTCAGCTGCAGCCGTTCCCTCCACTCCCGTCCCTGGGCACCAGAGGGAACAGGTTCCCACAGCCCCAGCCAGGGACCCGCTCCCAAGGCTGTTGCCATCACCACCAGGGCTGGGACCATCTGGGATGCTCGGTTTCCACGAGCCAGGATTCAGGAATTGGGTACCCCAATTTTCTGCTCCCACTAAAACTGCGCTGCCCTTGCTGCCCTCCCACCTCCCCTGGAAAGCACAAAAGGGAAAGATCCTGGGCTGGGATAGGAACGATTTATTGGGAACAGCAACAATATAAGGAACAAATGGAACAGAAATTTTATTGATAACAGAAAAACTATTTACAGGGAAAACTAAACGCAATTCACTGGGTCTGCCTGGCCACAATTTCCCCTGCCTGGAAAGGACACCCTTCTCTTCAGGGAGAGAGAGAGTCCCTTTCCTTCCCCTAGCAATGACCTGAGGTGGGAGTAAATGTAATGACAGGGCTATGGCCAGACCCTCATGTTCTTCCATCCCACATCATATAATTGGCAGAGGCAGGAAAAGGTACAGCTGTCTTCCCAGCATGGATCACAGGGAAAATGGGTCCCCAGGGCTCTTCCCAACGTGGGTTCTCCCATGGGGGATAAAGCTGGAGCAGTGCATGAACTCCTCCTGCAGTTGGGACATGTGCAGGGTTTCTTTTACTGGTGACTCCGTTGGTGTCTGGTCAAGTGAGAGCTGCTGGAGAAGCTCTTCCCACACTGAGGACACTCATAGGGCCTCTCAACCGTGTGAATCTGCTGGTGCTGGACGAGATCAGAACTGGTGTGAAACTTCTTCTGACACTCAGGGCACTTGTGGGGCTTCTCCCCAGTGTGGGTCATTTGGTGGATGATCAGTGGGGGCCTCCTAGTAAAGGTCATCCCACATTCCCAAAACTTGTATGGCCTTTCCCCAGTGTGGATCCTCTGGTGGCAGCTTGAGAGAGACTTCAGACTGAAGCTCTTCCCACATTCCCCACATTCATAGGGCCGTTCTCTGGTGTGGGTCTTCTGGTGGGAGATCAGGTTAGAGTTCTGGCTAAAGCTCATCCCACATTCCCCACACTCGTAAGGCCTCTCCCCAGTGTGGGTCTGCTTGTGCCTGATGAGGTGGGAGTTGCGCTTGAAGCCCTTCCCGCAGCTAGGGCAGAGGAAGGGTCTCTCATCCGTGTGAATCCGCTCGTGCAAGAGGAGATCAGAGCTGGTGTGAAACCTCTTCTGACACTCAGGACACTCGTAGGGCCTCTCCCCAGTGTGGATGCGCCGGTGGCTGACAAGGGTGTAGTTGCGCTTGAAGCCTTTTCCACAGTCAGGGCAGCAGAAGGGACTCTCATCTGTGTGAATCTGCTGTTGCTGGAGGAGACTGGAGCTGGTCCGAAACCTCTTCTGACACTGGGCACACTCGTAGGGCTTCTCCCCAGTGTGGATGCGCCGGTGCCTGATGAGGGCGGAGCTGTAGCTGAAGCCCTTCTGTCGACGGAAGGGAACCAGGACATCATTTTGATCATCACAGGCTCGATTTTATTGATCAGTACGGCGGGTTAAATACAGTTAATAATGAGCTTCATACATATTGCAAAAGTTGAGCTCAGGATTGGTCAGCTTGCATATCAGCACCTACGCCTACTTCTACATTCCTATGGTTCTACTTTTGATACTTTCTACATATTCTTAGGATGTATTCAGGGCTAATCTCAACTCCCTATCCTCATGTTGCAGCAAGGTCGCTGCTGACTCTTCCTTTTAGCTTGCTGACTGCTGACTTTTCTCCTTCAGTTTAACCAGCGGCATTATGTCAGTGTGGCCTTTCTCAGCTAACCAATTATTAATAATGCTCTCCACATTTCCCCCGTTTTCTTCTTGTGCAAGGAGATTAGTTTGCCATGTTTTTGCTATTGTACGGCTGACCATGTTTTGGATACAGTTAAAGATACAAGGCAAGATAAGCAAAAACAGTAAAATTACACCCAGCAATCCTATAGCATAGATCACAAGGTTCCTCAGCCACGGTCCGAGTCCCAGGCCTTTAAGCCATTCGTCAATTCCTAAACCGTCTTCTTCCTTAAGTTTGTGAAGTCCCTGTTGTAACTCTTTTATCTTAGTGTGAATGGACACTGAATGATCAGACAGATTCATGCAACACATTCCCTCGAACTCCTCACATCCATGCCCTTGTGCTAAGAGCAAAAAATCTACAGCAGCTCTATTTTGCAAAACAGCATGGTTAACACTTTGCACATCTGCAGTTAGCATGTCTAGAATTTGTGATGTCTTGTTCAGCTCATTCTTTGCCCAGCATCCTAGTTGTTTTGCTAAATTCATAGCTTTATTGGCAGATCCTCCTGGTAAGATAGTTGAAACCACCACCTGTTTGAATGTGCCCCAAAACCGTGGATCTCCTATCTTGCTGCAGTCTAAGTCATGTATGCTACGTTTTCTCCTGTTTGAATTTTGACTCAGCTGCATTAGCAAGGACACATTAGGATGAAACAGTGACAATTTTCCCAAAAAACAGGGTCCACCCTGTGGTTTAGCTGGTATACCATTCCATGCCCTGTCTCCACAAATCAAAAATATTCCTGTGGGTAATTTCATTGGTGCTGTGATATTTGTGCCGTTACATTGACTGTAATGCTGTGGAGAGAATTCACTCACATTCAGGGATGAATCTAGGGTGGCCCATGTTTCTTTAGGTTGGTTTAAATTCTGAGCACCCGAAAGTTTGAAGCTAAACCATCCACCAGCTGTAGTGTTAGATATGCTGGCATTTGTACTTCCAAAAAGATCCAACTCTTCAGGAAGAGAATGCAAAGAGGTGTTAAGTGATTGGATTAGTAAGCATTGACGATAGCCATCACTCTGACCTGCAGTATACCCTTGTTGCACCGGCAATGTGATGTTTGACATGTTAGACATACATAAGGTTTGATTGTTTATCAAACTGCAAAATTCTCCAGGAGACCACACCGGAAGTCCCACCAGGCATGTTTGAAATGGGTTAGTGACTCCTCCAAGACTAAGGCAAAGTGATGATTGGTTAGTTTGATTAGCAAGTGTTACCCATAAATTTTCCCTTGGTTGACTAAAGTGTGTTACTCCTACTGCCTCACTTGCTACAGCATTGAGCAGTATAACAAAAACAAACCTCATTTTTCTTTCTGCTTACTTTGTTTTTTTTTCTTTCTTCGCTGTCTTTTCCCTGGTTTGCTAGATTGTCTATTGTAAGGCTGAGTCAATTCTTGAATATACTGATCTAATTCTAAATCAGCATCCTTGCTCACAGGTATAGCACGAGGTAAGTTTGAAGGCAAATCAGCTTTGCAGCGAGCTGCTATGATGCGTGAGGCTTTAGTAATTTCAAATATTCTAAGGTTTTCCTGTAACTTCCACCTAAGATATGCTATAACCACTTGTTCTGCACTCTCAAAGAGCTGTAATCCTGTCCGTCCTGGCAGGCCAGTACTTTGTTCAAGAGCTCTAACCCAGATATGATTTCGAATCCACTTTCCAAAACAAGATGTACACCATAAATATCCCAATGACTTCTGTGAATACCAATAAACCTGATTACAATCTGCACAATGCAAAGCTACCCATGCATAGCATTTATCTTTATCCCTTTTGCAAACATAACAAGGAAGCGAATGTAAGTAAGGACCAGTATAAAATTGTGTATCTTCAACCCAAAGCAACCAATTCAATGGTGGTGATCGCAAAGCCTCTTCAGCCTTTTTACTATATGAGGCTAACAGCTCAAGGTCTTTCTTTAACACAAGGTGTATCTTATTTCGTAATCGTAGTTCTTGTTCGTTATCCTCCTCAACAACTATATCCTCCCGAGGGTCCCACAACAGCAAAATTGTTCTAATCATAGAAAATTAATTAGCAATCACTGATACCCCTATTCAAATGAGACCGTTCCCCTTTTTGCCTTCTTCTTCTTATCTATCTTCAATCTTGCTGCTCCTAATTTCACTGGTCCTGCCACTTTCAAACTTAATTTTTTCAACTTATCAATGCAGCAATCTAATGCTCTATCAGGATCCCCTTGGAAGGGTCCTACAACTGAATGCTGTGTTAAAGGCACTAATTTCCTACACCTTATAGAAACTATACGTGATTTACTTTGAACCTAATTGTATTTACAATACATTGTATTTCCCATCGATAATAAGCAAGAACCTTCTGTTCAGGAGACTCATAAAGATTTAAAGCTATATATGCGTTTTGCCCCGTTTGTCTCCTTAATTCATCTTGCCAGCTTTTACCCCACGTGTGCTCGTGTTTACAGGTATGACACCACAAATCCCATAATAATGATTGTTCTATCCAAAAAGTTCTTTTACAACCCCCACAACGTAGAGCTATCCAGGCAGCACAATGTGAATTGTGACAGTCAAGGCAATGTAGTTTCGCTGGATCTGTTAAGTGAAAAGTTGATAATGAGTCAATGAAACCAATCAACTCCTGGGCCGTCCGATAGTGACGTGTCAGTGCTCTGTCCACCGCTTCCGAGTACCCCTTCAATTGAAACAGTAGTGGTTGTAGGACTAGAAGCAGTTTCTTCCCCAGTCGCTCCTTGTCCTCCTCCGTAAGGCGATCCACCAGAGGCTGCATCAAAAACAGGTTTAGTCCACTTAGCAGGCACCCACAAAGGCCCTGTAGGTGAGGAAACACAAAGATACCCCCGACCCCAATATAATACCTTTGCAGGTTTTTCCCATAATCCTGTACTTGGGTTCTTATACTTAACCCAGACCTCTGCTTCCTTAGTATTTTCCTGACCTGACCTCGGATGATGTTTAATTGCAGGGGGGGTATCATCTTCCCCAAAAATGCATAAATGATTAATCACATACAAAACCTTAGCCAAACATGCTTGTGGATCTGTCAAATCTTGATGTTTTTCAATATACTGCTTAAGGGTACCGTTTGCTCTTTCCACTATTGCCTGTCCAGTAGAAGAGTGTGGAATACCTGTCACGTGCTTAACAGACCACTGATTCAAAAATTTCCGGACCCTAGCACTTACATAACCTCGACCATTATCTGTTTTGATACTCTTTGGAACTCCCATAACAGCGAAACAACTTAACAGATGTCTGATAACCTGTATAGCTTTCTGTCCTGCCTGAGCCGTAGCCCTTATGTAATGACTATATGTGTCTATGGTGACGTGCACATGCTTGACTTTACCGAATCTAGCTACGTGTGTAACATCCATTTGCCATATCTCATTTATTTTTAAACCTCGAGGATTAACCCCGATGCCTAGACCTATCCCACCATTATGATAACTACATGTTGGACATGCTCTGACAATGGCCTTAGCTTCTGACAAACTCAGCTCAAAGTGTTTTGCCAAACCTCTTGCATTTTGATGATATCTACTATGTGCTTCTCTGGCCAATGTGTGCTTGTCAATAGGACAAGAATTATCAATGGGTAGGGTAACCAATTTATCTGCACGTTCATTCCCTTCTCCTAAACCTTCAGACCACTTATGGCTCCTGATATGAATCACAGAATATGCTGCATTTCTTTCTCGTAAAGCCTTCCTTAACTGTATCAGTAACTCATACAATCGTTTATTGTTCACTTCCTTAATTGCTGCTTCCTCTATTCGTTTGACTACTCCTGCAACATACATAGAGTCTGTGACCACATTTAAAGGCTCCTGTAAGTTGGACACCGCCCATACTACTGCTAACAATTCCAAAGTTTGTAAGCTATCTGCAGGGTCTGCTGTGAGGAGTTGATGCTTCCATTGTCCTTTTTCTTGCCAGGTGACAGCAGCACGCCTTGATTTCTTTCCTGTATCTGTAAAAACTGTAATAGCTCCTTCTATGGGGTTTTCTTCTCTCAAAGGTCGAGTAATCCAGTTCCATTCTGTCATCCATTGCAAAACTCTAGGCACTAATTTACTAGTCTCTACTTTAGCAGGTGATATCAATAATGCTTCTTGTAAATTCTTTGAATTTATCAAGTACCAGTCCAAGGTTTCTTTTTCCATAGGTAATCTAATAGTAGCAGGTTCTCTACCATCCACTTCAAGAATTCTGAGACGCCCCTTTTTGATTAATGCAGCTAATTGTTCAATTTTTGAAGATATTGTTTTCTTATGCTGTAGTGGTGGTGACAACCATTCCAAAACCCGTATCTCCCCCGTTTTCTTTTGCAACTGAGAGAGAGCACCAAGCAAGTGGCAAGGGCTATTCCAAATAGTAAGGTCAATGGGGTGGTCGAGTTGTCGACGAGACACATACCCTTGCTGTACACAGTTACTAATTTGCTGCAAGGCAAGATGATGCTCCTTTGTCAGGTGTACAGGAGTAGTAGGGTCCACACCTTTTAACAAAGGTCGTAGGGCTTCTAATAAGTGATTTGGTACTCCCACAATAGGCTTCAGCCACTGTAAGTCTCCCAGCAACTTCTGTGCATCATGTAGAGTTTTAATGTCCAATTGTAATTCCAATTTTTGTGGTATCACTATTTGATCCGTCAAAGTCCATCCCAAATATTTCCAGGGCATTGTAGTCTGAATTTTCTCTGCAGCAATAACAAGTGAATATGCAGCAAGAGTATTTTTAATGGTGTTAATCTGTAAAGAGGAGAATGGCTGTTGCTGTGCAAACAAAATATCGTCCATGTAATGATATATTATAGTTGCTGGCCATTTGTGACGTAGTGGCTGTAATGCAGCATCAACATAAAGCTGACATAAAGTGGGGGAGTTGCGCATGCCCTGCGGAAGAGATGTCCATTCAAATCTTTTATCTGGTTCCCCACGATTTATTGCTGGTAAAGTGAAAGCAAATCTCTTCATGTCATCAGGATGCAGGCCAATAGTGAAAAAACAATCCTTTAGGTCAATAATTAAAAGTGGCCAGTGTTCTGGAATCATAGCTGGATTTGGAAGACCAGGCTGTAAGGCCCCCATTGGTTCCATTTGGTCATTTACAGCCCTCAAATCATGTATCAAACGATATTTCCCTGATTTCTTTTTGATTACAAAAATAGGTGTATTCCAAGGGCTTGTGGACAGTCGCAGGTGTCCCTTTGTATATTGTTCCTGTACCAATTCATGGGCATGCATAATCAGGGTGCTGATTAGTTAACACCACTCCCAATTGTGTTAAAATGTCCCTTCCAATTAAACAGGAAACTGTAGGAGGCAGTTGAACAATTGAAAACACAGCAGATATTTGTTGATTCTCAATGCACACAGACAAAGACGGCGACCTGCTTGCCAATGTAAATCCTCCCACTCCTGTGAACATGTTTGATGAAGGAAATAGAGGCCAATGTTGTGGCCAGGCTTCTGGAGAAATGATGCTAGTATCTGCTCCTGTATCCAATAATCCATAAAGGGTTATGCTTTGATGCCCATAGGTAATTTCAACCTTTTGTTTTGGTCTATTTTGTAAATCCACAGTTAAAAGTGTAACACCAGTAGAGCCAAAACCTTTTTCATCCCGTGCTTGCCCAGTAAATGATTGTATTCCCGATGTCATTTGTGACAGTGGTACCAATTGTGCAATGCGTTGTCCTTTTGTAATTTTAATCGGAGGATAAAGGGTGTAAGCCATAATTTGTATTTCCCCTGTAAAGTCCGCATCGATAACACCAGGCAAAACAAATAATCCCAACATAGTTATAGAGGAACGTCCCAGCAATAATGCTCCACATGTTTGTCCATTTAGTATAAGAGGACCCTTTATTCCAGTGGGTATCCTCTCAGGCCGGTTCGTCATTAGTGTGACATCTACTGCTGCTGATAAGTCCAAGCCGAGGCTCCCGGTTGTTGCGGGTTGCAGACAGGAGGTGGCAGCGATGTCACGGCAGCTGCTGGTGTCTCCGATGTCACGGCGGCAACTTGTGTCTGGGCGCGGCCCCCGAGATGCGCGCTCTGCAAATGGTTTCCCGACCGGCGCCTACAAGCCGTAGTGTTGTGGGAGCTGGATCGGCAGTGTTGACACCATACCCCAGTTGCTCGGCACGTTCGGCGTGTATGTCCTTCGTTGCCGCATCGGTAACACTTGAGGAATGGCTTCGAGCCCCCTTGAGTGAATGCCAGAGAGCCATTTCGGAGAGGAGCAAGAGCAGCTAGCACCTGATTTTGGGTGGACTCTGCTTGCTTTTGCAACCCCAATCCTAATTCCTTTAAGGCTTCTGCTATAAATGCCTGTGAAGCTGTTGGCATTAATGCCATTCGCTCTAATGCTTCCTCAATAGTCCAATTTGCCCCTAAAGTAGCTAACACTCTCTGGGTTGCTGGATTGCTATTTTGCAAGGCACACTGCTTCAATAGCGCCCCCTTCATGTAATCTGCCACACCAGCCCGATCTATAGCAGTAGCTGCTCTATCTATAAAATTTCCAAATGATTCTTCCCTTCCTTGCTTAATACCCATATAAGCCGGTAACCCTCCTGGCTCTTTAACCATATCTATTGCAGCACGCACCAACCTCATAGACTCTCTAAGTTTATCAGCTCCCGATATCATCTGTGCCTCTGTACGCAAATATGCCCCTAAGCCCATCAGCTCCTCTACTGTCACCCCATGTAATGGGTCTCCCTGGGCTCATTGTACAGCAACCGATTCATTTACCAACGCGTGCCAATGGGCATTAAATAATAACTGCTGATGCTGAGTAAATATCAACCGAACTATTCCTCTTAAATCATTAGGACATAAAACCTGAGTATTAAAAAGATAATCTAACATTTGCTTAACAGGTTCACTTTTTACTCCAAACTGACTAACCGTAGAACGTAGCTGAGTTAACAGCTTCCAATCTAAGGGAGTATATTCTGCTATATTATGCGTAAGGTTCCCCTGTGCATCATACTGTGGTGTGTATGTAACTGGACATGCAAGACTAGAAGCTATTTCCACCGCCTCACCATCCCTCATTTGCATTACTTCTTTCGCCAAAGCAGCCCAAGCTTCCCTCCTCTGTTTAGCCATCTCCCCCCATGGATCACGGTGTGCCCCTGGGATGGGATCTGGCCCTTTAAGGGTGCTATGCTGCTGGCGCTTCGGTGCAGACACCGAGGTTTCGCGCGGGGGGGGCAGTGAAGCAGAGGCTGGCTCGCGCGGGGGAAGCGGGAGCCCCCCCTCCCCCGCTGGAGCTGACAGTGAAACCGGAGCCGGCTCAAGCAGAGCCTGCCTGCGGGGGGGGACCAGCCCCCCCGCTGGAGCCGCCTCGGGCGGGGAAATGGGCCCCTCCCCCACCGAAGCTGTAACCGGAGCCGGCTCACTGAGGGGAAGCGGCGGAGGCAAGGCTGGCGGCGGAGGCGAAGCTGGCTTGCCCCTCCCCCCACCATCCGACTCGCCCTCCCCCTCTGACAGGAAAGGTGCAGACGGTTCCACTGCGCCTATAGAGAAATCCTCCACACCACTTTGCTGGGGACTCTTAGGCATAAGTACCTTAGTTACAGAGGGTGCCAGGGGATCATCTTCACGACCATACCCTATATTCCTCTTATGAGCTTCTGTTGCCCTTTCTGCTGCCTTTCTCTCAGAGACCTGCTGAAGTAACGTGTTATACACCACCCGCCATAACTTCCCGAATTTCTTTGCTGACTTATCATCGTCTAGTACTGTATCCCACAATATTTCCCCAAACTTTCTCCACTCTGATAACTCATGAACTGTATGAGGATTAGAAAAGATACCCTTAGCATGGCCATAAGCTAATAACCCTGGTAACTCCTTTTTTAAATCTATCCCTTTTATCCCACGCCGCTCTAAATAGGCGGTAAATAAATCATATGCCGCTTGCCTATCCATACCTATTAATCAGCGCGCGCTGTTGCAGCTCTCCAGGCTCCTGCGACACGTATTGGCTTAAGTCACCGTTGTGAACCTTAAGGGTGCTTCAAATTCCGGCACCGTCCCGGCTGCTGGGACCCAAACCCAACTTCCGGACCGTGGCGTAATCCCTTTTTCTTTTAATCCGAGAAAAAGGGCAGAGATTCGGTTATGCCCGCATTCTCCACCATTTGTCGACGGAAGGGAACCAGGACATCATTTTGATCATCACAGGCTCGATTTTATTGATCAGTACGGCGGGTTAAATACAGTTAATAATGAGCTTCATACATATTGCAAAAGTTGAGCTCAGGATTGGTCAGCTTGCATATCAGCACCTACGCCTACTTCTACATTCCTATGGTTCTACTTTTGATACTTTCTACATATTCTTAGGATGTATTCAGGGCTAATCTCAACTCCCTATCCTCATGTTGCAGCAAGGTCGCTGCTGACTCTTCCTTTTAGCTTGCTGACTGCTGACTTTTCTCCTTCAGTTTAACCAGCGGCATTATGTCAGTGTGGCCTTTCTCAGCTAACCAATTATTAATAATGCTCTCCACACCCTTCCCACACTCCTGCCGTGCCTCCCAAGGAGCTGGGACAAGGTCCAGCAGCTCTGATGGTTCTGCAGTTCCACAAGGGCCCCTGGTTCAATGAGTTTCCCTACTGCCAACAGCGGTTCCTTGGTTCCCATGATGCCCTGCTGTGTCACCATGGATATTTGGTGCCATGCAGTTCTTCAGTGTCACAATGTCCTCCCTCGCTCCATGAGCTTCCACAGTGTCACAATGGCCTCCTTGGATGGGCAGTGTCACCATGGACCATTGGCTCCATGCAGCCCACTGTGTCACCATGGACTCCTTGGTTCCATGAGGTTCTGGAGGTGTCTCCATGGTCTCCTTGGATCCACACTGTCACAATGGACCACAGTATCCATGTGACCCTGTTGTGTCACCATGGCCCCTTGGTTCCATGGGACCCCAGGGTCACAACTGACTCCTTGTTTCCACGTCACCCCCTCAGTCCCAAAATGGCCCCTTCATTCCATGAGGAACAACAAAAGTTTTGTAGGAACATTAAACAAATCCTGCTTAACACACGTGGGAACATCTGTTTGCATTCAAGAGAGAGGTTTAAGGTGAGGATGGCACCAGCAGCTTCCATCTGCAACAGAGATCCAGGGAAAGAGAATTCTGCAGGAAGCAGATCTGCTGGGAGGGGCGCAGGGCTTTCGGCCAACTGGCAACACCTTGTGTTGAAGGCCTTTGGTAGCTGAAATGGCTTCCTTCCAGTTGGCCCCATGTCCAGTTCCGGGGGCGGAATTTGACATCAAGGTGGGACCTATCACAGGGGAGGTACCCAGAGAAAAGGCAGGAAAGGGGGATGAAGGTAGGAGGGAATCTGAAATGGACATCTCCCTAACAGGAGTATTGCCATCTTGTGATTTATAGGAAGGGGGATTAGGTCTACGGGATGAAGGAATGTGGTCAAGGGTGTATCTCAGGGCAGCATGGCCACTACCACCCTGAGGAGAGGACAGAAAAGGAGGGAAGATGGCAGGCGGCAGATGGCTTGTGTGTGCCAAAGGGCAGGCTCCATCTCCCATCCTGTTCTCAGGGAACGTGGGTTCAGAAATGTGGGGGGCGGGTTGAATAAACCAGGACAAAGGGTTTGAACCATGAACTTGTTAAATGATCCTATAAATTGAATGAAACAACAGATAAAATTTCCCAACTTTGAACATTGCTTGTGTTTGTAAAATATAAACTTTTCCGCAACAACATCCCAAAATGATAACTGAAAGATAGGATCAACAGAGATATCAGGAAACTCCCTAAACAACCAGTGAACAAAATATTTTAAACTCTCCTGAGAAAATGAACTCCCCTCTAAGTTTAAAACTCTCCAAAATTTAACAAAAACATCCTTTTCGGCTTGGGACTGATTATTTCCCATAGTTTCCCCCAATGGAAGAGGGATTTCCCACTCGCAGGAGCAGAAAATCAAAAGCCTGAACACCTGGGAGCTCTCTGCCACTCAGTCACTCACTCTCAGTCTCACAGGCAGAATCTTCAGCCAAAGTGGGGCTTGTGGGGCTGTCAGTGAAGTTGGTACCACAGATGTTGAAGGGATTGTTAACTTCTTCTTCAATGAGATTCGATAAAACTGAAGTCTCACTTCAGTGTTGTGGCTGACCTGAAGGGGAACAGCTTCCAGTGACGTCTGGCTGGCAGGATCACCGCTGGAGACGCTCACAGGGAACTCAACAAATCAGGTCCCTATTCGGGTGCCATGTGTAGCACCATGGCTCTACTGAGGCCCTTGGAGGTCCAGCACTCATGACCCCAAAGCTCACTGCTACCTTAGAAAGTCGACAGAATAGGCAGGATGGATCTTTGTATTTTCTCCAGAAAACTGGGTTTATTGGTACAGGAACAGGCTACACAGCTGAAAAGGCTCCAGGGATGAAGACAGGGTGTAGGCTGAGGGAACAGGGCCTTATATGGGGTAGTGAGGGTGGAGCTGAGGGTCAGGGTCCAATGGATATGGGGGGAAATGGTGCAAAGGATGGGTCAGAGGTCAGATCAGCCAATAGGGAAAAAGGGTGAAAGAATGCCGCAAACTAGGGCCAATGGAGGGACAGAGAGAGAAGAACATTCAAGGACTAAACAAACGTGGGCAATAGGAGCTGAACTAGGGTAATTAGGCCAATGGGGTAACATAACGTGACATAAATCAGCATGTGCCTGAAAAGATCAGTGGGATCTCACCCTAACCTGAAAGCATAGTCGTCTTATCTGGAACCAGTCCTCCATGTATAGGGGACTGAGACTCTGATGGTAGGCCTCTGGGCCTCCACACACCCTCACAGCTGGCCCAGGGCAGGTCTGGAGTGATCTTGGTGGCACGTGGGCTTGGCACACATGTGAGGAGGGTGTCTGTATTCAATGGAGAACTCAGGAGTTTTAGATTACAAAAATAAAAAAAGAAAACCACTCTTTGCCTGAGTGCAGCCAGTTCTCCAAGCTAAGCTGGCCTCAAGTGACAAAGGAGGGACAGAATGGGGTTGGCAAATGTGGAGCAAGGTGGTGCACACAGGGTCAGACCTCAAGGCACAGCTTCTCTGATCAGGCCAGACTGCTTGAGGAGAGTCCCTGAGTCACTATCAGTCACTGAATGCCATGATCACCTCTGCTCTAAAGAGAACAACATATCTTTAAAAGAAGAATGTGGATTTATTAGAAGCTCTTTGAAATATTTCTCCATAACTATACAAGAAGAAATTCCTAGTGATTTGTACAACAGAAGAAGGAAATCAAGGCAGAGCCATGGTTTATCAGGACTTGCTTGATCCTCATGAGCCTCACTGTGCATTTGGAGCTGAACCCTGGAACCTCAGGGCCTGAGAAGAGAATGCACAAACCTTTCCAGGAGTCAAAGTCAGAGGAAAAACTCAAAGTGTCTCAAAGCATGAATGGGTCCCACTGAGGTACATCCCAACACAGGCTCTTCATGGACTCCTTGGAGAATTGGAGGCCAGGATGGCACAAAAACTTCTCAGAGACTCAGTGTGGAAAGGAAAATCCAAAGTACCTTAAAAACCTTGAGTATCTCAAGGTATTAATGAGCTCCACTGAGTGTCAGTACAAAGCTCTCAAGGGTCGTTAAAGCAGATAATTGGAGCCATGATTGCACAAACCTCTCACTGAGTCTGTATCAAAAGGGAAACGCCAAGTACCTTAAAATACCTGAAGTATCCTGAAGCATTAATGAGCCCCACTGAGTGTTGTTACTGACAAAGCCTCTCCAGGGACTAATTACAGCAGATAATTGGAGGCAAAGATAGCAAAAACCTCTCAGACACTCCAAGGCAAAAGCCAAACCCAAAGTCCTTTGAAAAACCTGCAGTCCCTGCAGGGAGCATTAAAGAGCTCCCAGGGGCATTCCTGAGCAAGGCTCCCCAGGGACTCCTTCCAGCAGATCCTTGAGGCCACTGGGATGTGGGCTAGGGGGGATGCTGAGGGCAGGACAAGGGGCTGACAGTGCCCAGCCTGGCTGGGGCTGTGCCAGGAGGCCCCCGTGCCTCAGGACAAGATGTCTCCTCCCAGCCCTTGGTTCCCCAGGGCACCAAGACTTGGCTTCTCTTTGTCCCCACGTGTCAGCACTGCCCCCAGTTCTCTGCTCTGCCTGGGGTCTGGGGACACTTTCTCAGTCATGTCCCTCAGTGGGACCCATTAAAAGTCCAAGCAACTTTGGAGTTGGACTCTGACTTGGAGTTCTGGTGAGGTTTTTTCAGCTCCCTCTCAGCGACTGATGGTCAGGGCCTGAGCACAAAGCCCCAGAGGCTCATTAAAGTCCTTGTGCTGTGTCTGTGCTGCTGAGCTGAGCCTGGCACAGAGGCAGCTCCTGGTAACCAAGAAGAGCTTCAAAAGCACATTTCTCTTGATGAGCAACTCTTCTCCCAGCCCAGCAGGGCTGGGGTACTGCCTGCAGCCACTCCGGGCACAGCACAGAGGCACAGAGAGCTTCAATCAATCAGGGCTGGGAAGGTGCTGAGAAGTGCCTGGGGCACAATCACTGCCAGCCCTTGGCACAGCAACCTCTGGCTGCAGGACAATGCAGCTGCAGCTCCTGGAGTGATCTCCTAAAGCTGGAACATCCCAATGCCTACAGACTCTGTGAGTACAACTCTGGGTGTTTCTGGTGCAGGGGAGGTGAAATGCTCATGAAGCTCAGACATGCTTAGGGGTTCTAATAAGTCATAGAATATTTCCAAGACAAGCTTTTTAATAAAAGTGAGGAAATTTACAAAGAGTTCAAGTATTCAGTTTCCTAATATTGGAGAATGTCAGGAAGGGAGGGTTAAATATTAAAGATAGTATGAATTGCTAATCATTATGTTCTTCAAGTCTCTGAGATATCCGGACTGTTGGTTTTAGCGATCAATAGATTCACAGGAGATCCCTAAAGTGCTTTCAGCCACTCTGCCCAGGGACAGCACCAGCATCACCTTTGCTGGACCCATCAGGCTCAGTCTGAGCTGTCCTTTCTCCCACCTGCAAAGAGAACCTGCCCCAGCCAGTGCCCTGCAAGCAGCCAGGGTTCTGTCAGGCCAAGGAGAGTGCACAGAGATTTGGGGTCTGTGAGTGCTGGCAGGGAGAGATCAGGCACAGGGAAACACCTGCAGGAGGGAAATCTGCAGGAAGCAGAGAGAAGATCAGGCAAGGAGAGAAAACAAAACCCAGAATTGCTGTGGCAGGGAGAGTTTAGAGATGTCCACAGGATCCCCTCCAGTGCAGCCCCTCCCTCTGAACAAGCCCCCTCCCTCCTGTGCCCCCAGCCCAGCCTGTGCCCTCAGGGCCAGGTCTCAAAGGCGTGCAGCCCCTCCTGTGCAGGCAGAGCTGCAGCAGAGCCGTGGGGCAGCTCTGCAGCCCCGGGCCCAGTTCCCTCTGCAGAGCACAGGGCTGGGAACAGCTGCCCAGCACTGGGGGCTCTGGCCGGGGGACACAGCTGGCTCAGAGTGATGCTGTCCCCAGTGCCCAGCTCTGGGCAATGCTGTCAGTGCAGCCAGGGAAGGAGCTGCATCTCCCTTCGTCCAATGCCATCATAAGGACACTTGGTGGTCTCCCTGAGATTTCAGTCCAAGCTGGGAGCTCCAATCCAGGGTGCAAACGTGTCCCAGAGCATCTCTGAGTTGTATAATTGATGGGGAAATCAGAGGTGTTCTGACACTGAAAATGCTGCTATTGGGTTGGTGAAATGAGCAATGTGACTCCTTGGCTACAAATGTGGAGCTGGGCTGTGGTGGATCCATCTGCTCTCAGCAGTACCTGGGGGTTTTTAAGAGAAATGTGGGAGTGTGAACACCCTACATTTGAGAAAACTGAAAGTTCACAGAAACTCCAAACAGAATGAAGGGACAGACCATCTCCCCTGACTCTCCACTCATCATCTTGCCTTATGGAACTCACTCTCATCTACTGGAGGGCAGAAATAATGCTGATGGTTTCAGATATCCAAGAATACCAGGAGAGACATGGGGGGAGCTTATAAAGAAAACTTCAAAACTCTTAAACACAAAACCATGTCCATGTATGTTACAGAGGATGGTATATGGGAAATGGCTTTGATTTTGGATACAAATATCCTCTAACACTTCACTTTCCTTTTCTCCATGAACAGGTCCCCACGTGCAGCCCCAGCAAATGTCCAACAGCAGCTCCATCAGCCACTTCCTCTTGCTGGCATTGGCAGACACCCGGCAGCTGCAGCTCCTGCACTTCTGCCTCTTGCTGGGCATCTCCCTGGCTGCCCTCCTGGGCAACAGCCTCATCATCAGCGCCATAGCCTGCGGCCACCACCTGCACATGCCCATGTTCTTCTTCCTGCTCAACCTGGCCCTCAGCGACCTGGGCTCCATCTGCACCACTGTCCCCAAAGCCATGCACAATTCCCTCTGGGACACCAGGAACATCTCCTACACAGGATGTGCTGCACAGCTCTTTTTTTTTGTTTTCTTTATCTCAGCAGAGTATTTCCTCCTGACCATCATGTGCTACGACCGCTACGTGTCCATCTGCAAACCCCTGCACTACGGGACTGTCCTGGGCAGCAGAGCTTGTGCCCACATGGCAGCAGCTGCCTGGGCCAGTGCCTTTCTCTATTCACTGCTACACACGGCCAGTACCTTTTCCCTGCCCCTGTGCCATGGCAATGCCCTGGGCCAGTTCTTCTGTGAAATCCCACAGATCCTCAAGCTCTCCTGCTCCAAATCCTACCACAGGGAACTTGGGCTCATTACAGTTAGTGTCTGTTTGGTGTTTGGTTGTTTTGTGTTCATTGTTTTCTCCTATGTGCAGATCTTCAGGGTTGTGCTGAGGCTCCCCTTTGAGCAGGGACAGCACAAAGCCTTTTCCACCTGCCTCCCTCACCTGGCCGTGGTCTCCGTGTTCATCAGCACTGCAGTGTTTGCAAACCTGAAGCCCCCTTCCCTGTCCTCCCCATCCCTGGATCTGGCAATGTCAGTTCTGTACTCGGTGGTTACTCCAGCCCTGAACCCCCTCATCTACAGCCTGAGGAACCAGGAGCTCAAGGCTGCAGTGAGGAGACTGATGACTGGATGCTTTCAGGAACATTAAACTGCTGCGCAATTTCTGCAAAACACTTTTAATAAAGCTAGTTTTTGATACTTCTTGTTGGTTTCATTTTGGAGATTATTTTCCTTTGTTTTAGTTTTTTCATATTGTCCACAAAGAAATGTCATTTCTTGTGCCATTTCTCATTTTGTTTCTCTCCACTTCCCTGTGGCCACAGACTGTGTCAAAGAGGGGCTGTGCACTTGGTGGCTTTAAAGGAACTAAAGGATCTCCCAGCAGAATTTTCTGCAGAGATGCCCTTTTGTTGCCTTCTCTGGAGCTGAAGCAGCAATGTCTGTCTGCAGAGAGGGGGGTAGATCAGTGGTGGCACAGCAGCTCTGCTTCTGCTGGCCACACCATTCCTGATCCAGGCCAGGAGCCATTGGCCTTCTTGCCCACCTGGGCACACGGCTGGCTCATGTCCAGCCTGCTGTCCATCAGTCCCTGCAGGTCCCTTTCTGCCTGGCTGCTGTCCAGCCGCTCTGTCCCCAGCCTGTAGTGCTGCAAGGGTTGCTGTGGCCAAAGTGCAGGACCCAGCACTTGGATTTGTTAAACCTCACCTTGTTGGATTTTGGCCCTGGATGCAGCCTGTCCAGGGCCCTGTGCAGGGCCGCCCTACCCTCCAGCAGATCCACACTCAAACCCAGCTTGGTGTCATCTGCCAAGATGTCCTTGGTTCCATGGAGCCCCTCAGTGTCACAATGGCCTCTTGGTTACACCAGGCCCTGCACTGTCACACTGGTCTCCTTTGTTCCATGGGGCGCCCAAATGTGACAATGGTCTCCTTGGTTCCATGGGGCTTCACAGTGTCACAGTGTTCTCATTGGTGCTGCTTTTTCACAGTGGCCTCTCGGTTCCATGGGGCCCCAGACTGTCACAATGGCCCCATGGTCACATGAGGTCCTACACTGTCACCATGGTGTCTGTGGTTACACAAGTCCCCTCAGTATCACAATGAACTCCTTGTTTCCACAAGGCCCCACAGTGTCACAATGTTCTTCCAGATCCCTTGAGGCCTCATAATGTCACAGTGGTCCTTTGGTTACACAGGATCCTGCAGTGTCACAATGTCCCCTTGGTTCCATGAGGCCCCGCAGTGTCAGAACGGCCCCTTGGATCCACTGGGCCCTGGAGTCTCCCAATGGTCTCTTTGGTTTTGCAGTGTCAAAATGGTGAAACCCTTTGGTTACACAAGGCTCTGCAGTGTCACAATGGCCTCTGTGGGACCACAAGGACCCAGAATGTCACAGTGCACTCCCTGGGTCCGTTTGGCCCCAGAGCACCACAGTGGACCCCTGGTATTGTGGTGCTGCATGGTGTCACCATGGTCCTCTTAGTTCCATGAGGCCCTGCAGTGTCCCAATGGCCCCAGAGTGTCCCAATCATCACAGAATGACAGAATCAAATAGGCTGGAAAAGACCTTTGGGATCATCATGTCCAACCAATGCCCTAATACTGCCTTGTAACACAGACCATGCCACTTAGTGCCACTGGAGAGGGACAGTGACTCTGCCACCTCCGCCCTGGCCAGCCCATTCCAATGCCCACTCGTCCTTTCTGTGAAGAACTTCTTCCTATTTTCCAGCCTAAACCTCCCCTGATGCAGCTTAAGGCTGTGTCTTCTTGTCCTGCCCTCCAGCAGATCCACACTCACACCCAGCTTGGTGCCATCTGCAATTTGTGAATGGTGGACTTGATCCCCTCACCCAGATAATCAGTGAAGATATTAAACAGGACTGGGCCCAACACAGATCCCTGGGGGACACCACCAGTGCCTGGACACCAGCTGGGTGCAGCACCATCCCAACCGCTCTCTGGACCCAGCCTCCAGCCAGCTCTTAAATCTCCCAGCGAGGAGGGAACCTGCCCAAGCCGTGGGCTGCAGCTTTTCCTGGGAATGCTGTCAGAGACAGTGTCAAAGGCTTTGCTGAATTCCAGGCACACAACATCCACAGCCTTTCCTGCATCCACAGGCGGGTCACCTGGTCATAAAGGGAGACCAGGTTGGTCAGGTAGGACCTGCCACCCCTAAATCCACGCTGGCTGGCTCTGACTCCTTGGCCATCCTGTGGGTGCCCTGGGATGGCACTCAAGGTGATCTGTTCCATAACCTTGCCAGGTACCCAGGTCAGGCTGGCAGGCCTGGAGTTCCCCAGATCCTCCTTCCAGCCATTCTTGGGGATGGGCTCACACTGGCACCTCCAGTCCCCTGGGCCCTCCCTGCTGGGCCAGCACTGATGGTAAATGATGGAGAGCAGCTTGGGGAGCTCATCCACCAGCTCCCTCATCCCCCTGGGATGGATCCTATTCTATCCCATTCACCTGTGGGCATCTGAGTGGCTCAGCAGGTCACCAACTGATTCCTCCTGGATTACAGGGGGGGCTGTTCTGCTCCCTGTGCCCATCTACCAGCTCAGGAGAATACTTGTCCTAAGGACAGCCTGTCCTAATATTGAAAATTGAGACAAACAAGGTGTTAAGCAGTTCAGCCATTTCCTTATCTTTACTTACTATCTTCTCCACTGCATCCAATAAAGAGTAGAGGTTCTCCTTCGCCCTCCTTTTGCTAAAAAATTTTTATACAATAATTTTTTTTTCTTTAAAGGATGGGTCAGCTTAAGTTTTGATTGAGCTTTCACCACTCTAATGTTCTTTCTGATAACCTAAAGACATCCTTAAAACTTCCTGCCGTGCCAGTCCTTTTTGCACCTGAGTCCCCACAAAAGCTCCATGGGCAGCCAGGCTAGTAATTTTCCTCACTAGCTCATCTTTTGCCACACTGGGACAGGCTGCTCCTTCCCGCTTATGATTGCTTTCTAGAAATGTGTCCATCCTTCCTGGATCCCTTTGTTTTTAAGGGATGTTTCACTTAAAAAAATCAGGACCTGATTTGGTACTCCCCAGATCAGCATCCTAAACAGGCCAAAGTCTGCCCTTCCTATTTCCAGTGCAGAAGTTTTGTTGCTGCCCCTCCTTCTTTCACAGAACATTGAAAACTTGATTATTTCATGGTCACTGTGCCCCAGGCAGCCTCTGAGCCCCTCATCTGCCACCAGCCCTTCTCTGTTTGTGAACAGCAGCAGACAGAGCTATCCTTGGAAGCGGGAGTGTTACCAAAAATTCAGTAAACCAGAAAACTCCTTAACCCCAATGTAGCATAAAGAAGCAGCATTCTTTATTCAGCTGGATGCACGGGGATAGCTTCTTCCAAAGCCGTGCATGCTCAGTACAGGAAAGTTTCTGTTTATATTCTGTATTTTGCACACATATTCATTGATTGTCCTGGACTAAACACACATATGATAATCATTTCCCCAAAATCATCCTCTCCCCTTTACCCATGTGTTCTTCTGTCCTGGGGATCTCTGGTGGTCCCTGGTGTGTGGTAGTCAGGGAGAGGCGCTGTGGAACTCGCGATGTCACGGAAAGCAAGGACCCTCTGTTTCCCGTAGATAAGACCCTCAGTTACTCATAGATAAGAAACTAACAATAGGAATGTGGCCCAACTAACAGTAAAGTCAGCAACTTTCCACTCCTCATTCAGTACTTTTCCATTCCCTACTAACCATAGATAAGAAGGACAAACCCCTTTTTGACGTAGAGACCCCTAAGACTATAAGACCCCATGAGAAGAAGTAATAAACGCCTTTTGACCGTCCACCACATTGGTGTCTGCGTATGTCATTGGCCCGAACGGCCCTGGAGAGTGGGCCGTCGAGCTGTACCTCAGAACCAGGTCGCCTGACTAGATCCAGAAGGCAACATTTTGGTGCCGGGACCTGGGAAAGCGGCTTGCGCCTGGGGAATGGGGATTCTCCTGGAAAGAGGACGGCGGCTGTGGCAGCAGGTCTGACCACAGCGTAGGGGACGCCCTGGGACCCGCTTGGGCCATGGAATCCACAGCGAAGGTCGTAAGTCAGGCTCATGAGCAATGGGGAATTAAAGGTGAGCTCAGGAATTCTAATCTTGCTATTGCAAGGCTCCTAGAGCTGGGGACGATCGAACGTCCGGTAAATATATTATATTCGGAAGCGCGGGAGAAGTGCACTGCCGCCTCAGCAGAGGACTCTAAGTCCGCAGGCAGTGGTAAAAACCTCAAAGCGTGGGGGAAAGTAGAAGAGGCCCTATGCAACACGTTAGAAGAACAGGAGATGCGGGAAGCCGCGTGTATACGTTTATTAGCTACACCAAAGCCGGGGGTGGGGGTCGCGACGCAAACCACCTCTGAGAGTGATCGGATTGAAGGCGGGAATATGCGGGGGCCGGGCGCGTTCCACCCTTTCCCAAGCCCGAGCCCAGACCCCCCAGAGCCCCCAGGAGACCCCCTGGAACCCCCAGGGGACCCCCCAACCTTCCCGCGGAGCCCGCCGGGTCCTAGCCCGCCCGCGGAACCGTCCGAAAAAGCCGCGGTTTCTCTATCCGTCTCTTCCACGCCGGCCACCGGTCCGGCGCAAGAAGCAGAGCAGCGCGCGCGATGCTTCTGGCAGGGACTCGCAGAGGAGTCGCGGAACGAGGCCGGATTGTTGGACCCCACCGGGATTGGTAAAAACTCGCCCCTGCCATGTGCGTTTAAAAATGGTGCCCAACCACATGGCGAGGGCGGAAGGGAGGAGGCGGGGGGCGGAAACGGAGTCAGCCTGCTTAACAACGCATGCGCGGGCGAGCGGGGAGACGGGGCGGCCCCCGCGGAGGAGCGTAAGACCAACCAGAGCGCTCTATCCAAATTAGGTCCTTATGGGGTAAGGACCTCCCCCAGCAGGAGGCGGGGAGAGCCCAGTGGGAGGGAGCAGCACCACCCCCGAAGGGAGGAGCGAGGTCGAAGCTGAACAAAATGGCACGGAGCGCCGGAAGTGTACCGGCAGTCAGCTTCCGTCTCAGAGTCAAGTAACAGCTGCTCAGACAGCTCGGAAGAGCTGACCGAGTCCGGCTGGGACTCGGAAACCGAGAGAGCAGAATTAATGCGGTTTCGAGCGAAACCGAATAAAGCTTTAAACAATATCGAGAAACAATCGCAACACAAACTCAGCGATTGGGGAAAAATAAAAGCAGCCTGTGGGGACCGGGCACCGGCAGCCTCCATGCACGCTTTCCCGGGGGGGTTGCCGGAGCGCGGGGGAACCAACAAAGGGCATATGCCCCAGTTAACCCAAAAGAAGCAAAAGCGATTTCAGAAATAGGGATCAACTCAGATGTAGTACCCACTCTAGAGGACGACCTTTCTAGCAATAACGATCTGCTCACTTTTGATATTACGCAAATAAGCCGCATGCTTTTTGATGGGGCGGGGCGGACTGTATCTAAGCAGGAATGGCAGGGCGACCACGTTAGCCCAGGCTTCCGGGGAAGGGCAGCAACTCAGCGAGCTGTCCCCAGCTGGCACAGCTTTCCCTGGCAGCACCCTCACTCCAAGCATCCCGGCCCCGGGGAAAAGGGACGTCCTTTCCATGCTCGGATTTCGGATTACAAATTTATCATGAGGGCCACTGCCGTACAGCCCCGCTGCCAATCAAATTGACTTGGAAATCATCAGACCCTGTATGGGTTGAGCAGGGGCCCCTGACAGAGCCTCGAGCGGCAGCCTTGCAGGAACTGGTCAACCGCGAACTACAAAAGGGTCACATAGAACCCTCCACCAGCCCATGGAACACCCCGGTATTTGTGATCCCCAAAAGGTCTGGACAAGGCTATCGTCTCGTCCACGACCTGAGAGAAGTGAACAGGACAATCCGACCCCTGGGTCCAGTCCAGACACTGCTACCCGCGAACTCAGCCATCCCCGCAGGGCAGCCGTGCGCAGTACTGGATATCAAGGACAGTTTCTTTTCAATACCCCTGCACCCTGAGGACAGAGAATGATTCACCTTTTCCGTGGCGTTTTGGAACGGCGAGCGGCCCAACCTTCGCTTCCAATGGAGAGTGCTTCCACAAGGCCTGGTCGACAGCCCGACCATATGCCAAATCACCGTGGACAAAGCACTGATGCCAGTCCGACACTCCAATCCCACCGCAACCATCATCCAGTACATGGACGACATCCTGGTCGCAGCACCATCGACAAGCCAAGTGGATCACCTGGTGACCACAATCACAGAGACCCTTCAGGCCAACGGCTTCGAGATCGCGAGCGCAAAGATCAAGAGAGGACCCTGCGTGACCTTCCTGGGAGTAGGAATTACAAGCTCCTACGTGACACCCCCCGAGATGAAGACCAACCGAGACGTCGAGACGCTCCACGACGTGCAACGCCTGGTGGGATCGCTGCAGTGGCTTCGCAACATTGTCCTGATTCCTCCCGAGGTCATGGACCCTCTGTACGACCTCCTGAAAGGAAAGCACCCCTGGGAACCCAAGGAGCTGATGCCGCAAGCAACGAGCTCCCTCGACTTCATCGAAAGCCAGATGTCCACTGGCACACTTGCCAGGTGGAACCCTGCCATGCCACTGGAATTGTACATCCACTTTACACCGAAGGGGGGAGTGGGAGCACTGGCTCAAGGACCTTCTGAAAAGGCCTGGCCGATCCAATGGGTGGTCCTCGGAAGACCCTCTCGTGCATTCTCCCCAGGAATCAAATGCATCGCCAGCCTCATCATGAAAGGCAGGAGACTCGCTTTGAAACACCTAGGGACAGAGCCGACAAGCATCCACCTTCCGTTTCGCAAGCAGCCGACCACGGAGTCAGCCACAATATCGGAGTACCTGGCCCTTGCTCTCTCCGGCTTCGGAGGAGAAGTCTCCTACTCCTCCAAGCCACCCTGGACTAAGTTGCTGACCGTAGTCGACATGGACATGCCACCGAAGGTCAAGGACAGCCAGCAGTCAGGACCAACGGTCTTCACAGACGCTTCTGCCACGACTTCAACTGCAGCAGCAGTGTGGCAGGCAGGAGAGCAATGGCACTGCGTCAAAGCGTGTGACCCCACACTGTCAGTGCAACAACTGGAGGCAGCAGCAGTGGTTTTGGCGTGCGGACTCTTCCAAGATGAACACCTCAACATCGTAACAGACTCTATATTCGTGGCAAGGCTCTGCCTAGCCATGGCAGGACCAGGAGTGTCAACATCAGCAGCAGCCCTAATGCTGGAAGAAGCACTCTCCTCGCGACAGGGCACCGTGTCAGTCATCCACATCAACAGCCACAACCCAGTCAAAGGTTACTTCCAGATCGGCAATGACAAAGCGGACGCCGCAGCAAAAGGCGTTTGGACCTTGCAAAGAGCTCGTCAACTGCACAAGTCGCTCCACATCGGAGTCAAAGCGCTGGCGAAGAGATGCGGAATCCCGACGGCGGACGCAAAACATGTGGTAGCCACCTGCCCTCATTGCCAGAAGTCACCCCTTTGGACCTGCGGGGTCAACCCAAGAGGTCTCAAGCCCTCAGAAATCTGGCAGTCGGACTTCACCTGGTGCGAACTGTTGAAGCCTCGAGCATGGCTTGCAGTGACAGTGGGCACTTATAGCGGAACGATCATAGCCACACAGCACCCCAAAACTAACTCCAAAGCCACAATTCAGCACTGGCTGACAGCCATGGCTTGGCTTGGTATCCCCAAGCAGATCAAAATGAACAACGGCTCCAATTTCACCTCCAAACAAGTTCAGGAATTCGCCTCGAAATGGGGCATCACACTAGTGCAAGGCATCCCATATAACAGTACCGGACAGGCCATAGTTGAGAGAGCAAACCAGACCCTGAAAACCAAGATAGAAGTGTTGGCAAAAGCAGAGGGCTTTGCCAATGCCATTCCCCCAGGAGATCAGGCACGTATGCTGGCAACCGCTTTGCTGGCACTGAATCAATTCCCTAGGGGAGATGAAACAAACAGTCCCATCCGAAAACACTGGGCCACTCGAACGCTAGAAGAGGGCCCACAGGTGGTAATTAGAAACGAGCTAGGTGAATGGGAATGGGGCTGGAGGCTGATGCTCACGGGGCGAGGGTACGCAGCTGTCAAAAAGGACGGCAAAATCAGGTGGTGTCCACTTAAGTCGATTAAACTGGACCTTCATAGCAAGCAGAATGGGACTGACAAGAATTGCGAGTCTTTGTTTACAGGACCTGCTCGTGGGACGTCCTCGTGACGCGTACATCCCGGTTCCAGACGAAAGTGACAGACCACCAAGCCGTCAGGCAGTGCCCGAGAGACCCGCACGGGTGAGACCCAAGCACCAAGGGTGTTTCTGTGTGATTTTGCTGTTGGGGCTTGTCGCCAGAGGGGAAGCCAGCCCAGACCACTACCCCCATCGGCCCTTCAGGTGGGTCATGCGACACCTTAGTAGTGGCAAAGCACTCAGAGAAATCACCATACCAAACACCCTATCCTTCGTGCTCCGCATCACCAACCAGTTGCCAGGACAGCCAAGGGTAAACCCCTATTCCCCACACGTCACACACTCGTACCTATCCTACTGGTGCCCAGCTTCAAACCCTGGGAAAAGCTACTGCAATCACCCAGGGTGGGGATATTGTGGGCACTGGGGCTGCGAAACCATAGTTACAGATGCCAGACCGTCGGGGCCTGGGTGGGATCCACAAGAGCCCGACAACTTCTTACAGTTCACCTGGGCACCCATCGGCTGCAAAACACCCTTCTTCTTTCACGAAAACTTCCATCGAAACCAACATAAAATCCCTAGATTTCGGGCATGCACTGATTACAACATGACGGTCTTGCAGCCAGATCACCCTAGCTGGGCCACAGGCAAAACGTGGACAGTGGTCCTTCAAGGGTCAAAAGAGAGGGTGAATGTGCAAATTATCAGGCTCCAGCCGTCGGCACCCCGAGCGGTCGGACCCAACAAAGCGATTAAAAGCGTGCTGAAAGGGAGAAACGTAACCTACCCCAAAACCTTACCCACAGGGGTCAGCAATGTCCCGACCGGTCAAGCAGAAACCTTTCAGATGAGCCGCTTAACCGAGTCAGACTCCGACCCAATCCTTCGTATGTTAGAAGCTACCTTTGTATCCCTGAACGAACCCAACCCTAACCTAACCGAATCCTGCTGGCTTTGTTATGATGTCAAACCCCCTTTTACGAAGGAGTCGCTCTAAACACTCCCTTCAATTATTCCTCAGCCAAAGCCCCTCACCAATGCAGATGGAATACCCCTCGCAAAGGAATCACCCAGAGTCAAGTCACAGGCCGAGGCAGATGCTTTGGCAATGCAACCCTAGCTAGGTGGAAAGGCAACGTCTGCACCAAAATTGTCAAGCCTAACAGGAAAAACAATAAGTGGGTAATCCCATCCACATTGGGGATGTGGGTTTGTCAGCGATCCGGAGTGAGTCCTTGTATGTTCCTTCCCAAATTCAATGACTCTAACGACTTCTGTGTCCAAGGTTGTTGTTCCTAGGGTCCTGTACCACTCAGACGAAGAAATGTACCATGTTCTTGAGGGACCCAGCCGGATCCACAAAAGAGAAATAATAACAGGCATAACTATCGCAATCCTGCTCGGCCTGGGAGCAGCTGGAATGGCCACGGGTGTCTCAGCCCTAGCGACCCAGCACCAAGGACTGTCACAGCTGCAGGCAACGATTGACGAGGACCTGCAAAGGATCGAGAAATCCATCTCCTTTCTAGAGAAGTCGGTCTCCTCACTCTCAGAAGAGGTCTTGCAGAACAGGCGAGGCCTGGACCTCCTGTTTATGCAGCAAGGGGGCCTGTGTGCCACCTTGAAAGGGTTTCTATGCAGACCACACAGGAGTCGTGAGAGGCTCTATGGCAGAACTCCGGAACAGACTGGCTCAGAGGCAGAAAGACAGGGAAGCCCAACAGGGCTGGTACGAGTCCTGGTTCAATCAATCACCTTGGCTAACCACTCTGATTTCTGCCCTGATAGGTCCATTGGCGATGCTGTTTCTAACAGTCACCTTCGGACCATGCCTGCTGAACAAGCTGGTCTCGTTCGTTCAGAGCCGCCTGGAATGGACCAACATCCTGTTCATAGGGCGACGACAGTTGCTGTGAATTTAACCAGAGAATTCAACCAAGGAACACTGCCAGTCACAAGATTTTCCAAACTTGTCTGGCAAAAGCTTACTCAGGTTTCCCAAACCCCCTTTCCCTTGTCAAGTTACAACCTTATACCTCATTTCAGTACATATGTATATGACTACCTCATTCATTTGTGAAAAGGGGAGGGGGGAGATGTGGTAGTCAGGGAGAGGCGCTGCGGAAGAAACTCGCGATGTCACGGAAAGCCAGGACCCTCTGTTTCCCGTAGATAAGACCCTCAGTTACTCATAGATAAGAAACTAACAATAGGAATGTGGCCCCACTAACAGTAAAGTCAGCAACTTTCCACTCCTCGCTCAGTACTTTTCCATTCCCTACTAACCATAGATAAGAAGGACAAACCCCTTTTTGACGTAGAGACCCCTAAGACTATAAGACCCCATGAGAAGAAGTAATAAACGCCTTTTGACCGTCCATCACATTGGTGTCTGCGTATGTCATTGGCCCGAACGGCCCTGGAGAGTGGGCTGTCAAGCTGTACCTCAGAACTAGGTCGCCTGCCTTGATTCAGAAGGCAACACTGGTGCTCATTAATCCCAATGTTCCAGTGGGCCTGGCTGAGCTGGCAGGACACTCAGGATGGTGAATTTCCAGTTCCCTTCCCACACAATGGGCATTGTGTGGTTTCCACAGGCCTGGGGTTGTGGAGAACAAGCCCCAGGTGTCAGCTCACCTGGTGGAGACAATTTCTCATCTGCTAACATGAGGTCAAAGAATGGGCTGTGACATCACAGAGTGGGTTATGTGAGGTCATCAAAAAGCCATTATAGACTGCCTCTGTGACATCACAGGGCAGGTATCTGACATTCCAGAGCAGACTGACATAACAGAGTTGGTTGTGACATCCCAGAGGGGCTGTGTGACATCCCAGCAGGGCTGTGTCAGGTCACTGGGTTGGTCACTCTGCCCCAGCTCCCCCTCACAGTTTCTCCCAACAACTCCAATGCTGTTCATGCCCAGCAGGGTCCCCCGGGATCCCCCCGGCCCACCAGGAGCCACAGCCTCCACCAAAGGATGTTCTACAGGATCCACCCCAGAGCCTGACAGGGGACAAGAGGCCAGGGCTGTGTGACCAGGACATCAAGGATGGGGATTATCCAGGTCACTGTGGCCTGGGTTGGGTTCCCCAGGGCAGGAAAGATGTCTGGCAGCTGGAGCAGGGTCTGGGAAGGGCCTCCAAGGTGGGGCTGGAGCCCTTGGGCTGTGAGCAGAGGCTGAGGGAGCTGGGCTTGTCCAGCCTGGAGCAGGGAAGGCTGAGGGGCTCCTCATCCCAGCCTGGCAGTGCCAGCGAGGAGGGGATGGAGAATACAGAGCCAGGCTCTTCACCGGGGGGCCTGGTGGGAGAGAAAAGCCAATTGGTGGAAGGAGAAAGAGGGTAGACCAGCCAGGACAGGAGGAGATTAAATGAGTCAGGCTGGTTTCAGCATTTCCTCACCACCAAAAGCAGCCTGACCCCCTTCTCCATCCATCACTGACAGATTTGCAAATCAGGAATTGTTCTGAGCACTTTTGCTCCCACACCAGGACAAGTATGATGATACAAGAACTTAATTGTGTTTATATCTATCACAGAACCACGTTTCTCTGAAATTCATTTTAGTATGGAAATCACTTGTGGATGTCCAACTCATTAGATGATGCTGGGACTTTGGACATAGCTCAGGGAAGAGTGTGATTGTTAATAAATTGTGTCCTGTTCAACTATGGTCTGTGGGCCATGAAAAGAAACTTCCTGTGCCTCTGAGTCTCACCAGTTTCTGACCCCCAAAGGATACAAAACTGATGAGTTGCTCCTCCCTCCATAGCCAGAGCAGAGCTCCCATGTCCCAGAGAGTCCCTGGCAATGCAGGGATGAAGGAAACAGGACAGGCTGTGGGGATCAGGGGCAGGGCACAGCCAGGGATTTGGGGTGGTTGTGAGCCCAGGGTAGGACCTTGCCCTTGGCCTTGGTGAACCTCATCCAATTGTCCTGAGCCCATGGCTCCAGCCTGGCCAGATCCCTCTGCAGAGCTTCCTGCCCTCCAGCACAGCCACACTGCCACCCAGCTTGGGCTCACCTGGGAACAGACTGAGGGTGCCCTCAATGGCCTCGTCCAGATCAGCAATAAAGAGATTTAACTGACCTGGCCCCAATCCTGAGCCCTGGGGACACCTCTGGATGTGACTGCATTTATCAGCTGCTCTGAGTTCCAGGGGATGGTTGAGGGAACTGGTGGGGAGGGGGTAGGGAAAAAGTCTGATTGATTTTTAGCTATGAAGGGTCTTGATTTTCATATTTATTCAGGCTGCATTAGAAGGCTCAGAGGATAAACATCAATTTTACATTGCTTGTATCAGTCTATAAACCAGAAAAGAAAACAGGACAAACCAATTGCTTATTCATTTTTTTTAATGTAGTATATTCACTTTCATTAAACATCAGAAATCTGTCTAATTAACCACAGAAGAAGCTTAGAAGAAGCTTAGAATTATTCCCAGGGGCTTTTCTTGTTTGGGTGTTTTTGCACTAATATTTATGAGCTTTTCTCACTGAATTCCTGAACTAAATGAAGAGATCCAGAAAGAAAAAACCTCTGGAGTAAGTAAATTCATCAGCAGCCTCCAAGTGGCGGAGGATCCATCCCCATCAGAGCATCAATGAACAGAAATGGGCACAGCTTTGGCATGGGCCCTGGGCCTGGAGCAGGAGCAGCTCTTGAGGGCCCCAAGGCTGCGGCTCTTGTGCTGCCCTGAGCAGATGGGATGGCAGCAGGGGCTGCAGAGCTCTCAGCACCTCAGCCCGAGGGGAGCAGGGCAGCCAGGGAGCCTCCTTTGGCCTTGGCCCAGCACCTTCCCCCATGGCTGGGGCTGAGTCCTGTGGCAGCTGCAGCTGCTGCTGTGCCCTTGCCAGGGGCTGAGGCCGTGGGGCCAGTGCCCAGAGCAGCCTGGCCTGAGCAGAGCTGTGGGGCCAGAGGCGGCTGGGCTGGGCTGGGGAGAGGCCCTTGGTGCTGCCCAGAGCTCAGGGCAGCTGGCAGAGCTTGCAGGGAGCTGGGCTGGGCTCAGAGAGCCTGGCCCAGAAACCATCAGTGTCCATCTCAGCCTGGATGAGTGTGCAGGGGCAGGACTCAGGCCAGGCCTTGTGGGGCAGGGCCAGCGCCTGTGCAAGGCATTGCAAACAGGCATGTGGCCTAGAGAAGAGGCTGCTCTCTACCCTGTGTGGCATGGACAGAGCAGGGAGGGGGCCCACACATTTGTCAGCACCAGTCTCTGTCTCCAGCCCTTTGCAGGCCTGGCTGCTGAGCCCAGCTTTGGCCTGGGCTGAGTTTGGCTGTGGCCCAGCTCCATCCTCCTGCGGGGCTCAGGGCCAGTTCCCAGCCATGGCCAGCCTAGGTTGGCCTCTCTGCTCGCCCAGAGGCCGGCAGAGCCCGGGGCAGGGCTGTCTGTGCAGCCCCACAGGTGCCACGGGCTCTGCAGGAGCTGGCACAGGCTGCCCAGAAGGGAGGCCATGGGGCACAGAGCACCAAGGCTGCTGTGGGCACCACAGCACAGGGGCCGTTCCCAGCCGCAATGCTCCTGGCCTGGGCTGGGCCTGCACAGGGGCTGGGCCACCATGGCTGGGCCAGCACAGGGCCACAAAGGGGCCACGAAGCCTCTGCCGGGGCTGACAGCAAGGCCAGGCTCACACAAGCAATTGCTGAGCATGGCCTGCCCTGGCCAGGCCTGACTGTGCCAAAGGCAGATCTCAGCTGCCCCTGGGGGCTGCAGCAACAGTCCTGAGCCCAAAGAGCCTCCATGGCTGTGCTGGAGACCAAGGCTGCAGGAGGGAAATGCAGGGCTGCTGTGGGATGGGGAGGAGATTGAATTCCAGCACACACCTCAGCTCTCTGATGATCCCAGCACCATGCTGGGCCCTGCTTCAGACTGGAGCATGAGTGACATAAAACTACATCTAAAATGTCTTTGTCTAAAATCTTTCCTCTATGGCAATCCCTTGTGGAAAATGGAAATGTCAGATGTTCCTGGGATGTCACAAGGAGAAGGGGGAAGGATTTAGATGTTTCTTAAATTTTATCATGTTCACATTTTTTATGTGTGCCATGAAGAGAAACATTTCTGTGTCTCTGAGTCTCACCAGTCCCTGACTTCCAAAGACACAAACCTGATGAGTTCTGGTTCCCACTCCAGGGCTGCACTTGGACCTCCCTCCATAGCCAGAGCAGAGCTCCCTTGTCCCAGAAAGTCCCTGGCAATGCAGGGATGAAGGAAACAGGACAGACTGTGGGGATCACGGGCAGGGAAGAGCCAGGGAGAAGAATGACTTTCGCATTTGATGGAGCTGTGCCTCCCCTTGGCTTTGTGGCTGATAAGAAATGAACATCCCTCTGTGTCTCGGGCAGGTCCTTCTCCAAGGAAAGCAGGTGGGAGTTGGAGCCAAGGAGCTGAAAGCTGGAGGTGCAGCCTGGGCTGGAGGGAGCTCAGATTTGCACAAGGCTGCTCTGAGTGCCAGGGCTTGGATGGGGGAAATGGTGGGATGGGGGTAGGGACAGAGTCTGATTGTCAGCCATGAAGGGTCTTGATTTTCATATCTATTCAAACTGCATGAGGAGGTACTTGGATTCAGTGTCAATTGGTGATTGCACATATCAATTTAACAGGGAAAAACCAGCTAAACAGGACCTAAGAAATCTCTTCTCATTGTCTTTTTTTAAAAAAAATATATTCAGTTTGAATACAGTTTTGAAATCTGTCTAATTACCACAAAATATTTGAACACTTAAATTATTCCCAGACGCTTGGCTTGTTAAGGTGTTCTGAATGTTAATGAACCCTGGACACTGAATTCCTGCACTGAAGAGCTGAAGACTGAACAAGCCCCTGGAGCAGGAAAATTCAGCAGCAGCCTCCAAGTTGCTGAGGATATCAGCAGCCCCCACTGAGGCCATCCCTGCCCAGAGACCGTGGGGGAATGGGCAGACAAGGAGAGCGTCCCTGGGGCTGGGGCAGCACAACTCAGAGGCAGAAGCGGCTCTAGCTGGGCAATGGAGTGTGGAATGTGGCTGGGAAAGCCCTGCATGGGCTGTGCCAGGCAGGAGAGATAAGCCCTGACACCCATTCCCAAAAATTTCTCTTAATGAGACATTTAAAAGGAAATACAATTGTTTGTGTTCTTTGAGTTGGATGCACTGGAGAAATACCAACAAGTGGTTCTCAAGAGCTGAAAACAACCAAACAGCCTTTACTGTCAATTTTAGAAAATTAGAGAAGCTTGGCAAATGGTTTAACACAACATTCAATCAGTCAAAAATATATTTCACATTAGCTTGGCCCATTCAACTTCACAAATTCTTAGCTCGTTTAAATTTAAGTTACTCGAAATTTGGAAGAGGAGAGAATAAGAAGACACAGAAAGAGAGAAAGACAAAAAAGATACAGAGAAGCACATACACAGCTATCAACTCCCGGATTCCAGTGGTGTTTAAAAGGAAATTCCAGGAGTAGGTAGGGTCAAAATGTGTGCTTGCCTTGTCGTCAGCTTTAAATACCCCTTGGTCTTCCTGTATCCCTCCCCCATGTGGGACTGTGGGTCATTTGGTCACTAAGGAGCTGGGTTGGGGGCTCCAGAGGTGGCTGTGGAGCATTGCCTGTGCTGTGCCAGGGACTGGCAGACACTGTTGGGCTGGGATAGAGGCTCTGGGGGGATTGGGGCTCCAGGGCAGGGCAGTGCTTACAGGGCAGGGCAAGGCTGGACCTGCCCCTTCCTCCCCCACACACTAAATGTTTCCAGACAAAAATCTCCTCCAGTTTGTCACAATAGGGAAGGTTGGAGATGAAGTCCCAGTTCTGGTCATGGGCACCTGGACAAGAAGGACAGTTCATTTCCATAGGAGGGAAAGCATGGAGCCTCAGTGTTTCAGGAGCAGATGAGAAGAGACCCTTAACATGCCAAGGTAAGCTGGACCAGTCAGGCAGTCCATGGGAGGCCAAACCAGACAGACCTATTCTGTGTTCCCTTGGTTTTATGGGGACCCATAGTGTCGCAATGGACCCTTGGTTCAATGGGGTCCCAGAGTGTCTCAATAGCTCCTATGTTCCAGAGGGCCCCAAAGTGTCACAATAGTCTCAAATGATTCCATGAGGCCTTGCAGTGGCACAGTGGTCTCTATGGTTCCCCAGGCCCCATGATGTCACGTGACTGCTCTGTTCCATGAGCCCTGCAATGTCACAATGGACCTTTGGACCCTGGGGGTTTGCAGTGTCACAATGGACCATTGATGACAGAAGGCCCCTCTGTTTCACCCTGGAGCTTTGGTTCCTCACAGCCCTGCAGTGTCACAAAGGCCTCTTGGTTGTTCTGTGAGGCTATGAAGTATCTTAATGGCCTGTCTATGGCTCCAGGAGGCCTTGCAATGTAAAAATAGATCTTTGGCTCCATGAGGCTCCGTAGTGTCACAATGGACCCTTGGTTTGATGCAGCCTCTCAGTGTCACAATGATCCCTGCATTCCATGGAGCCACACAGCATCAGTACGGTCCCCTTGGTTCCATGAGGTCCATGTCACAGTGCTCTCCATGATTTCATGAGGCCCCACAGTGTCACAATGATCCCTTGGTCTCACAGACCCCGTAGTGTCACAATCGTCCATTGGTCTCACAGGGCCCCACAGTGACACAATGGTCCCTTGGTCTCACAGGGCCCCACAATGTCACAATGGTCCCTTGGTGTCACAAGGCCCCACAGTGTCACAATGGTCCCTTGGTCTCACAGGGCCCCACAGTGTCACAATGACCCCTAGGTCTCACAGGGTCCCACAGTGTCACAATGGTCCCTTTTGAGGTTTGAGGTTAAGTGAGGTTAAGTCACAAGGTCTAAGCTAAATTGAATGCTTCTGACAGTTGTTCTTTTGCTAAGCTGCAAAGTTTAATTAAAGTTATAAGGTGAGCTAGATGCTGTTAAATGTTATTCCTATGTTAAATTGAAAAGTCATAGGTTATAAGTTAGGTTAAATACTATTAAGTGTTTTTCTTTTGCTAAATTGGGAAGTTGAAGGTAGAAATTAAGGTTAAGTTATAAGTTAAGTCCCATTAAGTTTGAGCTCTGTTAAGCTTTTAGCTCATGTTCCTTTTATCATTGCCCTCAATGTCCTTGTGTCACACACACACACAGGGACAGTTCTCAGTTCATTTCTGGTTTGATTGCCTAAGTTTGATTTGGTTTTGTTGTTGCTTTGTTTCCTTGGTGTGCCTGAAGTGTCCAGTGAGGAGCAGAGTGACTCTTGCCAAGGAACTTTGTCCTGCTGTCCCTTAAAATTCAATCTGGTTTTTGCTGATGCCTCACTGGGGATGTTTCCAGCGCTCTCAAGCCCTCATTCGTAACAGAGTGAAGGAGCCCTGGCCCAGGCTCTGGCCCTGGGGGACATGGGGACGCTGCCTGGCGGTCCCTGTCCTGCCAACCCCAGGGCCCTGGACCCGTCCAAAAGTCAGGCTCTGGTGTCGATGTCATGGACTATCCTCTGGGGGAGGCTGCGGTGCTAGGGGTGGGAGGACCAGGGGGGACAGGGGACCCCACTGTGCACGAGCAGGGTTGGACTGCTCTGGGAGGGGAACTGTCGACGGAAGGGAACCAGGACATCATTTTGATCATCACAGGCTCAATTTTATTGATCAGTACGGCGGGTTAAATACAGTTAATAATGAGCTTCATACATATTGCAAAAGTTGAGCTCAGGATTGGTCAGCTTACATATCAGCACCTACGCCTACTTCTACATTCCTATGGTTCTACTTTTGATACTTTCTACATATTCTTAGGATGTATTCAGGACTAATCTCAACTCCCTATCCTCATGTTGCAGCAAGGTCACTGCTGACTCTTCCTTTCAGCTTGCTGACTGCTGACTTTTCTCCTTCAGCTTAACCAGTGGCATTATATCAGTGTGGCCTTTCTCAGCTAACCAATTATTAATAATGCTCTCCACATTTCCCCCGTTTTCTTCTTGAGCAAGGAGATTAGTTTGCCATGTTTTTGCTATTGCACGGCTGACCATGTTTTGAATACAGTTAAAGATACAAGGCAAAATAAGCAAAAACAGTAAAATTACACCCAGCAGTCCAATAGCATAGATCACAAGGTTCCTCAGCCACGGTCCGAGTCCTAAGCCTTTAAGCCATTCGTCAATTCCTAAACCGTCTTCTTCCTTAAGTTTGTGAAGTCCCTGTTGTAACTCTTTTATCTTAGTGTGAATGGACACTGAATGATCAGACAGATTCATGCAACACATTCCCTCGAACTCTTCACATCCATGCCCTTGTGCTAAGAGCAAAAAATCTACAGCAGCTCTATTTTGCAAAACAGCATGGTTAACACTTTGCACATCTGCAGTTAACATGTCTAGAATTTGTGATGTCTTGTTCAGCTCATTCTTTGCCCAGCATCCTAGTTGTTTTGCTAAATTCATGGCTTTATTGGCAGATCCTCCTGGTAAGATAGTTGAAACTACCACCTGCTTGAATGTGCCCCAAAACCGTGGATCTCCTATCTTGCTGCAGTCTAAGTCATGTATGCTACGTTTTCTCCTGTTTGAATTTTGACTCAGCTGCATTAGCAAGGACACATTAGGATGAAACAATGACAATTTTCCCACAAAACAGGGTCCACCCTGTGGTTTAGCTGGTATACCATTCCATGCCCTGTCTCCACAAATCAAAAATATTCCTGTGGGTAATTTCATTGGTGCTGTGATATTTGTGCTGTTACATTGACTGTAATGCTGTGGAGAGAATTCACTCACATTCAGGGATGAATCTAGGGTGGCCCATGTTTCTTTAGGTTGGTTTAAATTCTGAGCACCCGAAA
This sequence comes from Melospiza melodia melodia, assembly GCF_035770615.1. Classification (NCBI taxonomy): domain Eukaryota; kingdom Metazoa; phylum Chordata; class Aves; order Passeriformes; family Passerellidae; genus Melospiza; species Melospiza melodia. The sequence goes on along the minus strand of NW_026948600.1, from coordinate 3,790,176 downwards.
GTTTGAAGCTAAACCATCCACCAGCTGTAGTGTTAGATATGCTGGCATTTGTACTTCCAAAAAGATCCAATTCTTCAGGAGGAGAATGCAAAGAGGTGTTAAGTGATTGGATTAGTAAGCATTGACGATAGCCATCACTCTGACCTGCAGTATACCCTTGTTGCACCGGCAATGTGATGTTTGACATGTTAGACATACATAAGGTTTGATTGTTTATCAAACTGCAAAATTCTCCCGGAGACCACACCGGAAGTCCCACCAGGCATGTTCGAAATGGGTTAGTGACTCCTCCAAGACTAAGACAAAGTGATGATTGGTTAGTTTGATTAGCAGGCGTTACCCATAAATTTTCCCTTGGTTGACTAAAGTGTGTTACTCCTACTGCTTCACTTGCTACAGCATTGAGCAGTATTACAAAAACAAACCTCATTTTTCTTTCTGCTTACTTTGCTTCTCCTTTTCTTCCTTCTGCTTACGTTGTTTTTTCTTTCTTCGCTGTCTTTTCCCTGGTTTGCTAGATTGTCTATTGTAAGGCTGAGTCAATTCTTGAATATACTGATCTAATTCTAAATCAGCATCCTTGCTCACAAGTATAGCACGAGGTAAGTTTGAAGGCAAATCAGCTTTGCAGCGAGCTGCTATGATGCGTGAGGCTTTAGTAATTTCAAATATTCTAAGGTTTTCCTGTAACTTCCACCTAAGATATGCTATAACCACTTGTTCTGCACTCTCAAAGAGCTGTAATCCTGTCCGTCCTGGCAAGCCAGTACTTTGTTCAAGAGCTCTAACCCAGATATGATTTCGAATCCACTTTCCAAAACAAGATGTACACCATAAATATCCCAATGACTTCTGTGAATACCAATAAACCTGATTACAATCTGCACAATGCAAAGCTACCCATGCATAGCATTTATCTTTATCCTTTTTGCAAACATAACAAGGAAGCGAATGTAAGTAAGGACCAGTATAAAATTCTATATCTTCAACCCAAAGCAACCAATTCAATGGTGGTGATCGCAAAGCCTCTTCAGCCTTTTTACTATATGAGGCTAACAGTTCAAGGTCTTTCTTTAACACAAGGTGTATCTTATTTCGTAATCGTAGTTCTTGTTCGTTATCCTCCTCAACAACTATATCCTCCCGAGGGTCCCACAACAGTAAAATTGTTCTAATCATAGAAAATTAATTAGCAATCACTGATACCCCTATTCAAATGAGACCGTTCCCTTTTTTGCCTTCTTCTTCTTATCTGTCTTCAATCTTGCTGCTCCTAATTTCACTGGTCCTGCCACTTTCAAACTTAATTTTTGCAACTTATCAACGCAGCAATCTAATGCTCTATCAGGATCCCCTTGGAAGGGTCCTACAACTGAATGCTGTGTTAAAGGCACTAATTTCCTACACCTTATAGAAACTATACGTGATTTACTTTGAACCTTAATTCTATTTACAATACATTGTATTTCCCATCGATAATAAGCAAGAACCTTCTGTTCAGGAGACTCATAAAGATTTAAAGCTATATATGCGTTTTGCCCCGTTTGTCTCCTTAATTCATCTTGCCAGCTTTTTCCCCACGTATGCTCGTGTTCACAAGTATGACACCACAAATCCCATAATAATGATTGTTCTATCCAAAAAGTTCTTTTACAACCCCCACAACGTAGAGCTATCCAGGCAGCACAATGTGGATTGTGACAGTCAAGGCAATGTAGTTTCGCTGGATCTGTTAAGTGAAAAGTTGATAATGAGTCAATAAAACCAATCAACTCCTGGGCCGTCCGGTAGTGACGTGTCAGTGCTCTGTCCACCGCTTCCGAGTACCCCTTCAATTGTAACAGTAGTGGTCATAGGACTAGAAGCAGTTTCTTCCCCAGTCGCTCCTTGTCTTCGTCCGTAAGGCGATCCACCAGAGACTGCATCAAAAACAGGTTTAGTCCACTTAGCAGGCACCCACAAAGGCCCTGTAGGTGAGGAAACACAAAGATACCCCTGACCCCAATATAATACTTTTGCAGGTTTTTCCCATAATCCTGTACTTGGGTTCTTATACTTAATCCAGACCTCTGTTTCCTTAGTATTTTCCTGACCTGACCTTGGATGATGTTTCATTGCAGGGGGGGTATCATCTTCCCCAAAAATGCATAAATGATTAATCACATACAAAACCTTAGCCAAACATGCTTGTGGATCTGTCAAATCTTGATGTTTTTCAATATACTGCTTAAGGGTACCGTTTGCTCTTTCCTGTAAAGCTTTCCTTAACTGTATCAGTAACTCATACAATCGTTTATTATTCACTTCCTTAATTGCTGCTTCCTCTATTCGTTTGACTACTCCTGCAACATACATAGAGTCTGTGACCACATTTAAAGGCTCCTGTAAGTTGGACACCGCCCATACTACTGCTAACAATTCCAAAGTTTGTAAGCTATCTGCAGAGTCTGCTGTGAGGAGTTGATGCTTCCATTGTCCTTTTTCTTGCCAGGTAACAGCAGCACGCCTTGATTTCTTTCCTGCATCTGTAAAAACTGTAATAGCTCCTTCTATGGGGTTTTCTTCTCTTAAAGGTCGAGTAATCCAGTTCCATTCTGTCATCCATTGCAAAACTCTAGGCACTAATTTACTAGTCTCTACTTTAGCAGGTGACATCAATAATGCTTCTTGTAAATTCTTTGAATTTATCAAGTACCAGTCCAAGGTTTCTTTTTCCATAGGCAATCTAATATTAGCAGGTTCTCTACCATCCACTTCAAGAATTCTGAGACGCCCCTTTTTGATTAATGCAGCCAATTGTTCAATTTTTGAAGATATTGTTTTCTTATGCTGTAGTGGTGGTGATAACCATTCCAACACCCGTATCTCCCCCGTTTTCTTTTGCAACTGAGAGAGAGCACCAAGCAAGTGGCAAGGGCTATTCCAAATAGTAAGGTCAATGGGGTGGTCGAGTTGTCGACGAGACACATACCCTTGCTGTACACAGTTACTAATTTGCTGCAAGGCAAGACGATGCTCCTTTGTCAGGTGTACAGGAGTAGTAGGGTCCACACCTTTTAACAAAGGTCGTAGGGCTTCTAATAAGTGATTTGGTATTCCCACAATAGGCTTCAGCCACTGTAAGTCTCCCAGCAACTTCTGTGCATCATGTAGAGTTTTAATGTCCAATTGTAATTCCAATTTTTGTGGTATCACTATTTGATCCATCAAAGTCCATCCCAAATATTTCCAGGGCTTTGTAGTCTGAATTTTCTCTGCAGCAATAACAAGTGAATATGCAGCAAGAGTATTTTTAATGGTGTTAATCTGTAAAGAGGAGAATGGCTGTTGCTGTGCAAACAAAATATCGTCCATGTAATGATATATTATAGTTGCTGGCCATTTACGACGTAGTGGCTGTAATGCTGCATCAACATAAAGCTGACATAAAGTGGGAGAGTTGCGCATGCCCTGCGGAAGAGATGTCCATTCAAATCTTTTATCTGGTTCCCCACGATTTATTGCTGGTAAAGTAAAAGCAAATCTCTTCATGTCATCAGGATGCAGGCCAATAGTGAAAAAACAATCCTTTAGGTCAATAATTAAAAGTGGCCAGTGTTCTGGGATCATAGCTGGATTTGGAAGACCAGGCTGTAAGGCCCCCATTGGTTCCATTTGGTCATTTACAGCCCTCAAATCATGTATCAAACGATATTTCCCTGATTTCTTTTTGATTACAAAAATAGGTGTATTCCAAGGGCTTGTGGACAGTTGTAGGTGCCCTTTTGCATATTGTTCCTGTACCAATTCATGGGCATGCATAAGACTCTCCCCTTTTAATGGCCATTGCTTAACCATCACCGGTGTATCCGTTTTCCAGGTGAGTGGAATGGGGAAAGTCCAAGCAATGGCAATTACCCCAAAGGGTGCTGATTAGTTAACACCACTCCCAATTGTGTTAAAATGTCCCTTCCAATTAAGCAGGAAACTGTAGGAGGCAGTTGAACAATTGAAAACACAGCAGATATTTGTTGATTCTCAATGCACACAGACAAAGACGGCGACCTGCTTGCCAATGTAAATCCTCCCACTCCTGTGAGCATGTTTGATGAAGGAAATAGAGGCCAATGTTGTGGCCAGGCTTCTGGAGAAATGATGCTAGTATCTGCTCCTGTATCCAATAATCCATAAAGGGTTATGCTTTGATGCCCATAGGTAATTTCAACCTTTTGTTTTGGTCTATTTTGTAAATCCACAGTTAAAAGTGTAACACCAGTAGAGCCAAAACCTTTTTCATCCCGTGTTTGACCAGTAAATGATTGTATTCCCGATGTCATTTGTGACAGTGGTACCAATTGTGCAATGCGTTGTCCTTTTGTAATTTTAATCGGAGGATAAAGGGTGTAAGCCATAATTTGTATTTCCCCTGTAAAGTCCGCATCGATAACACCAGGCAAAACAAATAATCCCAACATAGTTATAGAGGAATGTCCCAGCAATAATGCTCCACATGTTTGTCCATTTAGTATAAGAGGACCCTTTATTCCAGTGGGTATCCTCTCAGGCTGGTTTGTCATTAGTGTGACGTCTACTGCTGCTGATAAATCCAAGCCGAGGCTCCGTGTTGTTGCGGGTTGCAGACAGGAGGTAGCAGCGATGTCACGGCAGCAGCTGGTGTCTCCGATGTCACGGCAGTAACTTGTGTCTGTCCCTCATTGCCGCATCGGTAACACCTGATGAATGGTCTCGAGCCTCTTTACGTGACTGCCAGTGAGCCGCTTTGGAGAGGAGCAAGAGCAGCTAACACCTGATTTTGAGTAGACTATGCTTTTGCAACCCTAATCCTAATTCCTTTAAGGCTTCTGCTATAAATGCCTGTGAAGCTGTTGGCATTAATGCCATTCACTCTAATGCTTCCTCAATAGTCTATTTTGACCCTAAAGTAGCTAACACTCTTTGGGTTGCTGGATTGCTATTTTGCAAAGCACACCTGCTTCAATAGCGCCCTGCAACACCAGCCCGATCTATAGCAGTAGCTGTTCTATCGATAAAATTTCCAAATGATTCTTCCCTTCCTTGCTTAATACCCATATAAGCCGGTAACCCTCCTGGCTCTTTAACCATATCTATTGCAGCACGCACTAACCACATAGACTCTGTAAGTTTATCAGCTCCCGATATCATCTGTGCCTCTGTACGTAAATATGCCCCTAAGCCCATCAGCTCCTCTACTGTCACCCCATGTAATGGGTCTCCCTGGGCTCGTTGTACAGCAACCGATTCATTTACCAACGCGTGCCAATGGGCATAAATAATAACTGCTGATGCTGAGTAAATATCAACCGAACTATTCCTCTTAAATCATTAGGACATAAAACCTGAGTATTAAAAAGATAATCTAACATTTGCTTAACAGGTTCACTTTTTACTCCAAACTGACTAACCGTAGAACGTAGCTGAGTTAACAGCTTCCAATCTAAGGGAGTATATTCTGCTATATTATGCGTAAGGTTCCCCTGTGCATCATACTGTGGTGTGTATGTAACTGGACATGCAAGACTAGAAGCTATTTCCACCGCCTCACCATCCCCCATTTGCATTACTTCTTTTGCCAAAGCAGCCCAAGCTTCCCTCCTCTGTTTAGCCATCTCCCCCCATGGATCACAGTGCGCCCCTGGGATGGGATCTGGCCCTTTAAGGGTGCTATGCTGCTGGCGCTTCGGTGCAGACACCGAGGTTTCGCGCGGGGGGGGCAGTGAAGCAGGGGCTGGCTCGCGCGGGGGAAGCGGGAGCCCCCCCTCCCCCGCTGGAGCTGACAGTGAAACCGGAGCCGGCTCACGCGGAGCCGGCCTGCGGGGGGCAATCCGCCCCCCCGCTGGAGCTGGCTCGGGCGGGGGAGGTGACCCCCCCACCGAAGCTGTAACCGGAGCCGGCTCATTGAGGGGTAGCGGCGGAGGCGAAGCTGGCTTGCTCCTACTCCCACCATCCGACCCGCCTGAAGCTGGTGGCGGAGGCAAAGCTGGTTTGCTCCTACCCCCACCATCCGACTCGCCCTCCCCCTCTGACAGAAAACGTGCAGACGGTTCCGCTGCGCCTATAGAGAAATCCTCCACACCACTTTGCTGGGGACTCTTAGGCATAAGTACCTTAGTTACAGAGGGTGCCAGGGGATCGTCCTCACGACCATACTCTATATTCCTCTTATGAGCTTCTGTTGCCCTTTCTGCTGCCTTTCTCTCAGAGACCTGCTGAAGTAACGTGTTATACACCACCCGCCATAACTTCCCAAATTTCTTTGCTGACTTATCATCGTCTAGTACTGTATCCCACAATATTTCCCCAAACTTTCTCCACTCTGATAACTCATGAACTGTATGAGGATTAGAAAAGATACCCTTAGCATGGCCATAAGCTAATAACCCTGGTAACTCCTTTTTTAAATCTATCCCTTTTATCCCACGCCGCTCTAAATAGGCGGTAAATAAATCATATGCCGCTTGCCTATCCATACCTATTAATCAGCGCGCGCTGTTGCAGCTCTCCAGGCTCCGGCGGACACGTATTGGCTTAAGTCACCGTTGTGAACCTTAAGGGTGCTTCAAATTCCGGCACCGTCCCGGCTGCTGGGACCCAAACCCAACTTCCGGACCGTGGCGTAATCCCTTTTTCTTTTAATCCGAGAAAAAGGGCAGAGATTCGGTTATGCCCGCATTCTCCACCATTTGTCGACGGAAGGGAACCAGGACATCATTTTGATCATCACAGGCTCAATTTTATTGATCAGTACGGCGGGTTAAATACAGTTAATAATGAGCTTCATACATATTGCAAAAGTTAAGCTCAGGATTGGTCAGCTTACATATCAGCACCTACGCCTACTTCTACATTCCTATGGTTCTACTTTTGATACTTTCTACATATTCTTAGGATGTATTCAGGACTAATCTCAACTCCCTATCCTCATGTTGCAGCAAGGTCACTGCTGACTCTTCCTTTCAGCTTGCTGACTGCTGACTTTTCTCCTTCAGCTTAACCAGTGGCATTATATCAGTGTGGCCTTTCTCAGCTAACCAATTATTAATAATGCTCTCCACAGGGAACTGTGAGGGGGGGCGGGGCAGAGTGGCCTCATCAGTGACCTCACACAGCTGCTCTGTGATGTCACACAGCCACCTGTGATGTCACACACCCCCATGTGATGTCACAGATCCAAGTCTATGATGTCATCTGTGATGTCATACAGCAGTGTTGTGATGTCACAGAAGACGGTGATGTCACAAAGTCAGCATATGGTGTCACAATCTGTTCTGTGATGTCACAGCCTGCTCTGTGATTTTAGACAGCCACCTGGTGATGTCACAACCCACTTTCTGGTGCCACAGATCCACACTCTATGACGGCAGGGTTTGCTCTATGGCCTCACACCCTCCTCTGTGACATTACAGCCAGCTCTGTGATGTCACAATCCCCTCAGTGATGTTAAAAAACCCTCAAGAACTCAATTACACTGAAACAGTGAAGTGTCTTGTTTGAAAGAGATCCCTGTCAGGGGCACAACTGAGAAAGTGTCCCCAGGTTCCAGTCAGAGCAGAACACTGGAGGCAGTGATGACAGCTGGGGACAAGCAAGGCAAAGGTGTCTCTGGTGCTGAACAAACCTGGAAGTGGTTCAGGAATGCAAAGGGCATTCCTGAACCACTCAGGGCTCAGGGACAGGATCTGCCTAAACCCCAGCCCCTGGCCTGGCAGATCCTGTCCCTCCCTCATTGCTCAGGACTCTTCCTGGGATGGGCACTGGCATGTGGGGATGTGCAATGGCAAGGGCAGGAGCATGGGGCGGCCCCTGCCAGGCTGCTGAGCAGGGACAAGGAGGCAATGAGGCCCCAGCCCTGCAAGGGTCACTTGTCCCTTCATGGCCTCAGGCCCAGGGCCAGCAGCCATGGCCAAAATGTTGCCCAAAGTTGGCTCTGGCAGGGCTGTCTTGCAGCTGCTGCCCATTCCTGTGCCCTGTGCAGCCCAGGTTGTCCCACCGTGTCCCTGCCCTGCGCCTCTGTCTCTGCAGGCTGTCGGCATCCCCCGGCTGCCCCACCTGGCTGGGCCCTTCCTTTGCTGACAGCTCTGCCTCCTGCCTGCCTCTGCCTGCCCACACAGAGCCTGGGGCTGATACCGAAAGGGTTAATTCAATTTTTACTGTCTCTGTGAACTTTTAGCACAGGAACAAGGCATTCAGCAGCTACTTTCCCAGCACGGATGTTTGGAAGAGAAGACATCTGGCTCAAGATTGCAGTGATAGAAAAAACGACTGAACCTGGGAACTTGGGGTGGGTTTTATAGTAATGGGTAAACTGTAATACACATTTAGTGGTACTGGTAGAATTACATGTCCACATAAGGTTAGGAGTTATCCCTCACTAGACCTCAGGGCTGAATAAATGATACCCACTTAAATAGCAAATTAGTGTTAATACTTATTCTGGTATTTTGGATATTTGGTGATGGCGAGGCCTCACAGAACCAAGGAGTCAGCTGTGACACTGTGCAAACTCATGGAACAAAGGGTCCATTTTGACACAGTAGAACCCCATGGAACCAAAATCCATTTTGGCACATTGGAGCTACATTGAACCAATGGTGCATTGTGATATTGCAGATCCAAGGAGAACATTGTGACACTGAGAAACCTCTTGGTGACCATTTTGACCAGCAAGGCCTCATGGAACCAAGGGTCCCTTGTTAAACTGTGTGGCCTCATGGGACCATGAGCCATTGTGGCACAGCATGGCCACGTGGAGCCAAGGGGCCACTGTGACACTGTGGATCCAAGGAGACCATTGAGACTGAGGAACCTCATGGAACCAAGAGTCCATTGTCACACTGTGGGGCCCTGTGGAACCAAGGGGAGCACAGTGACTTTGTGTGGCCTCATGGAACAATGGAGACTATTCTGACACTTTGGGACCCACTGGAACCAAGAGGCCATTAGAGCATGGGAGGGCCTCATGGAACCAAGGGGACTACAGTAAACACTGTGGGCCTCCATGGGATGAAGCATCCAGTGGAACCAAAGGTCCATTGTGACACAGCAGGGCCTCATGGAACCATGAAGGCCATTTTTACACCTTGAGGCCTTGTAGAACCAAATGGCCATCGTTGCACTTCAGGGCCTTGTGGAGCGAAGGGGACCACAGTGACACTGTGGGGCTCAGTGAAACCAATGCTCTGTTGTGATACTGCAAGGCCTTATGGAATCATGGAGACCACTGTGACACCAAAACACTGAAACAAGGGGGCATTGTGACCATACAAGGCCTCATGGAAGCAAGGAACCATTGTGACACTATGGAGTGTTGGCAGGCCAAGGGGCAGTTGTCACACTGTGTGACACCATGGAACAAAGGAGTCCATTGTGACACTACGGGGCCCCATGAAACTAAGGATTCATGGAACAGCGCTGGACCCCATGGAACCAAATGTCCATGGTGACACTGTGAGACCTCATGGAATTCTGGAGGCCATTCTGACACTTTTAGGCCTCGTGGAATCAAGAGGCTCTGCAGGGACTCATGGAACCAAGGAGACCTTTCTGACATTGTGAGTCCTCATGGAACCAAGGGTCCAGTGTGACACCATGGAACCAAGGAGACTGTTGCTGGCAGTATAAAAGCTCATGGAATCAAAAGTCCATTGTCACATTGTGGGGCCTCATTGAAACATTGAGACCATTATGACACTTCAGGACCCACTGGAACCAAGGGGTCATTGTGTCACCACAGGTCTCATACAACCAAGGCAACCGCTGTGACGCTGCAAGGTCTCATGGAAGCAAGGGGCCATTGTAACACTGTGGGTACCCATGGAAGCAAGGGGCCGTTGTAACACATCCAGGCCTGGTGGACCGAAGGGGCCATTGTGACCCTGAGGAACCCAGTAGAACCAAGGGGCCAATTTGAGACTCTGAGGCCTCATGGAACCAATGGGCCGTTGTGGCATTGCACAGTCCCATGGAAACAAGGAAACCAATTTGACCCTGCAAGGCCTCATGGAAGCAAGGGGCCATTGTGCCAATGTGGAGCCAAGGAGACCATTGTTACATCACTGGGCCTCATGGAAACAAAGATCTGTTGTGATTTGACAGGGCCTCATGGAATCAAGGGGCAATTGTGATGCTGCAGGGCCCCAAGGATCCAAGAACATGAAGCATGTCTGGTTGGCTGGGCCTCCTGGGGGCTGCCTGACTGGCCCAGATGACCTTGGCATGTTGAGGGTCACTTCTCATCTGCCCCTGGAGTTCTGTGCTTTCCTTCCTGTGGGAAAGAATCGTCCTTCTCCTTTGAAATGGGAGGAGGTTCATGGCCAAAATTGGGATTCCTCCTCCAAATTTGATTATGTTCCCATATGAAACTTGCCAGGACAGACAGCTCTGGCTGGCCTTGGCCTCTTGGGAGCCACTTCTCATCTGCCTTCAAAACACTGGAAACCTGTGCTTTTCTTCCCATGGAAAAGAACATCTTTAAAGTCCAGGCATCCATGGCCAAAATTGAGAATCCACCTTCAAAATTCCTTATATCCAAGGATAGCTCCCAGACAAAAGCTTCCAGGGCTGTCCAGGTTCCTTTGACTTCCTGAGGGCCAGCTCTCATCTGCCTTTGAAACACTGGGGCTCTTTACTTTCCTTCCTGTGGAAAAGAACTGTCCTGCTCGTCCTGATGTCCATTGACAAAAGTGGGGTTTGGGCTCACAGTTTCTATCTCTCCAAGGATTCTTCCCTGACAGCAGATCTGGCTGGCCTTGGCCTCCTTGGGGCTGCCTCTAATCAGCCTTTGAAACACTGGGACTCCACCCTATCCTTCCTATAGAGAACTCTCATTCCAGTCCAGGAACCCATGGCTGAAATGGAATTCCACCCCCAAAACTCCCCATATATCCAAAGGCTGCTTTCAGACAAAAGCTGCAAGGACAGACAGGTCTGGCTGGCCTTGGCCTCTGGTGACCGCTTCTCATCTGCCTTCAAAATCCTGGGGTTCTGTGGTTTCCTTCCTGTAGAAAAGAACTGTCCCTCTTTTCCAGGTGCTCTTGGCATCAGGCATTTGACCACTGTATAGGGACACAGGAGCTCTGTGCTCAGTGGGGTGGAGACTGAAGAGAGCAGAGGAGAGCCCTGGGAGGGACTGAAGGGTGGTTTCAGAGATGGTGGATCCTTTTGACATAGTAGGGAACAGCTGGAGAAAAGAAGAATTATTGCCAAGTTGGGGAGGCCCAGACTGGAAGCAAAGAGAAAGGAATTTCCCTGCCAGGGCAGGGCTGTGGTGCAGCAGGTCCCCAGCAGGAGCTTGGAGCAGCCTAAGGCTTTGTGTGGGCAGGCAGAGGCAGGCAGGAGGCAGAGCTGTCAGCAAAGGAAGGGCCCAGCCAGGTGGGGCAGCCGGGGGATGCCGACAGCCTGCAGGGACAGAGGCGCAGGGCAGGGACACGGTGGGACAGCCTGGGCTGCACAGGGCACAGGAATGGGCAGCAGCTGCAAGACAGCCCTGCCAGAGCCAACTTTGGGCAACATTTTGGCCATGGCTGCTGGCCCTGGGCCTGAGGCCATGAAGGGACAAGTGACCCTTGCAGGGCTGGGGCCTCATTGCCTCCTTGTCCCTGCTCAGCAGCCTGGCAGGGGCCGCCCCATGCTCCTGCCCTTGCCATTGCACATCCCCACATGCCAGTGCCCATCCCAGGAAGAGTCCTGAGCAAGGAGGGAGGAACAGCATCTGCCAGGCCAGGGGCTGGGGCTCAGGCCTTGGCCCTATGCATTCATGAAACACATCCAGGTGTGCTCAGTATCAGAGACACCTTTGCCTTGCTTGTCCCCAGCTTCCATCACTGACTGCAGTGTTCTGCTCTGACTGGAACCTGGGGACACTTTCTCAGTTGTGTCCCTGACAGCGATCTCTTCAAAGTCCAAGAAACTTCAGTGTTTCAATGTAACTGAGTTCTTGAGTGTTCTATGAGATCACAGAGCTGGCTGTGATGTCACAGAGTAGGGTGTAATGCCTTAGAGCAGACTGTGCCATCATAGAGTGTGGCTCTGTGGCATCAAAGAGTGGGTTGTAACATCACCAGGTGGCGGTGTAATATCATAGAGCAGGCTGTGACATCACAGAACAGACTGTGACATCACAGGATAACTTTGTGACATAGCAGTCTTCTGTGACATCACAACACTGCTGTATGACATCACAGGGTGGCATCATAGAGTTGGATCTGTGGTATCACATGTTTTGCGTCATCTCAGGAGGCTTTGTGACATCACAGGGGCAGTGTGACATGGCAGAGATGTCCATGTGACATCAAGGCGGGCATTGTGATGTCACAGGGGTAGTATGATATCACAGATATAGCTGTGTGACATCACAGAGTCTGTGTGACATTACAGGGGCTGTGTGACACCACAGGAAGTCTATGTGACATCACAGAGGGGTGTGTGACATCACAGGAGGCTGTGTGAGGTCACTGGGGAGGTCACTCTGCCCCAGCCCCCCTCACAGTTCCCCCCAGAGCAGTCCAACCCTGCTCGTGCACAGTGGGGTCCCCTGTCATCCCAGGTCCCCCCGCCCCTGGCCCCGCAGCCTCCCCCAGAGGATGTTCCATGAGATCGACCCCAGAACCTGACACGGGGACGGGGGGCTGGGCCCTGGGGGTGGCACAGGGGGACTGGGACTCTCCGGCAGCGTCCCTGTGTCCCCAGGGCCAGAGCCTGGGCCAGGGCTCCTTCACCCTGCTACCAACGAGGCCTTGAGAACGCTGAAAAAATCTGCAGCAAGAGATCAGATAAAGCCAGATTTAATATTACGGGACAGCAGCACAAAGTTCCTTGGCAAGAGTCACTCTGCTCCTGACTGGACCCTTCAGGCACAGCACGGAAACAAAGCAACAACAAAACCAAACCAAATCCAGGCAATCAAGCCAGAAGTGAGCCAAGAACTGTCCCTGTATGTGTGACACAAAGACAGTGAGGGCAAGGATAAAAGGAACACGAGCTAAAAGCTTAACAAAGGTCAAATTAATAGGACTGAACTTATACCTTAACTTTAACTGATACCTTAAACTTCACAATATAGCAGAAGAACAGCACTTAACAGTACTTACCCTAAGTTATAACATAGGACTTTGCAATTTAACAGAAGAATAACATTTATTAATATTTCACTTAGTAATAACTTATATTAAACATAGTAACTTAGAAAAAGAACAACTCTGAGAAGCATTTGACTTAGACCTTGTGATTTAACCTCACTTACAGGCATGATTGACTCAGCAATCCAAGGCACTCAAACCCCTCAGAGAGCAGCATTTCTGCCACATTTCTCCAGCACAGGCACTCCTGTGTGCACACAGACACAAAGAGTCAGTGCAAGGCACCTGTGAGAAATTCCCCTGAGGGCAGGCAATGCTCCCTGTGGATCCTTTGGCATCTCCCCAGCGGGTGAAGGGTTGAGCCTGGAGGAGTGGGGGGATCGGCCCAGGCTCTGTCGTTGTTCGGGATCAGTGAGTGCAGCAAACGGGAGAGTTCCCGGCTGGGAGAGGCCCCACTCATAGGGAGTCGCTGGCCCAGGAGAGCTCCAAGGGCTCCTTTTGGAGCGCTGTTTGCAGGGCCCCAAGAGAGGGGCTTCAGTCCCAGCAATGGCTCATCCTGGCCACACTTGGCACCAACAGCTTTCTTTGGATGGGTGAGAACAGGGATGTTGTGCCACTGAGGGAACAAAAACAGTTCCCAGGGCTGGTCCTACAGAAACCAGGAGCTGGTTGGGCAGCAGCACTGCCTGGAGCAGACAGTGTTTGTGATGAGTGGCAGAGGAGCTGAGCCCAGGGGCTGTTGGCCAAGGCCGAGGCCCAAGGAGCATTTCTCAGCTGTCAGGGCAGCCTGAGATGGAGAGGGGGGAATGCAGCAGCACAGGGCCATGGAACCAAGGGACGATTGTGACACTGTGGGGCCTTGTGACACCAAGGAACGAGTGTGACACTGTGGGGTCCTGTGAGACCAAGGGACCATTGTGACACTGTGGGGCCCTGTGAGACCAAGGGGCCATTGTGACACTGTGGGGCCTCATGGAATCACGGAGAGCACTGTGACATTGCTGGTCCTCATGCAACCAAGGGGACTGTACTGATGCTGTGTGACTCCATGAAATGTAGGGGTCATTGTCACACTGAGAGGCTCCATCAAACTAAGGATCCATTTGTGACACCATAGGGCCTCATGGAACTGTGGAGACCATTGTGACACTTTGGCGTGTCTTGGAACCAAGAGGCCATTGTGACACTGCAAGATTCAATAGAGCCAAAGGTCTATTGTGACATTGCAGGGCCTCATGGAATCATGGAGACACCATTAAGACACTTCACAGCCTCATAGAACCAAGGAGACCGTTGTGACACTAAAGGGCACCATGGAGTCGTGGAGACCATTGTGACACTGAGGGGACTCATGGAAGCATGGAGACCATTTTGACACTAAGAGGATCCATGGAATAAGCAAAGCATTGTGACACTGTGAGGCCGCATGGAACCAGTGAGACCATTGTGGCCCTGGGGGTCCCCACAGAACCAAGAGGACCATTGAGATACTCTGGGGCCTCGTGAAACCAAGAGGCCTTTGTGACACTGCAGGACTGCATGGAAACAAAGGTCTATTGTGACATTGCAGGGCCTCATGACATCAGTGGTCCATTGTGACACTGGGAAACCAAAAGAGACCATTGTGACACTGCAGGGCTGCATGGAACCAAGGGGCCATTTTGACATTGTGGAACTCCATTGAACCCAGGGTTCATTGTGACCCTGCAGGGATGTGTGGAACCAAAGATCCAGAGTGACACTGAGTGGCCTCCTGTAATCAATGGTCCATTGTGACACTGTGGAGACAAAGGAGATCATTGTGACACTGCAAACCCCCAGGGTCCAAAAGTCCATTGTGACATTGCAGGCCTCATGTAATAGAGGAGTCGCGTGACATTGTGGGGCACATGGAACCATGGAGGCCATTGTGACACTGCAAGGCCTCATGGAATCATTGGGACCATCGTGAAACTGTGGGGCCTTATGGAACCTAGGGGCCATTGTGACATTGTTGGACCCCATCAAACCAAAGGGTCCATTGTGTTACTGCTGGACCCCATGGAAACAAGTCACAATTATGTCACTGTTGGACCTCATTGATCGAAGGCACCATTGTGACACTATGGGGCCCCACAAAACCAAGGGAACACAGAACAGATCTGGCTGGTTTGGCCTCCCAGGGTTCCCTACACTGGTCCAGATGACCTTGGCATGTTGAGGGTCTCTCCTCATCTGCTACTGAAGCACTGGGGCTCCATGCTTTCCTTCCTATGGAAAAGATCTCTCCTTCTTCTCCGGGCACCCCTGGCCAGAATTGGGATTTCACCTCAAAATTTCCATATATACAGGGATTGTTCGCATGGGAATATTGCCAGGACAAGTCGGGCTGGTAATGGTTTCACAAGGGTCACGTCTCACCTGTCCCCAAAGCACTGTGGAAGGCTCTGTTCTCTCTTTCCTATGAGAAAGAACCATCCCGCTTCTCCAGGAACCCATGGCTGATAGGGCTTCCACCTAAATGAGCCTTGCTTGCTCTTATCCTATGCAAGCTGTTACAGCTCCAGAGCTCAGTCTCCAAGGGGACTGGGTGCTAGAAGCCAGCTCGCTCTCAGACCAAGGCCGCGGGACAGCCCTAGCAAGCAGGGAATATATAGCTCTTAGTGATTAGGCAGCTCTTATGATTTCAAGCTCTTTGCTTGCTAGGTAGCTTTTCCCTTGGCCTAAGGCTCCAGCAGACGGTAGAGAGAGGAGAAGCAGAAGACGCTGGCTGTTCTACGAGTATGGCTTTATTGGAGGGTCCGTGAAGGGTCTCAGCTCTTCTTCTTCCGAGTTAGTAGGGGTAGAGTATGCTGCTTTTATACCCTTGGCCCGGATCCAATCCTGACCAATGGCAAAGGTGTTAGAGTGACCATAAGTGACCAATAGTAGGGTTAACAACATATTGCCTTACATGGCTATAGGGATAAGGTACAAGGCGGATGTCCCTGGATTCAGGAAACTTCTTTGCCGCTGTGTCAGCATTCTATTCTCCAAGGGGCCCTGGCTAAACCTGAGGGGTTTACTACAACTCCACTTTCTGTTTTACAAAAAATGCATTCGCGAGAGTTCTTTTGAAACAGTGAACAAGACACAAGAACATAGCTAACACAGTAAAAATTACAAGGAGAATCAACAACAATCCCTTAACTAAAGATGCAGCCCATCCTGTTAGTCCCTATTGCCCGAAAAGTTCATTGACCCAATCTGGGTTTCTTTCTACTTTCAAGTCCTTCACGAGATCTTTCAGTTTCTGGATGTTCGCATGGACGGACTCCGAACACAAAGAGAGGTTGAAGCAGCACATTCCTTCGATGTCCTCACATCCATGTCCGTGGGCAAGCAGCAGGAAGTTGATTGCTGCTCGGTTTTGGAATGAAGCTTGTCTTGTGGTTTCTTCTTCCTTTAAGAGATCACTTAAGGCTGCTGATGTGGCATTAGCTTGTTTACTGAGCCAGCACCCAAAGTGATTGATTTCACCGAGGGCTTTAGCTGCAGCTACCCAGGGTAAAAACAGAGAGACAGCAATCTTTTTTGGTCTGTTCCAATCATATAATCTCGGATCACAATTTTCATCGAATTCAGTGTAGGACCTTTTTTCACGTTTTGATTCTCTTTCTTTTTTCCAATTATGTAACAGGGTGATATTTGGAGTAAGGGTAGAAAGTTTTCCCAGAGTACAGGGACCTCCCTGGAGTTGGGAGGGGATCCCTGCCCATACTCTATCACCACAGATGAGAAACATTCCCTTGGGTAGTACTTTGGGATGGAGAGAGGACACAGAAATTACACGAGCTGTGTAATTGCACCAATCATGAGGGTTATAGGCTTTGTTAACTGGTGGTACATCTCTTTGATATGTGTTTTTGTGTTGGTCAATTTCTGGCCAATCATTTTTCGGACGCCTCAAGTAAAATTTGACACAATATGTGGCCTTGGAGGATCCCAATAGATCCAATTCTTGGGGTTCCTCTCGAGCATCTGGCAGAATTTTTGTCCACTCATCCCAAGCATCAGCCCCATTGGGTCTCTTACCTGTGGTGCAGAGAACCTCTGAGTTCTGGAAAGGCCAATCGTCTGCTATAAAGGGAATTCCTACTAGACATGTAGAAAGTGGATTATCAATGCTTCCCATAGACAAGCACATGTTGTCTTGTTTTAATGTTTTTGCTGAGGTTACCCAAACATTATGGCTGGGCTGTGGACTAATCCAGCCGAAGGCACGCGGTACGGTGTAGAGCATCCAGGCAGCGGTGAGGACAGCACCGGAGATATTTTTCATCTTTGGGCAGGATTAGGGCTTCTGATAGGGAATATAAGCACAATTTGTTATCTTTATGATGAGAGAGATTTCTGCCTTGTTCTTTTCTGTGTTCCTCTCCTCCCCCCACTTTTTCTTTTAATTTCTAAGCTGCACTACGGGAAGAGGACCGGGTAGAAGGTTATGAGGTTTTAAGGTTAGGGAAAGGGAATAATAAGGCTTTTTACAATACAACACACAGGGTAATAACACATAATTCAGAGAACACTTTTTTGTTAAGGCTATCTGTGGCCTATTACAGCAGACTGTTATTTAACTTTCTGTTTTGTCTGCTGCCTTGTAATGGGGCGGTCTGTTCTTGTGTTTGTGGGTGTTTGACGACGCCTTCGTCTCCAGGCTGAGCTGGTTTGGTTTTGAGGTGGTCTTGTGTTTGCCTCAGGAGAGTTCTTGTCCTCGTCTGTAGTAGTGTTCGCTGTGCCTAAGTATGGTTTTTACGTATTTTCCTGGGTACCACCTTAGACCTGATGGTAGTAGCACGCATGCATAACCTCTTCCCCAGGTAATCAATGGATAAGGCCCTGAAATTTGGTGTGTTTCAGGGTCTTTCACGAGCACAGGTGGTTTCTCTGTGAGCTTTGCTTGTGTGGTATTCGCAAAGTGGTGAAGTATTGGTGGGTCAGGCTCTGACGCTGTGCAGTTCAGGAAGTTGATGACATAGAGAGCCTTGCAAAGTCTCTCCACTGGAGATCTGATTTTCGTGTCCCTGTTCTGTTGCTCGAGGACTCTTTTGGGGTTTACAGGTATGCCCATCTTGTGTGCTATGCCCCATTCATTGAAGAACTCCTTCAACTTGTGGGAGGTATAAGCTGGCCCACTATCTGTTTTAATCTCCTTTGGTACACCCAGGGTGGCAAAAGCGAGGAGGAAGTGTTTTATTGTGTGCATGGTCTTTTCTCCTGCATGTGATGATGCAAACACTGCTCCTGAGAACATGTCGACCGAAACATGCACGTACTTTGACCTTCCAAAAGGGTGCATAGTGAGTTACATCTGTCTGCCACAGCTGACAGCTATTCAGACCTCGGGGATTGACTCCCATACCCATTGATGGTATCTGGTAGTTTTGACAGTTTGGACAGGTAGCCACGATAGCTTTTGCCTGATCCTTTGAGAGCTTAAACATTCTCATAAGGGCAGGTACATTTTGATGAAAGAACGCGTGTGACAGCTTTGCCTGAGCAAAGATGTTAGGAACATTAGCAGTTTCTGCTGCCATTGCTAATGCATCTGCTTTCCTGTTGCCTTCTGCAACAACACCTGGGAGGTCCGTGTGAGACCTCACATGCATTATGTGATAAGGTTGTTTTCTGTGGGATATCAATTGTATTAATTTAGAGAGCAGGTGGTATAACTTTGGGTTAGATACCTCTTTGAGAAGAGCATGTTCTGCTCTCATAGCTATTCCCGCAACATAAGCTAAATCTGTGACCAGATTGAAAGGCTCGTTTTTAAATTTTTCAAAGGCTCTGATGAGAGCTGCTAATTCTGCGATCTGTGGCGATCCTTCTACTGTCTGTACATCAGATTGCCATTCTTGTGTTTGGGGGTCTCTCCAAGTAATCACCGACTTGTGGGATGACCCTGAGCCATCTGTAAATAGAGTTAGAGCCTTGAGAAGATTTCTACTTTGGATTCGTTTTGGAATCAAATGAAAAGTTTCATTCTGGTTGAAAAGCTTGTGTTCTGGGATGTTTGATGAAGTTTGACCTGTATAACTGTCCAGAGCAAACTGTAGACTCGCATTGGTCTTGATCAAATCCTCAAAGTCTTTAAGGGTTATTGGCAAATATATGCATTCAAAATCACAACCTGAAAGGGAGCAAAGGTGGGTCTTCTCTCCTTTGTGCGAAAGGCCGCACTCAATGGTAGGCTTGGATGGTCTCATGACTTGTGCCCACATAGCTACAGGGTTGAGAGGAATCTGTTCCCTGTGATTCTTTGGGAGTAAAAATGCCTGAGCTATTGGAGTTCCCTTAGAAAGAAAAAATGGTAAGTCTATGCAGTATACCTGCACAAGGATGTCTTGTCCCGGCTGCACTGTCAGCACTTCCGGAACAATGAAGATTTCCTTCGAAGTATTAATAGAATCACCCATAATTAAAATGTCTGAAGAACTCCCTTTAGGTCTATATTTTCCTGTAGGAACATGGTGAACATTCTTATCATTAAAGTCAATGGACAAAGCAGTTACCAGTTGCCAGCGGGTACCCATCTGGGTTGTCCCGTGGGTTGGGGCTTCTCCTTTGGGTCTGGAGCAGCCTGGGTATGTGCGTGATTGGGTCTTGGTGGCCTTTGATTTGCATTCTGTGCCCGAAGGTTGAACGGGCACCTCAAGGAGTTTAAAGGACGCGATTGATAGCGTTGCTGATGTTGGGGTCTTTGATTATAATTCCGATGGTATCGGGGGGGTGTTCTCTCCAGGCAGTCCTTTATATAATGTCCTAGCTCTCCACAGTGATAGCATTTAGCTTGTTCTTTAGAGGTTATGACTGCATATGCACCAGAAACTCCCTCAGCAATACCCTTAGCAACTGCTTGGGCCACTGTATTTTCAGTGCACATGTGACGTGTACAGCATTCTAGCATTTGCTCTATAGTGAGGTCTGTATCCACGGGTAAAGACTTCAAAATGGCCTTACATTTCTCATTTGAGTTGCTGAAAGCAAGCTTACATAAGAGTTCCTTTCTTGCCTCAGTACTCTCTATTTGTTTCTCCAAAGCATCTCTATGTCTGTCCACAAACTTTATAAATAAAGTTTTCTTCAATGCCTTGTTTTATAGTAGAAAAATGCATTGTTGGCATTGACTCATCCTGCATAAGAAGCAAGGAGGTTTTTGCTGCGATTGCTACATCCTGCAGCGCTTCTTTATTCAGAGTTTCCATTTGTTCTGCTGGCGTTTGAAAGTCTCCTTCACCGGCCAATTGTTCAACTGTGAAGTTGGTCTTAGTAGCATCGGCAGTATATGAATCTGATAACGTTTTTAAGTGTTTCTTCCAATGCCTATCCCATAACAAATATTCTGCCGGTGACAGAAGGCATTGTGAAATATTTTTTACATTGTGAGGAAGCAAGACATGTGCAGAGAACATGGCTTCTAGGAAATTTCTAAAGGTATGTGAACTACGTCCATGTTCCTTGGCTATATTTCTCAATTGTACGAGTTGCTTATTAGAAATTGGTTTCCATGTCTTGACATTAGATTCTCCACCATTCCTTCCTTGCTTATATTCAACTGGAAAGGCTGTGATTTTCTGTGCTAGGTCCCAGTTCCCAGACTTTGTAGCTTCTATCTTAATAAGAGCCCACAGGTCTATATTAATCGCATCAAAATCAGATTCATCAGAAGAGCTCTCATTGTCTGAGGAATGCTGTGAGGGATATGCTACCCGTGAATTCCTTTTTTTTTTTCGTTTAGAAGCATTTTTCATGGTTTTCAGTGACTGGTCAGAAGTTGGCGCTATTGGATGAGGGGTGGCAGCACAGCAGGGACCGGATTGGGTGGGGGGGTGACGCCACAGGTGGTCTCTGATCCGTTCGGGTGGCAGGAGGGTTGGGTCAGGGGTTGGAGGGACGGGTGGGGGCAGGGGGGGTATGGGGGCTGTGGATGCACGCCTGGGGGTTTGGGGGTACGCAAGCAATGCCACTGGTTTGGGGTAGTACAGGTATAGGGTGAGTTGGTGTTACTGCACATGTGTGCGGCTCGGCGCAGGAGGACAGGGTGAGGGCATGGCTCGGGAAAGCGGCGGGAGGGGTCGGGAGGGCCGGGGCGGTCTCGGCGGGGGCGGGAGCGGGGGCGGTGACGGCGGGGAGGGCGGTCGCGGGGGCGGGGGGGAGCAGCGCAGGGTTGGGTGGGGTGGCGGCGATAACGGGACCGGGGAACGCGGCAGGCGCGGCGGGGGGAGCGGGGGGCAGGGCGGGGGCAGCAGCGGGAGCGGGGGATACCGCGACGGAACAAGCGGGGGCAGGTGAACGGCGGCGCGGGGGTAGGGGGGACCGGAATCGCGGCGGCGGGAGGCGGCAACGGCAGCACGGGCGCGGGGGGAGGGAGGAGGGGGTAGAGCGGCGCACAGGGAGGGGTGGTCGCAGCGGAAGGTACGGCGGCAGGGACAGGGAACGGGGCCCCCGGGGCCGGACACGGGAAGGAAGCGGGGCCGGGGAGATGGGGGGCTGCAGGAAGCGGGGAGTTGGGCAGCGAGGGTACCGCGAGGGGGGGGAATGTGGGGGGGGGGGGGGGGGCTGCTTGACTTCTGCCTGCGAAATGTGCGAAATGGGATCAGCAGGAAGCACTGCAGGGGCCAGCGACTCTCTGGCCTGCAAGGCACATTCTTCTGTTATCTTATGAGTACAATTAGCATATGAAGAGGAAAGATCTGTTAGTTAATAACTTTTTTCAGAGTTCGATTTTTCAATCGTTTTTGTTATTGTATGAAATAAAGGTAAGAAGTCAGTAACAGAAAAGTCCTGTTTTGTTTGAGACATACAAATGGTGTTTCCAACTGCATCCCAAAAGGAATATTCAGTAATTGTGGTCTTATCAGTTTCAGGGAAATTCAGCACAATCCAAGATACAAATTTTTTAAAAGTCTTTTTTGACAGACTATAGAAAAAGTGAAATTGTTAACAGATAAGGTTTCTACAATGGTTAAATATAACTCTCTCTCACGTGTTGTTAGTCTTAGGGTGCTTAAAAAAGTACCCATGATTTTTCAAGCCCTTTCAACAGAAAAACAAGAAAAAAAAGAAAAAAAAAAAAAAAAGAAAAAGGTTTTTAGAGCACCCAAAGGTATGCACGCAATCTTAATACTTACGTCCTTTGGGGTCAGCGGTCTGTGGAAGGGTGTCTGCTCCTCAATTCTCCTCAGACTTTATCTCGTCCAGATGTTTCTTGAGGGTCAAATTGAGCCTTCCGCAGAGACGATTTTCTAAAACGAAAAGTCCTTTCACAGAAGGAGAGGCTTCCCGAACAGGCAATAACAGGAGGCCCTGAAAGGCTCCGATGCTCCGGTGACGCTTCGCTCCTGGGGGCCAGGGTCCGACGACACGTTTGGGCCGCCACTTAAATGAGCCTTGCTTGCTCTTATCCTAGGCAAGCTGTTACAGCTCCAGAGTTCAGTCCCCAAGGGGACTGGGTGCTAGAAGCCAGCTCGCTCTCAGACCAAGCCACGGGACAGCCCTAGCAAGCAGGGAATATCCAGCTCTTAGTGATTAGGCAGCTCTTATGATTTCAAGCTCTTTGCTTGCTAGGTAGCTTTTCCCTTGGCCTAAGGCTCCAGCAGACGGTAGAGAGAGGAGAAGCAGAAGAAGCTGGCTGTTCCACGAGTATGGCTTTATTGGAGGGTCCGTGAAGGGTCTCAGCTCTTCTTCTTCCGAGTTAGTAAGGGTAGAGTATGCTACTTTTATACCCTTGGCCCGGATCCAATCCTGACCAATGGCAAAGGTGTTAGAGTGACCATAAGTGACCAATAGTAGGGTTAACAACATATTGCCTTTCATGGCTATAGGGATAAGGTACAAGGCGGATGTCCCTGGATTCAGGAAACTTCTTTGCCGCTGTGTCAGCATTCTATTCTCCAAGGGGCCCTGGCTAAACCTGAGGGGTTTACTACACACCATCATAGAGGGGATTCTCTGACATGTCAGTGCAGGCTGTGACATCATGGCATGGCTGTGTGACATCATAGAGCTGGCTGTGAGGCCAAAGTGTGTGCTGTGACATTACAGAGTGGCAGTATGACATCACAGAGAGGATCTGGTGACATCACTGAGGGGGTTGTGACATCACAGAGCTGGCTGTGCGTAGTGGTTTGAGAGGAAGAAGGCTTTCAGGGATATGCTGTGGTCACCAATAGGTGTTCAGATTTTAATATTGGCACCTGAGGACAATGCATACACCTCTGCGAACACAGGGGTTAAAAAACAGAGCACTCCCATGGGAACTTCTCTTGGTTTTCATCGGGGAAAGAGTTCGGATTTCTCCTCTGTCCAGCTGCTGCTGCTGGGCGGGAGAGGGGCAGCCATATGGCTGGGTGAGGTAGGCTGGGCTTTGGACAGAGATGGGAGGTGAAGAGGCCCCGGCATGGAAGGATGGGAGAAGCACCAGGAAGCATCGGGCAGGCCGCCCCCCCCCAACAGAAAGAGAGAGTGCGAGCTTGTGCCACCTTGAAATTTGATATCATGTGCTGGCAGCACAGCCCGGCCCGCAGAGAAGGAGGCGTGCAGCAAGAAGGTGTCCGTGTTGTGAGAATCTCCAGGTAGTCGGAGCCCGAGTTTTTAACCCTTTTTTGGACAATGAAAACATTGCAGAACATTAACTTTTCCTAAAAGAGAGATAGAGATGAAATGGAAGAAGGAAATTTGCAAGTGTGAAGGTCTGGGCAAGTGAAAGATGCAGAAGAGAGAGAGAAAAATCTTAAGTGGGAAGAGATGATGGAGTGGCTTAGCTGAAGTCTTCTTGTTATAGTCATAGACAGAACCAAGAGTCTTGTGACACAGAGACTGCATCCAGGGGGAGGCAATGGCTCAGAGCCAAGAGGGTTCAGTGTTGGTATCCCTCGGCCCCAGGGGGTGAAATCTGGGGAAGACAGGTGTCCCAAAGGTGAGACTGTGCTCTTTTTGGAGTGAGACAAAGCATCCTTGAAAAGACAACCCTAGATGCAGTTCTAGTCCATGTGCAGTGGTGAGAGCACTAAGCATATAAAGAGGAGGTCACGACAGCAGATGTACTCCAAGCGGTGCCACGAGTGACATGAGAACACACGAAGTTTCAACAGTGTTTCCGAAAGAAACCTATAGCACAAGAAAGACTCCTCTCCTCTTGATGAATTGAGAATTCATTATCTAAAAAGTGGTGATAGACTAAGAGTTGCTGATCTGGGGGATAGATGTATTGGAATTTAGTGGGGGGAGGAGGAAATGTTTTTAGAAAGTTTTCATTTTCCCTGTGTGTTTCTTGTTATTTAGAGTTGTAGTTTAGTTCATAAAATTTTCTTTATTTCTAAGTGAGAGCCTGCTTTGCTTATTCATAGTCACATCTCACAGCAGAAAGGTATTTTCATGATGGCACTGTCATTGCACCAGTGTCAAACCATGACACTATGACACTGTGGCATTGATAAGTGCTCAACAAACATCTACAAAACTTCAGCCAAGCCAGCATTCATCCTGGTGCCACTCATCAGCTCAGTGAAGAACCCTAACCCTAAACCCTAACCCTAACCTTAAATGCTAACCCAAACCCAAAGCTTAACCCTAACCCTAGGAGACGAGAACATAGCAGTCATGTCAAGATGTTATCTCTGTTACCAATTTAGAGTAGGATTGTAGAGTAGGGTTGTTGGAAGAGTTTTGTACCATAGGATTATAGATTAGGGTTGTAATTAAATGAAGTTTCTGAAACATCAACTCATTTAGAAGATTCTCCTCCTTCTGACCCCTTCAGAAAATTCAGCATTTACTTCTGAATTACCAGTTGTTTTTTATTGGTGCTAAGTCACACCTATGGCTTCTTTTGTATGGTTTCACAAGTGAGGAAGGCTCTTTTTCATTCATCCTCTCCAGATCACACTGCCTTTGGAATATGACCCACTGGCTGGTTTTGGCACAGCTGTGGTATTTCTAGTTGAGGCAGAAAGGGCAATGGCATTTGCGGGAAAAACCAAAGGAGGAGTGGGGCAGCCAAGACACCCTGTGCAGGTTCAGGCCTTCAGCTGTGACTGGAGAGCATTGGGGTTCCTGCCACTTGGATTTGGATCCCTAAATGCAATAATCTCTTTGGCTGGAGGAGAGCCTTGCTCAAGTGAGAAAGCAGAAAGATCAGAGAGGGTGCTTGGGAAGGTCTCCTGTGGCGCAGAGCTGTCAGTGCCTGTGAGATGAGAGCGGGCCCGGCCTTGCCCAGGCTGGAGCCCCAGCAGAGCCCTGGCAGAGGCCGGAGCAGCCTGAGCTGCTGGGAGAGAGGGAGTCGGGGATATGTCTGAGGGTTTTGCTGAGGAGTGAGCTGATTTGGAAGAGAGCAGCATAATCTCAGTAGGCAATCTGTGTTTTCTTCATTGATTTCTGAAAGAAAATCACAATGTGTTGCACACAGGTAGGGGGATTAGGAAAGAAAAGCCTTTTAAAATCAGGCCTTGCTCTGCTAAATTCCCAGCTGGCCTGTTACGTCTTCTACATGCAGCCAGCTAACTTGCTATGGAAAAAGTCAAAAGAATAAGTGCAGTTAGCACAACAAGCTGTTGTGCTAAGAAAACTGTTTGCATCTGTAATAAACAAGAAATCTGTCCCATGAGCGTCCATGAAGGAAAAATGTAATCACCTGAGTAAGAGTGAGTCTTAGCATATACACACCAAAACACCTTCTAAGCAATGAATTGTTTGGAAAGAAAACTACCAGCCAGTTGAACACAAGGTCTGTGAAAACAGTTGTTGCCTTCTGGATCAAGGCAGGCGACCTGGTTCTGAGGATCAGCACGGTGACCCAAACTCTCCAGGGTCGCTCAGGCCAATGACACACA
This sequence comes from Melospiza melodia melodia, assembly GCF_035770615.1. Classification (NCBI taxonomy): domain Eukaryota; kingdom Metazoa; phylum Chordata; class Aves; order Passeriformes; family Passerellidae; genus Melospiza; species Melospiza melodia. Next base: position 3,764,234 of record NW_026948600.1, on the reverse strand, counting down.
CAGACACCAATATGGTGGACGGTCAAAAAGCGTTTATTACTTCTTCTCGTGGGGTTTTATAGTCTTAGGGGTTCTCTACGTCAAAAGGGGGTTTGTCCTTCTTATCTATGGTTAGTAAGGAATGGAAAAGTACTGGGTAAGGAATGGAAAGTTACTAGCACTTATGTTAGTGGGGCCACATTCCTAGGGTAATCTCTTATCTTAGAGGAACAAAGGGTCCTTGCTTTCCGTGACATCGCGTGATCTTCCGCAGCGCCTTTCCCTATCTACCACATCTCCCCCCCCTTTTTTACAAATGAAGGAGGTAGTCATATACATAGGTACTAAAATGAGGTATAAGGTTGTAACTTGACAAGGGAAAGGGGTTTTGGGAAACCTGAGTAAGCTTTTGCTTGACAAGCTTGGAAAATCTTGTGACTCGCAGTGTTCCTTGGTTGAGTTCCCTGGTTGAATTCACAGCAACTGTCGTCGGCCTACGAACAGGATGTTGGTCCGTTCCAGGCGGCTCTGAACGAACGAGACCAGCTTGTTCAGCAGGCACGGTCCGAAGGTGACTGTTAGAAACAGCATCGCCAATGGACCTATCAGGGCAGAAATCAGAGTGGTTAGCCAAGGTGATTGATTGAACCAGGACTCGTACCAGCTCTGTTGGGCTTCCCTGTCTTTCTGCCTCTGAGCCAGTCTGTTCCGGAGTTCTGCCATGGAGTTTCTCACTACTCCCGTGTGGTCTGCATAGAAACAACACTCTTCTTTCAAGGCGGCACACAGGCCCCCTTGCTGCATGAACAGGAGGTCCAGGCCTCGCCTGTTCTGCAGGACCACTTCTGAGAGTGAGGAGACCGACTTCTCTAGAAAGGAGATGGATTTCTCGATCATTTGCAGGTCGTCATCAATGGTCTGTTGCAGCTGGGACAGTCCTTGGTGCTGGGTCGCTAGGGCTGAGACACCCGTGGCCGTTCTGGCTGCTCCCAGGCCGAGCAGCATTGCGATAGTTATGCCTGTTATTATTTCTCTTTTGTGGATCCGGCTGGGTCCCTCAAGAAGATGGTACATTTCTTCGTCTGAGTGGTACAGGACCCTAGGAACAACAACCTTGGACACAGAAGTCGTTAGAGTCATTGAATTTGGGAAGGAACATACAAGGACTCACTCCGGATCGCTGGCAAACCCACATCCCCAATGTGGATGGGATTACCCACTTATTGTTTTTCCTGTTAGGCTTGACAATTTTGGTGCAGACGTTGCCTTTCCACCTAGCTAGGGTTGCATTGCCAAAGCATCTGCCTCGGCCTGTGACTTGACTCTGGGTGATTCCTTTGCGAGGGGTATCCCATCTGCACTGGTGAGGGGCATCGGCTGAGAAATAACTGAAGGGAGTGTTTAGAGCGACTCCTTCGTAAAAGGGGAGTTTGACATCGTAACAAAGCCAGCAGGATTCGGTTAGGTTAGGGTTGGGTTCGTTCAGGGATACAAAGGTAGCTTCTAACATACGAAGGATTGGGTCTGAGTCTAACTCGATTAAGCGGCTCATCTGAAAGGTTTCCGCTTGACCGGTCGGGACATTGCTGACCCCTGTGGGTAAGGTTTTGGGGTAGGTTACGTTTCTCCCTTTCGGCACGCTTTTAATCGCTTTGTTGGGTCCGACCGCTCGGGGTGCCGACGGTTGGAGCCTGATAATTTGCACATTCACCCTCTCTTTTGACCCTTGAAGGACCACTGTCCACGTTTTGCCTGTGGCCCAGCTAGGGTGATCTGGCTGCAAGACCGTCATGTTGTAATCAGTGCATGCCCGAAATCTAGGGATTTTATGTTGGTTTCGATGGAAGTTTTCGTGAAAGAAGAAGGGTGTTTTGCAGCCGATGGGTGCCCAGGTGAACTGTAAGAAGTTGTCGGGCTCTTGTGGATCCCACCCAGGCCCCGACGGTCTGGCATCTGTAACTATGGTTTCGCAGCCCCAGTGCCCACAATATCCCCACCCTGGGTGATTGCAGTAGCTTTTCCCAGGGTTTGAAGCTGGGCACCAGTAGGATAGGTACAAGTATGTGATGTGTGGGGAATAAGGGTTTACCCTTGGCTGTCCTGGAAACAGGTCGGTGATGCGGAGCACGAAGGATGGGGTGTTTGGTGTGGTGATTTCTGTGAGTACTTTGCCACTACTAAGGTGTCGCATGACCCACCTGAAGGGCCAATGGGGGTAGTGGTCTGGGCTGGCTTGCCCTCTGGCGACAAGCCCCAACAGCAAAATCACACAGAAACACCCTTGGTGCTTGGGTCTCACCTGTGCGGGTCTCCCGCGCGCTGCCTGGCAGCTTGGTGGTCTGTCACTTTCGTCTGGAATGGGGATGTACGCATCACGAGGACGTCCCACGAGCAGGTCCTGTAAACAAAGACTCGCAATTCTTGTCAGTCTCATTCTGCTCGCTATGTAGGTCCGGTTTAATCGACTTAAGTGGACACCACCTGATTTTGCCGTCCTTTTTGACAGCTGCGTACCCTCGCCCCGTGAGCATCAGCCTCCAGCCCCATTCCCATTCACCTAGCTTGTTTCTAATTACCACCTGTGGGCCCTCTTCTAGCGTTCGATTGGCCCAGTGTTTTTGGATGGGACTGTTTGTTTCATCTCCCCTAGGGAATTGATTCAGTGCCAGCAAAGCGGTTGCCAGCATACGTGCCTGATCTCCTCGGGGAATGGCATTGGCAAAGCCCTCTGCTTTTGCCAACACTTCTATCTTGGTTTTCAGGGTCTGGTTTGCTCTCTCAACTATGGCCTGCCTGGTACTGTTGTATGGGATGCCTTGCACTAACATGATGCCCCATTTTGAGGCGAATTCCTGCACTGGTTTGGAGGTGAAATTAGAACCAGTGTCCGTTTTGATCTGCTTGGGGATACCAAGCCAAGCCATGGCTGTCAGCCAGTGCTGAATTGTGGCTTTGGAGTTAGTTTTGGGGTGCTGTGTGGCTATGATAGTTGTGCTATAAGTGTCCACTGTCACTGCAAGCCATGCTCAGGGCTTCAACAGTTTGCACCAGGTGAAGTCCGACTGCCAGATTTCTGAGGGCTTGAGACCTCTCGGGTTGACCCTGTAGGTCCAAAGGGGTGATTTCTGGCAATGAGGGCAGGTGGCTACCACATGTTTTGCGTCCACCGTCGAGATTTCGCATCTCTTCTCCAGTGCTTTGACTCCGATGTGGAGCGACTCATGCAGTTGACGAGCTCTTTGCAAGGTCCAAAAGCCTTTGCTGCGGCGTCCGCTTTGTCGTTGCCGATCTGGAAGTAACCCTTGACTGGGTTGTGGCTGTTGATGTGGATGACTGACACGGTGCCCTGTCGCGAGGAGAGTGCTTCTTCCAGCATTAGGGCTGCTGCTGATGTTGACACTCCTGGTCCTGCCATGGCTAGGCAGAGCCTTGCCACGAATATAGAGTCCGTTACGATGTTGAGGTGTTCGTCTTGGAAGAGTCCGCACGCCAAAACCACTGCTGCTGCCTCCAGTTGTTGCACTGACAGTGTGGGGTCACACGCTTTGACGCAGTGCCATTGCTCTCCTGCCTGCCACACTGCTGCTGCAGTTGAAGTCGTGGAGGAAGCGTCTGTGAAGACCGTTGGTCCCGGCTGCGGTCTGTCCTTGACCTTCGGTGGCATGTCCATGTCGACTACGGTCAGCAACCTAGTCCAGGGTGGCTTGGAGGAGTAGATTTCTCCTCCAAAGCCGGAGAGAGCAAGGGCCAGGTACTCCGATATTGTGGCTGACTCCGTGGTCGGCTGCTTGCGAAATGGAAGGTGGATGCTTGTCGGCTCGGTCCCTAGGTGTTTCAAGGCGAGTCTCCTGCCTTTCATGATGAGGCTGGCGATGCATTTTATTCCTGGGGAGAATGCACGAGCGGGTCTTCCAAGGACCACCCATTGGCTCGGCCGGGCCTTTTCAGCAAGTCCTTGAGCCAGTGCTCCCACTCCCCCCTTCGGTGTAAAGTGGATGTACAGGTCCAGTGGCATGGCAGGGTTCCACCTGGCAAGGGTGCCAGTGGACATCTGGTTTTCGATGAAGTCGAGGGAGCTCGTTGCTTGCGGCGCCAGGTCCTTGGGTTCCCAGGGGTGCTTTCCTTTCAGGAGGTCGTACAGAGGGTCCATGACCTCAGGAGGAATCAGGACGATGTTGCGAAGCCACTGCAGCGATCCCACCAGGCGTTGCACGTCGTGGAGCGTCTCGACATCTCGGTTGACCTTCACCTCGGGGGGTGTCACGTAGGAGCTTGTAATTCCTACTCCCAGGAAGGTCACGCAGGGTCCTATCTTGATCTTTGCGCTCGCGATCTCGAAGCCGTTGGCCTGAAGGGTCTCTGTGATTGTGGTCACCAGGTGATCCACTTGGCTTGTCGATGGTGCTGCGACCAGGATGTCGTCCATGTACTGGATGATGGTTGCGGTGGGATAGGAGTGTCGGTCTGGCATCAGTGCTTTGTCCACGGTGATTTGGCATATGGTCGGGCTGTCGACAAGGCCTTGTGGAAGTACTCTCCATTGGAAGCGAAGGTTGGGCCCCTCACCGTTCCGAAATGCCACGGAAAAGGCGAATCGTTCTCTGTCCTCAGGGTGCAGGGGTATTGAAAAGAAACTGTCCTTGATATCCAGTACTGCGCACGGCTGCCCTGCGGGGATGGCTGAGTTCGCGGGTAGCAGTGTCTGGACTGGACCCATGGGTCGGATCGTCCTGTTCACTTCTCTCAGGTTGTGGATGAGGCGATAGCCTTGTCCGGACCTTTTGGGGATCACAAATACCGGGGTGTTCCATGGGCTGGTGGAGGGTTCTATGTGACCCTTTTGCAGTTCGCGGATAACCAGTTCCCGCAAAGCTGCCATTCAAGGCTCTGTCAGGGGCCACTGCTCAACCCATACAGGGTCTGATGATTTCCAAGTCAATTTGATTGGCAGCGGGGCTGTACGGCAGTGGCCCTCATGATAAATTTGTAATCCGAAATCCGAGCATGGAAAGGACGTCCCTTCCAAACAGGGGTGGAGAATTTTGCAAAATGTAGGGGTAGATTGCTACTGTCTGTTCTGGTCCCTTTTTCGTATGAAGTGTTATAGCCACCAGCTGGGTGCTTTTCCATGCCCGGGACTGCCCCCCCACTCCGTTCACTGGGGGGACTTCTTTGAATTGCCAATGTCTGGGCCAATGTGCTTGGGGAAAAATTGTGCAGTCTGATCCCGTGTCCGCCCAAAACTGAAACCCTATGATTTGGGGATCCTGGCTGCCGTAAAGGCGGCATGTCCCCCACACCATCAGGGGCTCCTTCCCTATTTTCATGACCAAGGCCACCCAGGGATCCCGCTCTGGGGCGTCCCCTGCTGTTCCTGTGACTCCGGCGCGGCTTGTGGCGGTGGGGGGTGCGAAGGTATTGAGGGCGGTGTTGCACAACTCTGCCATTGTATTGCTGGGGGGGTGCAAAGTTGACTGCTCCCTGTGGGGGCATAGGGTATGAGGGTCCCCTGCCCCACTGGGGGTTGCTGTAGCTGGGCCGCTGCACATTCCAGGTGGGAGGGGGCTGGCTGCGGCCCAAGCGCCCCCTCCCTCTCCCGTTTCCCTGGGGCCTGGATCTGCATTCCTTAGCTAAATGCCCCTTCCTTCCACACACCCATCACAGCCCCCTACCTCCCCCTTGGCGTGGTGGAGCAGCTACTGATAGGTGCCTTGGCTGGGAGCAGTTTACTGCCAAGTGGCCTGCCTGGCCACACTTAAGGCACGCCATCACACTGGTTATTGAAGTGTGAACTGCTGCTTGAATGGGAGCTAGATGTTCCTCCTTTTCAACGTGTCTGATCATGGCAGCTATATTAGACCCCTGAGGAAGTGACCTTAAAATGTCCTTGGTGGCTGAGTTGCATTGCTGGCGTAGGCATTCTGCCAGCACAGGACCCTTCGCCTCTGAGGGCAATGCAGAGGAATTTAATGCGGCCTGAAGATTGTCCACAAACTGAGTGAAACTCTCACTCTCGCCCTGTTTTATGAAAGACCATGGCGATGATGTGGCTACCACTTTGGAAGCATTACGGATGGCTTCTCGGGCAGCACGGGTTGCCGTCATAACCTCATGGGCCCGTAAGCCCTCAGCCTGTTGCTGGGGGGGATCATAGTGGGGTCTGTGCCCATTAGCCTCTATATGCTGGAGCCATGCAGTGGATGGTCTGCCCCTGTTACCAAGGCTAGCTGTTTGATGCAATTATCCTCCCATTCTTGTTTAAAAACTATTATCCCTGCACCATTAAATATCATTCTACACGTCTGCTTAATATCAAAGGGAAGCATATCGTCCCCACCAAAAAGGCCGTCAATAAGTGTGCAAACCATGGCAGAATTAATTCCCTTATCCGCAATCGCTTTAACAATTGCCTGCACATCTTTCGGATTGACTGGTGAATAAGTCCTTTGGTTTCCGCCTGCCCCCCCCCCCCAGACCGGGAACACTAGAGTGGCAGACGGACTCCATTCCGCGCAAGCCATTTTTATTTTCCGCCAGTTTGTAAGCGAGGTTCGGTTTTTCTCTGGTAACCCCTTCACCCATGCGGGAGTGCTGTGGCTAATGACCTTACGTGCCGCTGCTCTCTCTCTGTTAAAGCTAGAATCTGAGTCGGAATCCTCCGACCCTATCTCGGGCTCAGAGCTCGAGTCCGAGTCCGAGCCGGAAGTCGAGTAACTAGACGCTTCCGGGCTACTCTGCCTTTTCCTCGGGCTCCGACCCTGCTCCTTCCTGCGGGGGTAGGGCCGTTCCCTCCCCCTGGGGTCCCCCCGCCTCCTGCTGGGGGAGGTCCTTGCCCTACAAGGACTTAATTTGAATAAAGCTCTCTGATTGGTCTTACGTGCCTCCGCGAGGGCCGCCCCGTCTCCCCGCTCGCCCGCGCATGCGTTGTTAAGCGGGCTGACTGCGTTTCTGCCCCCCACCTCCTCCTTTCCGCCCTGACCACGCGGTCTGGAGCCATTTTTCAAACGCATATGGTGGGGGGGCGTTTTATCGATCCCTATGGGGTCCGACAATCCGGCCGCGTTCCGCGCCTCCTCCGCGAGCCCCCGCCAGAACGCCCGTGTGTGTTCCCCCCCCTCCGATGGTGAGTCCGCTCACTGAGGGGGTTCTGGCGTTCGCGCCTCTGCGCGCCCGCCCGGGTCAAGCACCTCCGCGGTCTGTGTCGCCGTGCCCACCCCCAACTGCGGCACGGCTAATAAACAAGTTTGCGCGGCTATCCAGGGTTCTTGCTCTTGTCGAGCTTTTTGCAGAGCCTGGACAACTCTGCCCCACGATTTTAGGGCTTTCCCTGAGCCCGAGGACATAGTGTCCTCTGCCAGAGCTTTTGTACAGTTATCCCACACATCCAAATGTAGGACGTCCACAGGGCTTTCAATAGCCCCAAGCTTAATCAGTCTCGACAATGCGAGAGTTAAATCTCTAAGTTTACATTCTATACCCCATTGTGCATGCATTTCTGTTATGACCTTCGCTATGGCTTCCATGGTCCACGCTGGCCCGGAGGCGTCCCTCCCGCTGTGGTCAGGCCTGCTGCCACAGCCGCTGTCATCTTTCCAGGAGAATCCCCGTTCCCTGGGTGCAGATCAGCTCCCGGGTGTCGGCACCAAATGTTGCCTTCTGGATCAAGGCAGGCGACCTGGTTCTGAGGATCAGCATGGCGACCCAAACTCTCCAGGGTCGCTCGGGCCAATGACACACACAGACACCAATATGGTGGACGGTCAAAAAGCGTTTATTACTTCTTCTCGTGGGGTTTTATAGTCTTAGGGGTTCTCTACGTCAAAAGGGGGTTTGTCCTTCTTATCTATGGTTAGTAAGGAATGGAAAAGTACTGGGTAAGGAATGGAAAGTTACTAGCACTACTGTTAGTGGGGCCACATTCCTAGGGTAATCTCTTATCTTAGAGGAACAAAGGGTCCTGCCTTTCCGTGACATCGCGTGATCTTCCGCAGCACCTTTCCCTATCTACCACAAACAGTATAAAAATGAGTTATGTGAATAAAGAATTGGCTTTCCCTGCATGAAGAAACTGAGTCCCGGCTGCTTTATTGACGCAGCAATGTGGCTTCACTCAGCAAGAGCACTTGCAGGGTGTATTGATGAAACACTTGTGTTTGATTCCCAGAATAGGAAGGAGAGGCGTGGAATAAATAGGGCTTAGTCTTGTGAATTCCTTTAGCTTTAAAGGAGTGCTGAACCATGTATTCCCCCACTTGCAGTGCTTACTATGTGCAACTGGCGATCTTGGCCTTGAATAAGAATAAGGAGAGTGCTCCTGCTAAGAACATAGCTGGAATGCATTCAAAGGGAAGAAAGTGTTTTTAGGAGGCTCTTGACCACCAAAGGAGAATTTGAGCATTGGGAATATTTCCCAGACAACTGTGTCAGGAACCAGAGTCGTGTCCCAGGCCCAGCCGTATTTGATCCATGTTTGAGCAGGTTGACAAGGCAATGAAGAAAAATGTCTTGCTTAACAGGTGGGACCTTGACCTTTCAAAGAGAAACAATGTATTGGTCAAACGGTGGGCAGTCAAGCTTTGAAAAGGGAGCTGTGCATAATGGAGCCCTCGGTGGCAGGGAGTCATGGAGTCATCCTGAGCCATCATCTCACAGCCAGCCATGTGTGAGCTGGTGTTGTAACTGGGAAATTCCACTCCTGAGCAGGAGATACAAGGCCTGGTTCTGAGCTGGAAGGGTGAGAAGGATGAGATGCACAGCGTTTTGATCCAGGGGATGTCCTGGAAGTGCACTGCCTAACTGCCCCTGCTGCCAAGCACCACACTCCATCTCCTTCTCCTGCTCAGCGGATTTTTGGGAATCCAGGGGTTGGTATGTATTGTTTGCTACTGAAACAAATGGAATAAATTTGCTTTGCAAGCTCAGTTGTATCTTAGGTTCTTTTGTGTATGGATCTCCTCTTGAACCTGTGGCAACAACCAGCAGGGACCTACAGGACACTCCTGTCTCATGTCAGTAAATTCGGAGAAGTGATTGAAATATGTCAATAAATTTGGGGTAATGTTTAGCTTGGGAGTTTCAGCAAAATATTGAATATGTCTTAGTTCGATGGATACAAACTAGTAGGTGAGATAGCTGGCTGTGCAGGGCTTAGGGAAGTGATTCCCTATTCACCCACCACTGAAACAAAGTAATGCCTCCTTTCTAACCCAGAGCTGGCAACAGGGATCAGGCTCTGCTTTGCAATTTTCATTTTGGCAGCTTCTGTTAGCAGGTAAGAAAGATCAAAATGAAACATTTTCCAGCTGGCTTATCCTTTTAGGCACCAAAGCTCTGTGCCACGGGTGGCCTGGGTGTGTGCAGAGCAATGCAGCCCCCACAAAGCCCTTGGTTTCCCCACAAGTTGCCAGTTTCACTACTTGCAAAGGGGAAGAATGGCAGAGATGTACATCCACAGGAGTCCACATGTCCAATAAATGTGCAAATATGTGGAGAGATTTGTTAGGAAGCATTTCAGCTGTGATGCCAACAGTGGCTTCTCTCCTGGTTCTGTATGTTCTTGATGAGTAATGCAATGGTTGGCTCTGACAATTAAGAAGTAGATGTTATGTAGATGTTCAAATGTGTAGTGATGGTATTGTTCTATAACCTCCCATAGTCTTCTTTCCCGTCCCCCTTGTAATAGCCTTGGTAGTCAGAGCATTTGGGGAGGGCTGGCTTATGACCAGCAGGCAGGGTGTAACAACACCTGACCTCCAGTCAGGATGCAAGAAAGTAATCTCCACCAATGGACAGCACAGAAAGAGTTGACCGACAAATCTTTTGGAGGAGCTAAGGGTATAAAAGGCAGAGCATCATTTTTGCAGATGAGCACATGGCTGCTAGTCACAGAGACTCCCAATGCTGCAATTTTTCCTTATTCAGTCTTTTGTTAAGGTTTACTAAACCTTTAAAATTTTAAAAGTGAGAGTCATTTCTCACATGTGCAATGCTGTGGGCCATTGTCTTGGTCTGGTTTCCTTTGCTTGTGTCCCATCTGAGTGCTCAGCTGGGGTACAGGCTGTAGGTGCTTGGGGCACTCCTGGAGTTCCTCTTGGATCCCCTGAACAAGAGGGTTTGGCCCATGGGGGGGATTTTTACTGCTTTGTGACAGAGAAGGACTTCCCAGGCTCTTTTGTGTTTGATGTAGGGAAGGTTGGTTATTGCTTTGCATAAACTCACAGACCAACACAGAGCTGTCCCTTTGTGATGTCAGGGCATGGTTGCCACATCGTCATAGTGGCATCAGAAGGTTGCCTTGGTGCACGGAAGGCCTGAGTGTCAGAGCAGCCCTAGGCCTTGCTCAGATCAGGAGAACCTTCCTGGTCAAAGCATCTGTCAGTAGGCAGCTTCCCACTGACAAGAGGCTTGTTTTTTTAGCTTTTAGAAAAATTGCAGAAATGCCAATAATTAACCATCTGGCCACTGCAGCTTTTGCTGCATATGGCATTACTTATTCCATTTATTATTTTACGAATTTCACACCTAAGTAGAGGCTTCCCTTCTGCTTAGGTTAGGGTGTATCCTAACCTGACTTTTGTATGTCTTTCTGCTCTTTCTTGGGGGCTGAGCTTCTGATTTTGAAACAGAAAGAGCTTTAGGATGCCTCTGCTTTGGTAAAGCTCCTGTCAAGAGGTTCAGCTAAAAAGGGGGTGTCTGTAGCCACAGGGGCAGCATTTGCAGGGGAAGCTGCAGGGCTTCGTTCCCTCCACAGGAGAGTCTGTGGCAGCAGAGTCTGTCATTTCCTCAGTTTGCTGGGACAAGCAAGACACCTTTGAAAATGTAGACTGGCAGACCTTCTTTTAGGCCTTCCAAAAACTCTGCAGTTATTCCCAGAATTCCGAGAAAGCTTCTTTCTTTTTAAATTTTGTCATGAAAGGATTTGACTAACTTGACCTTTTACTGAGTGCTAAAATAGTTGTTCCCTTTGAAAGGAAGTGCTGCTGTGCTCTTCTGCAATAGAACTGCACCACCTGCAGGGGGACTGTGGGGAAGCTTTTCTGGGCAACTGTTTGCTGCAAGTTAATCAGAATTAGTGCATGACATTGACTGAAAAAAAAAAGAGTACCTGAAGGAGATTTCTGAAGAGAACAGGAGCATTGAGTGTTAAAGGAAAACACTTTGCATTTTCTTGGTCATATTTGTATTCAATTACTGGCTAAACTGGCTGCAGTGTAGGCACAAGCAAGAATATTGTCCTGATCTCTTGCTGGCTGTGTGAATGAGATGTGTCTCCTGGAGGGATGTTGTGAAATGGGAAATCATCTCTGTTTGGGATGACTTGTTCTGTGGGATTCAGCAGCCCAGGCAGTTTTATGAGAGCATCTGGTTCATTTTCCCTTCCCACTGCAGGTCACCTGAAGTGTGTATTCAGCAGTGCTGAAGATCCTGAGGTGAGTGAGAAGGGAACATTTCGTGTTCCTGGTGTTTAAGAATTGTAGAGGAAGATGTGAGCTTGGCCAGTAGCAATAGACTGTACAGGGCCAGCTAGGAAGGCCAAAAGAAAATCCATATTCATGCCTGTAACAAAAAATAATAACGGCAGAGATAGATATTTTTAAATTTCCTTCTCAGAGTTTGAAGAACTAAAAACCTAATGTTGAAAAGAGAAAGATGCTTGCAGACAGCAGATAGGGAAAATTTAATTAAGAGCAATTTCCTGTACAGTTGAATTGGATCATTTTAATTTAAAGAGAGGGACTTAGAATCCTATTCCTATCAAACTTTATGATATCTACTTGGAACATGAGGTGGTAAAACAGGAAGGCCATCTTGCAATGGTGCCTGCTGTATCTGAAGTGCAATGGGCACCTTTGTGGCTGGGGAGCTGCGTGGGCCCAAAGGACGCAGGGCTGGCGGCCGTGAGCAGCTGAAGATGAGGCAGCGTGGGGCCAGGGGGCCAAGAAGGCCAAGGGCACGGTGGCTGTGCCAGCAGCAGTGGGGCAGCAGGAGCAGGGCAGGGAGCGTGGCCCTGTGCTGGGCAGCGCTGCGGCCACAGCTGGAGTGCTGTGTGCAGCTGTGGGCCCTGGGAAGCAGAAAGTCATGGAGGGGCTGCAGCGTGGGCACAGAGGGACAGGGGAGCTGGGCAAGGGGTGCAGCACAAGGCCAGGGAGGAGGTGCTGAGGGAGCTTTAGCCTGGACAATGGGAGCCTCGTGAGGGACCTTCAGAATCTCCTCAGTGCACCCAAATATTTGACCCACTTTTGGAAGTGACTTTACCCCCTTTTTTTCCTTGAGTTTTTTTTGTTTGCTTGGAGGAAGAGGCTTATCCATTTTCTTTTTCTCCCAATTAAGGCTCTTTTCATCATTATTTTCTGCCCTTTTATAGCACTAGGACTGGGTCTGCTAGAATTTTAATTTCCAAGGTGTCACTTCTGGAGAATACAGTATTTTTGCATGAGAACACATGATTCTTTGCAGGGACCTTGGTGCAGAAGGAGCTGTTGTGGTTCCAGGCCAGCCAGCATGGCCTTAGAGATCACTTTGAGCTTAGTAGTGCTCATGCCTTTTTGCAGCCCAGGGAATCAGTGTGTGTTGTGTTTGGGAATTCAGCAGGAGGAGGTCGATGCCCTTGCATTCCAGCTGCTCCTCAGAGGTCACAGGAGCTGGAAGGGGCTGGGCTGCATTTCTGATTCCAGCCACTTCAGCACCATCAGTGTGGTCGAGTCCAAGAGAAGAACTTGCCCGAGCACAGATGCACAAAGAGTGCAGTTCCCAGTGCAATGCTCTGGGTCTGATCCCTTTCTGTAAGGACCTACATGCTCCAGATTCCCCAAGAGTGTGTTTTTTTGAGGCAACAGGAGAGCAATCTCAGGACTGTAGTTGAGCGGAGCACTGGCTACCAAGTTCTGATGTGTGTAGCAACAGAGAGGACAGTAAAGAGAGATTTGAGTAATGAGATCTGTCTGTCTATCTATCTATCTATCTATCTATCTATCTATCTATCTATGTAACATTTACATAATTGCATCTTCCTGGCTCTGGTCCAAGGCAGCTGTTGGTGCAGAGCTCACCTAAAGCATCCCTTTCTGGAGAGGATTAGAGACATGTTCCCTCAACCGATTCTGAGCAGGCGGAGATGTTTTCCCCTCCAGATATGATGGTTTTTCCCCTCAGAGTTGTTTTCGTCCTCTGGCCTCTTCTGCCCTCAAGTGCCCAGTTAATTCTATAAATTTCTGCCTGTCCTAGAGAGGTGCAACAATTCCATGTTTAGGTGGTGTTTGGTGACTCTGGTCACACATGCATTATGTGACACATGGTTTCCTTCACTGGCATCCCCAGGGCTGTGTAAGCATTCATTCATGGGGCCTTAGGAGAGTCTTCTCTTTCCCTCAGCAGCAGCAGCAGGGAGCGGTGGCAGGGTCAGGACGAGGAGGAGGTGGCTGCCCTGGCCCTTTGCTCCCGGGCCCCAGGCCAGGAGGGCTCTGGCTGCAGCAGGGCGCTCTTCGGGCAGCCCCTGGCAGCCTCTGCACGGAGCACAGCACGCTGCCCCGTCCTGCTGGTGCCACTTTTCTTCAGCAATACCCTAGCTCCTCTTCACAAGGAAAAAACTCCAGCAACCTAAAAAGAGATCATTCAAGTACAGTTCTACCTGCCTTTGCATTGTAGTTCAGGGCATGTATTTTTTGGTCTATAATTTCATGATTTTTATGAAAACATGCATTCATATCTGCACATTTTTGTGGTTTTAATTATTCATACACCTAAACACTCCATTTTAAACTCTTGATTTATTGCAGTTGCTAATTCTGAGGTAGTATATTTTAAAATGTCACAAAACAACACCCTTTGGGTAGTTTTTCTCACTCTTCAAAAAAAAAACCCCATAAGCCATTTTAGTCTCTGTCTCTCCAAGTTCGTTCATATCAGCCTATTTCAAATCAGGGCTACAATACTTTTATAGCATTTAGAGAGGTCCAATGAAATGCACACCAGATTCCTCTTGTGGAATATCACGGCCCTACCATAAAGCCTCTATTTACTTTTTTTTTTTCTCTCATTAGCTCAACTGCAAACACATGTTTAGTTGCAAACTTACACAAGATGAGAAAAATCAAAATGATGTGATGGGTCTTTGGGAGCTCCTTGCTGATCTTTCTGTTTCTTCAGCTGAGCAAGGCCCTGATCCAGGCAAAGAGATTGCACTTAGTGCTACACAACCATTTGCTGGAACTCTGCTGATTTCTAGGAACAGCTGGAGGCCTCTATCTCCCCAGGATGTTTTGGCTGAGCCAAGCTTTGCTAGGTTTTGGCTGCAAACACCATTGCCCTTGCTTTCCTATATCCACAAGTACCATGGCTGGGCAAAAACTGCCACTTGGGCCATCTTCCAAAGGCATTTTGGTCTGGAGTTTGTGAATGAACGAGAGCCTCATTCACTTCCAAGCCACATGAAAAAAATCATGAAAGAGAACTTCTCATCTTTAACAAACAATTGACAATTCACAAGTGGATCTAGAGCTTCTTTACGGAATGAAAAGGAAGGCAATCTTCCAGTGGAGTTGTGCTTTTGGGAGTTTTTCTTCTGACTCCCACTCACAGCTGGCACTGGAAAAAGTCACATCTCTGCAAGCGTCAATGTCTTCTGTCTGCTATCAGTTGTTTTGCTGCAACAATCAGAACAGGCATCAGGCTGGAGAGAGGCTCAGCTGATGCTAGGAACAGGAGCTGCCCCAAGGAGAAAAAAGACGTGAACTTTTACCTCCCAAACTCATCTCCCCAGAGGCTCAAGCAGGATTCCTCTGGTTCTCAGAAATACAAAGAAATAGGGCTGAGAAGACCCTTTGCAGCTATGTGTTCGTGCCCAAGACTTTGCTGATGCCATTTAGGTTTTGCCTTTTTTTCTTTTCTATCTTTTCTGTATTCCTTGCACATCAATTTAGAGCTCTGCAGGCTACTCAATTTGGGACTACTTTTCCCAGTCCTTTTGCATGGCCTTTGCCTAAGCAGAAAAACAAATTTCCAGAGCTCCAAGCGCCAGGGAGTAGAAGGCCCCAGTGTTATCTTGGTTCTTCCTGGGACAGACCCCTGCAGGGAGCTGGTGGACTCACCATCCCTGCAAGCCTTTAAAAGAAGACTGGATGCGGCACTCAGCGCCGCGCTTTAGTTGAGGTATTAGGCCATAGGTTGGACTCGATCATTTTTAAAGTGTCTGTCTTCTAAGCCAGTGATTCCGTGATTCTGTGACTGACGCAGCTTTTCCTGCAGCCCTGGAAAAGGCTGCTTGTGCCCTTGGCCAAGGACGGCGATCAGGGCTCATGGAAAAGAAGCAAAGGGCTCAAGGCAAAGGCTGACAGGGCAGAGCTGCCCCAGCGCGGCCCAGAGCGAGCCTCATGTCCTCCTCCTCACCCTGCGCCCTCTGCGCTGCCCTTTGCGGCGCCGGCGGCTGCTCTCGCTGCGGGGCTCCAGGGCGTGCTGGGGCCGGGCCCCTCGTCTTCGGGTAGCGCCGGAGCCTCGGAGGTGAGCGGCTGCGGCTGTGGCCGTCAGGGGAGAGCTGCGGCTGCGGCCCTGGGCACGGCGAGCTGCCGCGATGGCCGGCTCCTGCCGCGGCTCCTGCCTCTACTCTGGCCTCTGCTCCTGCCCTGTGCGCACAGACACAGCCGAGGGCTGCTCGGCAGCTCCCTGCCGCTCCGCAGCGGGCCGGGCCAGGCCGGGCTGCTGCTCTCTGCGGCCTCTGCCCGCCGCTGCCGGCCCCGCCGCGCTCCCGCCTGCCTCTGCCGCAGCCGGGCCCACATGGGAGGCAGCACACTGCGGCCAGCTCGGAAAAGCCCTGCCCGCAAACCGCCCGCCACGGCCTCGGCCTCAGGGCACAGGCTGCCGGTGTCCTCACAGCTGCGAGCCGGCCCGGGCCGCCTGCCCGCCTCGGCCACAGCTCCCGCCTGTGTCTCCGTGGGCGCGGCTGCTCGGCACAGCGGGCTGAGCACAGCCAGCGCCAGCAGCTGCTCCTCACAGGCCCAGGCTCCCGGCGCTCCGAGCCCGCCCAACCCCGAATTCCAGCCCTGAGGGGCTTGGCATCCCAATGCATCCCCTGGGGACAGCAGAGTCGGCCGCTGAGCTCAGCCCATGGTGACACCACCAAGTGACCAATGGAAAATTCACCAAATCCTCATCAGAGACAAGAGAAAACTCCCATGGTGCCTGACAGCCTGAGGCAACTGCCAATTCCAGATCATTCCATCTATGTAGGAAAAGAGGCTTTTGCATTAAAGCAGAAAAGAGTTATCAAAAAGGAGGGCAGGAACAAACAACAAAGTTATTTGGACTCATGCTTCTTGTGTCTGTTAGAAAGGCAAGAAAATGCACTCCCTGCTCTTCTGACACAGCTCTCTCTGTTCATGATGTGCGGGCAGGGAGTGCTGATGATGTGCAGGAGCTGATGCAAGGGACAGGGACGAGGATGCAGCAGGCACAGTGCCAAGCTGACAGAGGGATGATCTCTGGCAGTGGCACTGAAGGAGAAGAGTTTGCAGGCAGGGCAGAAAATGGCTCTTTGTTTCACCTCTTCTTTCAGGGCTGCTAAGAATGTAGCCTGGAGCAAGCTGGGAACACCAGAGCCTGGAGCCCTTTCCAGGCAGGGCTGCATCAGACACAAACCAGCAGGGGACTGAGGAGCCCCTGGGGTGGCAGTGAGCAACCTCGGGCTCTGCGCACTGCGGCTGGCATTTTCTATTCAACCATCTCCAAGGACTTCTGTTGTGCTCTGTATTTCTAAGGGTTTTCCCCCTTGTTTGTTTTTGGTTGTCTCCAGCACCTTTTCTTCTCCAAATTTTCCTACCCTGTCAGCAGCAGCCCCTGTCCAGAACTGGCTCTAAAATATCAGCACAGTAGCTAGGAACAACAATGGGTGGAATCCTGTGGCTCAGGAATTCGTATGCCAGAGCCCTGTCTGTGCCTTAGGCTTTGTCAGGACCTCCTTCTCTGTGCAAAAACTAGGGATTAGTGGAGTTTTTTGTGAAAGAGCTCCTGAGGAGCAAATGTTGTGCTAGGTTTCTCAGGAGTGTATCTGTTAAGTTCATTGCTGACAAAGAGAAAGTAATGCCAGTGTAGCAGAGCATCTGGGAGCTGGTGACTCCTTGCAAAGGGCTGGTGCATGATGTGAAAACACCACGCACCAGGAGGGGCGAGCAGGATCAATGTGCTCAAGGTGCTGACAATGAGGTTTGGGTTCACTTAGAGAGCAGTCAGGGCTGGTGAGCACTGCAAGATCCAGCTGCAGTCCCCATCCATGTCCCTTTCAGTGCTGGCTTTAGGGTGTCTGCAGCCTGGATCCAGAGCACCCTGGGGGGCTCCTGAGGCTGCCTTTGCACTCAGGGTGCAGATGCCCAGGAGCCCCTGAGGCCACAGTGGGGACCAGGGCTGGGGCTTGTGGCCTGGCAGGTGTGGCTCTGGGGGCTGTGACATGCCAGGGCATGGGTCACTGTCACTGCCCTCCGCAGCCCTGGCTAGCTCTGTGATGCTCCAGGGACAATGGCAAGAGTGGGGAACTGGCTAGGTTAGGGTTTTGCCTGAGCCAGAACCTCTAGGCCAAATGCCAGCAGTAGAGACCCCTGGAGGGCCGAGTGAAGGAAGCAGAGGAGGCTCTTCTGCAGTGTAAAGTGCAGCAAATTCATCAGGAGAGGCGGGGGGTAGTTTCACAGGTGAAAATGCCCAACGGGAACAGATGTTCAAACCAGCCCCAGCACCCCTGTGCATGGGTTTTTAAAATCTTTCAAAACAGGGGTTGGACACCATATAGTAACCAATAAATGACGCTTGGGGTGTGGTTTTGAGGGCTACAACAAATCAGAACAAGGGGAAGAGAGAGCGTTGGGATAGGGATTTGATCTTGGTGTGAGGGACAGGGAACTTTCTGGAACAAAAGGGTAGGGTTTGGGCTGAGGGATGGGGCAAAGGGGCCGGGTTGTCTTGATATACAGGGAAAAATCTGGTGAGGAGGGCGGGGATTCCTCGAGGGACACTTGGGTAGGAGGGCACAACATAGGGGAGAAATAACTGTAATAACTTGGGGAACACTTGAACATACCACTATATAACAGAACATTTGACTCAATGAACTAACTCACTGCAACACAGAAATTCAGGCTTTCAGCAGCTGAGAGGTGGCACTATTAGAACCCGCAGCAGCTGGTGAAAGCCATCTCTCTCCTTCAGGTTCTTGCTGTGCGGGAAGGTGCTGCGAGTTGTGGTGGCTGCACTCCCCCTTTGCTGGGAGGATGATCTGTACCAGGGGAGGGCAGAAAGCTGCCATGGTGAGCAGAACATGCTCAGAGCATTACAGTTCAGAGAATGGCACTGCCCCTGAAGGGCAAAAAGCTCGAAAGCAGAGAATTCTGTGCAGAACTGTTGCACAAATTTTCTCTTCTAGAACATGCCCATTTTTGTATGCTGTAAATGAATACTCTGGGTTTTATAGAATACATGGGGTTTTTACTTAAGGTTTTTGGGAGAACTCTCAAGTTTATTTCTGTTTGGATTTTACATCCAGCATGCATACAGGTTTTTTTAATTATTATTTTTCCTTAGTAAATACTTAGGGAAAAATACCTAAGCATTTTTTAATCCTTTGGGATATTGTGATTAAAATTCCTAGAAAGAAAACCTTGTTGTACAAGTGTGAAAACACAGAGAGAGGGAAAAGAGAATAAAAATCTTTTAGAACAGGGCATTTAATAAGGACTGCAGAACTGAGTAATTCCTCCAAGGGCAGAATTAGCAAGATATATCACCATGAGTAACTGCCAAGGTACTTTCTTAAACCAAGGGAAATGTCACCTGCAGCCATACGAAGCACAGCCAAAGCAAATGAAAACCTTTGGAAATGAGGGAATTTTGCCAGTGACATCAGTCTGTGTGGATAACTGAGGGATGCCCATCAATATTGCATACATTCCTCAATATTTGCAATGTCTTTTCTCCCAATTTCTGTGAAATTAATAAGCTGCAGTTGTTTACCATTAGCTTAAGCTCTTAAAGGAATGACAAAGCACCATGTATGTTTTTCTGTAGCTGAGCAGGACTTGAGTTTCCCAAATCTTCTACAAAGCAGAAGGGAATCACACAGTTACTTGTGCTAATGTTAATGAAGGGTTTCATGAAAGCAGGTGAATGAGAGCATTGCATTGTAAAACTTCCACATGCAAGAAAACAGGAGTCCACTTAGGATAAAACATATAAGGCTAGCATGACATCAGAACAGGATAAAATGAAATTGCTAGACAGGAACTGATGCATCAGAAATTAGATGTATCATTTCTGATACATCTGCACGCATTTGCAAGCTAAAACAGAAAAAGAAGGGCAGAGATAATAAGAAACGAAGATTTGAAAATTGCACTGTGCAGAAGAGACACACAAACCACCAGTGTGAACACAGCTGGGAGATTCAGCTTGGAGATGGATTAGAGTGGAATCCATTCACTGAAGGTCTCTGGTGCACATGAGTGCAAAGACTGAGAAAAAAAGGAGAAAAGTTTAATTTCTGAAAGCTTAGATTTCTGAAAGTTTAATTTCTGAAAGTTTAGACTGCTGGAAGCATTGTCTAGAGATCTAAAAATCTAAAGCCTCAGAGAATCTGAACCTAAAACATCCCCAAAGGGATTGATCACATATGATGTGCACATCTCTGCTGTTTTCAGAGTCAGTGAAATTGACAATGAGTGGTTGGAAATTAGGAATGCCCACCCAGATTTTATCTCCCTTACTTTAAGAACACCTTAATAAGGCACTTCAGGAACTGAACACTGACATTCTCACCCTGCTCTATTTACTTTACATTTGAATACAGGCTGGTAGAAGCAGAAATCAGGCTTAAATTTCTCCCCAAATGACCTGTTGCACTTTCAGGTTAGGAGTAGATGTAAAATTCAGCCAATCACTCTCTCTGTCCATGAATGTTCCACTAGTGAACTGACATACAGAGCATCCTTTTTCTCTTTTGCACCTTCCTAAATGGTGCCCAATGAACAGGACACTTGCATAAATCTCACAGAAAATCACCAAAATTTCTGAAATTAACACACAATTCCATGATAAAAGCTTCTGAGAAAAAGCTTGACAGGATCACTGAACAAACTGAAACTTGGAAGAGAAACACCCATTTCAGCACTGATCAAGGGGAAAGAAAAAGAAATGCTGTAAAAATTCCAAGTGGAAGGAAAGGAGAAACACAGGAAGCACAGAAAGAGCAAGGCCCTGTCGATGACCTGTGCAAGGTAACTTTGTGCCCCAGCACTGTTAGAGAACATTCCCTGTCATTGGTGCAAGCAGCTGGAGACATAAATGCTGATTGATTTGGGGGCCACAGTCTTGATAAGTGCAGAGGTGGTTCAATAATGTGACATGAGGGAGTTCCCTCAGAGCAACTGGGATGCCAGAAAGAAGTGAACAGCTCCCCACAGCCCGGCCTGCTCGGCTGCTTTTCCTTCTGACCCTCCTGGGGAGGCTCTGACATTTCCTCTGCCCTGATGGAAGCGCAGCTGCTGCCAAGGGAAACGTCCCCACCCTCACTCAGTGTTCCCTGTGCTTGCCAGATGTCCCATCTGCTGTCCCTGCCCAGGAGAGCTGCTCTGCACGGGAGGAGGAGCCCGAGCGAGAGCCTGGGAACATCGGCGGCTGCAATCCCTCCTGATCTAGCGCTGTTTATGGATGTGTAGTTGGATTTGGATAGTTACAAGTATAGGGATATTTACATACACTGACTGATATTTGTATAGGGATGTTATGTGTGTATATTGTTATATTGATGCGTGTATATTCATCTGTTTACATACTTGTACAGCTCTGGAGCTGTGCATTTCTATTGCTGGGGATGTCTGGATTGTTTTATTCGTCCATTGATATTTGTGTATTTATAGACAGGTCTGTTATGTTTGTATTATATTGTCATGTTATATGTCATGAAATATGCAATGCATGTTTACATCTCTATATTGTTATGCCTATATAGGTATTTACTTCTATTTATTATGTATGGAGTTGTATAGTTCTAAAACTCTATTTCTTTTGTTCTGGATCTGAGATTCTTTAGAGAGGGATATTGATGTTTCTGTATTTGTATATGGGCTGTATGGCTGTACTAATATGTAATAAATTTAATTGTTAATCTTCAATTCAGTAACTTCAGTATGTGTGTACAGTGAGTTGCTGCAGAGGGTTGCAATAAAGTAATTTTTTTTTCACTGAAGTTGATATCTGTATATATTTACATAGCACAATTCTCAGAATAAATTAGATTTTAATCATAAATTGATATTTCTGTGTTTCTATATTGGTAACACAGGTGTTGTAATTTAAAATAAATTTCATTTTTAAACATAATTTAGTGTTTATGTATTTGTACATTAGTAGTGCGGGTGTAACTATCTGCAATAAATGCAATGTTTCAACTGAAGTAAGTATAGATTTGTGCTACCCAGAGCCATGAGCAGATGTAAATGCTGGAGGATTTTGGCCATGCAAATCTCCAGTCATGCCCAGCACCTGCCCCACCTGCACTCAGGCTGGGCAGGGGAAGCGCAGATTTGGGCTGGCAGCAGAGCCCCACGTTGGCTCAGAACTCGCTGCAGAGGCTGCTGAGAAAACTCCGGGGCTCCATGAGCAC
Source organism: Melospiza melodia melodia (assembly GCF_035770615.1). Classification (NCBI taxonomy): domain Eukaryota; kingdom Metazoa; phylum Chordata; class Aves; order Passeriformes; family Passerellidae; genus Melospiza; species Melospiza melodia. The sequence goes on along the minus strand of NW_026948600.1, from coordinate 3,742,621 downwards.
AGAATCCAAGCAGGAGCCACCCGGGGAGGACAAATCCCTCATCCCACGGGCAGCTCTTTAGGAAAGGGCTCCAAGTGTCCCCCTGATGCTCATCCCAGAGACCAGAAGCCAGCAGGGATCCTGAGCCAGCTCTGCTGCCTTTGGCAGCACTTTGGCAAATGAGCTGCAGCAAGGGGGAGGCAGCAGTGACTGTGACTGCTGCAGGCTGGGGATGAAGGAAGGGCCATGCACACAAGTGCTGAGATGCCCCAAAATCCAGAAGGAGGCTGAAGAGCTGAGAATCAACTTGGCATTTCAGTGCCAAGTTCTCACAGTCACTGAAATGATGGAATCCCTTTGTGTGAAGTTACCTTTAAGAACTGACAGAGAATTGCTGCTAGGATCAGCACTAGCAGAAAGCAAAAATGTACAAACACTAGGAGATCGTCTAATATACCCCACAAGCAATGGCTTCAAAAATGATCTCATATTTTCATTATATTATACTATGCTATACTATACTATTATATTATATTATATTATATTATATTATATTATATTATATTATATTATATTATATTATATTATATTATATTATATTATATTATATTATATTACATTACATTACATTACATTACATTATATTATATTATATTATATTATATTATATTATATTATATTATATTATATTATATTATATTATATTATATTATATTATATTATATTATATTATATTATATTATATTATATTATATTATATTAACCAAAATATATAATATATAATATGCATTAAATTTAATGCACATGTATTTTTGGACAATTTTTTTTTTATATATATTTTCATTTAACATATATATTTGAAATAGTCTTTCAGCTTGAGAGTGTGATGATTTACAACAGTGCAAAACCATCTGCCCACACAGCAGTCAGCCCCCGGGTGCGTGCATGCACACCCACCCACTGTGCTTGCTCTTCTCAGCATCTCGGGGCTGCTGTTTGCACAGAATTGGGATGAATTTAACTCGACAGAGCCACGAGTGGGGTGCCCAGCTTGTCATGAACACTCATCTGGCAATGAACAACACAGAGCTCTCAAATCACATTATCACCGGTCATTTCATTCATGCTAGGCACTGTGGAACTCTTAAACGACACAGAAAAGGGGTGGAAAACATTGGCATCATGCTACTGCTGGTATCCTCCTGGAGGAAAATCTCTTGGGTTTCTTAAGATGGTAGCTTTCCATAAACTAGGAAAACTGCTCAGTAGTGGTAGCCCAATTGTGAATGGTTTTCTTGACTTGGCAAAGCTGGGGTGTTACCAATGGACTTCGTCCTTGGTCCAAATCACCTGCCCTCACCTGCAGACAAAAGCACCACCACACCAAGCAGCAGCTACATCAGTCAATTTTCTCAAAAAGCTGTGTTAAATTTGGGAGAAGAAAGGAAAACACATCAGACACTGTGGATTAATGACAAGACTCTGAGGAACAGTTCCAAAGCAAAGGGCAGCAGCTTCTCTCTGGGCCACTCCTTGTGCCCCAAGGCAGCCGGGCTGCCCTGGCTGCCCAGGACCCTGCGCCCCGCGGGCTCTGCAGAGCTGCACAGCGGGGAGGCAGCTTCGGGCACCTCAGCCCTGGGCAGGAGGGGCTGCTTGCCCTGCAGGGCTGCCTGGGGGCAAAAGCAGGGTGCTGGCCTTCTGCTCTGGGCCCCAGCCTGGCCTTGCAGGGCTGATCCTGTTCCCTGTCTCAAATGTGCTAAAGACAGACTTGTTTGTTTCCAGCTCTGCACAGGTGTGATTTGCACCACAAAATACTGAAGGACTGAGGCCTGAACAACAGACCCTTACTGAAGCCTCAACAACAGGACCTGAGCCAAAGCTGCCCTCTAGATGACCTTCCCAACCCAATGTTCTATGTACCTGCTCCTTAACCAAGTGTTACTATCAAAAGGATTGTTGCATCCATTCACTTCACCTTTCTGCATGAGGAAAATGGACAAGGCCACACCTGGCCTTGGTTCGGTTCCTCCTTGAGCCCTGGGCAGGCTCGGTGTTGTAGTGTGTTTGTTAAGTTCACTGTATTACTCCCCCATTCTTGTATTGTTCCCCCCATTTTATGTTAATGGTTCTGCCCTTCCCAGTTTTCCCACCACTTGTACTGTCAGTCCTTTAAGTTATATAATTCTTCCTCCCCCTTAGCTCCTTATATGTAAACTTTTTCTCCTCCCTGGGCCCAGGCAATCACCCCCCACTCCTCCCAGGTTTCCAGAACCTTCTTCTCTCTGGGGCTTGTGGTTGGCTGAGGTCCTGGGGCCCCTCCCTTACTCTATGTTTATTGGTTCTCTTATGCTGTTTGTAATGTTAAGTTCACTCCCTTGTCTTCCCCTATTGGTTACTTGTAAACCCCTCCTTTGTACACCCACCCCATTTATAACCTTGTTCCACCCTCCATTCCGGGACACTCCCTGGTTGGTTTCCTTGGGCAATAAACCAGACTTCACCCCCAGTGAGTGTCCTACTCCTTACTCGTCCTGCCTGCAGCGAGATCCTGTCTGCAGTCAGCACAGCCTGAGGCTTTAAGACGCCGAGGGGTGCTGGCAGGGAACGCAGCTGGGTGTCGGCCTTTACCACAGCTAGCCGGATACTGACCTTTTGGGCTACATACACCTCGCCTCAGCTCGGGGAGAAAAGCAAGAGGAGAATGACACCAGCTGTGCCCCCAGCAGAAGCTCTGGCACATTGCTCGTCCAGCACGATCAGAGCCGGGCTACTCTCACAGCGCACTCGGGAGCCTCGTGGCTGCCAAAGGTGGAGGCACCGCAGGATTTCCCGGTTCCCGGCCGTGGCTCTGCAGGACTGGGCTGGGACAGCTTCCCCCAGCTGATGTGCAGCTCTGGATGAAGGGGAAACCATTGGGCTACCTAGTGATGGACCTTCCTTAATCACCAGAGGCACCCTTTTGTAATAATGCTGAGGTGCATTGCTTAGCTTATCCTTTCCTGACTCTTTTATGCACTTTTGCATTACAGTAAATTACACTGTTCCTTTAGCTGGTGTCTGTGTCTGCATCTCTGACCCTCCCCACCATCAAAACAAACACACAGCCAGTTTAGCATGAGACCTGCCTCTCTGCCAGCCCATCTCTTGGCAAACACTCCTGGTGGCCGTCTCCACAAATGAAATTCCCACTTCGCATCTTCCTTTTCTGCAGGCAGGTGAGAAAAGGAGCCACTCCCAGTTCTGGACACCTCCAGAAACCAGCTGCTTTCAGCAGTCACCACCCTGAAATAGCAATCTCCTTCCTTAACCTGCCATAGAGAGCTCCCACCAAGAGGCCTTTTGTCCAAGGATACCCACAGAAGAGCTGGAGAAAGGAGCAGTTTGAAACACCACTGCTTCAGAATTTAAATCTGCCTTTATCAAATGAGCACACACCAACCTGTCCCAAAGGGAAAGCAGGCAGGAAAGAGAAGCTCCTCTCCCACAACAGCAAACTCTGTGCTTCCTTCTGTTCCAGCTGGAGAGTGGAGGCCATGGGCTGCACCTCACTTTGGGAAGGAGCCCTGGGAATTGGCCTGGTCTGGGAGGGCAGCAAAAGGAATTCCCCAAAAAGTAGGAAAAAATTCTCTGGAAGGAAGAGATGATGACTATATTTCTGATGAAAAGCATAAAAAGAATAATTGTGGGGAACAAACATTCCCAGACACGAGATGAAGATCCTTGGGGCAGCTTCAATTCCCCCGCTGCTGGCATGCCTTGGTGATTTTGGGGAAAAGAAGCGTTTGGCCCATTCAGCCATTGTACTGGCAGCAGGGTGCATATCCCTGGGCCAGGGCCACCTCCCGGCCTCCTGATGGGTTTGGGGGTTTTGCTTTCCCCTACCGGTCCTGGACCACCATTTTGTGGGCCAGATCTGGGGTTCCTGATCCCTCCACATGGGCCAGGGCCCCCCAGGGACTCTCTCTGGCTCCTCTGCTGCTGCTGCTGCACTTTCTGACCAAAAAAAAAAAAAAAAAAAAAAAATAAAAAGGGTTGAAAGAGCTGGCAGCCGACTTGAAGCATCAAAGGGCCAAAAATTAGCTTCAGCCCAAGCTGTTCAATAAAGGGCTGTGGGCAAGAATTCCACATTCCAGAAATTTTCTCAAATCGTTTGAAATTGTTTGATGACTGTCAATGGACTTTTGATAACTATTGATGGATTTTTCTGTAGTAAGCCTGTTTCAGGACCAAAAGGGACTTCCAGAGATGGCAAAGAGGAATATCTTAAGTCCATGGACTTTTCCTGAAACTCAGCTGCTTGGACTTGGACTTTCCTTGCATTGTTTTTGCATTTTCTTATATTGTAAAATTCTTTTAGTGATATGATAGAATTGTATGTTCTACAGGTGAAGAAATTCCCTGTTCATTCCACAGGAGCACTTGAGTGAAGTTTGATTGGCAACAGATAACCTGTCAAGTGTTTGTCCTTTCCTCTGCATGAGCCCAGCAGAGAAAATTACAAACACTTTTCTTTTTAATTTCACTAAACAAAAAAGGTGACATGTTGCAGACATCTTTTATGAAAAATCCTTTCTTAGGATTTTTCCTTCTGAGAAGCTGCAGTTTCAGCAACAAAATGTAAACAATGGTTATCTGCTGCTGTGAAATGCAACAGGTCCAACTGTGATTGGCCCATCTTGGATGTTTATAATGAATGGCCAATCAAGGACCAAGCTATCTCGGACAGAGTCTGAGAGAGCTGCCTTTTGTTATCATTCTTTTCTATTCTTAGCTTAGCTAGCTTCTGAGAGGAAACCTTCTTTTTCTTTTTAGTATAGTTATAATGTAATATATATATAATAAAATAATAAATCAAGCCTTCTGAACATGGAGTCAACATTCTCGTCTCTCCCTTCACCTGAAAACCCCTGTGACCACGGTCACAGGCGGGTCTCTTGCCTTGGTGAGCCCTCAGTCCTCTGGGATACACCTCACCTCAATGCAGACTTCAGGTGCTTTGTTGTTTTCTTTTTCTTTCTCCAGAATACCAAGAGATCAAAATTCTTGGTAAAAACAGGACTTCTACTGTTGTGGTGTGCTGTAATGTCCCATTTTGGACTTCCAGGTCACTTCCCCAGGTGTGCTTATACCTCTCTCCCTTCCCCCTTGCCCCCATGCTGAGTGAGTCCTGTCAATCAGGCTTAACATTCCAGCAAGGCGTCGTGTGGTTGGTCAAGTTCAAAGGATGCCCCTATGCCCAGAGGTCATTGGCCTGTCTGGGTGTCATCTTCTCCTGAGACCCTGCCCCTCTCACCTGGTTGGTGGCTCACCTGTACCTCCCCTCCCCCTGTCCCTGAGCTTAAAAGGTGAATGAGACCATGCGGTCAGGATTCTGTTGGAGCAGTTGCCTACATTCAGACCTCTGTAACCATGGAATAAACCTCTGGATTTAAACCCTCCAGCAGAATCATCTCCCTTTTCTCTTCACCATCGCCTGAAGCCATTCCTCCTGAGGTAAACGGGGTTCCTAACAAGCCTGGACTTGTTCAGTGCCCAGCTGCAATCTCCAGCAAGCCAAGGTATCTCTGGGATGATACACCGCAGTTGCTGCCTTTGGCCCAGCAGCAAGGGTCAGACTGGCCCATTCTACTTTCAGTAAAAGCCAAAAAGAAGCTCTGCAGGGCTTCTTCGTAGATACAGACAAAATGCTCTGGTGATCTTATCACACCCTGTTCTCAAACTTTTGGCACCAGCTTCTACTCTGGAACACCATGACTTCCTTGTAATCTGAAAGAGGGAACAAATCAAACCTCAAGAACAAGTCCTACCTTTAAAACCAGTGTCCCTCCCACCAGAAACTTCTTTTCCTGTGATAGATGAGTCATATGATGATTGACTCTCACAATTAATAGACAAATATAATGTATGTGAAAAGCGCATATTATATGGCTCTATGCAGATATTTACCATATGTATTTTGATGGATTGAGTAGTAGTGCTGTATTAACATTTTAATAATATGAAAAATGTAGTCTTGTAATTGAAAGGTAACTTTTGTAGTTAAAATAAGAACTATGTCAGTGGGATTTTTTTAAGAAAGGAATGAGGCACTCACACCAGATAGCAGCCACAGGACACCTGAATCATTCAGAGAAAAAGAATTTATTGCTTTCTTATCAGAAGAAACGAACTTCTTCCTGCCTCGAAGGCACTGTTAGGATTAGAAGGAAGAAGTTGATGATGACCAGACAGAATCCTGTATTTGAACGGAATTTATGCATCATGTGTGAAGTGTATGAATATGCAATGGGCTATTTTTAAGGGTTAATCCTTCGTTAATGGGTGTCCTTTTTCAGGCTTGTGCTGCCCAGAAAAAGGTACCCGGACATCCGTAACTCTTTGTATTTGTTGTCTCATATTGTCATAATTCAACTTGTCCAAATTATTCTAATTGCATTACTATGTTTATAACCATTTTATTACTATTAAACTTTTAAAATTTTTAAAACAAGTGATTGGCGTTTTTCATCATGTATATAGGTTAAGAAAAGTTTATAGATTTATAGTTGTGCTGTACCGCTCACGTGGTTATCAAGGGACAGCTGGGGTTGGGACATCTGGGAGGGCTGGCTTGGCACTATGGCCACACCTGACCCCCAATCAGGATTTGAGGAAGAGATCTCCACCAGTGGACAGTCAAGAAAGGGTTGATGGACAGAACTTCAGGAGGGGTTAAACGGTTAGAAAGGGAAAACCTCCATTGTGAGGGGGCTGAGCACATGGTGAGGAAAATCTTTTGCTCCTGGTGCTCTAATCTTTCTTCTTTATTCAATCTTTCTGTTGTATTTTTGATAAGGTTTAATAGACCTTTCTAAACTATGAAAAGTGGGTAGCTATTTCTCACACTGTGTTCTGCAACCCTCACTCTTTATTACAATAGAATGCTTCTTTTTTTAGGTTTACATCAGTTCCATATGCTTTTATGAGCTTTTATGCCTTTTTATCTATATATGTTTAATACCACTATCTGCTTATTGCAACACTCCAGGAATCCCTTTTGACTCTTCCCGCAGAAGGTCAGGTCACTGTGGGTTTTACACCAATAAAAATCCAGGTTGTTCAGATCCTAGGTGTGACGCAGGCAGGCACAATTTGCCTGCTGACATAGGGACTGAAGACAAACCCCTCTGTTGTCACTGAAAACAAAAGAAAGGAGGAAGTTTCTGCCCATTGGAAAGTCCCCGTTTGCCCTGAAGGACTCTGCCTCTTCTTTCTCAGCAGCAGCTCAGCAGCCGGAGGTCAAGGACAAGAGAGGGAGGGGTGGTTGATTTGTGTGACAATTTAACAGCCCTTGCAAACAAGAGCTGAGTCTGTCAGTAACATCTCTGCAGAGGCAAGTCCTTGCTGAGGATGCAGAGCTGAGTCACTTGTGTTCAGTTTGCATTGAGTTAGTGGCACGGTGGGTTTTCATGCTGCAGGTGTGGCCCCTGTGACAGCAGCCTGTTCATCCTTCAGGGGGTTTGCACCCACAGGGACAGTGCTGCTCCTGCCAGCGCACCACAGTTTGTCCTCATGCCAAAAAGTCCGGGCAGAACTTCTTAAAGGAACATTTTCCTTTTGCTCTCAAACCAAAGATTTAGATGTAATGGTATAATAGAAACAAATCTTTTCCCCTGTTGTCTGTTGGGACAGGAGGAAAATCCTATCACATCCAGATAGCAAGGCACTGATTTCACTTCTACGCTGGAAATGACTTGCAGGAGCAAGTAAAGTAAATTCTCTGCTAGAACAGTGAAGTCCTGCCACTCTAAATCAGTGTGGTGCCTGAAGGGTTTTGTAGCAGGGTTGCACCTAAGTTGATGCTCAAGAAGTTTATGAGGTCCAACACAGACCTAAAGTTTGCACAGCAGAGTTTAGGCTGACAGCTAAGGGAGCATAAATTAAATGGTCTTTCCAACCCAGAAGGCTGATGAGAATTGTTGGTATTTGTGCTCTCCTTCCTTGTTTAAAGGATAGCAACATATTTGATGAGATTTTGGCATTGCAGCTAAAAATCATGGCCAGATTAAGTCACCAAAGTGGTTGTTGTGCATTTCTAATTGTGGAGGTCAATATCAATGTGAGGAAGCGAAGGGAGTCGACCACATCCTAATTGATCAGCATCAAACTCCGATTTATTGATCCCACTTACACGCTTTTATAGTGGTGTTAATTAAGCTTATACATATTACAAAACCCGAGCTCATCTTTGGTGACGGATTACACACCAACCCCTCCTTTGTTGCCGAAACCTGTGGTTTTCTTGTTGAGACTAATACCTGTTTTTCTCATCCTGTTATTGATTTGTTATTTATCATTCTCAAGGCCTCCATGTTTTCCACCATGCCTTTCTCACCCCTTCCTCAAGGATGTGGTGTTTACTGTTGGTAAGGGAAAAGCCTGAGAACTTGCTGCATACAGCTGCCTTTTATTTTTTAACCAGCTGTATTTGTTCGTGGCCTTTTTTTCTTCAAGCCATGTCTGAGCAAAATTCTCCAACATCAATGTAGCTGTTTCTGGTAATACAAAAAGCTCTTTCAAGACACTTCTTAAGAGAAATGTCTTTTTCCTTTTCACTTTTAACTGCAAAGCCTCTCCAGGATGTACAGCAAACAGATTATCTAGATTGTCCTTTCACCAAACCAGAAAACTTCCCCTTTAATCAACCTGAATTGCATGATTCTCATCTGTATGAAGGAATTTCATTTAGTCTCTGCTGTAAAGAAGTGATTTCTATGCAATAGGGTTGATAAAGGGAAGACCCAAATTAACAAGAGTGGTATTTGTTAGAGCTGCCATTACTCATCACACACTTTAAACAACGCATACCACTGAGCCCAAAGCTAATATAGCTCCGTATTAAATATTTCTGATGGATTACACATCCTTGTGTGAAGATGGAATTAGGATGTAAAGCCAGTATTTCTGCATATACAAGCATTGTGCAAGAACATTTCATCTTCAAAATGGAAACCAAATATCACCTGTACAGGGTAAATGCTGCAATAACATGACTATACTTCTCCCATCAGGTTCACAGGCAGCTTAACCAATTCTGTGCTTGCAGATAATCTGTTCTGGCATCTTTTGGGGCCCTGAACCAGGAAAGTCACACTGAAATACTTTGGGACCATGAAAATTTCTTCAGATCCAAACCAGTCTCCAGGTGACACAAGTGACTGCAGACATCTCCAACAACCCAGCGGAGGCCAGGTTTGCTGTGTTCTCTTTGTCATTGTGGGTTTGTAATTCAGACTCACAGAGGGGCTTGAGTTGGAAGGGGCCTTAAAGACCCTCTAGATCCAATCCCCCTGCCATGGGCAGGGACACCTTCCACTAGACCAGGTGGCTCAGAGCCCCTGCGAGGTTTGGCAAATACCCAAGGACACCTTTTCCTCTGTTTTGCAAGGTCAGATTTCCATGCTCACTTTCACAGATGGCTCCAGTCTCACACAGAGCATTGCTGATTGGTCACTCTTATCTCCACAGCCCAGCAGAGATCCTGTTTTGGATGGCTCTCACTGCTCCCAAGGCCCCAGGGACCAGCCACTGCCTCTCCTCCTTCTGCTTTCCCTTCCAGGATCAGAGATTTCCTACTGCTTCCTCCACATCTGAGACAACTGGAGGAGATGAGGGGCTGAGGATGTGGCTTCTGACAGAGAGTTGATAACGCTCAGCTGAGTATTTTATTCTCCTGCTACTAAGCTGTCAGGCTGCTGCTGAAATTCCTCCTGCTTGGAAAGGGTTGGTGTGAGCAGCAGGAATTGTTGCTGGCTGGAACTTTTCCAAGAGCTGGACAAAAGAAGCATTTTGTGGAAGGCCACCAGATGCCCTTGGTCAGCAGCACAAGGTGTGAGGTCCCCTTTGAGGGCCATCCCTGCTCAAGGACAGCCTGGCCTTCTCCAGTGCCCACAGCACCTTCCAGGCTTTTGGGCTGGCCTCGTCCCTCACCCTGGAGAAGCAGGTTGCTGTTGGAACTCTCATATCCACAGTTTCTGGCTGGATTGCCATGTCTTACCACAGACAGCCCTGGAGACGCCAGTAGAGGCTCCATCTGCAATAAAAGGGGACTTTGTTCCAGTTTTTCCCTTGGACCAGCGTGCAGCAAGCCCACCTGGGCCTCATTCAGGTCTTTGTGGGCTGGTAGTCAGCTTCTGCTGGGAATTTAAAGCTTTTGCCCTACTTTCCACAGCAAATAGTGGAGCGAACCCAGCTGCACCACCCCCCGAATTTCACTCTAAAAACCACAATTTTTATTTTCCTCTATTCAAACCTTGAAGAAAACAAACTTTTCTTGTGTGAGCTGGAGGCACAGTGTCCTCCAAGATCATTCTTGAATAAGACAATATTGCAGGGGAAAATTGGCAAACCCAGAGTTTACTGGGGCTTAGGAAGCTTTGCTAAACCTTCCCACGTGCAGTGCTCTTGCACCCTCCTGAGCTCCTGGAGCCCTCACTCAGCTCAGGCACAGTTTGGACAGAAGGGGATGGTTCCGTCTGTCACACATGGAGACAGGAGGTGGGAAGACTTTGCAAACACTGCCACGAGGGCAGGGCTGTTTTCATTGATGGTGCCAAGGTAGTACATCATCATTGATTAAATGTGAGGTGCTGAAGGGCAAAAATTCTTAGTGATGAGGAGAGTGTGTCTCCACTCACACAGCGAGGTAAGTGAAGGGGAAAGTGCAATCTGTATTTTATGGGAGGTGTTCAGTTTTTAACAAAACCTTTTTGCAGAAGACGTGCCTAAGCAGGGGTGATTCAGAAGCATTTTATCAGCCTCACAGAGTATCCCCACATCTGCTTTGCCACATTTTCTCTCTTTTTTTCATTGTGAATGATTTCTCCTGTCAGGGTTGCTCCTGCTTGGAGTTCTACTCTCAGTGGAGCCCCAGAGTTTTCTCAGCAGCCTCTGCAGTGAGTTCTGAGCCAACGTGGGGCTCTGCTGCCAGCCTAAATCTGCGCTTCCCCTGCCCAGCCTGAGTGCAGGTGGGGCATGTGCTGGGCATGGCCGGAGATTGGCATGGCCAAAATCCTCCAGCATTTACACCTGCTCATGGCTTTGGGTAGTACAAATATCAGAACACCCATCACAGCTAACAAATGGCATTTCTTGCAGATTGCTACAGCCACGCTGCTGATCCACAAATACACGAGAATCAATTTCAGTTGAAAAATGTCATTTATTACAAAGTGCTACACCCACACTGACAATACAGAACTATACTATACAAATCTCAATTTAGGTTAAAAACTGGAATTTATTCGATTATTACAACCTGTGTATGTAATAATATACAAATACCAACCTCAGTTAATTTCTTGCCAACCTCTACAAAAACTCACTATACACAAAGATCAATTAGGCGTTTAACAACTTAATTTATTACATATTACTACAAGGATTAAGCCCATCTAGGAATACAAAAATATATCCATAGATATGAAAATAGAATTACATACATAAACAGATAAATATACCTATACAAATAGACTTATATACCTATACAAATACCAATATTCCTATTTTAAAAGCCATATAACAAAAATCATATCAAAGGAGATACCTACACCACTGTACCCATAAGAAATAGAAATTAACACAGATATAACAATATCCATGTATACAGAGATAAACTGATACACATATATGTAATTTCAAACATATATGTATATATACAAATAACATGCATTCATAACAAAATAAATATACATAAATACAAGAATATACACATGGAAATAAATCCATACAAATAGCAACCCACATACAGAAATACAGATGTAATAATCCCTGTCTATGTTCAAGTCCATGTATCTGTAAAGAACACTAAAAGCAGAGGGATCCCAGCTGCCCCATCTTCAAAGCCTCTCGCTTGGTCTCCTCCTCCCGTGCAGAGCAGCTCTCCTGGACAGGGACAGGGACAGCAGATGGGACATCTGGGAAGCAAAGAGAACACTGAGTGAGTATGGGGACATTTCCCTTGGCAGCAGCTGCACTTCCATCAGGGCAGAGGAAATGTCAGAGCCTCCCCAGGGGGTCAGAAAGAGAAAGCAGCTGGGCGGGCCGGGCTGTGGTGAGCGCAGCCGCGGCGGGACTGTCCCGCAGCCCGGCAGAGCCAGCACAGCTCCCGGGCCCTGCCGGCACAGCTGCCTTGCCCAAGGACAGCCCCTGTGCCAGCCGGGGCAGCTGCGCTGAGCAGCCCCAGCACGGGCAGGGCCCGCTCCTGCCCCGCCGGGCAGTGCCCACGGCCACAGCCCACGGCAGCCTCAGCCCCACCTGCCTCCCCGGGCCTGTGGCCTCAGCCGGGCTCTCTCCAGGCTGGCAGCAGCAGGGCCCCGTTCACTTCTCTCGCTGCTGGCCTTCAGCTCCTCCCTGCTGGCTCCCGTCAGTCTCCAGCTGTCCTCAAGGTCTTCATGGCTGCTGTGGCAAAAGCAGAGCCTCTGGAATTGCTTCCAAGGCCTGGCAGAGCTGCAGTCCTGGAGCCCTCTGTGCTCCCTGCTGGCCCCCTCCATCCCCTCAGCCCCGCCATGCTCTCGGTGAAGCCCCAGCCGCCTTCAGTTTCTTCAGCCCCTCACAGTCCTCTCACCCCCCTCAGTCCCTTCTGAGCCATCCCGTCCCCTGAGACCCACCACCCTGCCAGCCTGTGCCACTTCCCTGTCACCTCAGTGCCACCATGGCCCTCGGCTGCCCCACAGCCCTCAGCCCCAGCAGCAGCTCAGGGTCACTGTCCCTTCAGCGCCACGGCCCCCTCAGCCCCCTCAGTCTCACCGTCCTTCAGCAGCTCCTCAGGGACAGTGCCTGGGGCCAGCGGCAGCTCCCACCGCTCCAGGGACAGCCGGGGCTGGAAGTGCTGCTCCGCCCGGCCCGGCCGCCAGCTCGGACCCAGCACAGGGACAGGGGACACAGGGGGCAGGGGGGAAAAGCAAGAGGTGAAAAAGGCAGCTGAGGGGGGAAAGAGGTACAAATGCAGCCTAGGCCTACACAAACAGCAATCCTTCCATCTGTCTCTCCATCTAAACATTCCTCTTACTATATAACTATACACATTCATAAATGTAACTTCATATATATACATAAATATTTTACTCTACACATAGAAAAATCTAATTCTGAAAATCTACAAATGTAAATATATTATAAAATAAAATTATATCATATCTATACCTATATACATATCCACATTTAACTACACAGATCTATCAATAAATGTCTATATAAATAGAACACTATCATCTATAAATGGAACTATAACCACTAATAAATAACCATAGAAATCTATAAACATATCTACAAGCAGAGGAGTTCTACCTGCCTGATGGTCACAGGCTCTCCCCTGTCTCTTCCTGCCATGCAGGGCAGCCCTCCTGGAGATGTTGGTCAGATGGCATCTGGGAAGCAAAGGGAACGCTCAGTCAATATTGGCCCTTGTGCACCTTTCCTTTGGGCAGCAATTGTCCTTCTACCAGGGGCTGTCAAAGATGGCCTGAAAGGCAGACTCTCACTTGGCACTTTGAAGCAATCTGCCCTTAAAAGAACAGGGACCATTCCAAGAGTTCAAAAGTGTGCTTCAAAACATTGAAGTATCTCAATGAAGTCTCAGCCCCTGCAGTGCAAAGGGCACCCAGGAGAGCTTGAAACACAGACAGTCCCAGCGGCCACAAGGAAGCCCAGCCTTGTTCTTTCTCTGAGCTGATAGAGAGACCTCAGTCCTCACTGAAATGGCTGAAGCTGAAGGTGCTGGGAGCTGAGTCCTGAACCAGCTCCATTACCTGCCATCTACACACTGCCCTCTGCAGGGAGCAGCAGCTGCTCCAACTCGACCATCAGCTCTGGCAGCAAGTGCTGGGAGGGACAGAGCTCCCTACAAGGCCTGCAGGCTGCACCAGCTGGGCTTAGGAATGGATCCAAAGTGCTCCTTCTCACCTCTTAGGCCTCCCTAATCAGGGGTCATTCAAGCTTTTCCTTCTGATACTGGAGTTACCGTGATTTTTCAATTGGTTGGCCTCTGACGTTGTGCTCCTTGTTTTTCTTGTGGGTCACGACCACTGGTATTACATTTAGTCAGTGATTTGGACTTCTACCCTGACTTTTTGCTCTTTTTTTCCCCTGCTCCTTCAAGTGTCGCTCAGCCTGGCCTTCCCTGGCACCCTGCAGCAAATTTATCCACCAACTTCATCACAAAACTGGGACACCCGGCTTGGTGACACAACTCGCACAAGGTCAGGTTTATTCCCTGCTCTCTGCCCCAGCAGAGGACTCCGTGTCAGAGCCTCTGGAGAAGCCTGGAGGGCAGGGCTCAGGGAGGTTGTGCCAGCACAGGATTTGAACTCAAGGCACCAGGAAGCACCAACCCTGCTCAGGGCAGCCATCTCACAGCTCTCTAAACCAGTGTGGGCTCTGTCCTTACCAGGCTCCTCGGGCTCCTGGGAACTGTTCCTGCAGCTCTCGGTGCCAGATGAAGCTTCCTCTGCTGCAGCTCTGTTCACAGGCTCCCCTCCTGAAGAATCAGGGGCAACACCAACATTGTCCTGAGCAGAAAAACAGAAAGAAAGGAACCCAAAGATCACTCACTATTTTGCTGGAATCATATCAGGGATACAGTAACTGTCCTTCTCCAATCCCAAAGGACATGGAGACCAGAGGAGGGAACACTGCCCACACGGTTCACATGACAAGCCTTTTAAACTCAGGATTCAGGGGGCCAAGGCGAAACTGAAGCTCTCACAAAATGACCTTTGAGACAAAACATGAACACAGAAAACCAGAAGACACCAAGTGAGGGAACGTGCCCCCATGCTCTGACCCTGCCTTATCCCAGAGCTGTGAGAAATCAGCCAACACAAAGCCAGGGGCTCTCCTTGCTGCCAGCATGGCTCCCAGCCCTGCTCAGGGCTGTGTGCTGCAAACCCAAAGGCAAAGCACACATTTCTGCCTGGCAGTCTCAGCACCCCCAGCCAAGCGCTCACACAGCCCATCACAAGGTGCTGCTTCTCCGAGCCCTCTGCTGCTGCCCCGCTTGTGTCATCCAGGCAAACATTGATGCACCCAGGCTATTTCCAGGATCACATTTGTGATCAGTGGCAAAAATCTGTAAATCGTTAGGGTGGGGAAAAAAACCAACCCAAAAGACAGGAAAATTCAGACAACCAAGTATTGTTTCTATTCCTATACTCTATACTGAGGAAGCAAACGTCCACAATGAAGCAAATTACCTTTGGACACAAAGATATTCTCCCTATGACCAGTTTCAGAACATTCATCTCTTCTGCCATAGTCCATCCATCAGAACCCTAAAGATTCTGAAGATGGTTCCAAGCCTGCAATGTTTCCTTTTATTATGGAATAAAATGCTTCTCTAAGCTGCTATGTGTGACTTTACAGAAGACAAAAGTCATGCCACTTGAGAATAAGGCATTGGCAAATCCAAAAAATCCCTCTCTCCCCCTTGAGTCATAATCACAAATGTACTGCAGGCAATGGGTCAGCACATCAACAGAAAGACAGACATTCTTTGGCCAACAGTGTAATAATCTGCAAAGGACAGAGAGCTGCAGCTGCAGCCCAGCCCCAGCCACAGCTCTGGGAGTGCCCACATGCTCAGCAGGGCTCACACAGCAGCAGCAGCTGCAGCCCAGTCCTTGCTTTGCCTTGGCCTTCCCACCCAAAAGAAGCACAGCCCACATCTGCTGCAGCTGCAACAGAGGCACCTCTGGCATGCCCCTCCCTGCACGGGACATTTGGCCTTCAGTGCCACTTCTCCAAACACTCTTCTCCTCTTTCCCAGCAAGTAAAACCTCTTCTTCATTTCTTCTTCATCCCCTCTTTTAGAAATCTTTCTTTACCAAGAATAATTCAATAACTAAATAATAATGAAATAAGTTCAATTAAAGAAGCCTTTGCTTCTTAACCATGTAACAAGGTTCAAAAGTTCTCAGTCCAGCCCCTTTTATCCCAATCCAATGGAATTACCTGAGCAGAGGGAGATCTTTCAGACAGGGACCTCCTGATCTCCCGAATCATTTTCTCTACGGCAAGGCCTAGATCTGCTGGTGGCCATTCCTTCTCCCCAGGTGCGTTCTGTGCTGAGCTGGAGGCCGTCCATGCTGCACAGGCTGCGCTGCCGGGTGGAGTGCTGGGCCCTGAAGTGCCCGGGGTGGCTGCAAGAATCCAAACACATTGGTCAGGCTCCACAACGTGGCTGTGGGACACAGAGCTCTAGTGCTGCTGTGGACCAAACATCACGGGAAGCACACAGCAAAACCAGGCAGAGAATCTTTTGGCCTCCTAGGTGCCCCTTCCTAGTAGGCTTGACAACTTCTGGCCGAGAATGACAGAGCCTTGTGGGAAAATACTTCAAACGGTCACTATTCAGGACCTTTTGGAAAAACAAGGCTACAACTCTTTTCTTACCACGTGCGTCGTAGGCTGGGGGCTGCTGCTCCCTGTGGAGCTGCTGGAAGCTGCAGGGCTGGATGGCGAGCACCTCCCGCTCGGCCGGAGGCAGCTGCTCCCCGTAGAGCTCCTGCGAGCGGCTGCGGGGCCCCTCCCGCCCGAGCGGCAGCGGCCGCTCCCCGTGGAGCCCGAGCAAGTGGCAGGGCGGGATGCCGAGCACCGCCCGCTCGGCGGGCGGCGGCCGCTCCCCGTAGAGCTCCTGGAAGCGGCTCGGCCCCTCCCGCCGGGCCGGCAGCGGCCGCTCCCTGTGCAGCAGGTGGAAGCTGCAGGGCGGGCGCCGGGCGAGCAGCGGCCGCTCCCCGGGGTGCTGCTGGAGGCGGCCGGGCCGGGGGCTGCGCAGCTCCCGCCCGTCCGGCAGCGTCCGCTCCCTGTGCAGCAGGAGGAAGCCGCTGGGCGGGCGCCCGGCCGGCAGCGGCGGCCGCTCCCTGGGCAGCGGCGTGAAGCGAGCGCGCCCGTGCCGCCCGTCCGGCAGCGGCCGCGCCCCGGGGAGCTGCTGGGAGCCGCGGGGCGGGCGCCTGCGGCCATCCCGGCCCGCCGCCGGCCGCTGCCTGTTGGCCGCGCTCCGGCGCTTGATGCGGAGCAGGAGGTCGGGGCGGTCGCGGCGAAAGCAGGGGTTGCTGTAGTGGAGCCAGGCCCCGGCATCGCCCCACGCAGCCGAGCCGAGCCAGCCCGGCACCTTGCGGAAGCCGTAGTGGTAGAGCTGCCGCACGAAGCTGCGGAACTGCGTGGCCCTGAAGGTGTGCGGGACCGGGGCCGGCCCATGGCCACGGCCCCTGTGGGCGCGGCCCGAGCTGAGCAGCTCTCGCTCCAAGAGGGAGCGGTCGATGAGCAGCCCCTGGGCGCGGCTGTCCCAGCGCACGGAGCGGACGCGGGGGCTGTTCACCAGGCGCCAGAGCTTGGCGGGGAAGGTGCGGGCGCTGAGCCCGGCGGGCAGCGGCGGCTCCGCCATGGCATCGATCGCCGACTGTGGCCACAACGCCCGCAGCGCAACGGCCGCGGCTGCGCCGGCGGCGCGCGGCCTGAGGGGAGCACTGCGCTCGGGCCCGCGGGGCCGCGCGTGACAGAGCCGGGGCTGCGGGCACAGCGCGGGCGGGGCGGCTCCGGGGCTGGCCGGGCTCGGCTCGGCTCGGCTCGGCTCGGCTCGGCTCGTCTCGGCTCTGCACAGCACGGCACAGCACAGCAGGTTATCCGCACTCTGCATCCCGTGCCTGGGTCACCATCGGTGACAGAGAGGAAGGACATTGCTCTGTTTTGGCTGGGAAAAGGATGAAAAGGGGTGATTAGAAAACATTCATTTGGTCTCCTTTTCCACAGACTAGCTGGTTTTATTTCACTACGTCTGCCTGTCTTTGGCAGAGTTGGCTCATTTCTCGTGATTCGGAGTCAGCTACAGCAGCAGGAATGGGAAGCAATTTTGTTAGCATTGATATCAAAGCCAAAGTGCTGCCCCATGGATGGATGTTGCTTTCTTCAAGGGATTTTTGGCCTAGAGCTGTAGCAAACTCACACTGGTGTCTTCCCAAGCAGCGTTGCCTTTGTATTTCCACAGGAATCACCTCTTCCTTTTTTTCCCCCCCATTTGGGGAGAGCTCCAATGCAAATGCCTCCTGCAGCCAACACTTGCCACTGTGGACTGACAAAGGAGATCTGGCAGTGGGGAGAGACTCCCTAGAGCTGCTGTGGAGAGCTGAAGGGGGAAGCTTTGTCCCTTAGTCTTGAAGTCTTGTTGGGGAGCTGCTCGTGCTCTGGGGCACGGACACCAGTGGTGTTTATCCAAGCCTTGCAAGTTCATTCCTGTAAAGAAAGAAAGTATACGGACGTCAGATAGAGAAACAAGGTGTATGGGAGAGAGACGGGGAAAAGGAGAGGGGTAATAGAGAAAGGAGCCCTCCGCAGGCAGAGATCAATCTTCATGGAGGTAATGATCGATGCTCAGTTTATTGCAAATCTCAGGGTACATTTATATGCTAATGCAGGGTTCAGCAACGGGACAATACTTATAAGTGGTTACAAAGTGTTACGTGTAGGACAAAGAGCTAACATATCTTTGGTCAGGTACACAGATTGGCAAAAGTGTCAGCAGAACATTCGGCCCCATATCTTCTCTTCACATCCCTAGAACATCTTGCTTCACATCTCTTTTCCTGGGGTACATCTTGGCAAACTTCTTTATATTGTTTGCCCAAGGGCAGCATGCTTCTGGTCTAAGGCAACCTATGCAGGGTTGTGCATCTTGCTTCTATCCAGTGTCTGCTCAAAATGCTCTCTACATTCCTGAGCTTCCTGAAACACCACAGAGACTTTGGGGTTGGTGTATTGGCAAACAAATTTCAGTCTGGGAACTTTTTGAAGTTCCCCGTTCTTTTTTTTTTTTCCTTTCCTCCAGAAATACTGTCCTAATCTAATGCTTCCAGAGAATCTTTTCCTACTTTTTGGGGAATTCCTTTTGCTGCCATCCAAGACCAGGCCAATTCCCAGGGCTCCTTCCCAAAGTGAGGTGCAGCCCATGGCCTCCACTCTCCAGCTGGAACAGAAGGAAGCACAGAGTTTGCTGTTGTGGGACAGGAGCTTCTCTTTCCTGCCTGCTTTCCCTTTGGGACAGGTTGGTGTGTGCACATTTGATAAAGGCAGGTTTAAACTCTGAAACAGTTGTGTTTCAAACTGCTCCCTTCTCCAGCTCTTCTGTGGGTATCCTTGGACAAAAGGCCTTTTGGTGGGATCCTCTGTGGCAGGTTAAGGAAGGAGGTTGATACTTCAGGGTTGTGACTGCTGAAAGCAGCTGGTTTCTGGAGGTGTCCAGAACTGGGAGTGGCTCCTTTTCTCACCTGCCTGCAGCAAAGGAAGTTGCAAAGTGGGAATTTCATTTGTGGAGATAGCCATTAGGAGTGTTTGCCAAGAGATGGGCTGGCAGAGAGGCAGGTCTCATGCTGAACTGGCTGTGTGTTTGTTTTGATGGTGAAGAGGGTCAGAGATGCAGACACAGACACCAGCTGAAGGAATAATGTGATTTACTGTAATGCAAAAGTGCAAAAAAGAGTCAGGAAAGGATAAGCTAAGCAATGCACCTCAGCATTATTACAAAAGGGTGCCTCTGGTGATTAAGGAAGATCCATCACCAGGTACCCCAATGGTTTCCCCTTCATGCAGAGCTGCACATCAGCTGGGGGAAGCTGTCCCAGCCCAGTCCTGCAGAGCCACGGCCGGGAACCGGGAAATCCTGCGGTGCCTCCACCTTTGGCGGCCACGAGGCTCCCGAGTGCGCTGTGAGAGTAGCCTGGCTCTGACAGTGCTGGACGAGCAATGTGCCAGAGCTTCTGCTGGGGGCACAGCTGGTGTCATTCTCCTCTTGGTTTTCTCCCTGAGCCTGCCCAGGGCTCAAGGAGGAACCAAGGCCGGGTGTGGCCTTGTCCATTTTCCTCATGCAGAAAGGTGAAGAAGTGTTTCACCAGTGAATGGATGCAACAATCCTTTTGATAATAACACTTGGTTAAGGAGCAGATACATGGAACATTGTTTTGGGAAGGTCATCTAGAGGGCAGCTTTGGCTCAGGTCCTGTTGTTGAGGCTTCAGTCAGGGTCTGTGGTTCAGGCCTTAACCCTTCAGTATTTTGTGGTGCAAATCACACCTGTGCAGAGCTGGAAACAAACAAATCTGTCTTTAGCACATTTGGGACAGGGAACAGGATCAGCCCTGCAAGGCCAGGCTGGGGCCCAGAGCAGAAGGCCAGCACCCTGCTTTGCCCACAGGCAGCCCTGCAGAGCCAGCAGCCCCTCCTGCCCAGGGGCTGAGGTGCCCGAAGCTGCCTCCCCGCTGTGCAGCTCTGCAGAGCCCGCGGGGCGCAGGGTCCTGGGCAGCCAGGGCAGCCCGGCTGCCTTGGGGCACAAGGAGTGGCCCAGAGAGAAGCTGCTGCCCTTTGCTTTGGAACTGTTCCTCAGAGTCTTGTCATTACTCCACAGTGTCTGATGTGTTTTCCTTTCCTCTCCCAAGTTTAACACAGCTTTTTGAGAAAATTGACTGATGTAGCTTCTGGTGGTGGTGGTGGTGCTTTTGTCTGCAGGTGAGGGCAGGTGATTTGGACCAAGGACGGAGTCCATTGGTAACACCCCAGGTTTGCCAAGTCAAGAAAACCATTCACAATTGGGCTACCAGTGCTGAGCAGTTTTCCTACGTTTTGGAAAACTGCCACCTGAAGAAACCCAACAGATTTTCCTCTAGGAGGACACCAGCAGTAGCTTCATGCCAATGTTTTCCACCCCTTTTCTGTGTCTTTTAAGAGTTCCACAGTGCCTAGCATGAATGAAATGACCTGTGATAATGTGATTTGAGAGCTCTGTGTTGTTCATTGCCACATGAGTGTTCATGACAAGCTGGACACCCCACTCGTGGCTCTGTTGAGTTAAATTCATCCCAATTCTGTGCAAACAGCAGCCTCGAGATGCTGAGAAGAGCAAGCACAGTGGGCGGGTGTGCATGCACGCACCCAGGGGCTGACTGCTGTGTGTGCAGATGGTTTTGCACTGTTGTAAATCTTCACTCTCCCAAGCTTAAAGACTATTTCAAATATATATCTTAAATGAAAATATATATCAAAAAATAAAATTGTCCAAAAATACATGTGCATTAAATTTCATGCATATTATATAGTATATATTTTGACTAATATAACATAACATAACATAACATAACATAACATAACATAACATAACATAACATAACATAACATAACATAACATAACATAACATAATTAATAATATACAATAATATAATATAATACCATATTATAAATATTATAATATATTGAATATATGAGATCATTTTTGAAGCCATTGCTTGTGGGCATATTAGACGATCTCCTAGTGTTTGTACATTTTTGCTTTCTGCTACTGCTGATCCTAGCAGCAACTCCCTGTCAGTTCTTCCAGGTCACTTCACACAAAGGGATTCCATCATTTCAGGGCCTGTGAGAGCTTGGCACTGAAATGCCAAGTTGATTCCCAGCTCTCCAGCCTCCCTCTGGATTTTGGGGCATCTCAGCACTTGTGTCCATGGCCCTTCCTTCATCCCCAGCCTGCAGCAGTCACAGTCGCTGCTGCCTCCCCCTTGCTGCAGCTCATTTGCCAAAGTGCTGCCAAAGGCAGCAGGGCTGGCTCAGGATCCCTGCTGGCTTCTGGTCTCTGGGATGAGCTTCAGGGGGACACTTGGAGCCCTTTCCTAAAGAGCTGCCTGTGGGATGAGGGATTTGTCCTCCCCGGGTGGCTCCTGCTTGGATTCTGTGCTCATGGAGCCCCGGAGTTTTCTCAGCAGCCTCTGCAGCGAGTTCTGAGCCAACGTGGGGCTCTGCTGCCAGCCCAAATCTGCGCTTCCCCTGCCCAGCCTGAGTGCAGGTGGGGCATGTGCTGGGCATGGCCGGAGATTTGCATGGCCAGAATCCTCCAGCATTTACACCTGCTCATGGCTCTGGGTAGCACAAATCTACACTTACTTCAGTTGAAACATTGCATTTATTGCAGATAGTTACACCCGCACTACTAATGTACAAATACACAAACATTAACTTAAGTTTAAAAATGAAATTTATTTTAAATTGCAACAGCTACGCTACCAATATAGAAACACAAAAATATCAATTTATGATTAAAATCTAATTTATTCTGAGAATTGTGCTATGTAAATTTATACAGATATCAACTTCAGTGAAAAAAAATTACTTTATTGCAACCCTCTGCAACAACTCACTGTACACAAATATTGAAGTTACTGAATTGAAGTTCAACAATTAAATTTATTACATATTACTACAGCCATACAGCCCATATACACATACAGAAACATCAATATCCCTCTCTAAAGAATCTCAGATCCAGAACTAAATAAATAGAATTTTTGAACTATACAACTCCATACATAATAAATAGAAGTAAATACATATATAGACATAACAATATAGAGATGTAAACATGCATTACATATTTCATGACATATGACAATATAATACAAATATAACAAACCTGTCTAGAAATACACAAATATCAATGGACCAATAAAAAAATCCATACAACCCCAGCAATAGAAATGCACAGCTACAATGCTGTACAAGTATGTAAACAGATGAATATACACGCATCTATATAACAATATACACACATAATATCCCTATACAAATATCAGTCAGTGTATGTAAATATCCCTATACTTGTAACTATCCAAATCCAACCACACATCCACAAACAGCGCTAGATCAGGAGGGATTGCAGCCGCCGATGTTCCCAGGCTCTCGCTCGGTCTCCTCCTCCCGAGCAGAGCAGCTCTCCTGGGCAGGGACAGCAGATGGGACATCTGGCAAGCACAGGGAACACTGAGTGAGGGTGGGGACGTTTCCCTTGGCAGCAGCTGCGCTTCCATCAGGGCAGAGGAAATGTCAGAGCCTCCCCAGGAGGGTCAGAAGGAAAAGCAGCCGAGCGGGCCAGGCTGTGGGGAGCTGCTCACTTCCTTCTGGCATCCCAGTTGCTCTGAGGGAACTCCCTCATGTCACGTTATTGAATCGCCTCTGCACTTACCAAGACTGTGGCCCCCAAATCAATCAGCATTTATGTCTCCAGCTGCTTGCACCAATGACAGGGAATGTTCTCTAACAGTGCTGGGGCACAAGGTTACCTTGCACAGATCATCTGACAGGGCCTTGTTCTTTCTGTGCTTCCTGTGTTTCTCCTTCCCTTCCACTTGGAATTTTTACAGCATTTCTTTTTCTTTCCCCTTGATCAGTGCTAAAATGCGTGTTTCTCTTCCAAGTTTCAGTTTGTTCAGTGATTCTGTCAAGCCTTTACTTAGAAGCTTTTATCAGGGAATTGAGTGTTAATTTCAGCAATTTTTGTGATTTTCTGTGAGATTTACGCAAGAGTCCTGTTCATTGGGCACTATTTAGGAAGGTACAAAAGAGAAAAAGGATGCTCTGTATGTCAGTTCACTAGTGGACTATTCATGGATAGAGTGAGTGATTAGCTGAATTTTACATCTGTTCCTAACCTGAAAGTGTAACAGGTAATTTGGGGAGAAATTAAAGCAAAATTTCTCCTTCTACCAGCCTGTATTCAAATGTAAAGTAAATAGAGGGGGTGAGAATATCAGTGTTCAGTTCCTGAAGTGCCTTATTAAGGTGTTCTTAAAGTAATGGAGATAAAATCTGGGTGGGCATTCCTAATTTCCAGCCACTCATTGTCAATTTCATTGACTCTGAAAACAGCAGAGATGTGCACATCATACCTGATCAATCCATTTGGGGATGGTTTAGGTTCAGATTCTCTGAGGCTTTAGATTTTTAGGTCTCTAGACAATGCTTCCAGGAATCTAAACAGCTTTCAGAAATTAAACTTTTCTTCTTTTTTCCTCAGTCTTTGCACTCATGTGCACCAGAGACCTTCAGTGAATGGATTCCACTCTAATCCATCTCCAAGCTGAATCTCCCAGCTGTGTTCACACTGGTGGTTTGTGTGTCTCTTCTGCACAGTGCAATTTTAAAATCTTCATTCCTTATTATCTCTGCCCTTCTTTTTCTGTTTTAGCTTGCAAATGCATGCAGATGTATCAGAAATGATACACCTAATTTCTGATGCATCAGTTCCTGTCTAGCAATTTCATTTTATCCTGTTCTGATGTCATGCTAGCCTTATATGTTTTATTCTAAGTGGACTCCTGTTTTCTTGCATGTGCAAGTTTTACAACGCAATGCTCTCATTCACCTGCTTTTATGAAACACTTCATTAACATTAGCACAAGTAACTCTGTGATTCCCTTCTGCTTTGTAGAAGATTTGGGAAATTCAAGCCCTGCTTGGCTACAGAAAAACACATAGTGCTTGGTAATTCCCCTAAGAGCTTAAGTTAATGGTAAACAACGACAGCTTATTCATTTCACAGAAATAGGGAGAAAAGGCATTGCAAATATTGAGGAGTGTAGTGCAATAATGACGGGCATCCCTCAGTTATCCACACAGACTGATGTCACTGGCAAAATTCCTTCTTTTCCAAAGGCTTTCATTTGCTTTGGCTGTACTTTGTACGGCTGCAGGTCACATTTCCCTTGATTTAAGGAAGTATCTTGGCAGGTATTCTTGGTGATATATCTTGCTAATTCTGCCCTTGGAGGAATTACTCAGTTCTGCAGTCCTTATTACACGCCCTGTTCTAAAAGACTTTTATGCTATTTTCCCTCTCTCTGTGTTTTCACACTTGTTCAACAAGGTTTTCTTTCTAAGAATATTAATCACAATATCCCAAAGGATTCAAAAATGCTTAGGTATTTTTCCCTAAGTATTTACTAAAGAAAAATAATAATTAAAAAAAAACCTGTATGCATGCTGGATGTAAAATACAAAGAGAAATAAACTTGAGAGTTCTCCCAAAAACCTTAAGAAAAAACCCCATGTATTCTATAAAACCCAGAGTATTCATCTACAAAATGGGCTTGTTCTAGAAGAGAAAATTTGTGCAACGGTTCTTCACAGAATTCTATGCTTTCAGGCTTTTTGCCCTTCAGGGGCAGTGCCATTCTCTGAACGGTAATGCTCTGAGCCTGTTCTGCTCACCATGGCAGCTTTCTGCTCTGCCCTGGTACAGATCATCCTCCCAGCAAAGGGGGAGTGCAGCCACCACAACTCGCAGCACCTTCCCACACAGCAAGAACCTGAAGGAGAGAGATGGCTTTCACCAGCTGCTGCGGGTTCTAATAGTGCCACCTCAGCTGCTGAAAGCCTGAATTTCTGTGTTGCAGTGAGTTAGTTCATTAAGCCAAATGTTCTGTTATATAGTGGTATGTTCAAGTGTTCCCCGAGTTATTACAGTTAGTCTCTCCCCTGTGTTATGCCCTCCTACCCCAGTGTCTCTCAAGGAATCCCCTCCCTCCTCACCAGATTTTTCCCTGTCTGTCAAGACAACCGGGCCCCTTTGCCCCATCCCTCAGCCCAAACCCTACCCTTTGTTCCAGAAAGTTCCCTGTCCCTCACCCCAAGATCCAATCCCTATCCCAACGCTCTCTCTTCCCCTTGTTCTGGTTTGTTGTAGCCCTCAAAACCACACCCCAAGAGTCGCTTATTGGTTACTATATGGTGTCCACCCCGTGTTTTGAAAGATTTTAAAAACCCATGCACAGGGGTGTTGGGGGTTCTTTCAACATCTGTTCCCTTTGGGAATTCTCACCTACAGAGCCTTCCCCCCGCCTCTCCTGATGAATTTGCTGCACTTTACACCGCAGAAGAGCCTCCTCTGCTTCCTTCACTAGGCCCTCCAGGGGTCTCTACTGCTGGCATTTGGCCTAGAGGTTCTGGCTCAGGCAAACCCTAACCTAGCCAGTTCCCCACTCTTGCCATTGTCCCTGGAGCATCACAGAGCTAGCCAGGGCTGCGGAGGGCAGTGACAGTGACCCATGCCCTGGCATGTCACAGCCCCCAGAGCCACACCTGCCAGGCCACAAGCCCCAGCCCTGGTGCCCACTGTGGCCTCAGGGGCTCCTGGGCATCCTCACCCTGAGTGCAAAGGCAGCCTCAGGAGCCCCCCAGGGCGCTCTGGATCCAGGCTGCAGACACCCTAAAGCCAGCACTGAAAGGGACATGGATGGGGACTGCAGCTGGATCTTCCAGTGCTCACCAGCCCTGACTACTCTCTGAGTGAACCCAAACCTCATTGGCAGCACCTTGAGCACATTGACCCTGCTCGCCCCTCCTGGAACGTGGTGTTCCCACATCCTACACCAGCCCTTTGCAGGGAGTGACCAGCTCCCAGCTGCTCTGCTACCCTGGCCTTACTTTCTGTTTGCCAGCAATGAACTTAAAGGATACACTCCTGAGAAACCTAGCACAACATTTGCTTCTCAGGAGCTCTTTGGCAAAAAAAAAGTCTACTAATCCCTAGTTTTTGCACAGAGAAGGAGGTCCTGACATAAGGCACAGGCACAGGCAGGGCTCTGGCATATGAATTCCTGAGCCACAGGATTCCACCCATTGTTGTTCCTAGCTACTGTGCTGATATTTTAGAGACAGTTTCGGAGAGGGGCTGCTCCTGACAGGGTAGGAGAATTTGGAGAAAAAAAAGGTGCAGGAGATAACAAAAAAAAAAACCAAGAGGGAAAACCCTTAGAAATACAGAGTAGAACAGAAGTCCTTGGAGATGGTTCAATAGAAAATGCCAGCAGCAGTGAGCAGAGCCCGAGGTTGCTCACTGCCACCCCAGGGGCTCCTCAGTCCCCGGCTGGTTTGTGTCTCATGCAGCCCTGCCTGGAAAGGGCTCCAGGCTCTGGTGTTCCCAGCTCGCTCCAGGCTACATTCTTAGCAGCACTGAAAGAAGAGGTGAAACAAAGCGCCATTTTCTGTCCTGCCTGCAAACATTTCTCCTTCAGTGCCACTGCCAGAGATCATCCCTCTGTCAGCTTGGCACTGTGTCTGCTGCATCCTCGTCCCTGTCCCTTGCATCAGCTCCTGCACATGGACACTCCCTGCCCGCACATCATGAACAGAGAGAGCTGTGTCAGAAGAGCAATGAGTGCATTTTCTTGGCTGTGAGATGCAAAGCTCTGTTTCGTGTCAGATACAAATAGACGATGTGTGTATTTGTGAATGCAAAATGTGTGGACCTCGACAATGGGAGAGCTGTGAATTCTAATAATAACTGAGGAAAATAAAGCATGGGAAAAGGCCTTTGAACCTATCTTTTGTTTGCAATTAACCCTAGTTGATTTAGGTGTTTTGGAATTAAGGTGTTAAAGATGTTGCTTTTTGCTTGCATTTAATCCATAAAAAGCTCTGCAATAATAACCTTTAGAAGTATAATTTTAGAATATTACTTGTATCCTTGAAACTGTAGCTTTGGAATATATATAAAGGAAATATGCTTATCTCACGCCTAATTGAAGCAGAGAAAAACAGCTTGAGAAAGGAAGATGAACATCACCTCAAGGGTTTATGGTTTCGAACAAAGGGAAGCTGGACATCACTATTATGAGATTTATGGTCTCTGCAATTAAAAGGTGGACCCACATCTGGGGATCCGGACCCTACCAGATGGGATTCGTCTTTCTTCTTTCGGAAACTGGACCGTCACCATCTGGGGATACTCCTTTGAGATACATCCTGAGAAATTTAAATCACAGTAGTGTATGGAATTGTGATGTAATAATTTGGAATAAGAATTGCTGCTGAGTAAAAGATTGGAAATAGAAACTGCTAAAAAAAACTGATGGGTACTCCTATAAATACCTGTAACCCTCAATTATCAGTGTGCAGTTGGAGGGAAAACATCTCCCACTGTACCCAGCACTGTATTGCTCACACTTTACCATATTAAATAATAAATTGATTGCTGCTTGAATATTGGCCGAGTCAAGCTTCTTATTCGTAACAATGACTCGGCCTTGTCTGTCACGGCTCAGCTGGCTGCACTGCTGGAACTCTGTAGAGGGCTGATCCGGGAAGCTCTCTTTGCTGGGGCAACCTGAGCCAGCAGGGATTTTCCTTTTCTTTAAGATTTTTTTTTTCCTTTCCTTGCATTTTTTATCCTTTGTATAGATAACTATAGAATGTGTTATAATAGAGATAAATAAGAAAAATGTGTTATAATATACAGACTCTAAGGAGATTTCTTTGCTGCCTAGGGACCGCAGGGCATAGGGGAAGAGGGGAAAAGGTGCTTGTGCTCAGCCAGGTGCCCAGGGTCTGCAGTGGGCAAGGGGAAATGGCCAGAAGCCCCTTGGCCTTTGGTGTTTCTGCTGAAGCCTTTGTGCTGCCCACAGAGCGGCTGGGCAGGGGCCAGAGCTGCAGGGATCCCTGCCAGAGCGGTGCCTGGAGATGGCCACAAGCCCTGTGCCAGGCGGGAAGGGCCATCGTGTCCTCCTGCCCGGGTGCTGCTGGCTGCCTTGCTGAGGGCTCCAGGCGCCTCTGGATGGGGCTGCTCTGGAGCTGCTGTGGGGCTGCGGCGCTGCTGCCGGGCAGCTTGGCCGGGCTGGGGCAGAGCCTGAGGGGCTGGGGCGCTGGCAAGCCCTGGGCAATGGGCTGTCAGAGGCCACAAGCAGCCCCCTGCCAGCCGCCTTGTTCCTGCCAGAGTTGACGTGCAAGATGGATCCCGGGCACTCTGCAACTAACACCATCAGTGTTGTTGGAAACTGAAATGCAGGGAAATCTCAGACCTTTGGTCTTGTCAGCAAAGCTTAGAATTTAACACAGGATTTGATCTGAGACCTTGGAAAGGGCTTCCAAACTCAGGTGCTAGAAGTGAGAATGCGGATTTCTTGTTTATTGCAGAGACACGGGGAGGAAAGTTGAAGTGGAGGAAAGTTTAGAGCTTTAGAGTTCAAGATCTAGAAAAAATCAAATCAGTTACAATGGTAAACAAGAAGTTTAGGATGCAGTGCTGTAGGTTTGTGTGTCATAGCATGATTGGCTAAGGAGGCTTACACTGTAGCAGGATGTGGGAACCCAGGAAATTCCTCTGGCTGCCCTGCATGACTCGAGACCCTGTCAGAGGGCTCAGAGACTTTGACACAGAGCCTAAGATCCCTGTGCCTTTGATTCAGCCCTTGGAAAAAAAACAATTACCAACCTTGTAGGAAGATTGACAAGCCACAAAAGTTTAAGCAGAATGATAGTGAATTTATCACAGAGTGGAAAAATAGATTTTGGGGCGTTTTAGAATGGGGCTTCAGGGAGGAAGATGGAGGAATCTGGGCATGTCCAGCCTTTCTCCTTCTTCTTGGCCTCCATCTTCTGCTGTGATGTTGGCACTTTTAGGCTGGTTTAGAGTAGAAGCTCACTGTCTAACGTAGATGAGAGGTATTGGAAAGTAACTGCAAATATGGTACACGTAGTTGTTTTTAGTATAAAAAGATAACACCGCCCTGGGGCAGGCAGAGTGCCTTGCTGAGTGGACCTCGGCAGGACAGGAGAAAGAATTTTATAGATAATATACAATAAACAACCTTGAGACTGAGAAATGAAGAGCTCTGACTCCTTCTTCAACCGCCGGACTGGGAAAAGAGACTTTCTACCTTATCTGGGGTCATTCTGACCAGCTAGAGACCCCGAGAGCATGAGTCCATAAAACGAAATATTGGAGATTGGGTCCAAAACACAAATATCCTTGTTGGCCGTGTCTTCTTGGCCAAGAAATCCTTCAAAGCTCTTGTAACTACAAGTCTTGCAGCCCTGTGAGCCATGCGGTGGAGATGTGAGCCAAACTCACCCTTCCTGTCTATGTAGAAGAGAAGAAAAAGCAATGGCATCATCTAAAACACTCAGAGGTCTGCTCTCTAGCTCGTTCCAAACTCCTTCAACTTCCCCAAAGTGTGATTTAGCTACAAAGAGATGACAGGGACTCTTAGGGCTGGATCTTTGACTCCAGAGCAGCTGCTTTAGAATCTTTCACATAACCCTATGTAGTTATGTGCCAGAAATGAATCATTTCAAGAAACTTTCCCAACTGACTTGCATGGAGGCTTGTTTGAAGGGTGTTAGAGGAGAAAGCCTCCGAGCAGAGGTCTGGGCTTTGGCCTAGGTGTGTCCGCTGCTGATTATGAAGTGTGTCATCAGCTGCAGGGCTGAAAATAGCATCAGAACACTTGGACTAGCTCTTTTTGGCCCGTAAATGCTGGACCCACTTTTGGGGCAAGTTTGGAGACCTCATCTATGAGTGGATGGACCACCTAGGATATTCCCAGTTGCTGGGAATGGTTCTCCAGGTCCCTGGTGTAAAACAGGGCAGCCCAGCAACTGTGCATCAGCAAGATGATAAACAATTGTCTCGGTTTGAAGAGAGAGGTGTCTGCTAAGGAAGGCAGAAGCCTTCTCTGAAATGGAAAATGTAAATCCTCTCCCTTCAAATGATTCTCATTTAGAAATTCAAATGGTCTCAGGGAAAGATATGGGGATAGGACTGAACCCACAGAGCAGGGCAGCGTTTGCTGACGCTCTGAGCCCTTCCTAAAGATCCTGTCCGCCTGCCTTAGACACCTGGGGCCCGTCATTCCTTCCAACCTGGGCCTCTTTGGGTGGGCTGGGGGTGGCCCCATGCAGGCAGCCGTGGGCGCAAGGGCCCTTGGTGACACGATGCAGCACAGTCATTGTGACATGGAACCGGGTGTCCAAGGGACCTCTGTGACACCTGGTGACACAGGAGCTGGCGGTGACAAGAGCACGCCACAGTGCTCAGAGCAGGCGACGGGACAGGACGGGAGAGAGCAGTGCCGTGAGGAGCCCCCGCACAGTGCGCTCGTTCGCGTCCCACCCGAAGCTTTTCTGAGGGGTTGTTCCTGCAGCTGAGCTCGAGGCCAGACCACAGGACTTGCTGACCCGTGGTCTCCCTGAGGCTTCTCTTCTGCAGGTGCCCTTGAGGCCAGATCATAGTCCTTGTCAGTAGTCTCCTGTCCTTGTGGCAGGAGCCCTTGTGACCGAGTGCAGGACTTGCTGTCCTGCAGCCTTCCTGAGGCTTCTTTCTTGAAGGTGCCTTCCAGGCACCACTGCAGGACGTGCTGATTTGGAGCTTTTCCAAGGCACCTCTCCTGCAAATAGCCACAAATCCAGTCAGAGACATGGAGCAGAGACTCCCGGGAGTGCCCGAGCTGGCCTGGGTGGAGGAGGAGGAAGAAGGCCCTGGAGCTGCCCCGGCACAGCAGACTGAAGAGGTGGTGCCCTTCCAGCCACCGCAGGAGGGTGAGTGGCAGAGCTGGGCCACAGGACTGGTGCCTGCTGCCAGCTTGGCCCCACGCCATGCCGTGCCATTGTGTGCGGTGCCATGCTATCCCCTGGGGACATGCCCACGGCCAGGACAGAAGAGGGGCCGGGCAGACACCCCGCAGTGGCCGTGCTCCATCCCCTGGCACATCCCAGCGCTCTCTGCCTGGGCAGCGCAGGGCTGGGCCGTGCTCTCCGGCCTCTCCCGCAGCCCCTCAGCTCTGGCTGCGCTCGCTCTTTGCCAGATGCAGCCCTGGAGCGCACACAAGAGCAGGAGTCCAGCCGTGGCCGCTTCCGCAGAACAGCGCAGGTACCTGCAGCCACCCCCACCTGGGCTGGGCCTGCTGTCCCTGCTCAGCCCAGCACCGTGTGTGCCGCACTGCATGCAACATCCCCGGCTCCTTGCCCTTCTCCTACAGTTCGTTTGCAACTTCCTCAAGAGAATTGAGGAGCAAGAGACCATTGCCATGGGCGTAGGCCTCAGACCACACTCGCCCATCTTCTACAGCAAGACCAGTGCTGCCCTGCTGTCTATGCTTGTAGAGGAACATTTTTACACTCCAAAGCAAGTAAGCAGCCTGTGGCCAGGCTTTGATCCTCCCAGCAATTGCTTGGCCTCCCAAGCCACGCATGCTGGTTGCTGTGAGCCTTTCAGGCCACATGGCAGTGTGGTGGCAAGGGAAGCACTCCTCTGGGGAAGCTGGGATCATTGCTCCCTCTGGCAGCTTTCCAAGTCTCCCTGTGCCTTCTCCAGGTGCCTGCCATGGTGAGCTACATCCACCAGTGGCTCATGGCCAATGATTCTGCTGAGCACAGGCTGGACAAGACCCTGCTGCATCTCACCGAAGCACAGCCAAATGACGCAGTCATGACGCTCCTGCGTGTGGCCCCGTCCTGTGACAGGTATGGGGCCCACCTACCCACAGGGCTCAGGCCTCCCCAGCCCATCACCCTGTACAGCCTGCCCCACGTGTCTCAGCAACAGAGACTTCCAGGGCCCTCTGGCTGTTCCCTTTCCCAGCCCTGCCAGGCCAGCCCCTGAGCCTGCTGCCATGCTCCCTTGCCGCCTCTCAGGGCTCTGTCCCCACAGGCCTGGGCTGTCGGGCTGCTGCGGGCAGGGGGGCCAGTGGGCACAGGCAGAAATGGCAGCCAGCTCAGCTGCCCCTGGTGCTGGGTCTGACACCCCCCTGAGACACAGCTCTAACCCTGCAGAGCTGCCATGGCCATGTGGAAGACCATCATGGGCTCAGCCAGGACTGTGGAGCTGGCGCAGCTGATCCTCCTGGATGTGCTGGGGAGCTGGCCAGAGTACAGCACCTGCACCTCCGATGGGGACGAAACGGCTGTCTTTGCCCTGGCTGTGAGTTTCTGCAACTGGCCTTTGCTGGCCCCAAGACTGCCTCTCCAGCAGCTCTCCATCCTCCTTCCCCCACTGCATCTCCCTGCCTCAGGCGCTGGCCTGAAACCTGGCCCAGGGGCAGCTTCAGGCCCACCAGGCCCCGTGCTCCCCCTGCCAAGGTCTCTCCGGGCCTCTCCCTGCCACGCTCGGGCCCTGCCACATGGACACCTCGGCACTGAGCGCTGTCTCGGGGGGCTTTGTCCTTTGCAGGCAACTGTGGTGATGTGGAAGATCCTCCAGGAGCCCTGTCTCCCACGGATCTTGAGGCTGTATTTCTCCCGCCTATTTGTGCATCTGCTATTCCAAGTGTTCTTCAGCACTCTGGCTATGCCAGAGGCAGTGGACACCTTCTGGAAGGGATGCCAGGAAGAGCACGGCCTTGCCGCCAGCCCCAACAGGTGCTCCATGCCACTCCTCCTGTCCCTGCCACGTGGCCTGCCAAGGAGCCAGTGCTGCCAGGGTGACCTGGGCTTTGCTCTGCACACAGGTTTGCAGTGCGCACCCTGAAGTCCCTGCTCTGCCTTCTCCGCTGCGAGGATGTGGTGGTGGCAATGGAGCGCAGGTGTGCCTGGGACACGCTGCTCTCTCTTGACACTCACCACTTTGCCGTGGCTCTGCTGGCCAGGTGAGACCCCCTTCTCCCCACTGCCTCTGACATTGCTGCTCTGTGCCCAGGTGCCCCACAAAGAGCCTATGCTCATGGGCCAGAGGGCCTTGTCACTGAGGGTCGGCCAAGCACACTGGAAAAGGCTGGCAGAGGAGGGTTCCCCTGAGCAACCAACTCCCAGATGGCCCATGTCCCCTTGCTGGAAGGCTGCTGGGGAAAGATGAGACCTGGATGAGTCACGCCTGGGAGAGGTTTGCCTCACTGGCTCAGGCTCTTGTTTCCTTTTTCCCCTCTTCAGAGAAATTCGCCGCTTAGCCATCCACTTTTGTTCCACGGTTGCATTCTACCTGCTCGCCCTGCTCGGCCAAGAGATGCCATACTGGGATTTCCCTGCCCTGGCATTCCTTGTGGAGGTGAGCCTCAAGGCCAGCGCTGCCTGGCTGAGCTGCCTCCCAGCTCTCTGGCCTCTCGCAGCCACAGCTGCCAGGACAGTGCCCGTGCCCTGTGCTGCTGCCTGGGCCCGGCCCTGTGCGCTGCTGGGCTCCTGCCGGCCGGCTCCCCTGTCACTGCCCTGTGCCTTTCAGGTCCTCGAGTGCCTGGACTTGAGCGAATGCAGTGACAGCGTTCTGGAGATCCTGGCACAGAACCTGCAGAGCGAGCACATGGCCAGGCGTTACTTGGCACTCCGAGGCCTCGTAGTGCTGGGCAAGAATCCCTTGATGGTGAGAAGGGGGCAGTGGCTGAAGCCGTGCAGGCAGCGTGGGGCTGGGCAACGCAGTCGCTTGGCCTTTCCTGGCCTTCGGCCGCTGGGGCAGCTGCTCCCAGCTCTCCTGCCTCCCGCTTCAGCTGCCCCAGTGCTTCAGGACAGGCCTTTGGCCTCTGGGCCCTGCAGCAGCAGGGTGGCCTTTCACAAAGTGGTGTTCCGCACAGGCCGAAAAAATGCAGAGCCTGACTGAAAGTCTTGTGGAGCTCCTGGAGGAAAATGACAACGACATGATCAGGATGACCATCCTTCTACTCAGATATTTGCTCCTGGATAATGGTGGCCCCATAGCCACCCCCGTGGCCCTGCAGCTGGCTGAGACGCTCCTGCCACTCTTTGACAGCGTAAGACTCTGTGCCCACAGCCACGGCCACTGGCTGCTGCCGGGACCCTTGGTGCCCTGTGCAGATGCAGGCCTGTGCCCTGGGGGACCTGAAGCAGCTGATGCTCAGGTCTTTTGCCCTTTCCTTTCATCCAGGACAATATCCAGCTGCAGCTGAGCTCCATGGCTTTCTTTCAAGAGATGCTGGACCTGTTAACAGAAGAGGCAAGAAAGGCCCTCAAGTCCCACGTGCGCCAGAGCCTGCTCCCTCTCTACTTCCACTGCCATGATGAGAATCAGATTGTTGCTGAGGTGAGCACTTGTGGCCAGCTGCTGTCCCCCTGGCGGGGGCTTGGGCTGCCTCCTGCCCTGGCACCTTGCAGGCTGCAGCCTCCTCCAGCCTCTGCCACTGGGATGCTCCTGTGCCCTGGACTGTGGGGCCATCTGTGCATCTCTGCTGCTCTCCAGGCCTCCCGGGAAACGCTGCATTCCTCAGCCAGATTCCTGAAGAGGAGGCATATCGAACAAATGCTACATGAGGATCAGAGCTTTGGCGAGTGCCTGGTAAGAGCAGCCGAGAACCCCCAGCCTCAGCATGGCCAAGGTCCCTGAGGGCGGTGCTCAGCGTGCGGGGCTTGCAGCTGTGCCTGCTGCTGCAGCCAGAGGCCGGGCGGGCTCTTCTCCAGGCTCCTGTGGGCCAGAGCCAGGTGCCCATGGAACCCCGGCACGGCCTGGCTGCGGGGCGGCACCGCGGCTCCCCGGGCAGCAGCCGGTACACTGGCCCCTGCCCCCGGGAGCCCTTGGCCAGCGGCTGCTGGCCGCGCCTCAGGGCTGTGCGGGCAGGGGAGGCCGGGGCTGGGCGCAGGCAGTGCCCGGCCCAGGGGCTGAGCCCGCGCCGACCCTTCCCTCCTGCCGCTCTCTGCAGCTGGCAGAGGACAGGAGCCGAGCGGCCGAGCACCTGCACCGGGCCCTGCACTACCTGCAGAGCCCACAGGAGCCCCTGCGAGAGGCGGCCGTCAGGTTCATGGGTGAGTCCCGAGCACGGGCTCCCTCCCCGACCCGCCGCAGCTCGGCCCGGGCCCCGCCTGCTGCCCCGGCAGCGCCAGCCGGACCCGGCGCCGTGGAGCCCCGCCCAGCCTGGGCATCGCTGCTTCCGCTCTCTGGCAGCCGTGCCCTGGGGCAGAAGCGTGCGGCAAGGGCCGGGCTGAGCCCTGCCGGGCCAGCAGCGCGTGTGGCCACAGCGCCAGCAGCGCCGGTGGCAGGGAGCTGTGCCGCTGGCGCCGTGACAGGCTCTGTGTTCACAGGCATGGCGGGGCGGCACCTGAGGGGGCAGCAGCAAGAGCTCCAGCTGATCTGCAGTGGTGAGTGAGTGAGGGCAGCGGGCTGATCGCAGGGGCTGGCGGGGGCAGCTGCAAGCCCTGCCCCGGCTGCGGAGGGCTCTGCTCCCGTGAGATTGCAGAGCCACGTGTGCCATTCGTGGCCAGCACCTTCAGACTGATCCCCTTGCTCCCTGCTCCCTGCGGGCCATGGCAAGAGATGGCCGGGATGGCCCTGGCAGGGGGCTCTCCTCGTCTTTCTACACATCTGGGATCTGACCTTGCCTCTGTTCCTCTCTCTTGCAGCCCTTGAAGAAATGGCATCTGACAGCAGTCCTGCCATCAGAGATGCTGCAGTTGAATTTTGTTTAGTTCTCCGGGCTGTACAGAGAGCTCCCTACTCCCCATGGCGCAGGCTGCGAGATCGATTCCGCAGTGCATGGAGGAAATGGCCTCGTCTGTGCGGCACTGCCTTGCTGTTCTGCTGGAGCTCCCCGGAGAGGTGATCTGCAAGACTGTCTGCTGGGGCCATTTGAGCCAGCAGAAATTTTCTTTTTCTTCTTCAAGATTTTTGTGTTTTTATTTTTGTTGGTTTTGAGTATGTCAATATAGAATATCTTTCAATACACAGAGTCCCAGGATCTTTCTTTTCCTGCACCGGGTCTAGAAGGCATAGGGGAAGAGGGGGAAAAGGGTGCTTGTGCACAGCCAGCGGCCCAGGCGTGCAGTGTCGCAGGGAAAATGGCCAGAAGCCCCTTGGCCTTTGGTGGTTCTGCTGAAGCCTTTGTGCTGGTGACAGAGCGGCTGGGCAGGGGCCAGAGCTGCAGGGATCCCTGCCAGAGCGGTGCCTGGAGATGGCCACAAGCCCTGTGCCAGGCGGGAAGGGCCATCGTGTCCTCCTGCCCGGGTGCTGCTGGCTGCTTTGCTGAGAGCTCCCAGGCGCCTCTGGATGGGGCTCCTCTGGAGCTGCTGTGGGGCTGCGGCGCTGCTGCCTGCAAGCTTGGCCAGGCTGGGGGAGACCCTGAGGGGCTGAGGCACTGCTAAGCCTTGAGCAATTGGCTGTCAGAGGCCATAGGCAGCCCCCTGGAATCAGGCGTTGGAACCCTGGTCCTGGCCTTTCAGGGCTGTGAGGCCAGCTGTTGTGGGGCTGGGCGTGTGCCTTCCCTGTGCTCCAGACTGCAGCCTCCCACCCCTCAGCCTTAGGCATTGAGCTCCACTGCCTGATTGCCAAGTCTTGTTCCTGTTGCTGTGGGGGAGGCCGAGCTCTGTGGCTTTAGGCCCCATTGAGCCAGAAGAGCAGCAGCTTTGAGCCCACAGGGGCCACAGAAAGGCCCTCTTGGACCACGAGCGTTCCTGTCCTTGCCAGGCCAGGGACACATGAGAGTGCAGCGGGCACCTTCAGAGTGCCACGCTGGCTTTGCACTGGGCCACCTCCCTGTGCTGTGCACGGCTGGCTCTTTGCTTTGCCGCTCTCGGCCTTGTGTCCTCGTACTCCTTTGGCTGCCTGCAGCCAGGGGCAGCCCTATCAGGCTGAAAGGCCCCGTCTCCAACATCTCAAGGGGGAAATGGAGCTCTCCCGGCCCTCAGCCCACGCTGTAAGCAGAGCAGAGCCTTTTCCCCAGCCCCGATGGCTTTCTGCCTGCTTCTGGCCCCTGGCCACCATGACCCACTGCACTCGCTCTGAGTCACCTACAGCATGCCTGGTGCCTCTTGATTTGCTGACCCTGGGATGTGAGGCTCACTGAGGGAAAGGTGGCTGTCCCAGTGCTGAGGGCACACGTGGCTCACTGAGCAGACTTGAGGCTTCCCCAGCAGCTTGCAGGTGCCTTAGGTGTCATGTTACAGTGCTTGTGCTCCTGCCTCCTCCTGTCCCTCTTCTCACCCTCACCCAACCTGCACCCTCTGACCTACCTTCAATAAATCCTGTTGCATCAGACACGGTGTCAAGAGCCCTCCCTCGGCTGCCGGTCGAGCGCACATTACAACCTCCGGGCATGAGAGCAAGGTGGGCTGGGGGAGCTGCTCTCTCAGACCAAGAGGGAACGGCTCTCCACAGCACCTGCCCATGGACCTTCCCCGCACCAAATGAAATCATCTCCAAGTTTAGCTAGTGAGCTAGTAAGGTAGAACTCATTCATTGCCTGGAAATCTGGCACTAGTCTCTAAGTTCCATTAGGTTTCTTTATTGCTAACCTACCAGTATTACATTTTGACTCCCATTCTTCCAATTGTCCTGATGTCAGGAATTTATTGGTTGTTGGCTCTATTCCTTTCCTAGCTTCTAATCTTCAAGGGTATTGCTTTCTGACTACTGGCCTAACTCTTGTCTGTAGCTCAATTTTCATAGGGTCTGCTCGTTTGGATGTTCCTGGGCTATGAGTATCCCATACTCTTGGATACACCTGATTCAATACTTGCTCTAAATAGTTCTTCTTCTTTGTTGCTCTTGTGTCAATTGTCAGTCCTACTGCTAAAAGTGCTCATTTGTCTTCAGGTACCTTCCATTTAAGTGTTCTTTTTCTAAACAGAACTGTTGCTTCCAAATTTTCAAGCAAATCCCTGCCTAGGACAGATTTGGCTTAGTTGGGTAAATAAAGAAACGGATGTATTCCCAGCTTCTTCTTGATTTTACATTGAAGTGGTTTCAGGAAGAAAACTTTTTCTGGCTGGCCTATAGTGGCTCCTATTGCTTGAGATAGTTTTCACTTTTGGGTATCAGGACTTGATTCAAGAGTGAAAATGTGTCTCAACAATTTCCTAAAAATTCAACTTCTTTATCATTCTTTAGCTGTATTTTAACCGGTGGCCTGCTAGGGTAAGAATTGCCAGTCTCGATCATTTCTTATCATCTAGAGTGGCTGCAAGAGTTTTGTGAACTTTGTCTGCTAACTCTGGGCACTGGAGTTATTTCCAGTGTCCTGATTTCTTACAAGATGCACATTGATTTGGCCCCAGCTTGGTCTGTGGCTGCTTTGGACCTCCTCTGCCTCTGATATTGTTGCCCCTGCCTCTGCTTCATCCAGAGGCGTGCCACGTCCTCTCCCTGGTGCCGATCCAGAGCTGCCACCATGGCTGCAGGGAGCTCTTTTCCTTTTTCTCTCTCTTGATTATCATCCACTTTCTATGCTTTTCTCATTCATGCCTTTAAGTCTCTCTTTACAGGCTCTTTCAGCTTCTCAAGTTTCTGCCTGACATCTGGGTTACATTGCCCTGACATCAGGGAAACCCACTGCTGCTTTGCCATATGCCACCAGGGATCCAGGGCTGTGCCTTTACGTGCAGCTGCTCAGAGCCTGTCCACAAAGTCAGCGGGTGACTCGTGCTGTCCCTGTGTAACGTTATCTCTTACTGACCAAGTTATTGCTTTTGGAAGGGCATTTTTTAATTCCAATGTGACCAGTTCCTGGTATCTGGTTAACATTGCACAGCTGCCTGCATCGTTCGCGTCCCACAAAGGGCTTACAATAGGACACAGCTGGTGCACTGTACCTTGTAAGGCTCCACTAGCAATTTGTGCCTGCACACGTGCTCTGGCTACCTTGATCACCAGCTCTTCTGCTGGTTGTGTTAGCTCTGTCAATATGAAATCAGTATCACCTCACTCTGGCTCTTGATTCTTGACTATGAACTCCAGTCTTTTTGCTACTTTGCTAGGGTTTTCTCTATCCATTGTAACTTTTTCCCACCAGCTGTTCAGGTCACTAGTAGAAAAGCAGATGTTCACCTCATGGCTCCTCCTGGGGGACTCAAGACTTGCCTTAAGGGGGTGACTAAAGGCAAAGCTTTCTTGGTTTTATTCCTTGGCTTGCTTGTCACTGGGGGTCTCTGAAATTGTCCCCTCACCTGGGGACAATTATTCATCTCATCCTCACTGCCATTTGGCTTTCATTCAGGGGCCGGAGTGGTTGCCTGAGGGGGAGTGTACCTGAGCTGGCCTGGACTAACTGGGCTCTAAGTCTTGGACACATAGAACACAATCTTCCTGGTGCATTGGAGCCAATTTTAAACATCTCTGCCCTATGCTGAATGCTGAACGACATCTCTTTCTTTTCTGCCTCTTATCTGTTTCCAAAGTTAGGACTAAAGGTCCTGTGGGGCCAAATCAAAGCCACATTCTTTCTGACACTCAGGTTTATTCTTCAGGGTGAAAAACATGTCTGCATATATCACAGGACCTCATTTTTCTTCTTGGCCTAAAAATAACATCAACTGTAACAGTGTATGGTAAAGTTCCATTAGGGCGTGACTTCTCACCACTTTCTAATGGATACCAAGCCTACCACTGGGAAGAGTATTTCTTCCGATTACCTTTCCTTCAAAAATTACCCTCTGGGATTCCTCCCAAATCTTTCTCATCTGCTAAATTACATTCTAGTGGACTCTTTTTAATACCATCTTTACTTCTTGTGTTATTCATTCTTCATGCTATCTAAATTTCCAAACTTATCAGGATGTATTAGTACTTCTCTTTTTCTTCTCTTTATCCCCTGTAGACTACACTTAACCCATACGGGCTGTCTCTGAGTCACCCTGCACCAATATACTTTCTCATAGTCCTAAACAAGCAATGAAAACAAAAGGATTCCATGTTCCACACAATCTACAAGGAATTGGGGTATGATCGGACATAAAACGAGTTTTGCAAAACACTGCCTGAATTCATACTCAGGAGTATATATTCATGTAAACCTAGAGGTCACAACCCTTGACTTTTGATGGAGTGTCTAAAAGCGTAGGTGACTGCTCCATGTTGCTCAAACTCTTCTCAAACTCAGACGGGCTTGGTGCTGTGCCCCTTTCCCTGGGGTATTCCGGTTCGTGTTTATTTATCAGTGATCGTAGAATGGTTTGTTTTCATGTACCCCGTATTTTCCCCAAGTTGGGTAACCGCTAGGTTATGCCCTCCCTCAAAGCTGTCCCTCATGCCATTCCCCACTCTTTGTTCCAGCTCCTTCCCTGCCTCTCAAGATAATCCAGCTCTTTATTCCTGAACCTTCCCTGTCACTTTTGCCTTGGACCGATCCCTGACTGCACCCCCGCTTTGGAATTCCTCTATTGCTGGAAGCCCCACTGGCCCATGGGACCTCCCCTCTCCCCTCATCTGTCCTAATTAGTGCCAAGCAATTGATGGAATCCCCTCGCTCCTCCCCTGCAGATTCCTTCTTGCTCAATCGTTTGTATCCACCCCCTGAGTTGTACCCCGATAAAATCCCGTGCAGCACAGAAGTGCTGGCGGCTCTCGTGCTGAATCCTTCCCTTGGAATAAAACTTTGCCTGTGGAACCTCACCATTGAGGAGCCTCCTCCTTCTCTTTGGCCTGCTCTGTGCTGCAGTTAGTAGATCCTGAACCACTGAGCAGTGGCTCACCAGGGTCAGCGGCGGGCAGAACCCACGCCTTGGCCGTTCCCCACTCCTGGCGCAGCGCCGCAGTTTTCCCAAGAGCCAGCCCGGGCTCCGCTGGGCTGCGTCAATGGGGAACCCGTCCCAGTGCCCAACCGTGCTCTGGGTGAAAAACCTTTTCCTGCTATGGAAATGAAACTTGCCCTGTCCCAGCTGCCTGCCCTTTTCTCCAGTCCTGTCACTGGTCCCAACAGTGACGAGAGCTGCAGCAGCCCCTCTGATTCCCCTCAGGAGGATGTTGAAGACCACAATGACGCCCTTTACCCTCTTCCAGGCTGAACAAAGTGGCCTCAGCTGCATCTAGGCCTTCCCCTCCAGACCACACTCCATCCTTGCAGTCCTCCTTTGCATTCTGGCTAATGGCTTCGTAACTTTTTCTCTTGTGCTGCCCAAAACTGCGCCCGTCTGCTTCCAGCGCTTCTCTTGGCTGCTGCTTCAGGGTGTGGCCACCATCATCAGAGACACAGAAGAGCTTCTCCTCCCAGAGTTGTCCTTATCCTCCGCACTTCCAAGTCTCTGCCTTGATGTTCACTGGGGAACTTGCCACTTTGTGGCCGCTCCTTGCTGTGCTCAGCAGGGACACAGTTTTGTTTGGACATGAGCTGCCGGAGCACGACATGCAGCAACTGAGGCTGAGAATAGCAGAGGCTGGGCAGATTCCATTTTTTCCAGAATGTGGGAAAGAGAGTGAGAAAAGCGCAAGGAAATTTCAGACTGTTACTTTGCAATTTAATTGCCCTGGGAAACTCAGC
Organism: Melospiza melodia melodia; assembly: GCF_035770615.1. NCBI lineage: Eukaryota > Metazoa > Chordata > Aves > Passeriformes > Passerellidae > Melospiza > Melospiza melodia. The sequence goes on along the minus strand of NW_026948600.1, from coordinate 3,700,904 downwards.
GATGGATGGTGCTCTGGTGCTACTGCAAATGCCTTCCATGAGAAAAATTCATTTCAGGAAGGAGCAACATCATCTGACAGAGACCAAGTGTGTCAGCAGTTGCTCCAGGTGCTTCTTCCATCAGCCCTTGCAGGAAGGAGCACAGCCCCTAATGCACGTGGGCTTTGGCTCCTTCTGGCACAGAAGCCCCCCGGGGGCACAGGTCTCTGGGGCAGGAGTCAGGCACCAGCGCTGCCAGGGCTCGGGAGGGGCAGGTCTGCTTGGCCGGGGACGCTGCCACACCTGCTGATGTCAGCGCTCCCCGGGCCCCAGGCCTCAGAGCAGCATTCGTGCCCGGGCCCGCACGTTCCTTGTGCCTTTAACACCGCCGGGTTTAGGATGGCCACCAGCCGGGACGTGTCCCAAGGAGGCCCTGCCAGCTTCCCTGAAAGGCCCCGTGCCCTTCCCAGCGCGGCTGCGTCAGCAGCCCTGGGGGCTCCTACTGCTGCCCTGGGCCCGCAGAGCAGGGCAGCCTTCGCTGATGCTCTCAGCCCTTCCTAAAGATCCTGTCCGCCTGCCTTAGACACCTGGGGCCCGTCATTCCTTCCAACCTGGGCCTCTTTGGGTGGGCTGGGGGTGGCCCCATGCAGGCAGCCGTGGGCGCAAGGGCCCTTGGTGACACGATGCAGCACAGTCATTGTGACATGGAACCGGGTGTCCAAGGGACCTCTGTGACACCTGGTGACATAGGAGCTGGCGGTGACAAGAGCACGCCACAGTGCTCAGAGCAGGCGACGGGACAGGACGGGAGAGAGCAGTGCCGTGGGGAGCCCCCGCACAGTGCGCTCGTTCGCGTCCCACCTGAAGCTTTTCTGAGGGGTTGTTCCTGCAGCTGAGCTCGAGGCCAGACCACAGGACTTGCTGACCCGTGGTCTCCCTGAGGCTTCTCTTCTGCAGGTGCCCTTGAGGCCAGATCATAGTCCTTGTCAGTAGTCTCCTGTCCTTGTGGCAGGAGCCCTTGTGACCGAGTGCAGGACTTGCTGTCCTGCAGCCTTCCTGAGGCTTCTTTCTTGAAGGTGCCTTCCAGGCACCACTGCAGGACGTGCTGATTTGGAGCTTTTCCAAGGCATCTCTCCTGCAAATAGCCACAAATCCAGTCAGAGACATGGAGCAGAGACTCCCGGGAGTGCCCGAGCTGGCCTGGGTGGAGGAGGAGGAAGAAGGCCCTGGAGCTGCCCTGGCACAGCAGACTGAAGAGGTGGTGCCCTTCCAGCCACCGCAGGAGGGTGAGTGGCAGAGCTGGGCCACAGGACTGCTGCCTGCTGCCAGCTAGGCCCCACGCCATGCTGTGCCATTGTGTGCGGTGCCATGCTATCCCCTGGGGACATGCCCACGGCCAGGACAGAAGAGGGGCCGGGCAGACACCCCGCAGTGGCCGTGCTCCATCCCCTGGCACATCCCGGCGCTCTCTGCCTGGGCAGCGCAGGGCTGGGCCGTGCTCTCCGGCCTCTCCCGCAGCCCCTCAGCTCTGGCTGTGCTCGCTCTTTGCCAGATGCAGCCCTGGAGCGCACACAAGAGCAGGAGTCCAGCCGTGGCTGCTTCCGCAGAACAGCGCAGGTACCTGCAGCCACCCCCACCTGGGCTGGGCCTGCTGTCCCTGCTCAGCCCAGCACCGTGTGTGCCGCACTGCATGCAACATCCCCGGCTCCTTGCCCTTCTCCTACAGTTCGTTTGCAACTTCCTCAAGAGAATTGAGGAGCAAGAGACCATTGCCATGGGCGTAGGCCTCAGACCATACTCGCCCATCTTCTACAGCAAGACCAGTGCTGCCCTGCTGTCTATGCTTGTAGAGGAACATTTTTACACTCCAAAGCAAGTAAGCAGCCTGTGGCCAGGCTTTGATCCTCCCAGCAATTGCTTGGCCTCCCAAGCCACGCATGCTGGTTGCTGTGAGCCTTTCAGGCCACATGGCAGTGTGGTGGCAAGGGAAGCACTCCTCTGGGGAAGCTGGGATCATTGCTCCCTCTGGCAGCTTTCCAAGTCTCCCCGTGCCTTCTCCAGGTGCCTGCCATGGTGAGCTACATCCACCAGTGGCTCATGGCCAATGATTCTGCTGAGCACAGGCTGGACAAGACCCTGCTGCATCTCACCGAAGCACAGCCAAATGACGCAGTCATGACGCTCCTGCGTGTGGCTCCGTCCTGTGACAGGTATGGGGCCCACCTACCCACAGGGCTCAGGCCTCCCCAGCCCATCACCCTGTACAGCCTGCCCCACGTGTCTCAGCAACAGAAACTTCCAGGGCCCTCTGGCTGCTCCCTTTCCCAGCCCTGCCAGGCCAGCCCCTGAGCCTGCTGCCATGCTCCCTTGCCGCCTCTCAGGGCTCTGTCCCCACAGGCCTGGGCTGTCGGGCTGCTGCGGGCAGGGGGCCAGTGGGCACAGGCAGAAATGGCAGCCAGCTCAGCTGCCCCTGGTGCTGGGTCTGACACCCCCCTGAGACACAACTCTAACCCTGCAGAGCTGCCATGGCCATGTGGAAGACCATCATGGGCTCAGCCAGGACTGTGGAGCTGGCGCAGCTGATCCTCCTGGATGTGCTGGGGAGCTGGCCAGAGTACAGCACCTGCACCTCCGATGGGGACGAAACGGCTGTCTTTGCCCTGGCTGTGAGTTTCTGCAACTGGCCTTTGCTGGCCCCAAGACTGCCTCTCCAGCAGCTCTCCATCCTCCTTCCCCCACTGCATCTCCCTGCCTCAGGCGCTGGCCTGAAACCTGGCCCAGGGGCAGCTTCAGGCCCACCAGGCCCCGTGCTCCCCCTGCCAAGGTCTCTCCGGGCCTCTCCCTGCCACGCTCGGGCCCTGCCACATGGACACCTCGGCACTGAGCGCTGTCTCGGGGGGCTTTGTCCTTTGCAGGCAACTGTGGTGATGTGGAAGATCCTCCAGGAGCCCTGTCTCCCACGGATCTTGAGGCTGTATTTCCCCCGCCTATTTGTGCATCTGCTATTCCAAGTGTTCTTCAGCACTCTGGATATGCCAGAGGCGGTGGACACCTTCTGGAAGGGATGCCAGGAAGAGCACGGCCTTGCCACCAGCCCCAACAGGTGCTCCATGCCACTCCTCCTGTCCCTGCCACGTGGCCTGCCAAGGAGCCAGTGCTGCCAGGGTGACCTGGGCTTTGCTCTGCACACAGGTTTGCAGTGCGCACCCTGAAGTCCCTGCTCTGCCTTCTCCGCTGCGAGGATGTGGTGGTGGCAATGGAGCGCAGGTGTGCCTGGGACACGCTGCTCTCTCTTGACACTCACCACTTTGCCGTGGCTCTGCTGGCCAGGTGAGACCCCCTTCTCCCCACTGCCTCTGACATTGCTGCTCTGTGCCCAGGTGCCCCACAAAGCGCCTATGCTCATGGGCCAGAGGGCCTTGTCACTGAGGGTCGGCCAAGCACACTGGAAAAGGCTGGCAGAGGAGGGTTCCCCTGAGCAACCAACTCCCAGATGGCCCATGTCCCCTTGCTGGAAGGCTGCTGGGGAAAGATGAGAACTGGATGAGTCACGCCTGGGAGAGGTTTGCCTCACTGGCTCAGGCTCTTGTTTCCTTTTTCCCCTCTTCAGAGAAATTCGCCGCTTAGCCATCCACTTTTGTTCCGCGGTTGCATTCTACCTGCTCGCCCTGCTCGGCCAAGAGATGCCATACTGGGATTTCCCTGCCCTGGCATTCCTTGTGGAGGTGAGCCTCAAGGCCAGCGCTGCCTGGCTGAGCTGCCTCCCAGCTCTCTGGCCTCTCGCAGCCACAGCTGCCAGGACAGTGCCCGTGCCCTGTGCTGCTGCCTGGGCCCGGCCCTGTGCGCTGCTGGGCTCCTGCCGGCCGGCTCCCCTGTCACTGCCCTGTGCCTTTCAGGTCCTCGAGTGCCTGGACTTGAGCGAATGCAGTGACAGCGTTCTGGAGATCCTGGCACAGAACCTGCAGAGCGAGCACATGGCCAGGCGTTACTTGGCACTCCGAGGCCTCGTAGTGCTGGGCAAGAATCCCTTGATGGTGAGAAGGGGGCAGTGGCTGAAGCCGTGCAGGCAGCGTGGGGCTGGGCAACGCAGTCGCTTGGCCTTGCCTGGCCTTCGGCCGCTGCGGCAGCTGCTCCCAGCTCTCCTGCCTCCCGCTTCAGCTGCCCCAGCGCTTCGGGACAGGCCTTTGGCCTCTGGGCCCTGCAGCAGCAGGGCGGCCTTTCACAAAGTGGTGTTCCGCACAGGCCGAAAAAATGCAGAGCCTGACTGAAAGTCTTGTGGAGCTCCTGGAGGAAAATGACAACGACATGATCAGGATGACCATCCTTCTACTCAGATATTTGCTCCTGGATAATGGTGGCCCCATAGCCACCCCCGTGGCCCTGCAGCTGGCTGAGACGCTCCTGCCACTCTTTGACAGCGTAAGACTCTGTGCCCACAGCCACGGCCACTGGCTGCTGCTGGGACACTTGGTGCCCTGTGCAGATGCAGGCCTGTGCCCTGGGGGACCTGAAGCAGCTGATGCTCAGGTCTTTTGCCCTTTCCTTTCATCCAGGACGATATGCAGCTGCAGCTGAGCTCCATGGCTTTCTTTCAAGAGATGCTGGACCTGTTAACAGAAGAGGCAAGAAAGGCCCTCAAGTCCCACGTGCGCCAGAGCCTGCTCCCTCTCTACTTCCACTGCCATGATGAGAATCAGATTGTTGCTGAGGTGAGCACTTGTGGCCAGCTGCTGTCCCCCTGGCGGGGGCTTGGGCTGCCTCCTGCCCTGGCACCTTGCGGGCTGCAGCCTCCTCCAGCCTGTGCCACTGGGATGCTCCTGTGCCCTGGACTGTGGGGCCATCTGTGCATCTCTGCTGCTCTCCAGGCCTCCCGGGAAACGCTGCATTCCTCAGCCAGATTCCTGAAGAGGAGGCATATCGAACAAATGCTACATGAGGATCAGAGCTTTGGCGAGTGCCTGGTAAGAGCAGCCGAGAACCCCCAGCCTCAGCATGGCCAAGGTCCCTGAGGGCGGTGCTCAGCGTGCGGGGCTTGCAGCTGTGCCTGCTGCTGCAGCCAGAGGCCGGGCGGACTCTTCTCCAGGCTCCTGTGGGCCAGAGCCAGGTGCCCATGGAACCCCGGCACGGCCTGGCTGCGGGGCGGCACCGCGGCTCCCCGGGCAGCAGCCGGCCCTCTGGCCCCTGCCCCCGGGAGCCCTTGGCCAGCGGCTGCTGGCCGCGCCTCAGGGCTGTGCGGGCAGGGGAGGCCGGGGCTGGGCGCAGGCAGTGCCCGGCCCAGGGGCTGAGCCCGCGCCAACCCTTCCCTCCTGCCGCTCTCTGCAGCTGGCAGAGGACAGGAGCCGAGCGGCCGAGCACCTGCGCCGGGCCCTGCACTACCTGCAGAGCCCACAGGAGCCCCTGCGAGAGGCGGCCGTCAGGTTCATGGGTGAGTCCCGAGCACGGGCTCCCTCCCCGACCCGCCGCAGCTCGGCCCGGGCCCCGCCTGCTGCCCCGGCAGCGCCAGCCGGACCCAGGGCCGTAGAGCCCCGCCCAGCCTGGGCATCGCTGCTTCCGCCCTCTGGCAGCCGTGCCCTGGGGCAGAAGCGTGCGGCAAGGGCCGGGCTGAGCCCTGCCGGGCCAGCAGCGCGTGTGGCCACAGCGCCAGCAGCGCCGGTGGCAGGGAGCTGTGCCGCTGGCGCCGTGACAGGCTCTGTGTTCACAGGCATGGCGGGGCGGCACCTGAGGGGGCAGCAGCAAGAGCTCCAGCTGATCTGCAGTGGTGAGTGAATGAGGGCAGCAGGCTGATCGCAGGGGCTGGCGGGGGCAGCTGCAAGCCCTGCCCCGGCTGCGGAGGGCTCTGCTCCCGTGAGATTGCAGAGCCACGTGTGCCATTCGTGGCCAGCACCTTCAGACTGATCCCCTTGCTCCCTGCGGGCCATGGCAAGAGATGGCCGGGATGGCCCTGGCAGGGGGCTCTCCTCGTCTTTCTGCACATGTGGGATCTGACCTTGCCTCTGTTCCTCTCTCTTGCAGCCCTTGAAGAAATGGCATCTGACAGCAGTCCTGCCATCAGAGATGCTGCAGTTGAATTTTGTTTAGTTCTCCGGGCTGTACAGAGAGCTCCCTACTCCCCATGGCGCAGGCTGCGAGATCGATTCCGCAGTGCATGGAGGAAATGGCCTCGTCTGTGCGGCACTGCCTTGCTGTTCTGCTGGAGCTCCCCGGAGAGGTGATCTGCAAGACTGTCTGCTGGGGCCATTTGAGCCAGCAGAAATTTTCTTTTTCTTCTTCAAGATTTTTGTGTTTTTATTTTTGTTGGTTTTGAGTATGTCAATATAGAATATCTTTCAATACACAGAGTCCCAGGATCTTTCTTTTCCTGCACCGGGTCTAGAAGGCATAGGGGAAGAGGGGGAAAAGGGTGCTTGTGCACAGCCAGCGGCCCAGGCGTGCAGTGTCGCAGGGAAAATGGCCAGAAGCCCCTTGGCCTTTGGTGGTTCTGCTGAAGCCTTTGTGCTGGTGACAGAGCGGCTGGGCAGGGGCCAGAGCTGCAGGGATCCCTGCCAGAGCGGTGCCTGGAGATGGCCACAAGCCCTGTGCCAGGCGGGAAGGGCCATCGTGTCCTCCTGCCCGGGTGCTGCTGGCTGCTTTGCTGAGAGCTCCCAGGCGCCTCTGGATGGGGCTCCTCTGGAGCTGCTGTGGGGCTGCGGCGCTGCTGCCTGCAAGCTTGGCCAGGCTGGGGGAGACCCTGAGGGGCTGAGGCACTGCTAAGCCTTGAGCAATTGGCTGGCAGAGGCCATAGGCAGCCCCCTGGAATCAGGCGTGGAACCCTGGTCCTGGCCTTTCAGGGCTGTGAGGCCAGCTGTTGTGGGGCTGGGCGTGTGCCTTCCCTGTGCTCCAGACTGCAGCCTCCCACCCCTCAGCCTTAGGCATTGAGCTCCACTGCCTGATTGCCAAGTCTTGTTCCTGTTGCTGAGGGGGAGGCCGAGCTCTGTGGCTTTAGGCCCCATTGAGCCAGAAGAGCAGCAGCTTTGAGCCCACAGGGGCCACAGAAAGGCCCTCTTGGACCACGAGCGTTCCTGTCCTTGCCAGGCCAGGGACACATGAGAGTGCAGCGGGCACCTTCAGAGTGCCACGCTAGCTTTGCACTGGGCCACCTCCCTGTGCTGTGCACGGCTGGCTCTTTGCTTTGCCGCTCTTGGCCTTGTGTCGTCGTACTCCTTTGGCTGCCTGCAGCCAGGGGCAGCCCTATCAGGAGGCTGAAAGGCCCCGTCTCCAACATCTCAAGGGGGAAATGGAGCTCTCCCGGCCCTCAGCCCACGCTGTAAGCAGAGCAGAGCCTTTTCCCCAGCCCCGATGGCTTTCTGCCTGCTTCTGGCCCCTGGCCACCATGACCCACTGCACTCGCTCTGAGTCACCTACAGCATGCCTGGTGCCTCTTGATTTGCTGACCCTGGGATGTGAGGCTCACTGAGGGAAAGGTGGCTGTCCCAGTGCTGAGGGCACACGTGGCTCACTGAGCAGACTTGAGGCTTCCCCAGCAGCTTGCAGGTGCCTTAGGTGTCATGTTACAGTGCTTGTGCTCCTGCCTCCTCCTGTCCCTCTTCTCACCCTCACCCAACCTGCACCCTCTGACCTACCTTCAATAAATCCTGTTGCATCAGACACGGTGTCAAGAGCCCTCCCTCGGCTGCCGGTCGAGCGCACATTACAACCTCCGGGCATGAGAGCAAGGTGGGCTGGGGGAGCTGCTCTCTCAGACCAAGAGGGAACGGCTCTCCACAGCACCTGCCCATGGACCTTCCCCGCACCAAATGAAATCATCTCCAAGTTTAGCTAGTGAGCTAGTAAGGTAGAACTCATTCATTGCCTGGAAATCTGGCACTAGTCTCTAAGTTCCATTAGGTTTCTTTATTGCTAACCTACCAGTATTACATTTTGACTCCCATTCTTCCAATTGTCCTGATGTCAGGAATTTATTGGTTGTTGGCTCTATTCCTTTCCTAGCTTCTAATCTTCAAGGGTATTGCTTTCTGACTACTGGCCTAACTCTTGTCTGTAGCTCAATTTTCATAGGGTCTGCTCGTTTGGATGTTCCTGGGCTATGAGTATCCCATACTCTTGGATACACCTGATTCAATACTTGCTCTAAATAGTTCTTCTTCTTTGTTGCTCTTGTGTCAATTGTCAGTCCTACTGCTAAAAGTGCTCATTTGTCTTCAGGTACCTTCCATTTAAGTGTTCTTTTTCTAAACAGAACTGTTGCTTCCAAATTTTCAAGCAAATCCCTGCCTAGGACAGATTTGGCTTAGTTGGGTAAATAAAGAAACGGATGTATTCCCAGCTTCTTCTTGATTTTACATTGAAGTGGTTTCAGGAAGAAAACTTTTTCTGGCTGGCCTATAGTGGCTCCTATTGCTTGACATAGTTTTCACTTTTGGGTATCAGGACTTGATTCAAGAGTGAAAATGTGTCTCAACAATTTCCTAAAAATTCAACTTCTTTATCATTCTTTAGCTGTATTTTAACCGGTGGCCTGCTAGGGTAAGAATTGCCAGTCTCGGTCATTTCTTATCATCTAGAGTGGCTGCAAGAGTTTTGTGAACTTTGTCTGCTAACTCTGGGCACTGGAGTTATTTCCAGTGTCCTGATTTCTTACAAGATGCACATTGATTTGGCCCCAGCTTGGTCTGTGGCTGCTTTGGACCTCCTCTGCCTCTGATATTGTTGCCCCTGCCTCTGCTTCATCCAGAGGCGTGCCACGTCCTCTCCCTGGTGCCGATCCAGAGCTGCCACCATGGCTGCAGGGAGCTCTTTTCCTTTTTCTCTCTCTTGATTATCATCCACTTTCTATGCTTTTCTCATTCATGCCTTTAAGTCTCTCTTTACAGGCTCTTTCAGCTTCTCAAGTTTCTGCCTGACATCTGGGTTACATTGCCCTGACATCAGGGAAACCCACTGCTGCTTTGCCATATGCCACCAGGGATCCAGGGCTGTGCCTTTACGTGCAGCTGCTCAGAGCCTGTCCACAAAGTCAGCGGGTGACTCGTGCTGTCCCTGTGTAACGTTATCTCTTACTGACCAAGTTATTGCTTTTGGAAGGGCATTTTTTAATTCCAATGTGACCAGTTCCTGGTATCTGGTTAACATTGCACAGCTGCCTGCATCGTTCGCGTCCCACAAAGGGCTTACAATAGGACACAGCTGGTGCACTGTACCTTGTAAGGCTCCACTAGCAATTTGTGCCTGCACACATGCTCTGGCTACCTTGATCACCAGCTCTTCTGCTGGTTGTGTTAGCTCTGTCAATATGAAATCAGTATCACCTCACTCTGGCTCTTGATTCTTGACTATGAACTCCAGTCTTTTTGCTACTTTGCTAGGGTTTTCTCTATCCATTGTAACTTTTTCCCACCAGCTGTTCAGGTCACTAGTAGAAAAGCAGATGTTCACCTCATGGCTCCTCCTGGGGGACTCAAGACTTGCCTTAAGGGGGTGACTAAAGGCAAAGCTTTCTTGGTTTTATTCCTTGGCTTGCTTGTCACTGGGGGTCTCTGAAATTGTCCCCTCACCTGGGGACAATTATTCATCTCATCCTCACTGCCATTTGGCTTTCATTCAGGGGCCGGAGTGGTTGCCTGAGGGGGAGTGTACCTGAGCTGGCCTGGACTAACTGGGCTCTAAGTCTTGGACACATAGAACACAATCTTCCTGGTGCATTGGAGCCAATTTTAAACATCTCTGCCCTATGCTGAATGCTGAACGACATCTCTTTCTTTTCTGCCTCTTATCTGTTTCCAAAGTTAGGACTAAAGGTCCTGTGGGGCCAAATCAAAGCCACATTCTTTCTGACACTCAGGTTTATTCTTCAGGGTGAAAAACATGTCTGCATATATCACAGGACCTCATTTTTCTTCTTGGCCTAAAAATAACATCAACTGTAACAGTGTATGGTAAAGTTCCATTAGGGCGTGACTTCTCACCACTTTCTAATGGATACCAAGCCTACCACTGGGAAGAGTATTTCTTCCGATTACCTTTCCTTCAAAAATTACCCTCTGGGATTCCTCCCAAATCTTTCTCATCTGCTAAATTACATTCTAGTGGACTCTTTTTAATACCATCTTTACTTCTTGTGTTATTCATTCTTCATGCTATCTAAATTTCCAAACTTATCAGGATGTATTAGTACTTCTCTTTTTCTTCTCTTTATCCCCTGTAGACTACACTTAACCCATACGGGCTGTCTCTGAGTCACCCTGCACCAATATACTTTCTCATAGTCCTAAACAAGCAATGAAAACAAAAGGATTCCATGTTCCACACAATCTACAAGGAATTGGGGTATGATCGGACATAAAACGAGTTTTGCAAAACACTGCCTGAATTCATACTCAGGAGTATATATTCATGTAAACCTAGAGGTCACAACCCTTGACTTTTGATGGAGTGTCTAAAAGCGTAGGTGACTGCTCCATGTTGCTCAAACTCTTCTCAAACTCAGACGGGCTTGGTGCTGTGCCCCTTTCCCTGGGGTATTCCGGTTCGTGTTTATTTATCAGTGATCGTAGAATGGTTTGTTTTCATGTACCCCGTATTTTCCCCAAGTTGGGTAACCGCTAGGTTATGCCCTCCCTCAAAGCTGTCCCTCATGCCATTCCCCACTCTTTGTTCCAGCTCCTTCCCTGCCTCTCAAGATAATCCAGCTCTTTATTCCTGAACCTTCCCTGTCACTTTTGCCTTGGACCGATCCCTGACTGCACCCCCGCTTTGGAATTCCTCTATTGCTGGAAGCCCCACTGGCCCATGGGACCTCCCCTCTCCCCTCATCTGTCCTAATTAGTGCCAAGCAATTGATGGAATCCCCTCGCTCCTCCCCTGCAGATTCCTTCTTGCTCAATCGTTTGTATCCACCCCCTGAGTTGTACCCCGATAAAATCCCGTGCAGCACAGAAGTGCTGGCGGCTCTCGTGCTGAATCCTTCCCTTGGAATAAAACTTTGCCTGTGGAACCTCACCATTGAGGAGCCTCCTCCTTCTCTTTGGCCTGCTCTGTGCTGCAGTTAGTAGATCCTGAACCACTGAGCAGTGGCTCACCAGGGTCAGCGGCGGGCAGAACCCACGCCTTGGCCGTTCCCCACTCCTGGCGCAGCGCCGCAGTTTTCCCAAGAGCCAGCCCGGGCTCCGCTGGGCTGCGTCAATGGGGAACCCGTCCCAGTGCCCAACCGTGCTCTGGGTGAAAAACCTTTTCCTGCTATGGAAATGAAACTTGCCCTGTCCCAGCTGCCTGCCCTTTTCTCCAGTCCTGTCACTGGTCCCAACAGTGACGAGAGCTGCAGCAGCCCCTCTGATTCCCCTCAGGAGGATGTTGAAGACCACAATGACGCCCTTTACCCTCTTCCAGGCTGAACAAAGTGGCCTCAGCTGCATCTAGGCCTTCCCCTCCAGACCACACTCCATCCTTGCAGTCCTCCTTTGCATTCTGGCTAATGGCTTCGTAACTTTTTCTCTTGTGCTGCCCAAAACTGCGCCCGTCTGCTTCCAGCGCTTCTCTTGGCTGCTGCTTCAGGGTGTGGCCACCATCATCAGAGACACAGAAGAGCTTCTCCTCCCAGAGTTGTCCTTATCCTCCGCACTTCCAAGTCTCTGCCTTGATGTTCACTGGGGAACTTGCCACTTTGTGGCCGCTCCTTGCTGTGCTCAGCAGGGACACAGTTTTGTTTGGACATGAGCTGCCGGAGCACGACATGCAGCAACTGAGGCTGAGAATAGCAGAGGCTGGGCAGATTCCATTTTTTCCAGAATGTGGGAAAGAGAGTGAGAAAAGCGCAAGGAAATTTCAGACTGTTACTTTGCAATTTAATTGCCCTGGGAAACTCAGCGATGGATGGTGCTCTGGTGCTACTGCAAATGCCTTCCATGAGAAAAATTCATTTCAGGAAGGAGCAACATCATCTGACAGAGACCAAGTGTGTCAGCAGTTGCTCCAGGTGCTTCTTCCATCAGCCCTTGCAGGAAGGAGCACAGCCCCTAATGCACGTGGGCTTTGGCTCCTTCTGGCACAGAAGCCCCCCGGGGGCACAGGTCTCTGGGGCAGGAGTCAGGCACCAGCGCTGCCAGGGCTCGGGAGGGGCAGGTCTGCTTGGCCGGGGACGCTGCCACACCTGCTGATGTCAGCGCTCCCCGGGCCCCAGGCCTCAGAGCAGCATTCGTGCCCGGGCCCGCACGTTCCTTGTGCCTTTAACACCGCCGGGTTTAGGATGGCCACCAGCCGGGACGTGTCCCAAGGAGGCCCTGCCAGCTTCCCTGAAAGGCCCCGTGCCCTTCCCAGCGCGGCTGCGTCAGCAGCCCTGGGGGCTCCTACTGCTGCCCTGGGCCCGCAGAGCAGGGCAGCCTTCGCTGATGCTCTCAGCCCTTCCTAAAGATCCTGTCCGCCTGCCTTAGACACCTGGGGCCCGTCATTCCTTCCAACCTGGGCCTCTTTGGGTGGGCTGGGGGTGGCCCCATGCAGGCAGCCGTGGGCGCAAGGGCCCTTGGTGACACGATGCAGCACAGTCATTGTGACATGGAACCGGGTGTCCAAGGGACCTCTGTGACACCTGGTGACATAGGAGCTGGCGGTGACAAGAGCACGCCACAGTGCTCAGAGCAGGCGACGGGACAGGACGGGAGAGAGCAGTGCCGTGGGGAGCCCCCGCACAGTGCGCTCGTTCGCGTCCCACCTGAAGCTTTTCTGAGGGGTTGTTCCTGCAGCTGAGCTCGAGGCCAGACCACAGGACTTGCTGACCCGTGGTCTCCCTGAGGCTTCTCTTCTGCAGGTGCCCTTGAGGCCAGATCATAGTCCTTGTCAGTAGTCTCCTGTCCTTGTGGCAGGAGCCCTTGTGACCGAGTGCAGGACTTGCTGTCCTGCAGCCTTCCTGAGGCTTCTTTCTTGAAGGTGCCTTCCAGGCACCACTGCAGGACGTGCTGATTTGGAGCTTTTCCAAGGCATCTCTCCTGCAAATAGCCACAAATCCAGTCAGAGACATGGAGCAGAGACTCCCGGGAGTGCCCGAGCTGGCCTGGGTGGAGGAGGAGGAAGAAGGCCCTGGAGCTGCCCTGGCACAGCAGACTGAAGAGGTGGTGCCCTTCCAGCCACCGCAGGAGGGTGAGTGGCAGAGCTGGGCCACAGGACTGCTGCCTGCTGCCAGCTAGGCCCCACGCCATGCTGTGCCATTGTGTGCGGTGCCATGCTATCCCCTGGGGACATGCCCACGGCCAGGACAGAAGAGGGGCCGGGCAGACACCCCGCAGTGGCCGTGCTCCATCCCCTGGCACATCCCGGCGCTCTCTGCCTGGGCAGCGCAGGGCTGGGCCGTGCTCTCCGGCCTCTCCCGCAGCCCCTCAGCTCTGGCTGTGCTCGCTCTTTGCCAGATGCAGCCCTGGAGCGCACACAAGAGCAGGAGTCCAGCCGTGGCCGCTTCCGCAGAACAGCGCAGGTACCTGCAGCCACCCCCACCTGGGCTGGGCCTGCTGTCCCTGCTCAGCCCAGCACCGTGTGTGCCGCACTGCATGCAACATCCCCGGCTCCTTGCCCTTCTCCTACAGTTCGTTTGCAACTTCCTCAAGAGAATTGAGGAGCAAGAGACCATTGCCATGGGCGTAGGCCTCAGACCATACTCGCCCATCTTCTACAGCAAGACCAGTGCTGCCCTGCTGTCTATGCTTGTAGAGGAACATTTTTACACTCCAAAGCAAGTAAGCAGCCTGTGGCCAGGCTTTGATCCTCCCAGCAATTGCTTGGCCTCCCAAGCCACGCATGCTGGTTGCTGTGAGCCTTTCAGGCCACATGGCAGTGTGGTGGCAAGGGAAGCACTCCTCTGGGGAAGCTGGGATCATTGCTCCCTCTGGCAGCTTTCCAAGTCTCCCCGTGCCTTCTCCAGGTGCCTGCCATGGTGAGCTACATCCACCAGTGGCTCATGGCCAATGATTCTGCTGAGCACAGGCTGGACAAGACCCTGCTGCATCTCACCGAAGCACAGCCAAATGACGCAGTCATGACGCTCCTGCGTGTGGCTCCGTCCTGTGACAGGTATGGGGCCCACCTACCCACAGGGCTCAGGCCTCCCCAGCCCATCACCCTGTACAGCCTGCCCCACGTGTCTCAGCAACAGAAACTTCCAGGGCCCTCTGGCTGCTCCCTTTCCCAGCCCTGCCAGGCCAGCCCCTGAGCCTGCTGCCATGCTCCCTTGCCGCCTCTCAGGGCTCTGTCCCCACAGGCCTGGGCTGTCGGGCTGCTGCGGGCAGGGGGCCAGTGGGCACAGGCAGAAATGGCAGCCAGCTCAGCTGCCCCTGGTGCTGGGTCTGACACCCCCCTGAGACACAACTCTAACCCTGCAGAGCTGCCATGGCCATGTGGAAGACCATCATGGGCTCAGCCAGGACTGTGGAGCTGGCGCAGCTGATCCTCCTGGATGTGCTGGGGAGCTGGCCAGAGTACAGCACCTGCACCTCCGATGGGGACGAAACGGCTGTCTTTGCCCTGGCTGTGAGTTTCTGCAACTGGCCTTTGCTGGCCCCAAGACTGCCTCTCCAGCAGCTCTCCATCCTCCTTCCCCCACTGCATCTCCCTGCCTCAGGCGCTGGCCTGAAACCTGGCCCAGGGGCAGCTTCAGGCCCACCAGGCCCCGTGCTCCCCCTGCCAAGGTCTCTCCGGGCCTCTCCCTGCCACGCTCGGGCCCTGCCACATGGACACCTCGGCACTGAGCGCTGTCTCGGGGGGCTTTGTCCTTTGCAGGCAACTGTGGTGATGTGGAAGATCCTCCAGGAGCCCTGTCTCCCACGGATCTTGAGGCTGTATTTCCCCCGCCTATTTGTGCATCTGCTATTCCAAGTGTTCTTCAGCACTCTGGATATGCCAGAGGCGGTGGACACCTTCTGGAAGGGATGCCAGGAAGAGCACGGCCTTGCCACCAGCCCCAACAGGTGCTCCATGCCACTCCTCCTGTCCCTGCCACGTGGCCTGCCAAGGAGCCAGTGCTGCCAGGGTGACCTGGGCTTTGCTCTGCACACAGGTTTGCAGTGCGCACCCTGAAGTCCCTGCTCTGCCTTCTCCGCTGCGAGGATGTGGTGGTGGCAATGGAGCGCAGGTGTGCCTGGGACACGCTGCTCTCTCTTGACACTCACCACTTTGCCGTGGCTCTGCTGGCCAGGTGAGACCCCCTTCTCCCCACTGCCTCTGACATTGCTGCTCTGTGCCCAGGTGCCCCACAAAGCGCCTATGCTCATGGGCCAGAGGGCCTTGTCACTGAGGGTCGGCCAAGCACACTGGAAAAGGCTGGCAGAGGAGGGTTCCCCTGAGCAACCAACTCCCAGATGGCCCATGTCCCCTTGCTGGAAGGCTGCTGGGGAAAGATGAGAACTGGATGAGTCACGCCTGGGAGAGGTTTGCCTCACTGGCTCAGGCTCTTGTTTCCTTTTTCCCCTCTTCAGAGAAATTCGCCGCTTAGCCATCCACTTTTGTTCCGCGGTTGCATTCTACCTGCTCGCCCTGCTCGGCCAAGAGATGCCATACTGGGATTTCCCTGCCCTGGCATTCCTTGTGGAGGTGAGCCTCAAGGCCAGCGCTGCCTGGCTGAGCTGCCTCCCAGCTCTCTGGCCTCTCGCAGCCACAGCTGCCAGGACAGTGCCCGTGCCCTGTGCTGCTGCCTGGGCCCGGCCCTGTGCGCTGCTGGGCTCCTGCCGGCCGGCTCCCCTGTCACTGCCCTGTGCCTTTCAGGTCCTCGAGTGCCTGGACTTGAGCGAATGCAGTGACAGCGTTCTGGAGATCCTGGCACAGAACCTGCAGAGCGAGCACATGGCCAGGCGTTACTTGGCACTCCGAGGCCTCGTAGTGCTGGGCAAGAATCCCTTGATGGTGAGAAGGGGGCAGTGGCTGAAGCCATGCAGGCAGCGTGGGGCTGGGCAACGCAGTCGCTTGGCCTTGCCTGGCCTTCGGCCGCTGGGGCAGCTGCTCCCAGCTCTCCTGCCTCCCGCTTCAGCTGCCCCAGTGCTTCGGGACAGGCCTTTGGCCTCTGGGCCCTGCAGCAGCAGGGCGGCCTTTCACAAAGTGGTGTTCCGCACAGGCCGAAAAAATGCAGAGCCTGACTGAAAGTCTTGTGGAGCTCCTGGAGGAAAATGACAACGACATGATCAGGATGACCATCCTTCTACTCAGATATTTGCTCCTGGATAATGGTGGCCCCATAGCCACCCCCGTGGCCCTGCAGCTGGCTGAGACGCTCCTGCCACTCTTTGACAGCGTAAGACTCTGTGCCCACAGCCACGGCCACTGGCTGCTGCCGGGACACTTGGTGCCCTGTGCAGATGCAGGCCTGTGCCCTGGGGGACCTGAAGCAGCTGATGCTCAGGTCTTTTGCCCTTTCCTTTCATCCAGGACGATATGCAGCTGCAGCTGAGCTCCATGGCTTTCTTTCAAGAGATGCTGGACCTGTTAACAGAAGAGGCAAGAAAGGCCCTCAAGTCCCACGTGCGCCAGAGCCTGCTCCCTCTCTACTTCCACTGCCATGATGAGAATCAGATTGTTGCTGAGGTGAGCACTTGTGGCCAGCTGCTGTCCCCCTGGCGGGGGCTTGGGCTGCCTCCTGCCCTGGCACCTTGCGGGCTGCAGCCTCCTCCAGCCTGTGCCACTGGGATGCTCCTGTGCCCTGGACTGTGGGGCCATCTGTGCATCTCTGCTGCTCTCCAGGCCTCCCGGGAAACGCTGCATTCCTCAGCCAGATTCCTGAAGAGGAGGCATATCGAACAAATGCTACATGAGGATCAGAGCTTTGGCGAGTGCCTGGTAAGAGCAGCCGAGAACCCCCAGCCTCAGCATGGCCAAGGTCCCTGAGGGCGGTGCTCAGCGTGCGGGGCTTGCAGCTGTGCCTGCTGCTGCAGCCAGAGGCCGGGCGGACTCTTCTCCAGGCTCCTGTGGGCCAGAGCCAGGTGCCCATGGAACCCCGGCACGGCCTGGCTGCGGGGCGGCACCGCGGCTCCCCGGGCAGCAGCCGGCCCTCTGGCCCCTGCCCCCGGGAGCCCTTGGCCAGCGGCTGCTGGCCGCGCCTCAGGGCTGTGCGGGCAGGGGAGGCCGGGGCTGGGCGCAGGCAGTGCCCGGCCCAGGGGCTGAGCCCGCGCCAACCCTTCCCTCCTGCCGCTCTCTGCAGCTGGCAGAGGACAGGAGCCGAGCGGCCGAGCACCTGCGCCGGGCCCTGCACTACCTGCAGAGCCCACAGGAGCCCCTGCGAGAGGCGGCCGTCAGGTTCATGGGTGAGTCCCGAGCACGGGCTCCCTCCCCGACCCGCCGCAGCTCGGCCCGGGCCCCGCCTGCTGCCCCGGCAGCGCCAGCCGGACCCAGGGCCGTGGAGCCCCGCCCAGCCTGGGCATCGCTGCTTCCGCCCTCTGGCAGCCGTGCCCTGGGGCAGAAGCGTGCGGCAAGGGCCGGGCTGAGCCCTGCCGGGCCAGCAGCGCGTGTGGCCACAGCGCCAGCAGCGCCGGTGGCAGGGAGCTGTGCCGCTGGCGCCGTGACAGGCTCTGTGTTCACAGGCATGGCGGGGCGGCACCTGAGGGGGCAGCAGCAAGAGCTCCAGCTGATCTGCAGTGGTGAGTGAATGAGGGCAGCAGGCTGATCGCAGGGGCTGGCGGGGGCAGCTGCAAGCCCTGCCCCGGCTGCGGAGGGCTCTGCTCCCGTGAGATTGCAGAGCCACGTGTGCCATTCGTGGCCAGCACCTTCAGACTGATCCCCTTGCTCCCTGCGGGCCATGGCAAGAGATGGCCGGGATGGCCCTGGCAGGGGGCTCTCCTCGTCTTTCTGCACATGTGGGATCTGACCTTGCCTCTGTTCCTCTCTCTTGCAGCCCTTGAAGAAATGGCATCTGACAGCAGTCCTGCCATCAGAGATGCTGCAGTTGAATTTTGTTTAGTTCTCCGGGCTGTACAGAGAGCTCCCTACTCCCCATGGCGCAGGCTGCGAGATCGATTCCGCAGTGCATGGAGGAAATGGCCTCGTCTGTGCGGCACTGCCTTGCTGTTCTGCTGGAGCTCCCCGGAGAGGTGATCTGCAAGACTGTCTGCTGGGGCCATTTGAGCCAGCAGAAATTTTCTTTTTCTTCTTCAAGATTTTTGTGTTTTTATTTTTGTTGGTTTTGAGTATGTCAATATAGAATATCTTTCAATACACAGAGTCCCAGGATCTTTCTTTTCCTGCACCGGGTCTAGAAGGCATAGGGGAAGAGGGGGAAAAGGGTGCTTGTGCACAGCCAGCGGCCCAGGCGTGCAGTGTCGCAGGGAAAATGGCCAGAAGCCCCTTGGCCTTTGGTGGTTCTGCTGAAGCCTTTGTGCTGGTGACAGAGCGGCTGGGCAGGGGCCAGAGCTGCAGGGATCCCTGCCAGAGCGGTGCCTGGAGATGGCCACAAGCCCTGTGCCAGGCGGGAAGGGCCATCGTGTCCTCCTGCCCGGGTGCTGCTGGCTGCTTTGCTGAGAGCTCCCAGGCGCCTCTGGATGGGGCTCCTCTGGAGCTGCTGTGGGGCTGCGGCGCTGCTGCCTGCAAGCTTGGCCAGGCTGGGGGAGACCCTGAGGGGCTGAGGCACTGCTAAGCCTTGAGCAATTGGCTGGCAGAGGCCATAGGCAGCCCCCTGGAATCAGGCGTTGGAACCCTGGTCCTGGCCTTTCAGGGCTGTGAGGCCAGCTGTTGTGGGGCTGGGCGTGTGCCTTCCCTGTGCTCCAGACTGCAGCCTCCCACCCCTCAGCCTTAGGCATTGAGCTCCACTGCCTGATTGCCAAGTCTTGTTCCTGTTGCTGAGGGGGAGGCCGAGCTCTGTGGCTTTAGGCCCCATTGAGCCAGAAGAGCAGCAGCTTTGAGCCCACAGGGGCCACAGAAAGGCCCTCTTGGACCACGAGCGTTCCTGTCCTTGCCAGGCCAGGGACACATGAGAGTGCAGCGGGCACCTTCAGAGTGCCACGCTAGCTTTGCACTGGGCCACCTCCCTGTGCTGTGCACGGCTGGCTCTTTGCTTTGCCGCTCTTGGCCTTGTGTCGTCGTACTCCTTTGGCTGCCTGCAGCCAGGGGCAGCCCTATCAGGAGGCTGAAAGGCCCCGTCTCCAACATCTCAAGGGGGAAATGGAGCTCTCCCGGCCCTCAGCCCACGCTGTAAGCAGAGCAGAGCCTTTTCCCCAGCCCCGATGGCTTTCTGCCTGCTTCTGGCCCCTGGCCACCATGACCCACTGCACTCGCTCTGAGTCACCTACAGCATGCCTGGTGCCTCTTGATTTGCTGACCCTGGGATGTGAGGCTCACTGAGGGAAAGGTGGCTGTCCCAGTGCTGAGGGCACACGTGGCTCACTGAGCCGACTTGAGGCTTCCCCAGCAGCTTGCAGGTGCCTTAGGTGTCATGTTACAGTGCTTGTGCTCCTGCCTCCTCCTGTCCCTCTTCTCACCCTCACCCAACCTGCACCCTCTGACCTACCTTCAATAAATCCTGTTGCATCAGACACGGTGTCAAGAGCCCTCCCTCGGCTGCCGGTCGAGCGCACATTACAACCTCCGGGCATGAGAGCAAGGTGGGCTGGGGGAGCTGCTCTCTCAGACCAAGAGGGAACGGCTCTCCACAGCACCTGCCCATGGACCTTCCCCGCACCAAATGAAATCATCTCCAAGTTTAGCTAGTGAGCTAGTAAGGTAGAACTCATTCATTGCCTGGAAATCTGGCACTAGTCTCTAAGTTCCATTAGGTTTCTTTATTGCTAACCTACCAGTATTACATTTTGACTCCCATTCTTCCAATTGTCCTGATGTCAGGAATTTATTGGTTGTTGGCTCTATTCCTTTCCTAGCTTCTAATCTTCAAGGGTATTGCTTTCTGACTACTGGCCTAACTCTTGTCTGTAGCTCAATTTTCATAGGGTCTGCTCGTTTGGATGTTCCTGGGCTATGAGTATCCCATACTCTTGGATACACCTGATTCAATACTTGCTCTAAATAGTTCTTCTTCTTTGTTGCTCTTGTGTCAATTGTCAGTCCTACTGCTAAAAGTGCTCATTTGTCTTCAGGTACCTTCCATTTAAGTTTTCTTTTTCTAAACAGAACTGTTGCTTCCAAATTTTCAAGCAAATCCCTGCCTAGGACAGATTTGGCTTAGTTGGGTAAATAAAGAAACGGATGCATTCCCAGCTTCTTCTTGATTTTACATTGAAGTGGTTTCAGGAAGAAAATTTTTTCTGGCTGGCCTATAGTGGCTCCTATTGCTTGAGGTAGTTTTCACTTTTGGGTATCAGCGCTTGATTCAAGAGTGAAAATGTGTCTCAACAATTTCTTAAAAATTCAACTTCTTTATCATTCTTTAGCTGTATTTTAACCGGTGGCCTGCTAGGGTAAGAATTGCCAGTCTCGGTCATTTCTTATCATCTAGAGTGGCTGCAAGAGTTTTGTGTACTTTGTCTGCTAACTCTGGGCACTGGAGTTATTTCCAGTGTCCTGATTTCTTGCAAGATGCACATTGATTTGGCCCCAGCTTGGTCTGTGGCTGCTTTGGACCTCCTCTGCCTCTGATATTGTTGCCCCTGCCTCTGCTTCATCCAGAGGCGTGCCACGTCCTCTCCCTGGTGCCAATCCAGAGCTGCCACCATGGCTGCAGGGAGCTCTTTTCCTTTTTCTCTCTCTTGATTATCATCCACTTTCTATGCTTTTCTCATTCATGCCTTTAATCTCTCTTTACAGGCTCTTTCAGCTTCTCAAGTTTCTGCCTGACATCTGGGTTACATTGCCCTGACATCAGGGAAACCCACTGCTGCTTTGCCATATGCCACCAGGGATCCAGGGCTGTGCCTTTACGTGCAGCTGCTCAGAGCCTGTCCACAAAGTCAGCGGGTGACTCGTGCTGTCCCTGTGTAACGTTATCTCTTACTGACCAAGTTATTGCTTTTGGAAGGGCATTTTTTAATTCCAATGTGACCAGTTCCTGGTATCTGGTTAACATTGCACAGCTGCCTGCATCGTTCGCGTCCCACAAAGGGCTTACAATAGGACACAGCTGGTGCACTGTACCTTGTAAGGCTCCACTAGCAATTTGTGCCTGCACACGTGCTCTGGCTACCTTGATCACCAGCTCTTCTGCTGGTTGTGTTAGCTCTGTCAATATGAAATCAGTATCACCTCACTCTGGCTCTTGATTCTTGACTATGAACTCCAGTCTTTTTGCTACTTTGCTAGGGTTTTCTCTATCCATTGTAACTTTTTCCCACCAGCTGTTCAGGTCACTAGTAGAAAAGCAGATGTTCACCTCATGGCTCCTCCTGGGGGACTCAAGACTTGCCTTAAGGGGGTGACTAAAGGCAAAGCTTTCTTGGTTTTATTCCTTGGCTTGCTTGTCACTGGGGGTCTCTGAAATTGTCTCCTCACCTGGGGACAATTATTCATCTCATCCTCACTGCCATTTGGCTTTCATTCAGGGGCCGGAGTGGTTGCCTGAGGGGGAGTGTACCTGAGCTGGCCTGGACTAACTGGGCTCTAAGTCTTGGACACATAGAACACAATCTTCCTGGTGCATTGGAGCCAATTTTAAACATCTCTGCCCTATGCTGAATGCTGAACGACATCTCTTTCTTTTCTGCCTCTTATCTGTTTCCAAAGTTAGGACTAAAGGTCCTGTGGGGCCAAATCAAAGCCACATTCTTTCTGACACTCAGGTTTATTCTTCAGGGTGAAAAACATGTCTGCATATATCACAGGACCTCATTTTTCTTCTTGGCCTAAAAATAACATCAACTGTAACAGTGTATGGTAAAGTTCCATTAGGGCGTGACTTCTCACCACTTTCTAATGGATACCAAGCCTACCACTGGGAAGAGTATTTCTTCCGATTACCTTTCCTTCAAAAATTACCCTCTGGGATTCCTCCCAAATCTTTCTCATCTGCTAAATTACATTCTAGTGTACTCTTTTTAATACCATCTTTTCTTCTTGTGTTATTCATTCTTCATGCTATCTAAATTTCCAAACTTATCAGGATGTATTAGTACTTCTCTTTTTCTTCTCTTTATCCCCTGTAGACTACACTTAACCCATACGGGCTGTCTCTGAGTCACCCTGCACCAATATACTTTCTCATAGTCCTAAACAAGCAATGAAAACAAAAGGATTCCACGTTCCACACAATCTACAAGGAATTGGGGTATGATCGGACATAAAACGAGTTTTGCAAAACACTGCCTGAATTCATACTCAGGAGTATATATTCATGTAAACCTAGAGGTCACAACCCTTGACTTTTGATGGAGTGTCTAAAAGCGTAGGTGACTGCTCCATGTTGCTCAAACTCTTCTCAAACTCAGACGGGCTTGGTGCTGTGCCCCTTTCCCTGGGGTATTCCGGTTCGTGTTTATTTATCAGTGATCGTAGAATGGTTTGTTTTCATGTACCCCGTATTTTCCCCAAGTTGGGTAACCGCTAGGTTATGCCCTCCCTCAAAGCTGTCCCTCATGCCATTCCCCACTCTTTGTTCCAGCTCCTTCCCTGCCTCTCAAGATAATCCAGCTCTTTATTCCTGAACCTTCCCTGTCACTTTTGCCTTGGACCGATCCCTGACTGCACCCCCGCTTTGGAATTCCTCTATTGCTGGAAGCCCCACTGGCCCATGGGACCTCCCCTCTCCCCTCATCTGTCCTAATTAGTGCCAAGCAATTGATGGAATCCCCTCGCTCCTCCCCTGCAGATTCCTTCTTGCTCAATCGTTTGTATCCCCCCCCTGAGTTGTACCCCGATAAAATCCCGTGCAGCACAGAAGTGCTGGCGGCTCTCGTGCTGAATCCTTCCCTTGGAATAAACCTTTGCCTGTGGAACCTCACCATTGAGGAGCCTCCTCCTTCTCTTTGGCCTGCTCTGTGCTGCAGTTAGTAGATCCTGAACCACTGAGCAGTGGCTCACCAGGGTCAGCGGCGGGCAGAACCCACGCCTTGGCCGTTCCCCACTCCTGGCGCAGCGCCGCAGTTTTCCCAAGAGCCAGCCCGGGCTCCGCTGGGCTGCGTCAATGGGGAACCCGTCCCAGTGCCCGACCGTGCTCTGGGTGAAAAACCTTTTCCTGCTATGGAAATGAAACTTGCCCTGTCCCAGCTGCCTGCCCTTTTCTCCAGTCCTGTCACTGGTCCCAACAGTGACGAGAGCTGCAGCAGCCCCTCTGATTCCCCTCAGGAGGATGTTGAAGACCACAATGACGCCCTTTACCCTCTTCCAGGCTGAACAAAATGGCCTCAGCTGCATCTAGGCCTTCCCCTCCAGACCACACTCCATCCTTGCAGTCCTCCTTTGCATTCTGGCTAATGGCTTCATAACTTTTTCTCTTGTGCTGCCCAAAACTGCGCCCGTCTGCTTCCAGCGCTTCTCTTGGCTGCTGCTTCAGGGTGTGGCCACCATCATCAGAGACACAGAAGAGCTTCTCCTCCCAGAGTTGTCCTTATCCTCCGCACTTCCAAGTCTCTGCCTTGATGTTCACTGGGGAACTTGCCACTTTGTGGCCGCTCCTTGCTGTGCTCAGCAGGGACACAGTTTTGTTTGGACATGAGCTGCCGGAGCACGACATGCAGCAACTGAGGCTGAGAATAGCAGAGGCTGGGCAGATTCCATTTTTTCCAGAATGTGGGAAAGAGAGTGAGAAAAGCGCAAGGAAATTTCAGACTGTTACTTTGCAATTTAATTGCCCTGGGAAACTCAGCGATGGATGGTGCTCTGGTGCTACTGCAAATGCCTTCCATGAGAAAAATTCATTTCAGGAAGGAGCAACATCATCTGACAGAGACCAAGTGTGTCAGCAGTTGCTCCAGGTGCTTCTTCCATCAGCCCCTGCAGGAAGGAGCACAGCCCCTAATGCACGTGGGCTTTGGCTCCTTCTGGCACAGAAGCCCCCCGGGGGCACAGGTCTCTGGGGCAGGAGTCAGGCACCAGCGCTGCCAGGGCTCGGGAGGGGCAGGTCTGCTTGGCCGGGGACGCTGCCACACCTGCTGATGTCAGCGCTCCCCGGGCCCCAGGCCTCAGAGCAGCATTCGTGCCCGGGCCCGCACGTTCCTTGTGCCTTTAACACCGCCGGGTTTAGGATGGCCACCAGCCGGGACGTGTCCCAAGGAGGCCCTGCCAGCTTCCCTGAAAGGCCCCGTGCCCTTCCCAGCGCGGCTGCGTCAGCAGCCCTGGGGGCTCCTACTGCTGCCCTGGGCCCGCAGAGCAGGGCAGCCTTCGCTGATGCTCTGAGCCCTTCCTAAAGATCCTGTCCGCCTGCCTTAGACACCTGGGGCCCGTCATTCCTTCCAACCTGGGCCTCTTTGGGTGGGCTGGGGGTGGCCCCATGCAGGCAGCCGTGGGCGCAAGGGCCCTTGGTGACACGATGCAGCACAGTCATTGTGACATGGAACCGGGTGTCCAAGGGACCTCTGTGACACCTGGTGACACAGGAGCTGGCGGTGACAAGAGCACGCCACAGTGCTCAGAGCAGGCGACGGGACAGGACGGGAGAGAGCAGTGCCGTGAGGAGCCCCCGCACAGTGCGCTCGTTCGCGTCCCACCCGAAGCTTTTCTGAGGGGTTGTTCCTGCAGCTGAGCTCGAGGCCAGACCACAGGACTTGCTGACCCGTGGTCTCCCTGAGGCTTCTCTTCTGCAGGTGCCCTTGAGGCCAGATCATAGTCCTTGTCAGTAGTCTCCTGTCCTTGTGGCAGGAGCCCTTGTGACCGAGTGCAGGACTTGCTGTCCTGCAGCCTTCCTGAGGCTTCTTTCTTGAAGGTGCCTTCCAGGCACCACTGCAGGACGTGCTGATTTGGAGCTTTTCCAAGGCATCTCTCCTGCAAATAGCCACAAATCCAGTCAGAGACATGGAGCAGAGACTCCCGGGAGTGCCCGAGCTGGCCTGGGTGGAGGAGGAGGAAGAAGGCCCTGGAGCTGCCCCGGCACAGCAGACTGAAGAGGTGGTGCCCTTCCAGCCACCGCAGGAGGGTGAGTGGCAGAGCTGGGCCACAGGACTGGTGCCTGCTGCCAGCTTGGCCCCACGCCATGCCGTGCCATTGTGTGCGGTGCCATGCTATCCCCTGGGGACATGCCCACGGCCAGGACAGAAGAGGGGCCGGGCAGACACCCCGCAGTGGCCGTGCTCCATCCCCTGGCACATCCCGGCGCTCTCTGCCTGGGCAGCGCAGGGCTGGGCCGTGCTCTCCGGCCTCTCCCGCAGCCCCTCAGCTCTGGCTGTGCTCGCTCTTTGCCAGATGCAGCCCTGGAGCGCACACAAGAGCAGGAGTCCAGCCGTGGCCGCTTCCGCAGAACAGCGCAGGTACCTGCAGCCACCCCCACCTGGGCTGGGCCTGCTGTCCCTGCTCAGCCCAGCACCGTGTGTGCCGCACTGCATGCAACATCCCCGGCTCCTTGCCCTTCTCCTACAGTTCGTTTGCAACTTCCTCAAGAGAATTGAGGAGCAAGAGACCATTGCCATGGGCGTAGGCCTCAGACCATACTCGCCCATCTTCTACAGCAAGACCAGTGCTGCCCTGCTGTCTATGCTTGTAGAGGAACATTTTTACACTCCAAAGCAAGTAAGCAGCCTGTGGCCAGGCTTTGATCCTCCCAGCAATTGCTTGGCCTCCCAAGCCACGCATGCTGGTTGCTGTGAGCCTTTCAGGCCACATGGCAGTGTGGTGGCAAGGGAAGCACTCCTCTGGGGAAGCTGGGATCATTGCTCCCTCTGGCAGCTTTCCAAGTCTCCCCGTGCCTTCTCCAGGTGCCTGCCATGGTGAGCTACATCCACCAGTGGCTCATGGCCAATGATTCTGCTGAGCACAGGCTGGACAAGACCCTGCTGCATCTCACCGAAGCACAGCCAAATGACGCAGTCATGACGCTCCTGCGTGTGGCTCCGTCCTGTGACAGGTATGGGGCCCACCTGCCCACAGGGCTCAGGCCTCCCGAGCCCATCACCCTGTACAGCCTGCCCCAGGTGTCTGAGCAACAGAGACTTCCAGGGCCCTCTGGCTGCTCCCTTTCCCAGCCCTGCCAGGCCAGCCCCTGAGCCTGCTGCCATGCTCCCTTGCCGCCTCTCAGGGCTCTGTCTCCACAGGCCTGGGCTGTCGGGCTGCTGCGGGCAGGGGGCCAGTGGGCACAGGCAGAAATGGCAGCCAGCTCGGCTGCCCCTGGTGCTGGGTCTGACACCCCCCTGAGACACAACTCTAACCCTGCAGAGCTGCCATGGCCATGTGGAAGACCATCATGGGCTCAGCCAGGACTGTGGAGCTGGCGCAGCTGATCCTCCTGGATGTGCTGGGGAGCTGGCCAGAGTACAGCACCTGCACCTCTGATCGGGACGAAACGGCTGTCTTTGCCCTGGCTGTGAGTTTCTGCAACTGGCCTTTGCTGGCCCCAAGACTGCCTCTCCAGCAGCTCTCCATCCTCCTTCCCCCACTGCATCTCCCTGCCTCAGGCGCTGGCCTGAAACCTGGCCCAGGGGCAGCTTCAGGCCCACCAGGCCCCGTGCTCCCCCTGCCAAGGTCTCTCCGGGCCTCTCCCTGCCACGCTCGGGCCCTGCCACATGGACACCTCGGCACTGAGCGCTGTCTCGGGGGGCTTTATCCTTTGCAGGCAACTGTGGTGATGTGGAAGATCCTCCAGGAGCCCTGTCTCCCACGGATCTTGAGGCTGTATTTCCCCCACCTATTTGTGCATCTGCTATTCCAAGTGTTCTTCAGCACTCTGGATATGCCAGAGGCGGTGGACACCTTCTGGAAGGGATGCCAGGAAGAGCACGGCCTTGCCACCAGCCCCAACAGGTGCTCCATGCCACTCCTCCTGTCCCTGCCACGTGGCCTGCCAAGGAGCCAGTGCTGCCAGTGTGACCTGGGCTTTGCTCTGCACACAGGTTTGCAGTGCGCACCCTGAAGTCCCTGCTCTGCCTTCTCCGCTGCGAGGATGTGGTGGTGGCAATGGAGCGCAGGTGTGCCTGGGACACGCTGCTCTCTCTTGACACTCACCACTTTGCCGTGGCTCTGCTGGCCAGGTGAGACCCCCTTCTCCCCACTGCCTCTGACATTGCTGCTCTGTGCCCAGGTGCCCCACAAAGAGCCTATGCTCATGGGCCAGAGGGCCTTGTCACTGAGGGTCGGCCAAGCACACTGGAAAAGGCTGGCAGAGGAGGGTTCCCCTGAGCAACCAACTCCCAGATGGCCCATGTCCCCTTGCTGGAAGGCTGCTGGGGAAAGATGAGAACTGGATGAGTCACGCCTGGGAGAGGTTTGCCTCACTGGCTCAGGCTCTTGTTTCCTTTTTCCCCTCTTCAGAGAAATTCGCCGCTTAGCCATCCACTTTTGTTCCGCGGTTGCATTCTACCTGCTCGCCCTGCTCGGCCAAGAGATGCCATACTGGGATTTCCCTGCCCTGGCATTCCTTGTGGAGGTGAGCCTCAAGGCCAGCGCTGCCTGGCTGAGCTGCCTCCCAGCTCTCTGGCCTCTCGCAGCCACAGCTGCCAGGACAGTGCCCGTGCCCTGTGCTGCTGCCTGGGCCCGGCCCTGTGCGCTGCTGGGCTCCTGCCGGCCGGCTCCCCTGTCACTGCCCTGTGCCTTTCAGGTCCTCGAGTGCCTGGACTTGAGCGAATGCAGTGACAGCGTTCTGGAGATCCTGGCACAGAACCTGCAGAGCGAGCACATGGCCAGGCGTTACTTGGCACTCCGAGGCCTCGTAGTGCTGGGCAAGAATCCCTTGATGGTGAGAAGGGGGCAGTGGCTGAAGCCGTGCAGGCAGCGTGGGGCTGGGCAACGCAGTCGCTTGGCCTTGCCTGGCCTTCGGCCGCTGCGGCAGCTGCTCCCAGCTCTCCTGCCTCCCGCTTCAGCTGCCCCAGTGCTTGGGGACAGGCCTTTGGCCTCTGGGCCCTGCAGCAGCAGGGCGGCCTTTCACAAAGTGGTGTTCCGCACAGGCCGAAAAAATGCAGAGCCTGACTGAAAGTCTTGTGGAGCTCCTGGAGGAAAATGACAACGACATGATCAGGATGACCATCCTTCTACTCAGATATTTGCTCCTGGATAATGGTGGCCCCATAGCCACCCCCGTGGCCCTGCAGCTGGCTGAGACGCTCCTGCCACTCTTTGACAGCGTAAGACTCTGTGCCCACAGCCACGGCCACTGGCTGCTGCCGGGACACTTGGTGCCCTGTGCAGATGCAGGCCTGTGCCCTGGGGGACCTGAAGCAGCTGATGCTCAGGTCTTTTGCCCTTTCCTTTCATCCAGGACGATATGCAGCTGCAGCTGAGCTCCATGGCTTTCTTTCAAGAGATGCTGGACCTGTTAACAGAAGAGGCAAGAAAGGCCCTCAAGTCCCACGTGCGCCAGAGCCTGCTCCCTCTCTACTTCCACTGCCATGATGAGAATCAGATTGTTGCTGAGGTGAGCACTTGTGGCCAGCTGCTGTCCCCCTGGCGGGGGCTTGGGCTGCCTCCTGCCCTGGCACCTTGCGGGCTGCAGCCTCCTCCAGCCTGTGCCACTGGGATGCTCCTGTGCCCTGGACTGTGGGGCCATCTGTGCATCTCTGCTGCTCTCCAGGCCTCCCGGGAAACGCTGCATTCCTCAGCCAGATTCCTGAAGAGGAAGCATATCGAACAAATGCTACATGAGGATCAGAGCTTTGGCGAGTGCCTGGTAAGAGCAGCCGAGAATCCCCAGCCTCAGCATGGCCAAGGGCGGTGCTCAACGTGCGGGGCTTGCAGCTGTGCCTGCTGCTGCAGCCAGAGGCCGGGCGGACTCTTCTCCAGGCTCCTGTGGGCCAGAGCCAGGTGCCCATGGAACCCCGGCACGGCCTGGCTGCGGGGCGGCACCACGGCTCCCAGGGCAGCAGCCGGCCCTCTGGCCCCTGCCCCCGGGAGCCCTTGGCCAGCGGCTGCTGGCCGCGCCTCAGGGCTGTGCGGGCAGGGGAGGCCGGGGCTGGGCGCAGGCAGTGCCCGGCCCAGGGGCTGAGCCCGCGCCGACCCTTCCCTCCTGCCGCTCTCTGCAGCTGGCAGAGGACAGGAGCCGAGCGGCCGAGCACCTGCACCGGGCCCTGCACTACCTGCAGAGCCCACAGGAGCCCCTGCGAGAGGCGGCCGTCAGGTTCATGGGTGAGTCCCGAGCACGGGCTCCCTCCCCGACCCGCCGCAGCTCGGCCCGGGCCCCGCCTGCTGCCCCGGCAGCGCCAGCCGGACCCGGCGCCGTGGAGCCCCGCCCGGCCTGGGCATCGCTGCTTCCGCCCTCTGGCAGCCGTGCCCTGGGGCAGAAGCGTGCGGCAAGGGCCGGGCTGAGCCCTGCCGGGCCAGCAGCGCGTGTGGCCACAGCGCCGGCAGCGCCGGTGGCAGGGAGCTGTGCCGCTGGCGCCGTGACAGGCTCTGTGTTCACAGGTATGGCGGGGCGGCACCTGAGGGGGCAGCAGCAAGAGCTCCAGCTGATCTGCAGTGGTGAGTGAGTGAGGGCAGCGGGCTGACCGCGGGGGCTGGCGGGTGCAGCTGCAAGCCCTGCCCCGGCTGCGGAGGGCTCTGCTCCCGTGAGATTTCAGAGCCACGTGTGCCATTCGTGGCCAGCACCTTCAGACTGATCCCCTTGCTCCCTGCTCCCTGCGGGCCATGGCAAGAGATGGCCGGGATGGCCCTGGCAGGGGGCTCTCCTCGTCTTTCTGCACATGTGGGATCTGACCTTGCCTCTGTTCCTCTCTCTTGCAGCCCTTGAAGAAATGGCATCTGACAGCAGTCCTGCCATCAGAGATGCTGCAGTTGAATTTTGTTTAGTTCTCCGGGCTGTACAGAGAGCTCCCTACTCCCCATGGCGCAGGCTGCGAGATCGATTCCGCAGTGCATGGAGGAAATGGCCTCGTCTGTGCGGCACTGCCTTGCTGTTCTGCTGGAGCTCCCCGGAGAGGTGATCTGCAAGACTGTCTGCTGGGGCCATTTGAGCCAGCAGAAATTTTCTTTTTCTTCTTCAAGATTTTTGTGTTTTTATTTTTGTTGGTTTTGAGTATGTCAATATAGAATATCTTTCAATACACAGAGTCCCAGGATCTTTCTTTTCCTGCACCGGGTCTAGAAGGCATAGGGGAAGAGGGGGAAAAGGGTGCTTGTGCACAGCCAGCGGCCCAGGCGTGCAGTGTCGCAGGGAAAATGGCCAGAAGCCCCTTGGCCTTTGGTGGTTCTGCTGAAGCCTTTGTGCTGGTGACAGAGCAGCTGGGCAGGGGCCAGAGCTGCAGGGATCCCTGCCAGAGCGGTGCCTGGAGATGGCCACAAGCCCTGTGCCAGGCGGGAAGGGCCATCGTGTCCTCCTGCCCGGGTGCTGCTGGCTGCTTTGCTGAGAGCTCCCAGGCGCCTCTGGATGGGGCTCCTCTGGAGCTGCTGTGGGGCTGCGGCGCTGCTGCCTGCAAGCTTGGCCAGGCTGGGGGAGACCCTGAGGGGCTGAGGCACTGCTAAGCCTTGAGCAATTGGCTCTCAGAGGCCATAGGCAGCCCCCTGGAATCAGGCGTGGAACCCTGGTCCTGGCCTTTCAGGGCTGTGAGGCCAGCTGTTGTGGGGCTGGGCGTGTGCCTTCCCTGTGCTCCAGACTGCAGCCTCCCACCCCTCAGCCTTAGGCATTGAGCTCCACTGCCTGATTGCCAAGTCTTGTTCCTGTTGCTGAGGGGGAGGCCGAGCTCTGTGGCTTTAGGCCCCATTGAGCCAGAAGAGCAGCAGCTTTGAGCCCACAGGGGCCACAGAAAGGCCCTCTTGGACCACGAGCGTTCCTGTCCTTGCCAGGCCAGGGACACATGAGAGTGCAGCGGGCACCTTCAGAGTGCCACGCTGGCTTTGCACTGGGCCACCTCCCTGTGCTGTGCATGGCTGGCTCTTTGCTTTGCCGCTCTCGGCCTTGTGTCCTCGTACTCCTTTGGCTGCCTGCAGCCAGGGGCAGCCCTATCAGGAGGCTGAAAGGCCCCGTCTCCAACATCTCAAGGGGGAAATGCAGCTCTCCCGGCCCTCAGCCCACGCTGTAAGCAGAGCAGAGCCTTTTCCCCAGCCCCGATGGCTTTCTGCCTGCTTCTGGCCCCTGGCCACCATGACCCACTGCACTCGCTCTGAGTCACCTACAGCATGCCTGGTGCCTCTTGATTTGCTGACCCTGGGATGTGAGGCTCACTGAGGGAAAGGTGGCTGTCCCAGTGCTGAGGGCACACGTGGCTCACTGAGCCGACTTGAGGCTTCCCCAGCAGCTTGCAGGTGCCTTAGGTGTCATGTTACAGTGCTTGTGCTCCTGCCTCCTCCTGTCCCTCTTCTCACCCTCACCCAACCTGCACCCTCTGACCTACCTTCAATAAATCCTGTTGCATCAGACACGGTGTCAAGAGCCCTCCCTCGGCTGCCGGTCGAGCGCACATTACAACCTCCGGGCATGAGAGCAAGGTGGGCTGGGGGAGCTGCTCTCTCAGACCAAGAGGGAACGGCTCTCCACAGCACCTGCCCATGGACCTTCCCCGCACCAAATGAAATCATCTCCAAGTTTAGCTAGTGAGCTAGTAAGGTAGAACTCATTCATTGCCTGGAAATCTGGCACTAGTCTCTAAGTTCCATTAGGTTTCTTTATTGCTAACCTACCAGTATTACATTTTGACTCCCATTCTTCCAATTGTCCTGATGTCAGGAATTTATTGGTTGTTGGCTCTATTCCTTTCCTAGCTTCTAATCTTCAAGGGTATTGCTTTCTGACTACTGGCCTAACTCTTGTCTGTAGCTCAATTTTCATAGGGTCTGCTCGTTTGGATGTTCCTGGGCTATGAGTATCCCATACTCTTGGATACACCTGATTCAATACTTGCTCTAAATAGTTCTTCTTCTTTGTTGCTCTTGTGTCAATTGTCAGTCCTACTGCTAAAAGTGCTCATTTGTCTTCAGGTACCTTCCATTTAAGTGTTCTTTTTCTAAACAGAACTGTTGCTTCCAAATTTTCAAGCAAATCCCTGCCTAGGACAGATTTGGCTTAGTTGGGTAAATAAAGAAACGGATGCATTCCCAGCTTCTTCTTGATTTTACATTGAAGTGGTTTCAGGAAGAAAACTTTTTCTGGCTGGTCTATAGTGGCTCCTATTGCTTGAGGTAGTTTTCACTTTTGGGTATCAGCGCTTGATTCAAGAGTGAAAATGTGTCTCAACAATTTCTTAAAAATTCAACTTCTTTATCATTCTTTAGCTGTATTTTAACCGGTGGCCTGCTAGGGTAAGAATTGCCAGTCTCGGTCATTTCTTATCATCTAGAGTGGCTGCAAGAGTTTTGTGTACTTTGTCTGCTAACTCTGGGCACTGGAGTTATTTCCAGTGTCCTGATTTCTTGCAAGATGCACATTGATTTGGCCCCAGCTTGGTCTGTGGCTGCTTTGGACCTCCTCTGCCTCTGATATTGTTGCCCCTGCCTCTGCTTCATCCAGAGGCGTGCCACGTCCTCTCCCTGGTGCCAATCCAGAGCTGCCACCATGGCTGCAGGGAGCTCTTTTCCTTTTTCTCTCTCTTGATTATCATCCACTTTCTATGCTTTTCTCATTCATGCCTTTAATCTCTCTTTACAGGCTCTTTCAGCTTCTCAAGTTTCTGCCTGACATCTGGGTTACATTGCCCTGACATCAGGGAAACCCACTGCTGCTTTGCCATATGCCACCAGGGATCCAGGGCTGTGCCTTTACGTGCAGCTGCTCAGAGCCTGTCCACAAAGTCAGCGGGTGACTCGTGCTGTCCCTGTGTAACGTTATCTCTTACTGACCAAGTTATTGCTTTTGGAAGGGCATTTTTTAATTCCAATGTGACCAGTTCCTGGTATCTGGTTAACATTGCACAGCTGCCTGCATCGTTCGCGTCCCACAAAGGGCTTACAATAGGACACAGCTGGTGCACTGTACCTTGTAAGGCTCCACTAGCAATTTGTGCCTGCACACGTGCTCTGGCTACCTTGATCACCAGCTCTTCTGCTGGTTGTGTTAGCTCTGTCAATATGAAATCAGTATCACCTCACTCTGGCTCTTGATTCTTGACTATGAACTCCAGTCTTTTTGCTACTTTGCTAGGGTTTTCTCTATCCATTGTAACTTTTTCCCACCAGCTGTTCAGGTCACTAGTAGAAAAGCAGATGTTCACCTCATGGCTCCTCCTGGGGGACTCAAGACTTGCCTTAAGGGGGTGACTAAAGGCAAAGCTTTCTTGGTTTTATTCCTTGGCTTGCTTGTCACTGGGGGTCTCTGAAATTGTCCCCTCACCTGGGGACAATTATTCATCTCATCCTCACTGCCATTTGGCTTTCATTCAGGGGCCGGAGTGGTTGCCTGAGGGGGAGTGTACCTGAGCTGGCCTGGACTAACTGGGCTCTAAGTCTTGGACACATAGAACACAATCTTCCTGGTGCATTGGAGCCAATTTTAAACATCTCTGCCCTATGCTGAATGCTGAACGACATCTCTTTCTTTTCTGCCTCTTATCTGTTTCCAAAGTTAGGACTAAAGGTCCTGTGGGGCCAAATCAAAGCCACATTCTTTCTGACACTCAGGTTTATTCTTCAGGGTGAAAAACATGTCTGCATATATCACAGGACCTCATTTTTCTTCTTGTCCTAAAAATAACATCAACTGTAACAGTGTATGGTAAAGTTCCATTAGGGCGTGACTTCTCACCACTTTCTAATGGATACCAAGCCTACCACTGGGAAGAGTATTTCTTCCGATTACCTTTCCTTCAAAAATTACCCTCTGGGATTCCTCCCAAATCTTTCTCATCTGCTAAATTACATTCTAGTGGACTCTTTTTAATACCATCTTTTCTTCTTGTGTTATTCATTCTTCATGCTATCTAAATTTCCAAACTTATCAGGATGTATTAGTACTTCTCTTTTTCTTCTCTTTATCCCCTGTAGACTACACTTAACCCATACGGGCTGTCTCTGAGTCACCCTGCACCAATATACTTTCTCATAGTCCTAAACAAGCAATGAAAACAAAAGGATTCCACGTTCCACACAATCTACAAGGAATTGGGGTATGATCGGACATAAAACGAGTTTTGCAAAACACTGCCTGAATTCATACTCAGGAGTATATATTCATGTAAACCTAGAGGTCACAACCCTTGACTTTTGATGGAGTGTCTAAAAGCGTAGGTGACTGCTCCATGTTGCTCAAACTCTTCTCAAACTCAGACGGGCTTGGTGCTGTGCCCCTTTCCCTGGGGTATTCCGGTTCGTGTTTATTTATCAGTGATCGTAGAATGGTTTGTTTTCATGTACCCCGTATTTTCCCCAAGTTGGGTAACCGCTAGGTTATGCCCTCCCTCAAAGCTGTCCCTCATGCCATTCCCCACTCTTTGTTCCAGCTCCTTCCCTGCCTCT
This sequence comes from Melospiza melodia melodia, assembly GCF_035770615.1. Taxonomy (NCBI): domain Eukaryota; kingdom Metazoa; phylum Chordata; class Aves; order Passeriformes; family Passerellidae; genus Melospiza; species Melospiza melodia. Next base: position 3,666,578 of record NW_026948600.1, on the reverse strand, counting down.
CAAGATAATCCAGCTCTTTATTCCTGAACCTTCCCTGTCACTTTTGCCTTGGACCGATCCCTGACTGCACCCCCGCTTTGGAATTCCTCTATTGCTGGAAGCCCCACTGGCCCATGGGACCTCCCCTCTCCCCTCATCTGTCCTAATTAGTGCCAAGCAACTGATGGAATCCCCTCGCTCCTCCCCTGCAGATTCCTTCTTGCTCAATCGTTTGTATCCACCCCCTGAGTTGTACCCCGATAAAATCCCGTGCAGCACAGAAGTGCTGGCGGCTCTCGTGCTGAATCCTTCCCTTGGAATAAACCTTTGCCTGTGGAACCTCACCATTGAGGAGCCTCCTCCTTCTCTTTGGCCTGCTCTGTGCTGCAGTTAGTAGATCCTGAACCACTGAGCAGTGGCTCACCAGGGTCAGCGGTGGGCAGAACCCACGCCTTGGCCGTTCCCCACTCCTGGCGCAGCGCCGCAGTTTTCCCAAGAGCCAGCCCGGGCTCCGCTGGGCTGCGTCAATGGGGAACCCGTCCCAGTGCCCGACCGTGCTCTGGGTGAAAAACCTTTTCCTGCTATGGAAATGAAACTTGCCCTGTCCCAGCTGCCTGCCCTTTTCTCCAGTCCTGTCACTGGTCCCAACAGTGACGAGAGCTGCAGCAGCCCCTCTGATTCCCCTCAGGAGGATGTTGAAGACCACAATGACGCCCTTTACCCTCTTCCAGGCTGAACAAAATGGCCTCAGCTGCATCTAGGCCTTCCCCTCCAGAACACACTCCATCCTTGCAGTCCTCCTTTGCATTCTGGCTAATGGCTTCATAACTTTTTCTCTTGTGCTGCCCAAAACTGCGCCCGTCTGCTTCCAGCGCTTCTCTTGGCTGCTGCTTCAGGGTGTGGCCACCATCATCAGAGACACAGAAGAGCTTCTCCTCCCAGAGTTGTCCTTATCCTCCGCACTTCCAAGTCTCTGCCTTGATGTTCACTGGGGAACTTGCCACTTTGTGGCCGCTCCTTGCTGTGCTCAGCAGGGACACAGTTTTGTTTGGACATGAGCTGCCGGAGCACGACATGCAGCAACTGAGGCTGAGAATAGCAGAGGCTGGGCAGATTCCATTTTTTCCAGAATGTGGGAAAGAGAGTGAGAAAAGCGCAAGGAAATTTCAGACTGTTACTTTGCAATTTAATTGCCCTGGGAAACTCAGCGATGGATGGTGCTCTGGTGCTACTGCAAATGCCTTCCATGAGAAAAATTCATTTCAGGAAGGAGCAACATCATCTGACAGAGACCAAGTGTGTCAGCAGTTGCTCCAGGTGCTTCTTCCATCAGCCCCTGCAGGAAGGAGCACAGCCCCTAATGCACGTGGGCTTTGGCTCCTTCTGGCACAGAAGCCCCCCGGGGGCACAGGTCTCTGGGGCAGGAGTCAGGCACCAGCGCTGCCAGGGCTCGGGAGGGGCAGGTCTGCTTGGCCGGGGACGCTGCCACACCTGCTGATGTCAGCGCTCCCCGGGCCCCAGGCCTCAGAGCAGCATTCGTGCCCGGGCCCGCACGTTCCTTGTGCCTTTAACACCGCCGGGTTTAGGATGGCCACCAGCCGGGACGTGTCCCAAGGAGGCCCTGCCAGCTTCCCTGAAAGGCCCCGTGCCCTTCCCAGCGCGGCTGCGTCGGCAGCCCTGGGGGCTCCTACTGCTGCCCTGGGCCCGCAGAGCAGGGCAGCCTTCGCTGATGCTCTGAGCCCTTCCTAAAGATCCTGTCCGCCTGCCTTAGACACCTGGGGCCCGTCATTCCTTCCAACCTGGGCCTCTTTGGGTGGGCTGGGGGTGGCCCCATGCAGGCAGCCGTGGGCGCAAGGGCCCTTGGTGACACGATGCAGCACAGTCATTGTGACATGGAACCGGGTGTCCAAGGGACCTCTGTGACACCTGGTGACACAGGAGCTGGCGGTGACAAGAGCACGCCACAGTGCTCAGAGCAGGCGACGGGACAGGACGGGAGAGAGCAGTGCCGTGAGGAGCCCCCGCACAGTGCGCTCGTTCGCGTCCCACCCGAAGCTTTTCTGAGGGGTTGTTCCTGCAGCTGAGCTCGAGGCCAGACCACAGGACTTGCTGACCCGTGGTCTCCCTCAGGCTTCTCTTCTGCAGGTGCCCTTGAGGCCAGATCATAGTCCTTGTCAGTAGTCTCCTGTCCTTGTGGCAGGAGCCCTTGTGACCGAGTGCAGGACTTGCTGTCCTGCAGCCTTCCTGAGGCTTCTTTCTTGAAGGTGCCTTCCAGGCACCACTGCAGGACGTGCTGATTTGGAGCTTTTCCAAGGCATCTCTCCTGCAAATAGCCACAAATCCAGTCAGAGACATGGAGCAGAGACTCCCGGGAGTGCCCGAGCTGGCCTGGGTGGAGGAGGAGGAAGAAGGCCCTGGAGCTGCCCCGGCACAGCAGACTGAAGAGGTGGTGCCCTTCCAGCCACCGCAGGAGGGTGAGTGGCAGAGCTGGGCCACAGGACTGGTGCCTGCTGCCAGCTTGGCCCCACGCCATGCCGTGCCATTGTGTGCGGTGCCATGCTATCCCCTGGGGACATGCCCACGGCCAGGACAGAAGAGGGGCCGGGCAGACACCCCGCAGTGGCCGTGCTCCATCCCCTGGCACATCCCGGCGCTCTCTGCCTGGCAGCGCAGGGCTGGGCCGTGCTCTCCGGCCTCTCCCGCAGCCCCTCAGCTCTGGCTGTGCTCGCTCTTTGCCAGATGCAGCCCTGGAGCGCACACAAGAGCAGGAGTCCAGCCGTGGCCGCTTCCGCAGAACAGCGCAGGTACCTGCAGCCACCCCCACCTGGGCTGGGCCTGCTGTCCCTGCTCAGCCCAGCACCGTGTGTGCCGCACTGCATGCAACATCCCCGGCTCCTTGCCCTTCTCCTACAGTTCGTTTGCAACTTCCTCAAGAGAATTGAGGAGCAAGAGACCATTGCCATGGGCGTAGGCCTCAGACCATACTCGCCCATCTTCTACAGCAAGACCAGTGCTGCCCTGCTGTCTATGCTTGTAGAGGAACATTTTTACACTCCAAAGCAAGTAAGCAGCCTGTGGCCAGGCTTTGATCCTCCCAGCAATTGCTTGGCCTCCCAAGCCACGCATGCTGGTTGCTGTGAGCCTTTCAGGCCACATGGCAGTGTGGTGGCAAGGGAAGCACTCCTCTGGGGAAGCTGGGATCATTGCTCCCTCTGGCAGCTTTCCAAGTCTCCCTGTGCCTTCTCCAGGTGCCTGCCATGGTGAGCTACATCCACCAGTGGCTCATGGCCAATGATTCTGCTGAGCACAGGCTGGACAAGACCCTGCTGCATCTCACCGAAGCACAGCCAAATGACGCAGTCATGACGCTCCTGCGTGTGGCTCTGTCCTGTGACAGGTATGGGGCCCACCTGCCCACAGGGCTCAGGCCTCCCCAGCCCATCACCCTGTACAGCCTGCCCCACGTGTCTAAGCAACAGAGACTTCCAGGGCCCTCTGGCTGCTCCCTTTCCCAGCCCTGCCAGGCCATCCCCTGAGCCTGCTGCCATGCTCCCTTGCCGCCTCTCAGGGCTCTGTCCCCACAGGCCTGGGCTGTCGGGCTGCTGCGGGCAGGGGGCCAGTGGGCACAGGCAGAAATGGCAGCCAGCTCAGCTGCCCCTGGTGCTGGGTCTGACACCCCCCTGAGACACAACTCTAACCCTGCAGAGCTGCCATGGCCATGTGGAAGACCATCATGGGCTCAGCCAGGACTGTGGAGCTGGCGCAGCTGATCCTCCTGGATGTGCTGGGGAGCTGGCCAGAGTACAGCACCTGCACCTCCGATCGGGACGAAACGGCTGTCTTTGCCCTGGCTGTGAGTTTCTGCAACTGGCCTTTGCTGGCCCCAAGACTGCCTCTCCAGCAGCTCTCCATCCTCCTTCCCCCACTGCATCTCCCTGCCTCAGGCGCTGGCCTGAAACCTGGCCCAGGGGCAGCTTCAGGCCCACCAGGCCCCGTGCTCCCCCTGCCAAGGTCTCTCCGGGCCTCTCCCTGCCACGCTCGGGCCCTGCCACATGGACACCTCGGCACTGAGCGCTGTCTCGGGGGGCTTTGTCCTTTGCAGGCAACTGTGGTGATGTGGAAGATCCTCCAGGAGCCCTGTCTCCCACGGATCTTGAGGCTGTATTTCCCCCGCCTATTTGTGCATCTGCTATTCCAAGTGTTCTTCAGCACTCTGGATATGCCAGAGGCGGTGGACACCTTCTGGAAGGGATGCCAGGAAGAGCACGGCCTTGCCACCAGCCCCAACAGGTGCTCCATGCCACTCCTCCTGTCCCTGCCACGTGGCCTGCCAAGGAGCCAGTGCTGCCAGTGTGACCTGGGCTTTGCTCTGCACACAGGTTTGCAGTGCGCACCCTGAAGTCCCTGCTCTGCCTTCTCCGCTGCGAGGATGTGGTGGTGGCAATGGAGCGCAGGTGTGCCTGGGACACGCTGCTCTCTCTTGACACTCACCACTTTGCCGTGGCTCTGCTGGCCAGGTGAGACCCCCTTCTCCCCACTGCCTCTGACATTGCTGCTCTGTGCCCAGGTGCCCCACAAAGAGCCTATGCTCATGGGCCAGAGGGCCTTGTCACTGAGGGTCGGCCAAGCACACTGGAAAAGGCTGGCAGAGGAGGGTTCCCCTGAGCAACCAACTCCCAGATGGCCCATGTCCCCTTGCTGGAAGGCTGCTGGGGAAAGATGAGAACTGGATGAGTCACGCCTGGGAGAGGTTTGCCTCACTGGCTCAGGCTCTTGTTTCCTTTTTCCCCTCTTCAGAGAAATTCGCCGCTTAGCCATCCACTTTTGTTCCGCGGTTGCATTCTACCTGCTCGCCCTGCTCGGCCAAGAGATGCCATACTGGGATTTCCCTGCCCTGGCATTCCTTGTGGAGGTGAGCCTCAAGGCCAGCGCTGCCTGGCTGAGCTGCCTCCCAGCTCTCTGGCCTCTCGCAGCCACAGCTGCCAGGACAGTGCCCGTGCCCTGTGCTGCTGCCTGGGCCCGGCCCTGTGCACTGCGGGGCTCCTGCCGGCCGGCTCCCCTGTCACTGCCCTGTGCCTTTCAGGTCCTCGAGTGCCTGGACTTGAGCGAATGCAGTGACAGCGTTCTGGAGATCCTGGCACAGAACCTGCAGAGTGAGCACATGGCCAGGCGTTACTTGGCACTCCGAGGCCTCGTAGTGCTGGGCAAGAATCCCTTGATGGTGAGAAGGGGGCAGTGGCTGAAGCCGTGCAGGCAGCGTGGGGCTGGGCAACGCAGTCGCTTGGCCTTGCCTGGCCTTCGGCCGCTGGGGCAGCTGCTCCCAGCTCTCCTGCCTCCCGCTTCAGCTGCCCCAGTGCTTCGGGACAGGCCTTTGGCCTCTGGGCCCTGCAGCAGCAGGGCGGCCTTTCACAAAGTGGTGTTCCGCACAGGCCGAAAAAATGCAGAGCCTGACTGAAAGTCTTGTGGAGCTCCTGGAGGAAAATGACAACGACATGATCAGGATGACCATCCTTCTACTCAGATATTTGCTCCTGGATAATGGTGGCCCCATAGCCACCCCCGTGGCCCTGCAGCTGGCTGAGACGCTCCTGCCACTCTTTGACAGCGTAAGACTCTGTGCCCACAGCCACGGCCACTGGCTGCTGCCGGGACACTTGGTGCCCTGTGCAGATGCAGGCCTGTGCCCTGGGGGACCTGAAGCAGCTGATGCTCAGGTCTTTTGCCCTTTCCTTTCATCCAGGACGATATGCAGCTGCAGCTGAGCTCCATGGCTTTCTTTCAAGAGATGCTGGACCTGTTAACAGAAGAGGCAAGAAAGGCCCTCAAGTCCCACGTGCGCCAGAGCCTGCTCCCTCTCTACTTCCACTGCCATGATGAGAATCAGATTGTTGCTGAGGTGAGCACTTGTGGCCAGCTGCTGTCCCCCTGGCGGGGGCTTGGGCTGCCTCCTGCCCTGGCACCTTGCGGGCTGCAGCCTCCTCCAGCCTGTGCCACTGGGATGCTCCTGTGCCCTGGACTGTGGGGCCATCTGTGCATCTCTGCTGCTCTCCAGGCCTCCCGGGAAACGCTGCATTCCTCAGCCAGATTCCTGAAGAGGAAGCATATCGAACAAATGCTACATGAGGATCAGAGCTTTGGCGAGTGCCTGGTAAGAGCAGCCGAGAATCCCCAGCCTCAGCATGGCCAAGGGCGGTGCTCAACGTGCGGGGCTTGCAGCTGTGCCTGCTGCTGCAGCCAGAGGCCGGGCGGACTCTTCTCCAGGCTCCTGTGGGCCAGAGCCAGGTGCCCATGGAACCCCGGCACGGCCTGGCTGCGGGGCGGCACCGCGGCTCCCCGGGCAGCAGCCGGCCCTCTGGCCCCTGCCCCCGGGAGCCCTTGGCCAGCGGCTGCTGGCCGCGCCTCAGGGCTGTGCGGGCAGGGGAGGCCGGGGCTGGGCGCAGGCAGTGCCCGGCCCAGGGGCTGAGCCCGCGCCGACCCTTCCCTCCTGCCGCTCTCTGCAGCTGGCAGAGGACAGGAGCCGAGCGGCCGAGCACCTGCACCGGGCCCTGCACTACCTGCAGAGCCCACAGGAGCCCCTGCGAGAGGCGGCCGTCAGGTTCATGGGTGAGTCCCGAGCACGGGCTCCCTCCCCGACCCGCCGCAGCTCGGCCCGGGCCCCGCCTGCTGCCCCGGCAGCGCCAGCCGGACCCGGCGCCGTGGAGCCCCGCCCGGCCTGGGCATCGCTGCTTCCGCCCTCTGGCAGCCGTGCCCTGGGGCAGAAGCGTGCGGCAAGGGCCGGGCTGAGCCCTGCCGGGCCAGCAGCGCGTGTGGCCACAGCGCCGGCAGCGCCGGTGGCAGGGAGCTGTGCCGCTGGCGCCGTGACAGGCTCTGTGTTCACAGGCATGGCGGGGCGGCACCTGAGGGGGCAGCAGCAAGAGCTCCAGCTGATCTGCAGTGGTGAGTGAGTGAGGGCAGCGGGCTGACCGCGGGGGCTGGTGGGGGCAGCTGCAAGCCCTGCCCCGGCTGCGGAGGGCTCTGCTCCCGTGACATTTCAGAGCCACGTGTGCCATTCGTGGCCAGCACCTTCAGACTGATCCCCTTGCTCCCTGCTCCCTGCGGGCCATGGCAAGAGATGGCCGGGATGGCCCTGGCAGGGGGCTCTCCTTGTCTTTCTGCACATGTGGGATCTGACCTTGCCTCTGTTCCTCTCTCTTGCAGCCCTTGAAGAAATGGCATCTGACAGCAGTCCTGCCATCAGAGATGCTGCAGTTGAATTTTGTTTAGTTCTCCGGGCTGTACAGAGAGCTCCCTACTCCCCATGGCGCAGGCTGCGAGATCGATTCCGCAGTGCATGGAGGAAATGGCCTCGTCTGTGCGGCACTGCCTTGCTGTTCTGCTGGAGCTCCCCGGAGAGGTGATCTGCAAGACTGTCTGCTGGGGCCATTTGAGCCAGCAGAAATTTTCTTTTTCTTCTTCAAGATTTTTGTGTTTTTATTTTTGTTGGTTTTGAGTATGTCAATATAGAATATCTTTCAATACACAGAGTCCCAGGATCTTTCTTTTCCTGCACCGGGTCTAGAAGGCATAGGGGAAGAGGGGGAAAAGGGTGCTTGTGCACAGCCAGCGGCCCAGGCGTGCAGTGTCGCAGGGAAAATGGCCAGAAGCCCCTTGGCCTTTGGTGGTTCTGCTGAAGCCTTTGTGCTGGTGACAGAGCAGCTGGGCAGGGGCCAGAGCTGCAGGGATCCCTGCCAGAGCAGTGCCTGGAGATGGCCACAAGCCCTGTGCCAGGCGGGAAGGGCCATCGTGTCCTCCTGCCCGGGTGCTGCTGGCTGCTTTGCTGAGAGCTCCCAGGCGCCTCTGGATGGGGCTCCTCTGGAGCTGCTGTGGGGCTGCGGCGCTGCTGCCTGCAAGCTTGGCCAGGCTGGGGGAGACCCTGAGGGGCTGAGGCACTGCTAAGCCTTGAGCAATTGGCTCTCAGAGGCCATAGGCAGCCCCCTGGAATCAGGCGTGGAACCCTGGTCCTGGCCTTTCAGGGCTGTGAGGCCAGCTGTTGTGGGGCTGGGCGTGTGCCTTCCCTGTGCTCCAGACTGCAGCCTCCCACCCCTCAGCCTTAGGCATTGAGCTCCACTGCCTGATTGCCAAGTCTTGTTCCTGTTGCTGAGGGGGAGGCCGAGCTCTGTGGCTTTAGGCCCCATTGAGCCAGAAGAGCAGCAGCTTTGAGCCCACAGGGGCCACAGAAAGGCCCTCTTGGACCACGAGCGTTCCTGTCCTTGCCAGGCCAGGGACACATGAGAGTGCAGCGGGCACCTTCAGAGTGCCACGCTGGCTTTGCACTGGGCCACCTCCCTGTGCTGTGCACGGCTGGCTCTTTGCTTTGCCGCTCTCGGCCTTGTGTCCTCGTACTCCTTTGGCTGCCTGCAGCCAGGGGCAGCCCTATCAGGAGGCTGAAAGGCCCCGTCTCCAACATCTCAAGGGGGAAATGGAGCTCTCCCGGCCCTCAGCCCACGCTGTAAGCAGAGCAGAGCCTTTTCCCCAGCCCCGATGGCTTTCTGCCTGCTTCTGGCCCCTGGCCACCATGACCCACTGCACTCGCTCTGAGTCACCTACAGCATGCCTGGTGCCTCTTGATTTGCTGACCCTGGGATGTGAGGCTCACTGAGGGAAAGGTGGCTGTCCCAGTGCTGAGGGCACACGTGGCTCACTGAGCCGACTTGAGGCTTCCCCAGCAGCTTGCAGGTGCCTTAGGTGTCATGTTACAGTGCTTGTGCTCCTGCCTCCTCCTGTCCCTCTTCTCACCCTCACCCAACCTGCACCCTCTGACCTACCTTCAATAAATCCTGTTGCATCAGACACGGTGTCAAGAGCCCTCCCTCGGCTGCCGGTCGAGCGCACATTACAACCTCCGGGCATGAGAGCAAGGTGGGCTGGGGGAGCTGCTCTCTCAGACCAAGAGGGAACGGCTCTCCACAGCACCTGCCCATGGACCTTCCCCGCACCAAATGAAATCATCTCCAAGTTTAGCTAGTGAGCTAGTAAGGTAGAACTCATTCATTGCCTGGAAATCTGGCACTAGTCTCTAAGTTCCATTAGGTTTCTTTATTGCTAACCTACCAGTATTACATTTTGACTCCCATTCTTCCAATTGTCCTGATGTCAGGAATTTATTGGTTGTTGGCTCTATTCCTTTCCTAGCTTCTAATCTTCAAGGGTATTGCTTTCTGACTACTGGCCTAACTCTTGTCTGTAGCTCAATTTTCATAGGGTCTGCTCGTTTGGATGTTCCTGGGCTATGAGTATCCCATACTCTTGGATACACCTGATTCAATACTTGCTCTAAATAGTTCTTCTTCTTTGTTGCTCTTGTGTCAATTGTCAGTCCTACTGCTAAAAGTGCTCATTTGTCTTCAGGTACCTTCCATTTAAGTGTTCTTTTTCTAAACAGAACTGTTGCTTCCAAATTTTCAAGCAAATCCCTGCCTAGGACAGATTTGGCTTAGTTGGGTAAATAAAGAAACGGATGTATTCCCAGCTTCTTCTTGATTTTACATTGAAGTGGTTTCAGGAAGAAAACTTTTTCTGGCTGGCCTATAGTGGCTCCTATTGCTTGAGATAGTTTTCACTTTTGGGTATCAGGACTTGATTCAAGAGTGAAAATGTGTCTCAACAATTTCTTAAAAATTCAACTTCTTTATCATTCTTTAGCTGTATTTTAACCGGTGGCCTGCTAGGGTAAGAATTGCCAGTCTCGGTCATTTCTTATCATCTAGAGTGGCTGCAAGAGTTTTGTGAACTTTGTCTGCTAACTCTGGGCACTGGAGTTATTTCCAGTGTCCTGATTTCTTACAAGATGCACATTGATTTGGCCCCAGCTTGGTCTGTGGCTGCTTTGGACCTCCTCTGCCTCTGATATTGTTGCCCCTGCCTCTGCTTCATCCAGAGGCGTGCCACGTCCTCTCCCTGGTGCCGATCCAGAGCTGCCACCATGGCTGCAGGGAGCTCTTTTCCTTTTTCTCTCTCTTGATTATCATCCACTTTCTATGCTTTTCTCATTCATGCCTTTAAGTCTCTCTTTACAGGCTCTTTCAGCTTCTCAAGTTTCTGCCTGACATCTGGGTTACATTGCCCTGACATCAGGGAAACCCACTGCTGCTTTGCCATATGCCACCAGGGATCCAGGGCTGTGCCTTTACGTGCAGCTGCTCAGAGCCTGTCCACAAAGTCAGCGGGTGACTCGTGCTGTCCCTGTGTAACGTTATCTCTTACTGACCAAGTTATTGCTTTTGGAAGGGCATTTTTTAATTCCAATGTGACCAGTTCCTGGTATCTGGTTAACATTGCACAGCTGCCTGCATCGTTCGCGTCCCACAAAGGGCTTACAATAGGACACAGCTGGTGCACTGTACCTTGTAAGGCTCCACTAGCAATTTGTGCCTGCACACGTGCTCTGGCTACCTTGATCACCAGCTCTTCTGCTGGTTGTGTTAGCTCTGTCAACATGAAATCAGTATCACCTCACTCTGGCTCTTGATTCTTGACTATGAACTCCAGTCTTTTTGCTACTTTGCTAGGGTTTTCTCTATCCATTGTAACTTTTTCCCACCAGCTGTTCAGGTCACTAGTAGAAAAGCAGATGTTCACCTCATGGCTCCTCCTGGGGGACTCAAGACTTGCCTTAAGGGGGTGACTAAAGGCAAAGCTTTCTTGGTTTTATTCCTTGGCTTGCTTGTCACTGGGGGTCTCTGAAATTGTCCCCTCACCTGGGGACAATTACTCATCTCATCCTCACTGCCATTTGGCTTTCATTCAGGGGCCGGAGTGGTTGCCTGAGGGGGAGTGTACCTGAGCTGGCCTGGACTAACTGGGCTCTAAGTCTTGGACACATAGAACACAATCTTCCCGGTGCATTGGAGCCAATTTTAAACATCTCTGCCCTATGCTGAATGCTGAACGACATCTCTTTCTTTTCTGCCTCTTATCTGTTTCCAAAGTTAGGACTAAAGGTCCTGTGGGGCCAAATCAAAGCCACATTCTTTCTGACACTCAGGTTTATTCTTCAGGGTGAAAAACATGTCTGCATATATCACAGGACCTCATTTTTCTTCTTGGCCTAAAAATAACATCAACTGTAACAGTGTATGGTAAAGTTCCATTAGGGCGTGACTTCTCACCACTTTCTAATGGATACCAAGCCTACCACTGGGAAGAGTATTTCTTCCGATTACCTTTCCTTCAAAAATTACCCTCTGGGATTCCTCCCAAATCTTTCTCATCTGCTAAATTACATTCTAGTGGACTCTTTTTAATACCATCTTTACTTCTTGTGTTATTCATTCTTCATGCTATCTAAATTTCCAAACTTATCAGGATGTATTAGTACTTCTCTTTTTCTTCTCTTTATCCCCTGTAGACTACACTTAACCCATACGGGCTGTCTCTGAGTCACCCTGCACCAATATACTTTCTCATAGTCCTAAACAAGCAATGAAAACAAAAGGATTCCACGTTCCACACAATCTACAAGGAATTGGGGTATGATCGGACATAAAACGAGTTTTGCAAAACACTGCCTGAATTCATACTCAGGAGTATATATTCATGTAAACCTAGAGGTCACAACCCTTGACTTTTGATGGAGTGTCTAAAAGCGTAGGTGACTGCTCCATGTTGCTCAAACTCTTCTCAAACTCAGACGGGCTTGGTGCTGTGCCCCTTTCCCTGGGGTATTCCGGTTCGTGTTTATTTATCAGTGATCGTAGAATGGTTTGTTTTCATGTACCCCGTATTTTCCCCAAGTTGGGTAACCGCTAGGTTATGCCCTCCCTCAAAGCTCTCCCTCATGCCATTCCCCACTCTTTGTTCCAGCTCCTTCCCTGCCTCTCAAGATAATCCAGCTCTTTATTCCTGAACCTTCCCTGTCACTTTTGCCTTGGACCAATCCCTGACTGCACCCCCGCTTTGGAATTCCTCTATTGCTGGAAGCCCCACTGGCCCATGGGACCTCCCCTCTCCCCTCATCTGTCCTAATTAGTGCCAAGCAACTGATGGAATCCCCTCGCTCCTCCCCTGCAGATTCCTTCTTGCTCAATCGTTTGTATCCACCCCCTGAGTTGTACCCCGATAAAATCCCGTGCAGCACAGAAGTGCTGGCGGCTCTCGTGCTGAATCCTTCCCTTGGAATAAACCTTTGCCTGTGGAACCTCACCATTGAGGAGCCTCCTCCTTCTCTTTGGCCTGCTCTGTGCTGCAGTTAGTAGATCCTGAACCACTGAGCAGTGGCTCACCAGGGTCAGCGGCGGGCAGAACCCACGCCTTGGCCGTTCCCCACTCCTGGCGCAGCGCCGCAGTTTTCCCAAGAGCCAGCCCGGGCTCCGCTGGGCTGCGTCAATGGGGAACCCGTCCCAGTGCCCGACCGTGCTCTGGGTGAAAAACCTTTTCCTGCTATGGAAATGAAACTTGCCCTGTCCCAGCTGCCTGCCCTTTTCTCCAGTCCTGTCACTGGTCCCAACAGTGACGAGAGCTGCAGCAGCCCCTCTGATTCCCCTCAGGAGGATGTTGAAGACCACAATGACGCCCTTTACCCTCTTCCAGGCTGAACAAAGTGGCCTCAGCTGCATCTAGGCCTTCCCCTCCAGACCACACTCCATCCTTGCAGTCCTCCTTTGCATTCTGGCTAATGGCTTCGTAACTTTTTCTCTTGTGCTGCCCAAAACTGCGCTCGTCTGCTTCCAGCGCTTCTCTTGGCTGCTGCTTCAGGGTGTGGCCACCATCATCAGAGACACAGAAGAGCTTCTCCTCCCAGAGTTGTCCTTATCCTCCGCACTTCCAAGTCTCTGCCTTGATGTTCACTGGGGAACTTGCCACTTTGTGGCCGCTCCTTGCTGTGCTCAGCAGGGACACAGTTTTGTATGGACATGAGCTGCCGGAGCACGACATGCAGCAACTGAGGCTGAGAATAGCAGAGGCTGGGCAGATTCCATTTTTTCCAGAATGTGGGAAAGAGAGTGAGAAAAGCGCAAGGAAATTTCAGACTGTTACTTTGCAATTTAATTGCCCTGGGAAACTCAGCGATGGATGGTGCTCTGGTGCTACTGCAAATGCCTTCCATGAGAAAAATTCATTTCAGGAAGGAGCAACATCATCTGACAGAGACCAAGTGTGTCAGCAGTTGCTCCAGGTGCTTCTTCCATCAGCCCCTGCAGGAAGGAGCACAGCCCCTAATGCACGTGGGCTTTGGCTCCTTCTGGCACAGAAGCCCCCCGGGGGCACAGGTCTCTGGGGCAGGAGTCAGGCACCAGCGCTGCCAGGGCTCGGGAGGGGCAGGTCTGCTTGGCCGGGGACGCTGCCACACCTGCTGATGTCAGCGCTCCCCGGGCCCCAGGCCTCAGAGCAGCATTCATGCCCAGGCCCGCACGTTCCTTGTGCCTTTAACACCGCCGGGTTTAGGATGGCCACCAGCCGGGACGTGTCCCAAGGAGGCCCTGCCAGCTTCCCTGAAAGGCCCCGTGCCCTTCCCAGCGCGGCTGCGTCGGCAGCCCTGGGGGCTCCTACTGCTGCCCTGGGCCCGCAGAGCAGGGCAGCCTTCGCTGATGCTCTCAGCCCTTCCTAAAGATCCTGTCCGCCTGCCTTAGACACCTGGGGCCCGTCATTCCTTCCAACCTGGGCCTCTTTGGGTGGGCTGGGGGTGGCCCCATGCAGGCAGCCGTGGGCGCAAGGGCCCTTGGTGACACGATGCAGCACAGTCATTGTGACATGGAACCGGGTGTCCAAGGGACCTCTGTGACACCTGGTGACACAGGAGCTGGCGGTGACAAGAGCACGCCACAGTGCTCAGAGCAGGCGACGGGACAGGACGGGAGAGAGCAGTGCCGTGAGGAGCCCCCGCACAGTGCGCTCGTTCGCGTCCCACCCGAAGCTTTTCTGAGGGGTTGTTCCTGCAGCTGAGCTCGAGGCCAGACCACAGGACTTGCTGACCCATGGTCTCCCTGAGGCTTCTCTTCTGCAGGTGCCCTTGAGGCCAGATCATAGTCCTTGTCAGTAGTCTCCTGTCCTTGTGGCAGGAGCCCTTGTGACCGAGTGCAGGACTTGCTGTCCTGCAGCCTTCCTGAGGCTTCTTTCTTGAAGGTGCCTTCCAGGCACCACTGCAGGACGTGCTGATTTGGAGCTTTTCCAAGGCATCTCTCCTGCAAATAGCCACAAATCCAGTCAGAGACATGGAGCAGAGACTCCCGGGAGTGCCCGAGCTGGCCTGGGTGGAGGAGGAGGAAGAAGGCCCTGGAGCTGCCCCGGCACAGCAGACTGAAGAGGTGGTGCCCTTCCAGCCACCGCAGGAGGGTGAGTGGCAGAGCTGGGCCACAGGACTGGTGCCTGCTGCCAGCTTGGCCCCACGCCATGCCGTGCCATTGTGTGCGGTGCCATGCTATCCCCTGGGGACATGCCCACGGCCAGGACAGAAGAGGGGCCGGGCAGACACCCCGCAGTGGCCGTGCTCCATCCCCTGGCACATCCCGGCGCTCTCTGCCTGGGCAGCGCAGGGCTGGGCCGTGCTCTCCAGCCTCTCCCGCAGCCCCTCAGCTCTGGCTGTGCTCGCTCTTTGCCAGATGCAGCCCTGGAGCGCACACAAGAGCAGGAGTCCAGCCGTGGCCGCTTCCGCAGAACAGCGCAGGTACCTGCAGCCACCCCCACCTGGGCTGGGCCTGCTGCCCCTGCTCAGCCCAGCACCGTGTGTGCCGCACTGCATGCAACATCCCCGGCTCCTTGCCCTTCTCCTACAGTTCGTTTGCAACTTCCTCAAGAGAATTGAGGAGCAAGAGACCATTGCCATGGGCGTAGGCCTCAGACCATACTCGCCCATCTTCTACAGCAAGACCAGTGCTGCCCTGCTGTCTATGCTTGTAGAGGAACATTTTTACACTCCAAAGCAAGTAAGCAGCCTGTGGCCAGGCTTTGATCCTCCCAGCAATTGCTTGGCCTCCCAAGCCATGCATGCTGGTTGCTGTGAGCCTTTCAGGCCACATGGCAGTGTGGTGGCAAGGGAAGCACTCCTCTGGGGAAGCTGGGACCATTGCTCCCTCTGGCAGCTTTCCAAGTCTCCCCGTGCCTTCTCCAGGTGCCTGCCATGGTGAGCTACATCCACCAGTGGCTCATGGCCAATGATTCTGCTGAGCACAGGCTGGACAAGACCCTGCTGCATCTCACCGAAGCACAGCCAAATGACGCAGTCATGACGCTCCTGCGTGTGGCTCCGTCCTGTGACAGGTATGGGGCCCACCTACCCACAGGGCTCAGGCCTCCCCAGCCCATCACCCTGTACAGCCTGCCCCAGGTGTCTCAGCAACAGAGACTTCCAGGGCCCTCTGGCTGTTCCCTTTCCCAGCCCTGCCAGGCCAGCCCCTGAGCCTGCTGCCATGCTCCCTTGCCGCCTCTCAGGGCTCTGTCCCCACAGGCCTGGGCTGTCGGGCTGCTGCGGGCAGGGGGCCAGTGGGCACAGGCAGAAATGGCAGCCAGCTCGGCTGCCCCTGGTGCTGGGTCTGACACCCCCCTGAGACACAACTCTAACCCTGCAGAGCTGCCATGGCCATGTGGAAGACCATCATGGGCTCAGCCAGGACTGTGGAGCTGGCGCAGCTGATCCTCCTGGATGTGCTGGGGAGCTGGCCAGAGTACAGCACCTGCACCTCCGATGGGGACGAAACGGCTGTCTTTGCCCTGGCTGTGAGTTTCTGCAACTGGCCTTTGCTGGCCCCAAGACTGCCTCTCCCGCAGCTCTCCATCCTCCTTCCCCCACTGCATCTCCCTGCCTCAGGCGCTGGCCTGAAACCTGGCCCAGGGGCAGCTTCAGGCCCACCAGGCCCCGTGCTCCCCCTGCCAAGGTCTCTCCGGGCCTCTCCCTGCCACGCTCGGGCCCTGCCACATGGACACCTCGGCACTGAGCGCTGTCTCGGGGGGCTTTGTCCTTTGCAGGCAACTGTGGTGATGTGGAAGATCCTCCAGGAGCCCTGTCTCCCACGGATCTTGAGGCTGTATTTCCCCCACCTATTTGTGCATCTGCTATTCCAAGTGTTCTTCAGCACTCTGGATATGCCAGAGGCGGTGGACACCTTCTGGAAGGGATGCCAGGAAGAGCACGGCCTTGCCACCAGCCCCAACAGGTGCTCCATGCCACTCCTCCTGTCCCTGCCACGTGGCCTGCCAAGGAGCCAGTGCTGCCAGTGTGACCTGGGCTTTGCTCTGCACACAGGTTTGCAGTGCGCACCCTGAAGTCCCTGCTCTGCCTTCTCCGCTGCGAGGATGTGGTGGTGGCAATGGAGCGCAGGTGTGCCTGGGACACGCTGCTCTCTCTTGACACTCACCACTTTGCCGTGGCTCTGCTGGCCAGGTGAGACCCCCTTCTCCCCACTGCCTCTGACATTGCTGCTCTGTGCCCAGGTGCCCCACAAAGAGCCTATGCTCATGGGCCAGAGGGCCTTGTCACTGAGGGTCGGCCAAGCACACTGGAAAAGGCTGGCAGAGGAGGGTTCCCCTGAGCAACCAACTCCCAGATGGCCCATGTCCCCTTGCTGGAAGGCTGCTGGGGAAAGATGAGAACTGGATGAGTCACGCCTGGGAGAGGTTTGCCTCACTGGCTCAGGCTCTTGTTTCCTTTTTCCCCTCTTCAGAGAAATTCGCCGCTTAGCCATCCACTTTTGTTCCGCGGTTGCATTCTACCTGCTCGCCCTGCTCGGCCAAGAGATGCCATACTGGGATTTCCCTGCCCTGGCATTCCTTGTGGAGGTGAGCCTCAAGGCCAGCGCTGCCTGGCTGAGCTGCCTCCCAGCTCTCTGGCCTCTCGCAGCCACAGCTGCCAGGACAGTGCCCGTGCCCTGTGCTGCTGCCTGGGCCCGGCCCTGTGCGCTGCTGGGCTCCTGCCGGCCGGCTCCCCTGTCACTGCCCTGTGCCTTTCAGGTCCTCGAGTGCCTGGACTTGAGCGAATGCAGTGACAGCGTTCTGGAGATCCTGGCACAGAACCTGCAGAGCGAGCACATGGCCAGGCGTTACTTGGCACTCCGAGGCCTCGTAGTGCTGGGCAAGAATCCCTTGATGGTGAGAAGGGGGCAGTGGCTGAAGCCGTGCAGGCAGCGTGGGGCTGGGCAACGCAGTCGCTTGGCCTTGCCTGGCCTTCGGCCGCTGGGGCAGCTGCTCCCAGCTCTCCTGCCTCCCGCTTCAGCTGCCCCAGTGCTTCGGGACAGGCCTTTGGCCTCTGGGCCCTGCAGCAGCAGGGCGGCCTTTCACAAAGTGGTGTTCCGCACAGGCCGAAAAAATGCAGAGCCTGACTGAAAGTCTTGTGGAGCTCCTGGAGGAAAATGACAACGACATGATCAGGATGACCATCCTTCTACTCAGATATTTGCTCCTGGATAATGGTGGCCCCATAGCCACCCCCGTGGCCCTGCAGCTGGCTGAGACGCTCCTGCCACTCTTTGACAGCGTAAGACTCTGTGCCCACAGCCACGGCCACTGGCTGCTGCCGGGACACTTGGTGCCCTGTGCAGATGCAGGCCTGTGCCCTGGGGGACCTGAAGCAGCTGATGCTCAGGTCTTTTGCCCTTTCCTTTCATCCAGGACGATATGCAGCTGCAGCTGAGCTCCATGGCTTTCTTTCAAGAGATGCTGGACCTGTTAACAGAAGAGGCAAGAAAGGCCCTCAAGTGCCATGTGCGCCAGAGCCTGCTCCCTCTCTACTTCCACTGCCATGATGAGAATCAGATTGTTGCTGAGGTGAGCACTTGTGGCCAGCTGCTGTCCCCCTGGCGGGGGCTTGGGCTGCCTCCTGCCCTGGCACCTTGCGGGCTGCAGCCTCCTCCAGCCTGTGCCACTGGGATGCTCCTGTGCCCTGGACTGTGGGGCCATCTGTGCATCTCTGCTGCTCTCCAGGCCTCCCGGGAAACGCTGCATTCCTCAGCCAGATTCCTGAAGAGGAAGCATATCGAACAAATGCTACATGAGGATCAGAGCTTTGGCGAGTGCCTGGTAAGAGCAGCCGAGAATCCCCAGCCTCAGCATGGCCAAGGGCGGTGCTCAACGTGCGGGGCTTGCAGCTGTGCCTGCTGCTGCAGCCAGAGGCCGGGCGGACTCCTCTCCAGGCTCCTGTGGGCCAGAGCCAGGTGCCCATGGAACCCCGGCACGGCCTGGCTGCGGGGCGGCACCGCGGCTCCCCGGGCAGCAGCCGGCCCTCTGGCCCCTGCCCCCGGGAGCCCTTGGCCAGCGGCTGCTGGCCGCGCCTCAGGGCTGTGCGGGCAGGGGAGGCCGGGGCTGGGCGCAGGCAGTGCCCGGCCCAGGGGCTGAGCCCGCGCCGACCCTTCCCTCCTGCCGCTCTCTGCAGCTGGCAGAAGACAGGAGCCGAGCGGCCGAGCACCTGCACCGGGCCCTGCACTACCTGCAGAGCCCACAGGAGCCCCTGCGAGAGGCGGCCGTCAGGTTCATGGGTGAGTCCCGAGCACGGGCTCCCTCCCCGACCCGCCGCAGCTCGGCCCGGGCCCCGCCTGCTGCCCCGGCAGCGCCAGCCGGACCCGGCGCCGTGGAGCCCCGCCCAGCCTGGGCATCGCTGCTTCCGCCCTCTGGCAGCCGTGCCCTGGGGCAGAAGCGTGCGGCAAGGGCCGGGCTGAGCCCTGCCGGGCCAGCAGCGCGTGTGGCCACAGCGCCGGCAGCGCCGGTGGCAGGGAGCTGTGCCGCTGGCGCCGTGACAGGCTCTGTGTTCACAGGCATGGCGGGGCGGCACCTGAGGGGGCAGCAGCAAGAGCTCCAGCTGATCTGCAGTGGTGAGTGAGTGAGGGCAGCGGGCTGACCGCGGGGGCTGGCGGGGGCAGCTGCAAGCCCTGCCCCGGCTGCGGAGGGCTCTGCTCCCGTGAGATTTCAGAGCCACGTGTGCCATTCGTGGCCAGCACCTTCAGACTGATCCCCTTGCTCCCTGCTCCCTGCGGGCCATGGCAAGAGATGGCCGGGATGGCCCTGGCAGGGGGCTCTCCTCGTCTTTCTGCACATGTGGGATCTGACCTTGCCTCTGTTCCTCTCTCTTGCAGCCCTTGAAGAAATGGCATCTGACAGCAGTCCTGCCATCAGAGATGCTGCAGTTGAATTTTGTTTAGTTCTCCGGGCTGTACAGAGAGCTCCCTACTCCCCATGGCGCAGGCTGCGAGATCGATTCCGCAGTGCATGGAGGAAATGGCCTCGTCTGTGCGGCACTGCCTTGCTGTTCTGCTGGAGCTCCCCGGAGAGGTGATCTGCAAGACTGTCTGCTGGGGCCATTTGAGCCAGCAGAAATTTTCTTTTTCTTCTTCAAGATTTTTGTGTTTTTATTTTTGTTGGTTTTGAGTATGTCAATATAGAATATCTTTCAATACACAGAGTCCCAGGATCTTTCTTTTCCTGCACCGGGTCTAGAAGGCATAGGGGAAGAGGGGGAAAAGGGTGCTTGTGCACAGCCAGCGGCCCAGGCGTGCAGTGTCGCAGGGAAAATGGCCAGAAGCCCCTTGGCCTTTGGTGGTTCTGCTGAAGCCTTTGTGCTGGTGACAGAGCAGCTGGGCAGGGGCCAGAGCTGCAGGGATCCCTGCCAGAGCGGTGCCTGGAGATGGCCACAAGCCCTGTGCCAGGCGGGAAGGGCCATCGTGTCCTCCTGCCCGGGTGCTGCTGGCTGCTTTGCTGAGAGCTCCCAGGCGCCTCTGGATGGGGCTCCTCTGGAGCTGCTGTGGGGCTGCGGCGCTGCTGCCTGCAAGCTTGGCCAGGCTGGGGGAGACCCTGAGGGGCTGAGGCACTGCTAAGCCTTGAGCAATTGGCTGGCAGAGGCCATAGGCAGCCCCCTGGAATCAGGCGTGGAACCCTGGTCCTGGCCTTTCAGGGCTGTGAGGCCAGCTGTTGTGGGGCTGGGCGTGTGCCTTCCCTGTGCTCCAGACTGCAGCCTCCCACCCCTCAGCCTTAGGCATTGAGCTCCACTGCCTGATTGCCAAGTCTTGTTCCTGTTGCTGAGGGGGAGGCCGAGCTCTGTGGCTTTAGGCCCCATTGAGCCAGAAGAGCAGCAGCTTTGAGCCCACAGGGGCCACAGAAAGGCCCTCTTGGACCACGAGCGTTCCTGTCCTTGCCAGGCCAGGGACACATGAGAGTGCAGCGGGCACCTTCAGAGTGCCACGCTGGCTTTGCACTGGGCCACCTCCCTGTGCTGTGCACGGCTGGCTCTTTGCTTTGCCGCTCTCGGCCTTGTGTCCTCGTACTCCTTTGGCTGCCTGCAGCCAGGGGCAGCCCTATCAGGAGGCTGAAAGGCCCCGTCTCCAACATCTCAAGGGGGAAATGGAGCTCTCCCGGCCCTCAGCCCACGCTGTAAGCAGAGCAGAGCCTTTTCCCCAGCCCCGATGGCTTTCTGCCTGCTTCTGGCCCCTGGCCACCATGACCCACTGCACTCGCTCTGAGTCACCTACAGCATGCCTGGTGCCTCTTGATTTGCTGACCCTGGGATGTGAGGCTCACTGAGGGAAAGGTGGCTGTCCCAGTGCTGAGGGCACACGTGGCTCACTGAGCCGACTTGAGGCTTCCCCAGCAGCTTGCAGGTGCCTTAGGTGTCATGTTACAGTGCTTGTGCTCCTGCCTCCTCCTGTCCCTCTTCTCACCCTCACCCAACCTGCACCCTCTGACCTACCTTCAATAAATCCTGTTGCATCAGACACGGTGTCAAGAGCCCTCCCTCGGCTGCCGGTCGAGCGCACATTACAACCTCCGGGCATGAGAGCAAGGTGGGCTGGGGGAGCTGCTCTCTCAGACCAAGAGGGAACGGCTCTCCACAGCACCTGCCCATGGACCTTCCCCGCACCAAATGAAATCATCTCCAAGTTTAGCTAGTGAGCTAGTAAGGTAGAACTCATTCATTGCCTGGAAATCTGGCACTAGTCTCTAAGTTCCATTAGGTTTCTTTATTGCTAACCTACCAGTATTACATTTTGACTCCCATTCTTCCAATTGTCCTGATGTCAGGAATTTATTGGTTGTTGGCTCTATTCCTTTCCTAGCTTCTAATCTTCAAGGGTATTGCTTTCTGACTACTGGCCTAACTCTTGTCTGTAGCTCAATTTTCATAGGGTCTGCTCGTTTGGATGTTCCTGGGCTATGAGTATCCCATACTCTTGGATACACCTGATTCAATACTTGCTCTAAATAGTTCTTCTTCTTTGTTGCTCTTGTGTCAATTGTCAGTCCTACTGCTAAAAGTGCTCATTTGTCTTCAGGTACCTTCCATTTAAGTGTTCTTTTTCTAAACAGAACTGTTGCTTCCAAATTTTCAAGCAAATCCCTGCCTAGGACAGATTTGGCTTAGTTGGGTAAATAAAGAAACGGATGTATTCCCAGCTTCTTCTTGATTTTACATTGAAGTGGTTTCAGGAAGAAAACTTTTTCTGGCTGGCCTATAGTGGCTCCTATTGCTTGACATAGTTTTCACTTTTGGGTATCAGGACTTGATTCAAGAGTGAAAATGTGTCTCAACAATTTCTTAAAAATTCAACTTCTTTATCATTCTTTAGCTGTATTTTAACCGGTGGCCTGCTAGGGTAAGAATTGCCAGTCTCGGTCATTTCTTATCATCTAGAGTGGCTGCAAGAGTTTTGTGAACTTTGTCTGCTAACTCTGGGCACTGGAGTTATTTCCAGTGTCCTGATTTCTTACAAGATGCACATTGATTTGGCCCCAGCTTGGTCTGTGGCTGCTTTGGACCTCCTCTGCCTCTGATATTGTTGCCCCTGCCTCTGCTTCATCCAGAGGCGTGCCACGTCCTCTCCCTGGTGCCGATCCAGAGCTGCCACCATGGCTGCAGGGAGCTCTTTTCCTTTTTCTCTCTCTTGATTATCATCCACTTTCTATGCTTTTCTCATTCATGCCTTTAAGTCTCTCTTTACAGGCTCTTTCAGCTTCTCAAGTTTCTGCCTGACATCTGGGTTACATTGCCCTGACATCAGGGAAACCCACTGCTGCTTTGCCATATGCCAGCAGGGATCCAGGGCTGTGCCTTTACGTGCAGCTGCTCAGAGCCTGTCCACAAAGTCAGCGGGTGACTCGTGCTGTCCCTGTGTAACGTTATCTCTTACTGACCAAGTTATTGCTTTTGGAAGGGCATTTTTTAATTCCAATGTGACCAGTTCCTGGTATCTGGTTAACATTGCACAGCTGCCTGCATCGTTCGCGTCCCACAAAGGGCTTACAATAGGACACAGCTGGTGCACTGTACCTTGTAAGGCTCCACTAGCAATTTGTGCCTGCACACGTGCTCTGGCTACCTTGATCACCAGCTCTTCTGCTGGTTGTGTTAGCTCTGTCAACATGAAATCAGTATCACCTCACTCTGGCTCTTGATTCTTGACTATGAACTCCAGTCTTTTTGCTACTTTGCTAGGGTTTTCTCTATCCATTGTAACTTTTTCCCACCAGCTGTTCAGGTCACTAGTAGAAAAGCAGATGTTCACCTCATGGCTCCTCCTGGGGGACTCAAGACTTGCCTTAAGGGGGTGACTAAAGGCAAAGCTTTCTTGGTTTTATTCCTTGGCTTGCTTGTCACTGGGGGTCTCTGAAATTGTCCCCTCACCTGGGGACAATTACTCATCTCATCCTCACTGCCATTTGGCTTTCATTCAGGGGCCGGAGTGGTTGCCTGAGGGGGAGTGTACCTGAGCTGGCCTGGACTAACTGGGCTCTAAGTCTTGGACACATAGAACACAATCTTCCCGGTGCATTGGAGCCAATTTTAAACATCTCTGCCCTATGCTGAATGCTGAACGACATCTCTTTCTTTTCTGCCTCTTATCTGTTTCCAAAGTTAGGACTAAAGGTCCTGTGGGGCCAAATCAAAGCCACATTCTTTCTGACACTCAGGTTTATTCTTCAGGGTGAAAAACATGTCTGCATATATCACAGGACCTCATTTTTCTTCTTGGCCTAAAAATAACATCAACTGTAACAGTGTATGGTAAAGTTCCATTAGGGCGTGACTTCTCACCACTTTCTAATGGATACCAAGCCTACCACTGGGAAGAGTATTTCTTCCGATTACCTTTCCTTCAAAAATTACCCTCTGGGATTCCTCCCAAATCTTTCTCATCTGCTAAATTACATTCTAGTGTACTCTTTTTAATACCATCTTTACTTCTTGTGTTATTCATTCTTCATGCTATCTAAATTTCCAAACTTATCAGGATGTATTAGTACTTCTCTTTTTCTTCTCTTTATCCCCTGTAGACTACACTTAACCCATACGGGCTGTCTCTGAGTCACCCTGCACCAATATACTTTCTCATAGTCCTAAACAAGCAATGAAAACAAAAGGATTCCACGTTCCACACAATCTACAAGGAATTGGGGTATGATCGGACATAAAACGAGTTTTGCAAAACACTGCCTGAATTCATACTCAGGAGTATATATTCATGTAAACCTAGAGGTCACAACCCTTGACTTTTGATGGAGTGTCTAAAAGCGTAGGTGACTGCTCCATGTTGCTCAAACTCTTCTCAAACTCAGACGGGCTTGGTGCTGTGCCCCTTTCCCTGGGGTATTCCGGTTCGTGTTTATTTATCAGTGATCGTAGAATGGTTTGTTTTCATGTACCCCATATTTTCCCCAAGTTGGGTAACCGCTAGGTTATGCCCTCCCTCAAAGCTGTCCCTCATGCCATTCCCCACTCTTTGTTCCAGCTCCTTCCCTGCCTCTCAAGATAATCCAGCTCTTTATTCCTGAACCTTCCCTGTCACTTTTGCCTTGGACCGATCCCTGACTGCACCCCCGCTTTGGAATTCCTCTATTGCTGGAAGCCCCACTGGCCCATGGGACCTCCCCTCTCCCCTCATCTGTCCTAATTAGTGCCAAGCAACTGATGGAATCCCCTCGCTCCTCCCCTGCAGATTCCTTCTTGCTCAATCGTTTGTATCCACCCCCTGAGTTGTACCCCGATAAAATCCCGTGCAGCACAGAAGTGCTGGCGGCTCTCGTGCTGAATCCTTCCCTTGGAATAAACCTTTGCCTGTGGAACCTCACCATTGAGGAGCCTCCTCCTTCTCTTTGGCCTGCTCTGTGCTGCAGTTAGTAGATCCTGAACCACTGAGCAGTGGCTCACCAGGGTCAGCGGCGGGCAGAACCCACGCCTTGGCCGTTCCCCACTCCTGGCGCAGCGCCACAGTTTTCCCAAGAGCCAGCCCGGGCTCCGCTGGGCTGCGTCAATGGGGAACCCGTCCCAGTGCCCGACCGTGCTCTGGGTGAAAAACCTTTTCCTGCTATGGAAATGAAACTTGCCCTGTCCCAGCTGCCTGCCCTTTTCTCCAGTCCTGTCACTGGTCCCAACAGTGACGAGAGCTGCAGCAGCCCCTCTGATTCCCCTCAGGAGGATGTTGAAGACCACAATGACGCCCTTTACCCTCTTCCAGGCTGAACAAAGTGGCCTCAGCTGCATCTAGGCCTTCCCCTCCAGACCACACTCCATCCTTGCAGTCCTCCTTTGCATTCTGGCTAATGGCTTCATAACTTTTTCTCTTGTGCTGCCCAAAACTGCGCCCGTCTGCTTCCAGCGCTTCTCTTGGCTGCTGCTTCAGGGTGTGGCCACCATCATCAGAGACACAGAAGAGCTTCTCCTCCCAGAGTTGTCCTTATCCTCCGCACTTCCAAGTCTCTGCCTTGATGTTCACTGGGGAACTTGCCACTTTGTGGCCGCTCCTTGCTGTGCTCAGCAGGGACACAGTTTTGTTTGGACATGAGCTGCCGGAGCACAACATGCAGCAACTGAGGCTGAGAATAGCAGAGGCTGGGCAGATTCCATTTTTTCCAGAATGTGGGAAAGAGAGTGAGAAAAGCGCAAGGAAATTTCAGACTGTTACTTTGCAATTTAATTGCCCTGGGAAACTCAGCGATGGATGGTGCTCTGGTGCTACTGCAAATGCCTTCCATGAGAAAAATTCATTTCAGGAAGGAGCAACATCATCTGACAGAGACCAAGTGTGTCAGCAGTTGCTCCAGGTGCTTCTTCCATCAGCCCCTGCAGGAAGGAGCACAGCCCCTAATGCACGTGGGCTTTGGCTCCTTCTGGCACAGAAGCCCCCCGGGGGCACAGGTCTCTGGGGCAGGAGTCAGGCACCAGCGCTGCCAGGGCTCGGGAGTGGCAGGTCTGCTTGGCCGGGGACGCTGCCACACCTGCTGATGTCAGCGCTCCCCGGGCCCCAGGCCTCAGAGCAGCATTCGTGCCCGGGCCCGCACGTTCCTTGTGCCTTTAACACCGCCGGGTTTAGGATGGCCACCAGCCGGGACGTGTCCCAAGGAGGCCCTGCCAGCTTCCCTGAAAGGCCCCGTGCCCTTCCCAGCGCGGCTGCGTCGGCAGCCCTGGGGGCTCCTACTGCTGCCCTGGGCCCGCAGAGCAGGGCAGCCTTCGCTGATGCTCTCAGCCCTTCCTAAAGATCCTGTCCGCCTGCCTTAGACACCTGGGGCCCGTCATTCCTTCCAACCTGGGCCTCTTTGGGTGGGCTGGGGGTGGCCCCATGCAGGCAGCCGTGGGCGCAAGGGCCCTTGGTGACACGATGCAGCACAGTCATTGTGACATGGAACCGGGTGTCCAAGGGACCTCTGTGACACCTGGTGACACAGGAGCTGGCGGTGACAAGAGCACGCCACAGTGCTCAGAGCAGGCGACGGGACAGGACGGGAGAGAGCAGTGCCGTGGGGAGCCCCCGCACAGTGTGCTCGTTCGCGTCCCACCCGAAGCTTTTCTGAGGGGTTGTTCCTGCAGCTGAGCTCGAGGCCAGACCACAGGACTTGCTGACCCGTGGTCTCCCTGAGGCTTCTCTTCTGCAGGTGCCCTTGAGGCCAGATCATAGTCCTTGTCAGTAGTCTCCTGTCCTTGTGGCAGGAGCCCTTGTGACCGAGTGCAGGACTTGCTGTCCTGCAGCCTTCCTGAGGCTTCTTTCTTGAAGGTGCCTTCCAGGCACCACTGCAGGACGTGCTGATTTGGAGCTTTTCCAAGGCATCTCTCCTGCAAATAGCCACAAATCCAGTCAGAGACATGGAGCAGAGACTCCCGGGAGTGCCCGAGCTGGCCTGGGTGGAGGAGGAGGAAGAAGGCCCTGGAGCTGCCCCGGCACAGCAGACTGAAGAGGTGGTGCCCTTCCAGCCACCGCAGGAGGGTGAGTGGCAGAGCTGGGCCACAGGACTGGTGCCTGCTGCCAGCTTGGCCCCACGCCATGCCGTGCCATTGTGTGCGGTGCCATGCTATCCCCTGGGGACATGCCCACGGCCAGGACAGAAGAGGGGCCGGGCAGACACCCCGCAGTGGCCGTGCTCCATCCCCTGGCACATCCCGGCGCTCTCTGCCTGGGCAGCGCAGGGCTGGGCCGTGCTCTCCAGCCTCTCCCGCAGCCCCTCAGCTCTGGCTGTGCTCGCTCTTTGCCAGATGCAGCCCTGGAGCGCACACAAGAGCAGGAGTCCAGCCGTGGCCGCTTCCGCAGAACAGCGCAGGTACCTGCAGCCACCCCCACCTGGGCTGGGCCTGCTGCCCCTGCTCAGCCCAGCACCGTGTGTGCCGCACTGCATGCAACATCCCCGGCTCCTTGCCCTTCTCCTACAGTTCGTTTGCAACTTCCTCAAGAGAATTGAGGAGCAAGAGACCATTGCCATGGGCGTAGGCCTCAGACCATACTCGCCCATCTTCTACAGCAAGACCAGTGCTGCCCTGCTGTCTATGCTTGTAGAGGAACATTTTTACACTCCAAAGCAAGTAAGCAGCCTGTGGCCAGGCTTTGATCCTCCCAGCAATTGCTTGGCCTCCCAAGCCACGCATGCTGGTTGCTGTGAGCCTTTCAGGCCACATGGCAGTGTGGTGGCAAGGGAAGCACTCCTCTGGGGAAGCTGGGACCATTGCTCCCTCTGGCAGCTTTCCAAGTCTCCCCGTGCCTTCTCCAGGTGCCTGCCATGGTGAGCTACATCCACCAGTGGCTCATGGCCAATGATTCTGCTGAGCACAGGCTGGACAAGACCCTGCTGCATCTCACCGAAGCACAGCCAAATGACGCAGTCATGACGCTCCTGCGTGTGGCTCCGTCCTGTGACAGGTATGGGGCCCACCTACCCACAGGGCTCAGGCCTCCCGAGCCCATCACCCTGTACAGCCTGCCCCAGGTGTCTGAGCAACAGAGACTTCCAGGGCCCTCTGGCTGCTCCCTTTCCCAGCCCTGCCAGGCCAGCCCCTGAGCCTGCTGCCATGCTCCCTTGCTGCCTCTCAGGGCTCTGTCCCCACAGGCCTGGGCTGTCGGGCTGCTGCGGGCAGGGGGCCAGTGGGCACAGGCAGAAATGGCAGCCAGCTCGGCTGCCCCTGGTGCTGGGTCTGACACCCCCCTGAGACACAACTCTAACCCTGCAGAGCTGCCATGGCCATGTGGAAGACCATCATGGGCTCAGCCAGGACTGTGGAGCTGGCGCAGCTGATCCTCCTGGATGTGCTGGGGAGCTGGCCAGAGTACAGCACCTGCACCTCCGATGGGGACGAAACGGCTGTCTTTGCCCTGGCTGTGAGTTTCTGCAACTGGCCTTTGCTGGCCCCAAGACTGCCTCTCCAGCAGCTCTCCATCCTCCTTCCCCCACTGCATCTCCCTGCCTCAGGCGCTGGCCTGAAACCTGGCCCAGGGGCAGCTTCAGGCCCACCAGGCCCCGTGCTCCCCCTGCCACGGTCTCTCCGGGCCTCTCCCTGCCACGCTCGGGCCCTGCCACATGGACACCTCGGCACTGAGCGCTGTCTCGGGGGGCTTTGTCCTTTGCAGGCAACTGTGGTGATGTGGAAGATCCTCCAGGAGCCCTGTCTCCCACGGATCTTGAGGCTGTATTTCCCCCGCCTATTTGTGCATCTGCTATTCCAAGTGTTCTTCAGCACTCTGGATATGCCAGAGGCGGTGGACACCTTCTGGAAGGGATGCCAGGAAGAGCACGGCCTTGCCGCCAGCCCCAACAGGTGCTCCATGCCACTCCTCCTGTCCCTGCCACGTGGCCTGCCAAGGAGCCAGTGCTGCCAGTGTGACCTGGGCTTTGCTCTGCACACAGGTTTGCAGTGCGCACCCTGAAGTCCCTGCTCTGCCTTCTCCGCTGCGAGGATGTGGTGGTGGCAATGGAGCGCAGGTGTGCCTGGGACACGCTGCTCTCTCTTGACACTCACCACTTTGCCGTGGCTCTGCTGGCCAGGTGAGACCCCCTTCTCCCCACTGCCTCTGACATTGCTGCTCTGTGCCCAGGTGCCCCACAAAGCGCCTATGCTCATGGGCCAGAGGGCCTTGTCACTGAGGGTCGGCCAAGCACACTGGAAAAGGCTGGCAGAGGAGGGTTCCCCTGAGCAACCAACTCCCAGATGGCCCATGTCCCCTTGCTGGAAGGCTGCTGGGGAAAGATGAGAACTGGATGAGTCACGCCTGGGAGAGGTTTGCCTCACTGGCTCAGGCTCTTGTTTCCTTTTTCCCCTCTTCAGAGAAATTTGCCGCTTAGCCATCCACTTTTGTTCCGCGGTTGCATTCTACCTGCTCGCCCTGCTTGGCCAAGAGATGCCATACTGGGATTTCCCTGCCCTGGCATTCCTTGTGGAGGTGAGCCTCAAGGCCAGCGCTGCCTGGCTGAGCTGCCTCCCAGCTCTCTGGCCTCTCGCAGCCACAGCTGCCAGGACAGTGCCCGTGCCCTGTGCTGCTGCCTGGGCCCGGCCCTGTGCGCTGCTGGGCTCCTGCCGGCCGGCTCCCCTGTCACTGCCCTGTGCCTTTCAGGTCCTCGAGTGCCTGGACTTGAGCGAATGCAGTGACAGCGTTCTGGAGATCCTGGCACAGAACCTGCAGAGCGAGCACATGGCCAGGCGTTACTTGGCACTCCGAGGCCTCGTAGTGCTGGGCAAGAATCCCTTGATGGTGAGAAGGGGGCAGTGGCTGAAGCCGTGCAGGCAGCGTGGGGCTGGGCAACGCAGTCGCTTGGCCTTGCCTGGCCTTCGGCCGCTGGGGCAGCTGCTCCCAGCTCTCCTGCCTCCCGCTTCAGCTGCCCCAGTGCTTCGGGACAGGCCTTTGGCCTCTGGGCCCTGCAGCAGCAGGGCGGCCTTTCACAAAGTGGTGTTCCGCACAGGCCGAAAAAATGCAGAGCCTGACTGAAAGTCTTGTGGAGCTCCTGGAGGAAAATGACAACGACATGATCAGGATGACCATCCTTCTACTCAGATATTTGCTCCTGGATCATGGTGGCCCCATAGCCACCCCCGTGGCCCTGCAGCTGGCTGAGACGCTCCTGCCACTCTTTGACAGCGTAAGACTCTGTGCCCACAGCCACGGCCACTGGCTGCTGCCGGGACACTTGGTGCCCTGTGCAGATGCAGGCCTGTGTCCTGGGGGACCTGAAGCAGCTGATGCTCAGGTCTTTTGCCCTTTCCTTTCATCTAGGACGATATCCAGCTGCAGCTGAGCTCCATGGCTTTCTTTCAAGAGATGCTGGACCTGTTAACAGAAGAGGCAAGAAAGGCCCTCAAGTCCCACGTGCGCCAGAGCCTGCTCCCTCTCTACTTCCACTGCCATGATGAGAATCAGATTGTTGCTGAGGTGAGCACTTGTGGCCAGCTGCTGTCCCCCTGGCGGGGGCTTGGGCTGCCTCCTGCCCTGGCACCTTGCGGGCTGCAGCCTCCTCCAGCCTGTGTCACTGGGATGCTCCTGTGCCCTGGACTGTGGGGCCATCTGTGCATCTCTGCTGCTCTCCAGGCCTCCCGGGAAACGCTGCATTCCTCAGCCAGATTCCTGAAGAGGAGGCATATCGAACAAATGCTACATGAGGATCAGAGCTTTGGCGAGTGCCTGGTAAGAGCAGCCGAGAACCCCCAGCCTCAGCATGGCCAAGGTCCCTGAGGGAGGTGCTCAGCGTGCGGGGCTTGCAGCTGTGCCTGCTGCTGCAGCCAGAGGCCGGGCGGGCTCTTCTCCAGGCTCCTGTGGGCCAGAGCCAGGTGCCCATGGAACCCCGGCACGGCCTGGCTGCGGGGCGGCACCGCGGCTCCCCGGGCAGCAGCCGGCCCTCTGGCCCCTGCCCCCGGGAGCCCTTGGCCAGCGGCTGCTGGCCGTGCCTCAGGGCTGTGCGGGCAGGGGAGGCCGGGGCTGGGCGCAGGCAGTGCCCGGCCCAGGGGCTGAGCCCGCGCCAACCCTTCCCTCCTGCCACTCTCTGCAGCTGGCAGAGGACAGGAGCCGAGCGGCCGAGCACCTGCACCGGGCCCTGCACTACCTGCAGAGCCCACAGGAGCCCCTGCGAGAGGCGGCCGTCAGGTTCATGGGTGAGTCCCGAGCATGGGCTCCCTCCCCGACCCGCCGCAGCTCGGCCCGGGCCCCGCCTGCTGCCCCGGCAGCGCCAGCCGGACCCGGCGCCTGGGCATCGCTGCTTCCACTCTCTGGCAGCCGTGCCCTGGGGCAGAAGCGTGAGGCAAGGGCCGGGCTGAGCCCTGCCGGGCCAGCAGCCCGTGTGGCCACAGCGCCAGCAGCGCCGGTGGCAGGGAGCTGTGCCGCTGGCGCCGTGACAGGCTCTGTGTTCACAGGCATGGTGGGGCGGCACCTGAGGGGGCAGCAGCAAGAGCTCCAGCTGATCTGCAGTGGTGAGTGAGTGAGGGCAGCGGGCTGACCGCGGGGGCTGGCGGGGGCAGCTGCAAGCCCTGCCCTGGCTGCGGACGGCTCTGCTCCCGTGAGATTTCAGAGCCACGTGTGCCATTCGTGGCCAGCACCTTCAGACTGATCCCCTTGCTCCCTGCTCCCTGCGGGCCATGGCAAGAGATGGCCGGGATGGCCCTGGCAGGGGGCTCTCCTCGTCTTTCTGCACATGTGGGATCTGACCTTGCCTCTGTTCCTCTCTCTTGCAGCCCTTGAAGAAATGGCATCTGACAGCAGTCCTGCCATCAGAGATGCTGCAGTTGAATTTTGTTTAGTTCTCCAGGCTGTACAGAGAGCTCCCTACTCCCCATGGCGCAGGCTGCGAGATCGATTCCGCAGTGCATGGAGGAAATGGCCTCGTCTGTGCGGCACTGCCTTGCTGTTCTGCTGGAGCTCCCCGGAGAGGTGATCTGCAAGACTGTCTGCTGGGGCCATTTGAGCCAGCAGAAATTTTCTTTTTCTTCTTCAAGATTTTTGTGTTTTTATTTTTGTTGGTTTTGAGTATGTCAATATAGAATATCTTTCAATACACAGAGTCCCAGGATCTTTCTTTTCCTGCACCGGGTCTAGAAGGCATAGGGGAAGAGGGGGAAAAGGGTGCTTGTGCACAGCCAGCGGCCCAGGCGTGCAGTGTCGCAGGGAAAATGGCCAGAAGCCCCTTGGCCTTTGGTGGTTCTGCTGAAGCCTTTGTGCTGGTGACAGAGCAGCTGGGCAGGGGCCAGAGCTGCAGGGATCCCTGCCAGAGCGGTGCCTGGAGATGGCCACAAACCCTATGCCAGGCGGGAAGGGCCATCGTGTCCTCCTGCCCGGGTGCTGCTGGCTGCTTTGCTGAGAGCTCCCAGGCGCCTCTGGATGGGGCTCCTCTGGAGCTGCTGTGGGGCTGCGGCGCTGCTGCCTGCAAGCTTGGCCAGGCTGGGGGAGACCCTGAGGGGCTGAGGCACTGCTAAGCCTTGAGCAATTGGCTGTCAGAGGCCATAGGCAGCCCCCTGGAATCAGGCGTTGGAACCCTGGTCCTGGCCTTTCAGGGCTGTGAGGCCAGCTGTTGTGGGGCTGGGCGTGTGCCTTCCCTGTGCTCCAGACTGCAGCCTCCCACCCCTCAGCCTTAGGCATTGAGCTCCACTGCCTGATTGCCAAGTCTTGTTCCTGTTGCTGAGGGGGAGGCCGAGCTCTGTGGCTTTAGGCCCCATTGAGCCAGAAAAGCAGCAGCTTTGAGCCCACAGGGGCCACAGAAAGGCCCTCTTGGACCACGAGCGTTCCTGTCCTTGCCAGGCCAGGGACACATGAGAGTGCAGCGGGCACCTTCAGAGTGCCACGCTGGCTTTGCACTGGGCCACCTCCCTGTGCTGTGCACGGCTGGCTCTTTGCTTTGCCGCTCTCGGCCTTGTGTCCTCGTACTCCTTTGGCTGCCTGCAGCCAGGGGCAGCCCTATCAGGAGGCTGAAAGGCCCCGTCTCCAACATCTCAAGGGGGAAATGGAGCTCTCCCGGCCCTCAGCCCACGCTGTAAGCAGAGCAGAGCCTTTTCCCCAGCCCCGATGGCTTTCTGCCTGCTTCTGGCCCCTGGCCACCATGACCCACTGCACTCGCTCTGAGTCACCTACAGCATGCCTGGTGCCTCTTGATTTGCTGACCCTGGGATGTGAGGCTCACTGAGGGAAAGGTGGCTGTCCCAGTGCTGAGGGCACACGTGGCTCACTGAGCCGACTTGAGGCTTCCCCAGCAGCTTGCAGGTGCCTTAGGTGTCATGTTACAGTGCTTGTGCTCCTGCCTCCTCCTGTCCCTCTTCTCACCCTCACCCAACCTGCACCCTCTGACCTACCTTCAATAAATCCTGTTGCATCAGACACGGTGTCAAGAGCCCTCCCTCGGCTGCCGGTCGAGCGCACATTACAACCTCCGGGCATGAGAGCAAGGTGGGCTGGGGGAGCTGCTCTCTCAGACCAAGAGGGAACGGCTCTCCACAGCACCTGCCCATGGACCTTCCCCGCACCAAATGAAATCATCTCCAAGTTTAGCTAGTGAGCTAGTAAGGTAGAACTCATTCATTGCCTGGAAATCTGGCACTAGTCTCTAAGTTCCATTAGGTTTCTTTATTGCTAACCTACCAGTATTACATTTTGACTCCCATTCTTCCAATTGTCCTGATGTCAGGAATTTATTGGTTGTTGGCTCTATTCCTTTCCTAGCTTCTAATCTTCAAGGGTATTGCTTTCTGACTACTGGCCTAACTCTTGTCTGTAGCTCAATTTTCATAGGGTCTGCTCGTTTGGATGTTCCTGGGCTATGAGTATCCCATACTCTTGGATACACCTGATTCAATACTTGCTCTAAATAGTTCTTCTTCTTTGTTGCTCTTGTGTCAATTGTCAGTCCTACTGCTAAAAGTGCTCATTTGTCTTCAGGTACCTTCCATTTAAGTGTTCTTTTTCTAAACAGAACTGTTGCTTCCAAATTTTCAAGCAAATCCCTGCCTAGGACAGATTTGGCTTAGTTGGGTAAATAAAGAAACGGATGTATTCCCAGCTTCTTCTTGATTTTACATTGAAGTGGTTTCAGGAAGAAAACTTTTTCTGGCTGGCCTATAGTGGCTCCTATTGCTTGAGATAGTTTTCACTTTTGGGTATCAGCGCTTGATTCAAGAGTGAAAATGTGTCTCAACAATTTCTTAAAAATTCAACTTCTTTATCATTCTTTAGCTGTATTTTAACCGGTGGCCTGCTAGGGTAAGAATTGCCAGTCTCGGTCATTTCTTATCATCTAGAGTGGCTGCAAGAGTTTTGTGAACTTTGTCTGCTAACTCTGGGCACTGGAGTTATTTCCAGTGTCCTGATTTCTTACAAGATGCACATTGATTTGGCCCCAGCTTGGTCTGTGGCTGCTTTGGACCTCCTCTGCCTCTGATATTGTTGCCCCTGCCTCTGCTTCATCCAGAGGCGTGCCACGTCCTCTCCCTGGTGCCGATCCAGCGCTGCCACCATGGCTGCAGGGAGCTCTTTTCCTTTTTCTCTCTCTTGATTATCATCCACTTTCTATGCTTTTCTCATTCATGCCTTTAAGTCTCTCTTTACAGGCTCTTTCAGCTTCTCAAGTTTCTGCCTGACATCTGGGTTACATTGCCCTGACATCAGGGAAACCCACTGCTGCTTTGCCATATGCCACCAGGGATCCAGGGCTGTGCCTTTACGTGCAGCTGCTCAGAGCCTGTCCACAAAGTCAGCGGGTGACTCGTGCTGTCCCTGTGTAACGTTATCTCTTACTGACCAAGTTATTGCTTTTGGAAGGGCATTTTTTAATTCCAATGTGACCAGTTCCTGGTATCTGGTTAACATTGCACAGCTGCCTGCATCGTTCGCGTCCCACAAAGGGCTTACAATAGGACACAGCTGGTGCACTGTACCTTGTAAGGCTCCACTAGCAATTTGTGCCTGCACACGTGCTCTGGCTACCTTGATCACCAGCTCTTCTGCTGGTTGTGTTAGCTCTGTCAACATGAAATCAGTATCACCTCACTCTGGCTCTTGATTCTTGACTATGAACTCCAGTCTTTTTGCTACTTTGCTAGGGTTTTCTCTATCCATTGTAACTTTTTCCCACCAGCTGTTCAGGTCACTAGTAGAAAAGCAGATGTTCACCTCATGGCTCCTCCTGGGGGACTCAAGACTTGCCTTAAGGGGGTGACTAAAGGCAAAGCTTTCTTGGTTTTATTCCTTGGCTTGCTTGTCACTGGGGGTCTCTGAAATTGTCCCCTCACCTGGGGACAATTACTCATCTCATCCTCACTGCCATTTGGCTTTCATTCAGGGGCCGGAGTGGTTGCCTGAGGGGGAGTGTACCTGAGCTGGCCTGGACTAACTGGGCTCTAAGTCTTGGACACATAGAACACAATCTTCCTGGTGCATTGGAGCCAATTTTAAACATCTCTGCCCTATGCTGAATGCTGAACGACATCTCTTTCTTTTCTGCCTCTTATCTGTTTCCAAAGTTAGGACTAAAGGTCCTGTGGGGCCAAATCAAAGCCACATTCTTTCTGACACTCAGGTTTATTCTTCAGGGTGAAAAACATGTCTGCATATATCACAGGACCTCATTTTTCTTCTTGGCCTAAAAATAACATCAACTGTAACAGTGTATGGTAAAGTTCCATTAGGGCGTGACTTCTCACCACTTTCTAATGGATACCAAGCCTACCACTGGGAAGAGTATTTCTTCCGATTACCTTTCCTTCAAAAATTACCCTCTGGGATTCCTCCCAAATCTTTCTCATCTGCTAAATTACATTCTAGTGTACTCTTTTTAATACCATCTTTACTTCTTGTGTTATTCATTCTTCATGCTATCTAAATTTCCAAACTTATCAGGATGTATTAGTACTTCTCTTTTTCTTCTCTTTATCCGCTGTAGACTACACTTAACCCATATGGGCTGTCTCTGAGTCACCCTGCACCAATATACTTTCTCATAGTCCTAAACAAGCAATGAAAACAAAAGGATTCCACGTTCCACACAATCTACAAGGAATTGGGGTATGATCGGACATAAAACGAGTTTTGCAAAACACTGCCTGAATTCATACTCAGGAGTATATATTCATGTAAACCTAGAGGTCACAACCCTTGACTTTTGATGGAGTGTCTAAAAGCGTAGGTGACTGCTCCATGTTGCTCAAACTCTTCTCAAACTCAGACGGGCTTGGTGCTGTGCCCCTTTCCCTGGGGTATTCCGGTTCGTGTTTATTTATCAGTGATCGTAGAATGGTTTGTTTTCATGTACCCCGTATTTTCCCCAAGTTGGGTAACCGCTAGGTTATGCCCTCCCTCAAAGCTCTCCCTCATGCCATTCCCCACTCTTTGTTCCAGCTCCTTCCCTGCCTCTCAAGATAATCCAGCTCTTTATTCCTGAACCTTCCCTGTCACTTTTGCCTTGGATTGATCCCTGACTGCACCCCCGCTTTGGAATTCCTCTATTGCTGGAAGCCCCACTGGCCCATGGGACCTCCCCTCTCCCCTCATCTGTCCTAATTAGTGCCAAGCAACTGATGGAATCCCCTCGCTCCTCCCCTGCAGATTCCTTCTTGCTCAATCGTTTGTATCCACCCCCTGAGTTGTACCCCGATAAAATCCCGTGCAGCACAGAAGTGCTGGCGGCTCTCGTGCTGAATCCTTCCCTTGGAATAAACCTTTGCCTGTGGAACCTCACCATTGAGGAGCCTCCTCCTTCTCTTTGGCCTGCTCTGTGCTGCAGTTAGTAGATCCTGAACCACTGAGCAGTGGCTCACCAGGGTCAGCGGCGGGCAGAACCCACGCCTTGGCCGTTCCCCACTCCTGGCGCAGCGCCGCAGTTTTCCCAAGAGCCAGCCCGGGCTCCGCTGGGCTGCGTCAATGGGGAACCCGTCCCAGTGCCCGACCGTGCTCTGGGTGAAAAACCTTTTCCTGCTATGGAAATGAAACTTGCCCTGTCCCAGCTGCCTGCCCTTTTCTCCAGTCCTGTCACTGGTCCCAACAGTGACGAGAGCTGCAGCAGCCCCTCTGATTCCCCTCAGGAGGATGTTGAAGACCACAATGACGCCCTTTACCCTCTTCCTGGCTGAACAAAGTGGCCTCAGCTGCATCTAGGCCTTCCCCTCCAGACCACACTCCATCCTTGCAGTCCTCCTTTGCATTCTGGCTAATGGCTTCATAACTTTTTCTCTTGTGCTGCCCAAAACTGCGCCCGTCTGCTTCCAGCGCTTCTCTTGGCTGCTGCTTCAGGGTGTGGCCACCATCATCAGAGACACAGAAGAGCTTCTCCTCCCAGAGTTGTCCTTATCCTCCGCACTTCCAAGTCTCTGCCTTGATGTTCACTGGGGAACTTGCCACTTTGTGGCCGCTCCTTGCTGTGCTCAGCAGGGACACAGTTTTGTTTGGACATGAGCTGCCGGAGCACGACATGCAGCAACTGAGGCTGAGAATAGCAGAGGCTGGGCAGATTCCATTTTTTCCAGAATGTGGGAAAGAGAGTGAGAAAAGCGCAAGGAAATTTCAGACTGTTACTTTGCAATTTAATTGCCCTGGGAAACTCAGCGATGGATGGTGCTCTGGTGCTACTGCAAATGCCTTCCATGAGAAAAATTCATTTCAGGAAGGAGCAACATCATCTGACAGAGACCAAGTGTGTCAGCAGTTGCTCCAGGTGCTTCTTCCATCAGCCCCTGCAGGAAGGAGCACAGCCCCTAATGCACGTGGGCTTTGGCTCCTTCTGGCACAGAAGCCCCCCGGGGGCACAGGTCTCTGGGGCAGGAGTCAGGCACCGGCGCTGCCAGGGCTCGGGAGTGGCAGGTCTGCTTGGCCGGGGACGCTGCCACACCTGCTGATGTCAGCGCTCCCCGGGCCCCAGGCCTCAGAGCAGCATTCATGCCCGGGCCCGCACGTTCCTTGTGCCTTTAACACCGCCGGGTTTAGGATGGCCACCAGCCGGGACGTGTCCCAAGGAGGCCCTGCCAGCTTCCCTGAAAGGCCCCGTGCCCTTCCCAGCGCGGCTGCGTCGGCAGCCCTGGGGGCTCCTACTGCTGCCCTGGGCCCGCAGAGCAGGGCAGCCTTTGCTGATGCTCTCAGCCCTTCCTAAAGATCCTGTCCGCCTGCCTTAGACACCTGGGGCCCGTCATTCCTTCCAACCTGGGCCTCTTTGGGTGGGCTGGGGGTGGCCCTATGCAGGCAGCCGTGGGCGCAAGGGCCCTTGGTGACACGATGCAGCACAGTCATTGTGACATGGAACCGGGTGTCCAAGGGACCTCTGTGACACCTGGTGACACAGGAGCTGGCGGTGACAAGAGCACGCCACAGTGCTCAGAGCAGGCGACGGGACAGGACGGGAGAGAGCAGTGCCGTGAGGAGCCCCCGCACAGTGCGCTCGTTCGCGTCCCACCCGAAGCTTTTCTGAGGGGTTGTTCCTGCAGCTGAGCTCGAGGCCAGACCACAGGACTTGCTGACCCGTGGTCTCCCTGAGGCTTCTCTTCTGCAGGTGCCCTTGAGGCCAGTTCATAGTCCTTGTCAGTAGTCTCCTGTCCTTGTGGCAGGAGCCCTTGTGACCGAGTGCAGGACTTGCTGTCCTGCAGCCTTCCTGAGGCTTCTTTCTTGAAGGTGCCTTCCAGGCACCACTGCAGGACGTGCTGATTTGGAGCTTTTCCAAGGCATCTCTCCTGCAAATAGCCACAAATCCAGTCAGAGACATGGAGCAGAGACTCCCGGGAGTGCCCGAGCTGGCCTGGGTGGAGGAGGAGGAAGAAGGCCCTGGAGCTGCCCTGGCACAGCAGACTGAAGAGGTGGTGCCCTTCCAGCCACCGCAGGAGGGTGAGTGGCAGAGCTGGGCCACAGGACTGGTGCCTGCTGCCAGCTTGGCCCCACGCCATGCCGTGCCATTGTGTGCGGTGCCATGCTATCCCCTGTGGACATGCCCACGGCCAGGACAGAAGAGGGGCCGGGCAGACACCCCACAGTGGCCGTGCTCCATCCCCTGGCACATCCCGGCGCTCTCTCTGCCTGGGCAGCGCAGGGCTGGGCCGTGCTCTCCGGCCTCTCCCGCAGCCCCTCAGCTCTGGCTGTGCTCGCTCTTTGCCAGATGCAGCCCTGGAGCGCACACAAGAGCAGGAGTCCAGCCGTGGCCGCTTCCGCAGAACAGCGCAGGTACCTGCAGCCACCCCCACCTGGGCTGGGCCTGCTGCCCCTGCTCAGCCCAGCACCGTGTGTGCCGCACTGCATGCAACATCCCCGGCTCCTTGCCCTTCTCCTACAGTTCGTTAGCAACTTCCTCAAGAGAATTGAGGAGCAAGAGACCATTGCCATGGGCGTAGGCCTCAGACCATACTCGCCCATCTTCTACAGCAAGACCAGTGCTGCCCTGCTGTCTATGCTTGTAGAGGAACATTTTTACACTCCAAAGCAAGTAAGCAGCCTGTGGCCAGGCTTTGATCCTCCCAGCAATTGCTTGGCCTCCCAAGCCACGCATGCTGGTTGCTGTGAGCCTTTCAGGCCACATGGCAGTGTGGTGGCAAGGGAAGCACTCCTCTGGGGAAGCTGGGATCATTGCTCCCTCTGGCAGCTTTCCAAGTCTCCCCGTGCCTTCTCCAGGTGCCTGCCATGGTGAGCTACATCCACCAGTGGCTCATGGCCAATGATTCTGCTGAGCACAGGCTGGACAAGACCCTGCTGCATCTCACCGAAGCACAGCCAAATGACGCAGTCATGACGCTCCTGCGTGTGGCTCCGTCCTGTGACAGGTATGGGGCCCACCTACCCACAGGGCTCAGGCCTCCCCAGCCCATCACCCTGTACAGCCTGCCCCAGGTGTCTGAGCAACAGAGACTTCCAGGGCCCTCTGGCTGTTCCCTTTCCCAGCCCTGCCAGGCCAGCCCCTGAGCCTGCTGCCATGCTCCCTTGCTGCCTCTCAGGGCTCTGTCCCCACAGGCCTGGGCTGTCGGGCTGCTGCGGGCAGGGGGCCAGTGGGCACAGGCAGAAATGGCAGCCAGCTCGGCTGCCCCTGGTGCTGGGTCTGACACCCCCCTGAGACACAACTCTAACCCTGCAGAGCTGCCATGGCCATGTGGAAGACCATCATGGGCTCAGCCAGGACTGTGGAGCTGGCGCAGCTGATCCTCCTGGATGTGCTGGGGAGCTGGCCAGAGTACAGCACCTGCACCTCCGATGGGGACGAAACGGCTGTCTTTGCCCTGGCTGTGAGTTTCTGCAACTGGCCTTTGCTGGCCCCAAGACTGCCTCTCCAGCAGCTCTCCATCCTCCTTCCCCCACTGCATCTCCCTGCCTCAGGCGCTGGCCTGAAACCTGGCCCAGGGGCAGCTTCAGGCCCACCAGGCCCCGTGCTCCCCCTGCCAAGGTCTCTCCGGGCCTCTCCCTGCCACGCTCGGGCCCTGCCACATGGACACCTCGGCACTGAGCGCTGTCTCGGGGGGCTTTGTCCTTTGCAGGCAACTGTGGTGATGTGGAAGATCCTCCAGGAGCCCTGTCTCCCACGGATCTTGAGGCTGTATTTCCCCCGCCTATTTGTGCATCTGCTATTCCAAGTGTTCTTCAGCACTCTGGATATGCCAGAGGCGGTGGACACCTTCTGGAAGGGATGCCAGGAAGAGCACGGCCTTGCCGCCAGCCCCAACAGGTGCTCCATGCCACTCCTCCTGTCCCTGCCACGTGGCCTGCCAAGGAGCCAGTGCTGCCAGTGTGACCTGGGCTTTGCTCTGCACACAGGTTTGCAGTGCGCACCCTGAAGTCCCTGCTCTGCCTTCTCCGCTGCGAGGATGTGGTGGTGGCAATGGAGCGCAGGTGTGCCTGGGACACGCTGCTCTCTCTTGACACTCACCACTTTGCCGTGGCTCTGCTGGCCAGGTGAGACCCCCTTCTCCCCACTGCCTCTGACATTGCTGCTCTGTGCCCAGGTGCCCCACAAAGCGCCTATGCTCATGGGCCAGAGGGCCTTGTCACTGAGGGTCGGCCAAGCACACTGGAAAAGGCTGGCAGAGGAGGGTTCCCCTGAGCAACCAACTCCCAGATGGCCCACGTCCCCTTGCTGGAAGGCTGCTGGGGAAAGATGAGAACTGGATGAGTCACGCCTGGGAGAGGTTTGCCTCACTGGCTCAGGCTCTTGTTTCCTTTTTCCCCTCTTCAGAGAAATTTGCCGCTTAGCCATCCACTTTTGTTCCGCGGTTGCATTCTACCTGCTCGCCCTGCTTGGCCAAGAGATGCCATACTGGGATTTCCCTGCCCTGGCATTCCTTGTGGAGGTGAGCCTCAAGGCCAGCGCTGCCTGGCTGAGCTGCCTCCCAGCTCTCTGGCCTCTCGCAGCCACAGCTGCCAGGACAGTGTCCGTGCCCTGTGCTGCTGCCTGGGCCCGGCCCTGTGCGCTGCTGGGCTCCTGCCGGCCGGCTCCCCTGTCACTGCCCTGTGCCTTTCAGGTCCTCGAGTGCCTGGACTTGAGCGAATGCAGTGACAGTGTTCTGGAGATCCTGGCACAGAACCTGCAGAGCGAGCACATGGCCAGGCGTTACTTGGCACTCCGAGGCCTCGTAGTGCTGGGCAAGAATCCCTTGATGGTGAGAAGGGGGCAGTGGCTGAAGCCGTGCAGGCAGCGTGGGGCTGGGCAACGCAGTCGCTTGGCCTTGCCTGGCCTTCGGCCGCTGGGGCAGCTGCTCCCAGCTCTCCTGCCTCCCGCTTCAGCTGCCCCAGTGCTTCGGGACAGGCCTTTGGCCTCTGGGCCCTGCAGCAGCAGGGCGGCCTTTCACAAAGTGGTGTTCCGCACAGGCCGAAAAAATGCAGAGCCTGACTGAAAGTCTTGTGGAGCTCCTGGAGGAAAATGACAACGACATGATCAGGATGACCATCCTTCTACTCAGATATTTGCTCCTGGATAATGGTGGCCCCATAGCCACCCCCGTGGCCCTGCAGCTGGCTGAGACGCTCCTGCCACTCTTTGACAGCGTAAGACTCTGTGCCCACAGCCACGGCCACTGGCTGCTGCCGGGACACTTGGTGCCCTGTGCAGATGCAGGCCTGTGTCCTGGGGGACCTGAAGCAGCTGATGCTCAGGTCTTTTGCCCTTTCCTTTCATCCAGGACGATATCCAGCTGCAGCTGAGCTCCATGGCTTTCTTTCAAGAGATGCTGGACCTGTTAACAGAAGAGGCAAGAAAGGCCCTCAAGTCCCACGTGCGCCAGAGCCTGCTCCCTCTCTACTTCCACTGCCATGATGAGAATCAGATTGTTGCTGAGGTGAGCACTTGTGGCCAGCTGCTGTCCCCCTGGCGGGGGCTTGGGCTGCCTCCTGCCCTGGCACCTTGCGGGCTGCAGCCTCCTCCAGCCTGTGCCACTGGGATGCTCCTGTGCCCTGGACTGTGGGGCCATCTGTGCATCTCTGCTGCTCTCCAGGCCTCCCGGGAAACGCTGCATTCCTCAGCCAGATTCCTGAAGAGGAGGCATATCGAACAAATGCTACATGAGGATCAGAGCTTTGGCGAGTGCCTGGTAAGAGCAGCCGAGAACCCCCAGCCTCAGCATGGCCAAGGTCCCTGAGGGCGGTGCTCAGCGTGCGGGGCTTGCAGCTGTGCCTGCTGCTGCAGCCAGAGGCCGGGCGGGCTCTTCTCCAGGCTCCTGTGGGCCAGAGCCAGGTGCCCATGGAACCCCGGCACGGCCTGGCTGCGGGGCGGCACCGCGGCTCCCCGGGCAGCAGCCGGCCCTCTGGCCCCTGCCCCCGGGAGCCCTTGGCCAGCGGCTGCTGGCCGTGCCTCAGGGCTGTGCGGGCAGGGGAGGCCGGGGCAGGGCGCAGGCAGTGCCCGGCCCAGGGGCTGAGCCCGCGCCAACCCTTCCCTCCTGCCGCTCTCTGCAGCTGGCAGAGGACAGAAGCCGAGCGGCCGAGCACCTGCACCGGGCCCTGCACTACCTGCAGAGCCCACAGGAGCCCCTGCGAGAGGCGGCCGTCAGGTTCATGGGTGAGTCCCGAGCATGGGCTCCCTCCCCGACCCGCCGCAGCTCGGCCCGGGCCCCGCCTGCTACCCCGGCAGCGCCAGCCGGACCCGGCGCCGTGGAGCCCTGCCCGGCCTGGGCATCGCTGCTTCCACTCTCTGGCAGCCGTGCCCTGGGGCAGAAGCGTGAGGCAAGGGCCGGGCTGAGTCCTGCCGGGCCAGCAGCCCGTGTGGCCACAGCGCCAGCGGCGCCGGTGGCAGGGAGCTGTGCCGCTGGCGCCGTGACAGGCTCTGTGTTCACAGGCATGGCGGGGCGGCACCTGAGGGGGCAGCAGCAAGAGCTCCAGCTGATCTGCAGTGGTGAGTGAGTGAGGGCAGCGGGCTGACCGCGGGGGCTGGCGGGGGCAAGCCCTGCCCTGGCTGCGGAGGGCTCTGCTCCCGTGAGATTTCAGAGCCACGTGTGCCATTCGTGGCCAGCACCTTCAGACTGATCCCCTTGCTCCCTGCTCCCTGCGGGCCATGGCAAGAGATGGCCGGGATGGCCCTGGCAGGGGGCTCTCCTCGTCTTTCTGCACATGTGGGATCTGACCTTGCCTCTGTTCCTCTCTCTTGCAGCCCTTGAAGAAATGGCATCTGACAGCAGTCCTGCCATCAGAGATGCTGCAGTTGAATTTTGTTTAGTTCTCCAGGC
The DNA here is from genome assembly GCF_035770615.1 of Melospiza melodia melodia. Lineage (NCBI taxonomy): Eukaryota > Metazoa > Chordata > Aves > Passeriformes > Passerellidae > Melospiza > Melospiza melodia. The sequence goes on along the minus strand of NW_026948600.1, from coordinate 3,623,818 downwards.
TGTACAGAGAGCTCCCTACTCCCCATGGCGCAGGCTGCGAGATCGATTCCGCAGTGCATGGAGGAAATGGCCTCGTCTGTGCGGCACTGCCTTGCTGTTCTGCTGGAGCTCCCCGGAGAGGTGCTCTGCAAGACTGTCTGCTGGGGCCATTTGAGCCAGCAGAAATTTTCTTTTTCTTCTTCAAGATTTTTGTGTTTTTATTTTTGTTGGTTTTGAGTATGTCAATATAGAATATCTTTCAATACACAGAGTCCCAGGATCTTTCTTTTCCTGCACCGGGTCTAGAAGGCATAGGGGAAGAGGGGGAAAAGGGTGCTTGTGCACAGCCAGCGGCCCAGGCGTGCAGTGTCGCAGGGAAAATGGCCAGAAGCCCCTTGGCCTTTGGTGGTTCTGCTGAAGCCTTTGTGCTGGTGACAGAGCAGCTGGGCAGGGGCCAGAGCTGCAGGGATCCCTGCCAGAGCGGTGCCTGGAGATGGCCACAAGCCCTGTGCCAGGCGGGAAGGGCCATCGTGTCCTCCTGCCCGGGTGCTGCTGGCTGCTTTGCTGAGAGCTCCCAGGCACCTCTGGATGGGGCTCCTCTGGAGCTGCTGTGGGGCTGCGGCGCTGCTGCCTGCAAGCTTGGCCAGGCTGGGGGAGACCCTGAGGGGCTGAGGCACTGCTAAGCCTTGAGCAATTGGCTGGCAGAGGCCATAGGCAGCCCCCTGGAATCAGGCGTTGGAACCCTGGTCCTGGCCTTTCAGGGCTGTGAGGCCAGCTGTTGTGGGGCTGGGCGTGTGCCTTCCCTGTGCTCCAGACTGCAGCCTCCCACCCCTCAGCCTTAGGCATTGAGCTCCACTGCCTGATTGCCAAGTCTTGTTCCTGTTGCTGTGGGGGAGGCCGAGCTCTGTGGCTTTAGGCCCCATTGAGCCAGAAGAGCAGCAGCTTTGAGCCCACAGGGGCCACAGAAAGGCCCTCTTGGACCACGAGCGTTCCTGTCCTTGCCAGGCCAGGGACACATGAGAGTGCAGCGGGCACCTTCAGAGTGCCATGCTGGCTTTGCACTGGGCCACCTCCCTGTGCTGTGCATGGCTGGCTCTTTGCTTTGCCGCTCTCGGCCTTGTGTCGTCGTACTCCTTTGGCTGCCTGCAGCCAGGGGCAGCCCTATCAGGAGGCTGAAAGGCCCCGTCTCCAACATCTCAAGGGGGAAATGGAGCTCTCCCGGCCCTCAGCCCACGCTGTAAGCAGAGCAGAGCCTTTTCCCCAGCCCCGATGGCTTTCTGCCTGCTTCTGGCCCCTGGCCACCATGACCCACTGCACTCGCTCTGAGTCACCTACAGCATGCCTGGTGCCTCTTGATTTGCTGACCCTGGGATGTGAGGCTCACTGAGGGAAAGGTGGCTGTCCCAGTGCTGAGGGCACACGTGCCTCACTGAGCAGACTTGAGGCTTCCCCAGCAGCTTGCAGGTGCCTTAGGTGTCATGTTACAGTGCTTGTGCTCCTGCCTCCTCCTGTCCCTCTTCTCACCCTCACCCAACCTGCACCCTCTGACCTACCTTCAATAAATCCTGTTGCATCAGACACGGTGTCAAGAGCCCTCCCTCGGCTGCCGGTCGAGCGCACATTACAACCTCCGGGCATGAGAGCAAGGTGGGCTGGGGGAGCTGCTCTCTCAGACCAAGAGGGAACGGCTCTCCACAGCACCTGCCCATGGACCTTCCCCGCACCAAATGAAATCATCTCCAAGTTTAGCTAGTGAGCTAGTAAGGTAGAACTCATTCATTGCCTGGAAATCTGGCACTAGTCTCTAAGTTCCATTAGGTTTCTTTATTGCTAACCTACCAGTATTACATTTTGACTCCCATTCTTCCAATTGTCCTGATGTCAGGAATTTATTGGTTGTTGGCTCTATTCCTTTCCTAGCTTCTAATCTTCAAGGGTATTGCTTTCTGACTACTGGCCTAACTCTTGTCTGTAGCTCAATTTTCATAGGGTCTGCTCGTTTGGATGTTCCTGGGCTATGAGTATCCCATACTCTTGGATACACCTGATTCAATACTTGCTCTAAATAGTTCTTCTTCTTTGTTGCTCTTGTGTCAATTGTCAGTCCTACTGCTAAAAGTGCTCATTTGTCTTCAGGTACCTTCCATTTAAGTGTTCTTTTTCTAAACAGAACTGTTGCTTCCAAATTTTCAAGCAAATCCCTGCCTAGGACAGATTTGGCTTAGTTGGGTAAATAAAGAAACGGATGTATTCCCAGCTTCTTCTTGATTTTACATTGAAGTGGTTTCAGGAAGAAAACTTTTTCTGGCTGGCCTATAGTGGCTCCTATTGCTTGAGATAGTTTTCACTTTTGGGTATCAGGACTAGATTCAAGAGTGAAAATGTGTCTCAACAATTTCTTAAAAATTCAACTTCTTTATCATTCTTTAGCTGTATTTTAACCGGTGGCCTGCTAGGGTAAGAATTGCCAGTCTCGGTCATTTCTTATCATCTAGAGTGGCTGCAAGAGTTTTGTGAACTTTGTCTGCTAACTCTGGGCACTGGAGTTATTTCCAGTGTCCTGATTTCTTACAAGATGCACATTGATTTGGCCCCAGCTTGGTCTGTGGCTGCTTTGGACCTCCTCTGCCTCTGATATTGTTGCCCCTGCCTCTGCTTCATCCAGAGGCGTGCCACGTCCTCTCCCTGGTGCCGATCCAGAGCTGCCACCATGGCTGCAGGGAGCTCTTTTCCTTTTTCTCTCTCTTGATTATCATCCACTTTCTATGCTTTTCTCATTCATGCCTTTAAGTCTCTCTTTACAGGCTCTTTCAGCTTCTCAAGTTTCTGCCTGACATCTGGGTTACATTGCCCTGACATCAGGGAAACCCACTGCTGCTTTGCCATATGCCAGCAGGGATCCAGGGCTGTGCCTTTACGTGCAGCTGCTCAGAGCCTGTCCACAAAGTCAGCGGGTGACTCGTGCTGTCCCTGTGTAACGTTATCTCTTACTGACCAAGTTATTGCTTTTGGAAGGGCATTTTTTAATTCCAATGTGACCAGTTCCTGGTATCTGGTTAACATTGCACAGCTGCCTGCATCGTTCGCGTCCCACAAAGGGCTTACAATAGGACACAGCTGGTGCACTGTACCTTGTAAGGCTCCACTAGCAATTTGTGCCTGCACACGTGCTCTGGCTACCTTGATCACCAGCTCTTCTGCTGGTTGTGTTAGCTCTGTCAACATGAAATCAGTATCACCTCACTCTGGCTCTTGATTCTTGACTATGAACTCCAGTCTTTTTGCTACTTTGCTAGGGTTTTCTCTATCCATTGTAACTTTTTCCCACCAGCTGTTCAGGTCACTAGTAGAAAAGCAGATGTTCACCTCATGGCTCCTCCTGGGGGACTCAAGACTTGCCTTAAGGGGGTGACTAAAGGCAAAGCTTTCTTGGTTTTATTCCTTGGCTTGCTTGTCACTGGGGGTCTCTGAAATTGTCCCCTCACCTGGGGACAATTACTCATCTCATCCTCACTGCCATTTGGCTTTCATTCAGGGGCCGGAGTGGTTGCCTGAGGGGGAGTGTACCTGAGCTGGCCTGGACTAACTGGGCTCTAAGTCTTGGACACATAGAACACAATCTTCCTGGTGCATTGGAGCCAATTTTAAACATCTCTGCCCTATGCTGAATGCTGAACGACATCTCTTTCTTTTCTGCCTCTTATCTGTTTCCAAAGTTAGGACTAAAGGTCCTGTGGGGCCAAATCAAAGCCACATTCTTTCTGACACTCAGGTTTATTCTTCAGGGTGAAAAACATGTCTGCATATATCACAGGACCTCATTTTTCTTCTTGGCCTAAAAATAACATCAACTGTAACAGTGTATGGTAAAGTTCCATTAGGGCGTGACTTCTCACCACTTTCTAATGGATACCAAGCCTACCACTGGGAAGAGTATTTCTTCCGATTACCTTTCCTTCAAAAATTACCCTCTGGGATTCCTCCCAAATCTTTCTCATCTGCTAAATTACATTCTAGTGGACTCTTTTTAATACCATCTTTACTTCTTGTGTTATTCATTCTTCATGCTATCTAAATTTCCAAACTTATCAGGATGTATTAGTACTTCTCTTTTTCTTCTCTTTATCCCCTGTAGACTACACTTAACCCATATGGGCTGTCTCTGAGTCACCCTGCACCAATATACTTTCTCATAGTCCTAAACAAGCAATGAAAACAAAAGGATTCCACGTTCCACACAATCTACAAGGAATTGGGGTATGATCGGACATAAAACGAGTTTTGCAAAACACTGCCTGAATTCATACTCAGGAGTATATATTCATGTAAACCTAGAGGTCACAACCCTTGACTTTTGATGGAGTGTCTAAAAGCGTAGGTGACTGCTCCATGTTGCTCAAACTCTTCTCAAACTCAGACGGGCTTGGTGCTGTGCCCCTTTCCCTGGGGTATTCCGGTTCGTGTTTATTTATCAGTGATCGTAGAATGGTTTGTTTTCATGTACCCCGTATTTTCCCCAAGTTGGGTAACCGCTAGGTTATGCCCTCCCTCAAAGCTCTCCCTCATGCCATTCCCCACTCTTTGTTCCAGCTCCTTCCCTGCCTCTCAAGATAATCCAGCTCTTTATTCCTGAACCTTCCCTGTCACTTTTGCCTTGGATTGATCCCTGACTGCACCCCCGCTTTGGAATTCCTCTATTGCTGGAAGCCCCACTGGCCCATGGGACCTCCCCTCTCCCCTCATCTGTCCTAATTAGTGCCAAGCAACTGATGGAATCCCCTCGCTCCTCCCCTGCAGATTCCTTCTTGCTCAATCGTTTGTATCCACCCCCTGAGTTGTACCCCGATAAAATCCCGTGCAGCACAGAAGTGCTGGCGGCTCTCGTGCTGAATCCTTCCCTTGGAATAAACCTTTGCCTGTGGAACCTCACCATTGAGGAGCCTCCTCCTTCTCTTTGGCCTGCTCTGTGCTGCAGTTAGTAGATCCTGAACCACTGAGCAGTGGCTCACCAGGGTCAGCGGCGGGCAGAACCCACGCCTTGGCCGTTCCCCACTCCTGGCGCAGCGCCGCAGTTTTCCCAAGAGCCAGCCCGGGCTCCGCTGGGCTGCGTCAATGGGGAACCCGTCCCAGTGCCCGACCGTGCTCTGGGTGAAAAACCTTTTCCTGCTATGGAAATGAAACTTGCCCTGTCCCAGCTGCCTGCCCTTTTCTCCAGTCCTGTCACTGGTCCCAACAGTGACGAGAGCTGCAGCAGCCCCTCTGATTCCCCTCAGGAGGATGTTGAAGACCACAATGACGCCCTTTACCCTCTTCCTGGCTGAACAAAGTGGCCTCAGCTGCATCTAGGCCTTCCCCTCCAGACCACACTCCATCCTTGCAGTCCTCCTTTGCATTCTGGCTAATGGCTTCATAACTTTTTCTCTTGTGCTGCCCAAAACTGCGCCCGTCTGCTTCCAGCGCTTCTCTTGGCTGCTGCTTCAGGGTGTGGCCACCATCATCAGAGACACAGAAGAGCTTCTCCTCCCAGAGTTGTCCTTATCCTCCGCACTTCCAAGTCTCTGCCTTGATGTTCACTGGGGAACTTGCCACTTTGTGGCCGCTCCTTGCTGTGCTCAGCAGGGACACAGTTTTGTTTGGACATGAGCTGCCGGAGCACGACATGCAGCAACTGAGGCTGAGAATAGCAGAGGCTGGGCAGATTCCATTTTTTCCAGAATGTGGGAAAGAGAGTGAGAAAAGCGCAAGGAAATTTCAGACTGTTACTTTGCAATTTAATTGCCCTGGGAAACTCAGCGATGGATGGTGCTCTGGTGCTACTGCAAATGCCTTCCATGAGAAAAATTCATTTCAGGAAGGAGCAACATCATCTGACAGAGACCAAGTGTGTCAGCAGTTGCTCCAGGTGCTTCTTCCATCAGCCCCTGCAGGAAGGAGCACAGCCCCTAATGCACGTGGGCTTTGGCTCCTTCTGGCACAGAAGCCCCCCGGGGGCACAGGTCTCTGGGGCAGGAGTCAGGCACCAGCGCTGCCAGGGCTCGGGAGTGGCAGGTCTGCTTGGCCGGGGACGCTGCCACACCTGCTGATGTCAGCGCTCCCCGGGCCCCAGGCCTCAGAGCAGCATTCGTGCCCGGGCCTGCACGTTCCTTGTGCCTTTAACACCGCCGGGTTTAGGATGGCCACCAGCCGGGACGTGTCCCAAGGAGGCCCTGCCAGCTTCCCTGAAAGGCCCCGTGCCCTTCCCAGCGCGGCTGCGTCGGCAGCCCTGGGGGCTCCTACTGCTGCCCTGGGCCCGCAGAGCAGGGCAGCCTTCGCTGATGCTCTCAGCCCTTCCTAAAGATCCTGTCCGCCTGCCTTAGACACCTGGGGCCCGTCATTCCTTCCAACCTGGGCCTCTTTGGGTGGGCTGGGGGTGGCCCCATGCAGGCAGCCGTGGGCGCAAGGGCCCTTGGTGACACGATGCAGCACAGTCATTGTGACATGGAACCGGGTGTCCAAGGGACCTCTGTGACACCTGGTGACACAGGAGCTGGCGGTGACAAGAGCACGCCACAGTGCTCAGAGCAGGCGACGGGACAGGACGGGAGAGAGCAGTGCCGTGGGGAGCCCCCGCACAGTGTGCTCGTTCGCGTCCCACCCGAAGCTTTTCTGAGGGGTTGTTCCTGCAGCTGAGCTCGAGGCCAGACCACAGGACTTGCTGACCCGTGGTCTCCCTGAGGCTTCTCTTCTGCAGGTGCCCTTGAGGCCAGATCATAGTCCTTGTCAGTAGTCTCCTGTCCTTGTGGCAGGAGCCCTTGTGACCGAGTGCAGGACTTGCTGTCCTGCAGCCTTCCTGAGGCTTCTTTCTTGAAGGTGCCTTCCAGGCACCACTGCAGGACGTGCTGATTTGGAGCTTTTCCAAGGCATCTCTCCTGCAAATAGCCACAAATCCAGTCAGAGACATGGAGCAGAGACTCCCGGGAGTGCCCGAGCTGGCCTGGGTGGAGGAGGAGGAAGAAGGCCCTGGAGCTGCCCCGGCACAGCAGACTGAAGAGGTGGTGCCCTTCCAGCCACCGCAGGAGGGTGAGTGGCAGAGCTGGGCCACAGGACTGGTGCCTGCTGCCAGCTTGGCCCCACGCCATGCCGTGCCATTGTGTGCGGTGCCATGCTATCCCCTGGGGACATGCCCACGGCCAGGACAGAAGAGGGGCCGGGCAGACACCCCGCAGTGGCCGTGCTCCATCCCCTGGCACATCCCGGCGCTCTCTGCCTGGGCAGCGCAGGGCTGGGCCGTGCTCTCCGGCCTCTCCCGCAGCCCCTCAGCTCTGGCTGTGCTCGCTCTTTGCCAGATGCAGCCCTGGAGCGCACACAAGAGCAGGAGTCCAGCCGTGGCCGCTTCCGCAGAACAGCGCAGGTACCTGCAGCCACCCCCACCTGGGCTGGGCCTGCTGCCCCTGCTCAGCCCAGCACCGTGTGTGCCGCACTGCATGCAACATCCCCGGCTCCTTGCCCTTCTCCTACAGTTCGTTTGCAACTTCCTCAAGAGAATTGAGGAGCATGAGACCATTGCCATGGGCGTAGGCCTCAGACCACACTCGCCCATCTTCTACAGCAAGACCAGTGCTGCCCTGCTGTCTATGCTTGTAGAGGAACATTTTTACACTCCAAAGCAAGTAAGCAGCCTGTGGCCAGGCTTTGATCCTCCCAGCAATTGCTTGGCCTCCCAAGCCACGCATGCTGGTTGCTGTGAGCCTTTCAGGCCACATGGCAGTGTGGTGGCAAGGGAAGCACTCCTCTGGGGAAGCTGGGATCATTGCTCCCTCTGGCAGCTTTCCAAGTCTCCCTGTGCCTTCTCCAGGTGCCTGCCATGGTGAGCTACATCCACCAGTGGCTCATGGCCAATGATTCTGCTGAGCACAGGCTGGACAAGACCCTGCTGCATCTCACCGAAGCACAGCCAAATGACGCAGTCATGACGCTCCTGCGTGTGGCTCCGTCCTGTGACAGGTATGGGGCCCACCTACCCACAGGGCTCAGGCCTCCCCAGCCCATCACCCTGTACAGCCTGCCCCAGGTGTCTCAGCAACAGAGACTTCCAGGGCCCTCTGGCTGCTCCCTTTCCCAGCCCTGCCAGGCCAGCCCCTGAGCCTGCTGCCATGCTCCCTTGCCGCCTCTCAGGGCTCTGTCCCCACAGGCCTGGGCTGTCGGGCTGCTGCGGGCAGGGGGCCAGTGGGCACAGGCAGAAATGGCAGCCAGCTCAGCTGCCCCTGGTGCTGGGTCTGACACCCCCCTGAGACACAACTCTAACCCTGCAGAGCTGCCATGGCCATGTGGAAGACCATCATGGGCTCAGCCAGGACTGTGGAGCTGGCGCAGCTGATGCTCCTGGATGTGCTGGGGAGCTGGCCAGAGTACAGCACCTGCACCTCCGATGGGGACGAAACGGCTGTCTTTGCCCTGGCTGTGAGTTTCTGCAACTGGCCTTTGCTGGCCCCAAGACTGCCTCTCCAGCAGCTCTCCATCCTCCTTCCCCCACTGCATCTCCCTGCCTCAGGCACTGGCCTGAAACCTGGCCCAGGGGCAGCTTCAGGCCCACCAGGCCCCGTGCTCCCCCTGCCAAGGTCTCTCCGGGCCTCTCCCTGCCACGCTCGGGCCCTGCCACATGGACACCTCGGCACTGAGCGCTGTCTCGGGGGGCTTTGTCCTTTGCAGGCAACTGTGGTGATGTGGAAGATCCTCCAGGAGCCCTGTCTCCCACGGATCTTGAGGCTGTATTTCCCCCGCCTATTTGTGCATCTGCTATTCCAAGTGTTCTTCAGCACTCTGGATATGCCAGAGGCGGTGGACACCTTCTGGAAGGGATGCCAGGAAGAGCACGGCCTTGCCACCAGCCCCAACAGGTGCTCCATGCCACTCCTCCTGTCCCTGCCACGTGGCCTGCCAAGGAGCCAGTGCTGCCAGGGTGACCTGGGCTTTGCTCTGCACACAGGTTTGCAGTGCGCACCCTGAAGTCCCTGCTCTGCCTTCTCCGCTGCGAGGATGTGGTGGTGGCAATGGAGCGCAGGTGTGCCTGGGACACGCTGCTCTCTCTTGACACTCACCACTTTGCCGTGGCTCTGCTGGCCAGGTGAGACCCCCTTCTCCCCACTGCCTCTGACATTGCTGCTCTGTGCCCAGGTGCCCCACAAAGCGCCTATGCTCATGGGCCAGAGGGCCTTGTCACTGAGGGTCGGCCAAGCACACTGGAAAAGGCTGGCAGAGGAGGGTTCCCCTGAGCAACCAACTCCCAGATGGCCCATGTCCCCTTGCTGGAAGGCTGCTGGGGAAAGATGAGAACTGGATGAGTCACGCCTGGGAGAGGTTTGCCTCACTGGTCAGGCTCTTGTTTCCTTTTTCCCCTCTTCAGAGAAATTCGCCGCTTAGCCATCCACTTTTGTTCCGCGGTTGCATTCTACCTGCTCGCCCTGCTCGGCCAAGAGATGCCATACTGGGATTTCCCTGCCCTGGCATTCCTTGTGGAGGTGAGCCTCAAGGCCAGCGCTGCCTGGCTGAGCTGCCTCCCAGCTCTCTGGCCTCTCGCAGCCACAGCTGCCAGGACAGTGCCCGTGCCCTGTGCTGCTGCCTGGGCCCGGCCCTGTGCGCTGCTGGGCTCCTGCCGGCCGGCTCCCCTGTCACTGCCCTGTGCCTTTCAGGTCCTCGAGTGCCTGGACTTGAGCGAATGCAGTGACAGCGTTCTGGAGATCCTGGCACAGAACCTGCAGAGCGAGCACATGGCCAGGCGTTACTTGGCACTCCGAGGCCTCGTAGTGCTGGGCAAGAATCCCTTGATGGTGAGAAGGGGGCAGTGGCTGAAGCCGTGCAGGCAGCGTGGGGCTGGGCAACGCAGTCGCTTGGCCTTGCCTGGCCTTCGGCCGCTGGGGCAGCTGCTCCCAGCTCTCCTGCCTCCCGCTTCAGCTGCCCCAGTGCTTCGGGACAGGCCTTTGGCCTCTGGGCCCTGCAGCAGCAGGGTGGCCTTTCACAAAGTGGTGTTCCGCACAGGCCGAAAAAATGCAGAGCCTGACTGAAAGTCTTGTGGAGCTCCTGGAGGAAAATGACAACGACATGATCAGGATGACCATCCTTCTACTCAGATATTTGCTCCTGGATAATGGTGGCCCCATAGCCACCCCCGTGGCCCTGCAGCTGGCTGAGACGCTCCTGCCACTCTTTGACAGCGTAAGACTCTGTGCCCACAGCCACGGCCACTGGCTGCTGCCGGGACACTTGGTGCCCTGTGCAGATGCAGGCCTGTGCCCTGGGGGACCTGAAGCAGCTGATGCTCAGGTCTTTTGCCCTTTCCTTTCATCCAGGACAATATCCAGCTGCAGCTGAGCTCCATGGCTTTCTTTCAAGAGATGCTGGACCTGTTAACAGAAGAGGCAAGAAAGGCCCTCAAGTCCCACGTGCGCCAGAGCCTGCTCCCTCTCTACTTCCACTGCCATGATGAGAATCAGATTGTTGCTGAGGTGAGCACTTGTGGCCAGCTGCTGTCCCCCTGGCGGGGGCTTGGGCTGCCTCCTGCCCTGGCACCTTGCGGGCTGCAGCCTCCTCCAGCCTGTGCCACTGGGATGCTCCTGTGCCCTGGACTGTGGGGCCATCTGTGCATCTCTGCTGCTCTCCAGGCCTCCCGGGAAACGCTGCATTCCTCAGCCAGATTCCTGAAGAGGAGGCATATCGAACAAATGCTACATGAGGATCAGAGCTTTGGCGAGTGCCTGGTAAGAGCAGCCGAGAACCCCCAGCCTCAGCATGGCCAAGGTCCCTGAGGGCGGTGCTCAGCGTGCGGGGCTTGCAGCTGTGCCTGCTGCTGCAGCCAGAGGCCGGGCGGACTCTTCTCCAGGCTCCTGTGGGCCAGAGCCAGGTGCCCATGGAACCCCGGCACGGCCTGGCTGCGGGGCGGCACCGCGGCTCCCCGGGCAGCAGCCGGTACACTGGCCCCTGCCCCCGGGAGCCCTTGGCCAGCGGCTGCTGGCCGTGCCTCAGGGCTGTGCGGGCAGGGGAGGCCGGGGCTGGGCGCAGGCAGTGCCCGGCCCAGGGGCTGAGCCCGCGCCAACCCTTCCCTCCTGCCGCTCTCTGCAGCTGGCAGAGGACAGGAGCCGAGCGGCCGAGCACCTGCACCGGGCCCTGCACTACCTGCAGAGCCCACAGGAGCCCCTGCGAGAGGCGGCCGTCAGGTTCATGGGTGAGTCCCGAGCACGGGCTCCCTCCCCGACCCGCCGCAGCTCGGCCCGGGCCCCGCCTGCTGCCCCGGCAGCGCCAGCCGGACCCGGCGCCGTGGAGCCCCGCCCGGCCTGGGCATCGCTGCTTCCGCTCTCTGGCAGCCGTGCCCTGGGGCAGAAGCGTGCGGCAAGGGCCGGGCTGAGCCCTGCCGGGCCAGCAGCCCGTGTGGCCACAGCGCCAGCAGCGCCGGTGGCAGGGAGCTGTGCCGCTGGCGCCGTGACAGGCTCTGTGTTCACAGGCATGGCGGGGCGGCACCTGAGGGGGCAGCAGCAAGAGCTCCAGCTGATCTGCAGTGGTGAGTGAGTGAGGGCAGCGGGCTGACCGCGGGGGCTGGCGGGGGCAGCTGCAAGCCCTGCCCCGGCTGCGGAGGGCTCTGCTCCCGTGAGATTTCAGAGCCACGTGTGCCATTCGTGGCCAGCACCTTCAGACTGATCCCCTTGCTCCCTGCGGGCCATGGCAAGAGATGGCCGGGATGGCCCTGGCAGGGGGCTCTCCTCGTCTTTCTGCACATGTGGGATCTGACCTTGCCTCTGTTCCTCTCTCTTGCAGCCCTTGAAGAAATGGCATCTGACAGCAGTCCTGCCATCAGAGATGCTGCAGTTGAATTTTGTTTAGTTCTCCGGGCTGTACAGAGAGCTCCCTACTCCCCATGGCGCAGGCTGCGAGATCGATTCCGCAGTGCATGGAGGAAATGGCCTCGTCTGTGCGGCACTGCCTTGCTGTTCTGCTGGAGCTCCCCAGAGAGGTGATCTGCAAGACTGTCTGCTGGGGCCATTTGAGCCAGCAGAAATTTTCTTTTTCTTCTTCAAGATTTTTGTGTTTTTATTTTTGTTGGTTTTGAGTATGTCAATATAGAATATCTTTCAATACACAGAGTCCCAGGATCTTTCTTTTCCTGCACCGGGTCTAGAAGGCATGGGGAAGAGGGGGAAAAGGGTGCTTGTGCACAGCCAGCGGCCCAGGCGTGCAGTGTCGCAGGGAAAATGGCCAGAAGCCCCTTGGCCTTTGGTGGTTCTGCTGAAGCCTTTGTGCTGGTGACAGAGCAGCTGGGCAGGGGCCAGAGCTGCAGGGATCCCTGCGAGAGCGGTGCCTGGAGATGGCCACAAGCCCTGTGCCAGGCGGGAAGGGCCATCGTGTCCTCCTGCCCGGGTGCTGCTGGCTGCTTTGCTGAGAGCTCCCAGGCGCCTCTGGATGGGGCTCCTCTGGAGCTGCTGTGGGGCTGCGGCGCTGCTGCCTGCAAGCTTGGCCAGGCTGGGGGAGACCCTGAGGGGCTGAGGCACTGCTAAGCCTTGAGCAATTGGCTGGCAGAGGCCATAGGCAGCCCCCTGGAATCAGGCGTTGGAACCCTGGTCCCGGCCTTTCAGGGCTGTGAGGCCAGCTGTTGTGGGGCTGGGCGTGTGCCTTCCCTGTGCTCCAGACTGCAGCCTCCCACCCCTCAGCCTTAGGCATTGAGCTCCACTGCCTGATTGCCAAGTCTTGTTCCTGTTGCTGAGGGGGAGGCCGAGCTCTGTGGCTTTAGGCCCCATTGAGCCAGAAGAGCAGCAGCTTTGAGCTCACAGGGGCCACAGAAAGGCCCTCTTGGACCACGAGCGTTCCTGTCCTTGCCAGGCCAGGGACACATGAGAGTGCAGCGGGCACCTTCAGAGTGCCACGCTGGCTTTGCACTGGGCCACCTCCCTGTGCTGTGCACGGCTGGCTCTTTGCTTTGCCGCTCTCGGCCTTGTGTCCTCGTACTCCTTTGGCTGCCTGCAGCCAGGGGCAGCCCTATCAGGAGGCTGAAAGGCCCCGTCTCCAACATCTCAAGGGGGAAATGGAGCTCTCCCGGCCCTCAGCCCACGCTGTAAGCAGAGCAGAGCCTTTTCCCCAGCCCCGATGGCTTTCTGCCTGCTTCTGGCCCCTGGCCACCATGACCCACTGCACTCGCTCTGAGTCACCTACAGCATGCCTGGTGCCTCTTGATTTGCTGACCCTGGGATGTGAGGCTCACTGAGGGAAAGGTGGCTGTCCCAGTGCTGAGGGCACACGTGCCTCACTGAGCAGACTTGAGGCTTCCTCAGCAGCTTGCAGGTGCCTTAGGTGTCATGTTACAGTGCTTGTGCTCCTGCCTCCTCCTGTCCCTCTTCTCACCCTCACCCAACCTGCACCCTCTGACCTACCTTCAATAAATCCTGTTGCATCAGACACGGTGTCAAGAGCCCTCCCTCGGCTGCCGGTCGAGCGCACATTACAACCTCCGGGCATGAGAGCAAGGTGGGCTGGGGGAGCTGCTCTCTCAGACCAAGAGGGAACGGCTCTCCACAGCACCTGCCCATGGACCTTCCCCGCACCAAATGAAATCATCTCCAAGTTTAGCTAGTGAGCTAGTAAGGTAGAACTCATTCATTGCCTGGAAATCTGGCACTAGTCTCTAAGTTCCATTAGGTTTCTTTATTGCTAACCTACCAGTATTACATTTTGACTCCCATTCTTCCAATTGTCCTGATGTCAGGAATTTATTGGTTGTTGGCTCTATTCCTTTCCTAGCTTCTAATCTTCAAGGGTATTGCTTTCTGACTACTGGCCTAACTCTTGTCTGTAGCTCAATTTTCATAGGGTCTGCTCGTTTGGATGTTCCTGGGCTATGAGTATCCCATACTCTTGGATACACCTGATTCAATACTTGCTCTAAATAGTTCTTCTTCTTTGTTGCTCTTGTGTCAATTGTCAGTCCTACTGCTAAAAGTGCTCATTTGTCTTCAGGTACCTTCCATTTAAGTGTTCTTTTTCTAAACAGAACTGTTGCTTCCAAATTTTCAAGCAAATCCCTGCCTAGGACAGATTTGGCTTAGTTGGGTAAATAAAGAAACGGATGCATTCCCAGCTTCTTCTTGATTTTACATTGAAGTGGTTTCAGGAAGAAAATTTTTTCTGGCTGGCCTATAGTGGCTCCTATTGCTTGAGATAGTTTTCACTTTTGGGTATCAGCGCTTGATTCAAGAGTGAAAATGTGTCTCAACAATTTCTTAAAAATTCAACTTCTTTATCATTCTTTAGCTGTATTTTAACCGGTGGCCTGCTAGGGTAAGAATTGCCAGTCTCGGTCATTTCTTATCATCTAGAGTGGCTGCAAGAGTTTTGTGTACTTTGTCTGCTAACTCTGGGCACTGGAGTTATTTCCAGTGTCCTGATTTCTTACAAGATGCACATTGATTTGGCCCCAGCTTGGTCTGTGGCTGCTTTGGACCTCCTCTGCCTCTGATATTGTTGCCCCTGCCTCTGCTTCATCCAGAGGCGTGCCACGTCCTCTCCCTGGTGCCGATCCAGAGCTGCCACCATGGCTGCAGGGAGCTCTTTTCCTTTTTCTCTCTCTTGATTATCATCCACTTTCTATGCTTTTCTCATTCATGCCTTTAATCTCTCTTTACAGGCTCTTTCAGCTTCTCAAGTTTCTGCCTGACATCTGGGTTACATTACCCTGACATCAGGGAAACCCACTGCTGCTTTGCCATATGCCAGCAGGGATCCAGGGCTGTGCCTTTACGTGCAGCTGCTCAGAGCCTGTCCACAAAGTCAGCGGGTGACTCGTGCTGTCCCTGTGTAACGTTATCTCTTACTGACCAAGTTATTGCTTTTGGAAGGGCATTTTTTAATTCCAATGTGACCAGTTCCTGGTATCTGGTTAACATTGCACAGCTGCCTGCATCGTTCGCGTCCCACAAAGGGCTTACAATAGGACACAGCTGGTGCACTGTACCTTGTAAGGCTCCACTAGCAATTTGTGCCTGCACACGTGCTCTGGCTACCTTGATCACCAGCTCTTCTGCTGGTTGTGTTAGCTCTGTCAACATGAAATCAGTATCACCTCACTCTGGCTCTTGATTCTTGACTATGAACTCCAGTCTTTTTGCTACTTTGCTAGGGCTTTCTCTATCCATTGTAACTTTTTCCCACCAGCTGTTCAGGTCACTAGTAGAAAAGCAGATGTTCACCTCATGGCTCCTCCTGGGGGACTCAAGACTTGCCTTAAGGGGGTGACTAAAGGCAAAGCTTTCTTGGTTTTATTCCTTGGCTTGCTTGTCACTGGGGGTCTCTGAAATTGTCCCCTCACCTGGGGACAATTACTCATCTCATCCTCACTGCCATTTGGCTTTCATTCAGGGGCCGGAGTGGTTGCCTGAGGGGGAGTGTACCTGAGCTGGCCTGGACTAACTGGGCTCTAAGTCTTGGACACATAGAACACAATCTTCCTGGTGCATTGGAGCCAATTTTAAACATCTCTGCCCTATGCTGAATGCTGAACGACATCTCTTTCTTTTCTGCCTCTTATCTGTTTCCAAAGTTAGGACTAAAGGTCCTGTGGGGCCAAATCAAAGCCACATTCTTTCTGACACTCAGGTTTATTCTTCAGGGTGAAAAACATGTCTGCATATATCACAGGACCTCATTTTTCTTCTTGGCCTAAAAATAACATCAACTGTAACAGTGTATGGTAAAGTTCCATTAGGGCGTGACTTCTCACCACTTTCTAATGGATACCAAGCCTACCACTGGGAAGAGTATTTCTTCCGATTACCTTTCCTTCAAAAATTACCCTCTGGGATTCCTCCCAAATCTTTCTCATCTGCTAAATTACATTCTAGTGGACTCTTTTTAATACCATCTTTACTTCTTGTGTTATTCATTCTTCATGCTATCTAAATTTCCAAACTTATCAGGATGTATTAGTACTTCTCTTTTTCTTCTCTTTATCCCCTGTAGACTACACTTAACCCATACGGGCTGTCTCTGAGTCACCCTGCACCAATATACTTTCTCATAGTCCTAAACAAGCAATGAAAACAAAAGGATTCCACGTTCCACACAATCTACAAGGAATTGGGGTATGATCGGACATAAAACGAGTTTTGCAAAACACTGCCTGAATTCATACTCAGGAGTATATATTCATGTAAACCTAGAGGTCACAACCCTTGACTTTTGATGGAGTGTCTAAAAGCGTAGGTGACTGCTCCATGTTGCTCAAACTCTTCTCAAACTCAGACGGGCTTGGTGCTGTGCCCCTTTCCCTGGGGTATTCCGGTTCGTGTTTATTTATCAGTGATCGTAGAATGGTTTGTTTTCATGTACCCCGTATTTTCCCCAAGTTGGGTAACCGCTAGGTTATGCCCTCCCTCAAAGCTCTCCCTCATGCCATTCCCCACTCTTTGTTCCAGCTCCTTCCCTGCCTCTCAAGATAATCCAGCTCTTTATTCCTGAACCTTCCCTGTCACTTTTGCCTTGGATTGATCCCTGACTGCACCCCCGCTTTGGAATTCCTCTATTGCTGGAAGCCCCACTGGCCCATGGGACCTCCCCTCTCCCCTCATCTGTCCTAATTAGTGCCAAGCAACTGATGGAATCCCCTCGCTCCTCCCCTGCAGATTCCTTCTTGCTCAATCGTTTGTATCCACCCCCTGAGTTGTACCCCGATAAAATCCCGTGCAGCACAGAAGTGCTGGCGGCTCTCGTGCTGAATCCTTCCCTTGGAATAAACCTTTGCCTGTGGAACCTCACCATTGAGGAGCCTCCTCCTTCTCTTTGGCCTGCTCTGTGCTGCAGTTAGTAGATCCTGAACCACTGAGCAGTGGCTCACCAGGGTCAGCGGCGGGCAGAACCCACGCCTTGGCCGTTCCCCACTCCTGGCGCAGCGCCGCAGTTTTCCCAAGAGCCAGCCCGGGCTCCGCTGGGCTGCGTCAATGGGGAACCCGTCCCAGTGCCCGACCGTGCTCTGGGTGAAAAACCTTTTCCTGCTATGGAAATGAAACTTGCCCTGTCCCAGCTGCCTGCCCTTTTCTCCAGTCCTGTCACTGGTCCCAACAGTGACGAGAGCTGCAGCAGCCCCTCTGATTCCCCTCAGGAGGATGTTGAAGACCACAATGACGCCCTTTACCCTCTTCCTGGCTGAACAAAGTGGCCTCAGCTGCATCTAGGCCTTCCCCTCCAGACCACACTCCATCCTTGCAGTCCTCCTTTGCATTCTGGCTAATGGCTTCATAACTTTTTCTCTTGTGCTGCCCAAAACTGCGCCCGTCTGCTTCCAGCGCTTCTCTTGGCTGCTGCTTCAGGGTGTGGCCACCATCATCAGAGACACAGAAGAGCTTCTCCTCCCAGAGTTGTCCTTATCCTCCGCACTTCCAAGTCTCTGCCTTGATGTTCACTGGGGAACTTGCCACTTTGTGGCCGCTCCTTGCTGTGCTCAGCAGGGACACAGTTTTGTTTGGACATGAGCTGCCGGAGCACGACATGCAGCAACTGAGGCTGAGAATAGCAGAGGCTGGGCAGATTCCAGTTTTTCCAGAATGTGGGAAAGAGAGTGAGAAAAGCGCAAGGAAATTTCAGACTGTTACTTTGCAATTTAATTGCCCTGGGAAACTCAGCGATGGATGGTGCTCTGGTGCTACTGCAAATGCCTTCCATGAGAAAAATTCATTTCAGGAAGGAGCAACATCATCTGACAGAGACCAAGTGTGTCAGCAGTTGCTCCAGGTGCTTCTTCCATCAGCCCCTGCAGGAAGGAGCACAGCCCCTAATGCACGTGGGCTTTGGCTCCTTCTGGCACAGAAGCCCCCCGGGGGCACAGGTCTCTGGGGCAGGAGTCAGGCACCAGCGCTGCCAGGGCTCGGGAGTGGCAGGTCTGCTTGGCCGGGGACGCTGCCACACCTGCTGATGTCAGCGCTCCCCGGGCCCCAGGCCTCAGAGCAGCATTCGTGCCCGGGCCCGCACGTTCCTTGTGCCTTTAACACCGCCGGGTTTAGGATGGCCACCAGCCGGGACGTGTCCCAAGGAGGCCCTGCCAGCTTCCCTGAAAGGCCCCGTGCCCTTCCCAGCGCGGCTGCGTCAGCAGCCCTGGGGGCTCCTACTGCTGCCCTGGGCCCGCAGAGCAGGGCAGCCTTCGCTGATGCTCTCAGCCCTTCCTAAAGATCCTGTCCGCTTGCCTTAGACACCTGGGGCCCGTCATTCCTTCCAACCTGGGCCTCTTTGGGTGGGCTGGGGGTGGCCCCATGCAGGCAGCCGTGGGCGCAAGGGCCCTTGGTGACACGATGCAGCACAGTCATTGTGACATGGAACCGGGTGTCCAAGGGACCTCTGTGACACCTGGTGACACAGGAGCTGGCGGTGACAAGAGCACGCCACAGTGCTCAGAGCAGGCGACGGGACAGGACGGGAGAGAGCAGTGCCGTGAGGAGCCCCCGCACAGTGCGCTCGTTCGCGTCCCACCCGAAGCTTTTCTGAGGGGTTGTTCCTGCAGCTGAGCTCGAGGCCAGACCACAGGACTTGCTGACCCGTGGTCTCCCTGAGGCTTCTCTTCTGCAGGTGCCCTTGAGGCCAGTTCATAGTCCTTGTCAGTAGTCTCCTGTCCTGGTGGCAGGAGCCCTTGTGACCGAGTGCAGGACTTGCTGTCCTGCAGCCTTCCTGAGGCTTCTTTCTTGAAGGTGCCTTCCAGGCACCACTGCAGGACGTGCTGATTTGGAGCTTTTCCAAGGCAACTCTCCTGCAAATAGCCACAATTCCAGTCAGAGACATGGAGCAGAGACTCCCGGGAGTGCCCGAGCTGGCCTGGGTGGAGGAGGAGGAAGAAGGCCCTGGAGCTGCCCCGGCACAGCAGACTGAAGAGGTGGTGCCCTTCCAGCCACCGCAGGAGGGTGAGTGGCAGAGCTGGGCCACAGGACTGGTGCCTGCTGCCAGCTTGGCCCCACGCCATGCCGTGCCATTGTGTGCGGTGCCATGCTATCCCCTGGGGACATGCCCACGGCCAGGACAGAAGAGGGGCCGGGCAGACACCCCGCAGTGGCCGTGCTCCATCCCCTGGCACATCCCGGCGCTCTCTGCCTGGGCAGCGCAGGGCTGGGCCGTGCTCTCCGGCCTCTCCCGCAGCCCCTCAGCTCTGGCTGTGCTCGCTCTTTGCCAGATGCAGCCCTGGAGCGCACACAAGAGCAGGAGTCCAGCCGTGGCCGCTTCCGCAGAACAGCGCAGGTACCTGCAGCCACCCCCACCTGGGCTGGGCCTGCTGCCCCTGCTCAGCCCAGCACCGTGTGTGCCGCACTGCATGCAACATCCCCGGCTCCTTGCCCTTCTCCTACAGTTCGTTTGCAACTTCCTCAAGAGAATTGAGGAGCATGAGACCATTGCCATGGGCGTAGGCCTCAGACCACACTCGCCCATCTTCTACAGCAAGACCAGTGCTGCCCTGCTGTCTATGCTTGTAGAGGAACATTTTTACACTCCAAAGCAAGTAAGCAGCCTGTGGCCAGGCTTTGATCCTCCCAGCAATTGCTTGGCCTCCCAAGCCACGCATGCTGGTTGCTGTGAGCCTTTCAGGCCACATGGCAGTGTGGTGGCAAGGGAAGCACTCCTCTGGGGAAGCTGGGATCATTGCTCCCTCTGGCAGCTTTCCAAGTCTCCCCGTGCCTTCTCCAGGTGCCTGCCATGGTGAGCTACATCCACCAGTGGCTCATGGCCAATGATTCTGCTGAGCACAGGCTGGACAAGACCCTGCTGCATCTCACCGAAGCACAGCCAAATGACGCAGTCATGACGCTCCTGCGTGTGGCTCCGTCCTGTGACAGGTATGGGGCCCACCTACCCACAGGGCTCAGGCCTCCCCAGCCCATCACCCTGTACAGCCTGCCCCAGGTGTCTCAGCAACAGAGACTTCCAGGGCCCTCTGGCTGCTCCCTTTCCCAGCCCTGCCAGGCCAGCCCCTGAGCCTGCTGCCATGCTCCCTTGCCGCCTCTCAGGGCTCTGTCCCCACAGGCCTGGGCTGTCGGGCTGCTGCGGGCAGGGGGCCAGTGGGCACAGGCAGAAATGGCAGCCAGCTCGGCTGCCCCTGGTGCTGGGTCTGACACCCCCCTGAGACACAACTCTAACCCTGCAGAGCTGCCATGGCCATGTGGAAGACCATCATGGGCTCAGCCAGGACTGTGGAGCTGGCACAGCTGATCCTCCTGGATGTGCTGGGGAGCTGGCCAGAGTACAGCACCTGCACCTCCGATGGGGACGAAACGGCTGTCTTTGCCCTGGCTGTGAGTTTCTGCAACTGGCCTTTGCTGGCCCCAAGACTGCCTCTCCAGCAGCTCTCCATCCTCCTTCCCCCACTGCATCTCCCTGCCTCAGGCGCTGGCCTGAAACCTGGCCCAGGGGCAGCTTCAGGCCCACCAGGCCCCGTGCTCCCCCTGCCAAGGTCTCTCCGGGCCTCTCCCTGCCACGCTCGGGCCCTGCCACATGGACACCTCGGCACTGAGCGCTGTCTCGGGGGGCTTTGTCCTTTGCAGGCAACTGTGGTGATGTGGAAGATCCTCCAGGAGCCCTGTCTCCCACGGATCTTGAGGCTGTATTTCCCCCGCCTATTTGTGCATCTGCTATTCCAAGTGTTCTTCAGCACTCTGGATATGCCAGAGGCGGTGGACACCTTCTGGAAGGGATGCCAGGAAGAGCACGGCCTTGCCACCAGCCCCAACAGGTGCTCCATGCCACTCCTCCTGTCCCTGCCACGTGGCCTGCCAAGGAGCCAGTGCTGCCAGTGTGACCTGGGCTTTGCTCTGCACACAGGTTTGCAGTGCGCACCCTGAAGTCCCTGCTCTGCCTTCTCCGCTGCGAGGATGTGGTGGTGGCAATGGAGCGCAGGTGTGCCTGGGACACGCTGCTCTCTCTTGACACTCACCACTTTGCCGTGGCTCTGCTGGCCAGGTGAGACCCCCTTCTCCCCACTGCCTCTGACATTGCTGCTCTGTGCCCAGGTGCCCCACAAAGCGCCTATGCTCGTGGGCCAGAGGGCCTTGTCACTGAGGGTCGGCCAAGCACACTGGAAAAGGCTGGCAGAGGAGGGTTCCCCTGAGCAACCAACTCCCAGATGGCCCACGTCCCCTTGCTGGAAGGCTGCTGGGGAAAGATGAGAACTGGATGAGTCACGCCTGGGAGAGGTTTGCCTCACTGGCTCAGGCTCTTGTTTCCTTTTTCCCCTCTTCAGAGAAATTCGCCGCTTAGCCATCCACTTTTGTTCCGCGGTTGCATTCTACCTGCTCGCCCTGCTCGGCCAAGAGATGCCATACTGGGATTTCCCTGCCCTGGCATTCCTTGTGGAGGTGAGCCTCAAGGCCAGCGCTGCCTGGCTGAGCTGCCTCCCAGCTCTCTGGCCTCTCGCAGCCACAGCTGCCAGGACAGTGCCCGTGCCCTGTGCTGCTGCCTGGGCCCGGCCCTGTGCGCTGCTGGGCTCCTGCCGGCCGGCTCCCCTGTCACTGCCCTGTGCCTTTCAGGTCCTCGAGTGCCTGGACTTGAGCGAATGCAGTGACAGCGTTCTGGAGATCCTGGCACAGAACCTGCAGAGCGAGCACATGGCCAGGCGTTACTTGGCACTCCGAGGCCTCGTAGTGCTGGGCAAGAATCCCTTGATGGTGAGAAGGGGGCAGTGGCTGAAGCCGTGCAGGCAGCGTGGGGCTGGGCAACGCAGTCGCTTGGCCTTGCCTGGCCTTCGGCCGCTGGGGCAGCTGCTCCCAGCTCTCCTGCCTCCCGCTTCAGCTGCCCCAGCGCTTCGGGACAGGCCTTTGGCCTCTGGGCCCTGCAGCAGCAGGGCGGCCTTTCACAAAGTGGTGTTCCGCACAGGCCGAAAAAATGCAGAGCCTGACTGAAAGTCTTGTGGAGCTCCTGGAGGAAAATGACAACGACATGATCAGGATGACCATCCTTCTACTCAGATATTTGCTCCTGGATAATGGTGGCCCCATAGCCACCCCCGTGGCCCTGCAGCTGGCTGAGACGCTCCTGCCACTCTTTGACAGCGTAAGACTCTGTGCCCACAGCCACGGCCACTGGCTGCTGCCGGGACACTTGGTGCCCTGTGCAGATGCAGGCCTGTGCCCTGGGGGACCTGAAGCAGCTGATGCTCAGGTCTTTTGCCCTTTCCTTTCATCCAGGACGATATGCAGCTGCAGCTGAGCTCCATGGCTTTCTTTCAAGAGATGCTGGACCTGTTAACAGAAGAGGCAAGAAAGGCCCTCAAGTGCCACGTGCGCCAGAGCCTGCTCCCTCTCTACTTCCACTGCCATGATGAGAATCAGATTGTTGCTGAGGTGAGCACTTGTGGCCAGCTGCTGTCCCCCTGGCGGGGGCTTGGGCTGCCTCCTGCCCTGGCACCTTGCGGGCTGCAGCCTCCTCCAGCCTGTGCCACTGGGATGCTCCTGTGCCCTGGACTGTGGGGCCATCTGTGCATCTCTGCTGCTCTCCAGGCCTCCCGGGAAACGCTGCATTCCTCAGCCAGATTCCTGAAGAGGAGGCATATCGAACAAATGCTACATGAGGATCAGAGCTTTGGCGAGTGCCTGGTAAGAGCAGCCGAGAACCCCCAGCCTCAGCATGGCCAAGGTCCCTGAGGGCGGTGCTCAGCGTGCGGGGCTTGCAGCTGTGCCTGCTGCTGCAGCCAGAGGCCGGGCGGACTCTTCTCCAGGCTCCTGTGGGCCAGAGCCAGGTGCCCATGGAACCCCGGCACGGCCTGGCTGCGGGGCGGCACCGCGGCTCCCCGGGCAGCAGCCGGTACACTGGCCCCTGCCCCCGGGAGCCCTTGGCCAGCGGCTGCTGGCCGCGCCTCAGGGCTGTGCGGGCAGGGGAGGCCGGGGCTGGGTGCAGGCAGTGCCCGCCCAGGGGCTGAGCCCGCGCCGACCCTTCCCTCCTGCCGCTCTTTGCAGCTGGCAGAGGACAGGAGCCGAGCGGCCGAGCACCTGCACCGGGCCCTGCACTACCTGCAGAGCCCACAGGAGCCCCTGCGAGAGGCGGCCGTCAGGTTCATGGGTGAGTCCCGAGCACGGGCTCCCTCCCCGACCCGCCGCAGCTCGGCCCGGGCCCCGCCTGCTGCCCCGGCAGCGCCAGCCGGACCCGGCGCCGTGGAGCCCCACCCAGCCTGGGCATCGCTGCTTCCGCCCTCTGGCAGCCGTGCCCTGGGGCAGAAGCGTGAGGCAAGGGCCGGGCTGAGCCCTGCCGGGCCAGCAGCCCGTGTGGCCACAGCGCCAGCAGCGCCGGTGGCAGGGAGCTGTGCCGCTGGCGCCGTGACAGGCTCTGTGTTCACAGGCATGGCGGGGCGGCACCTGAGGGGGCAGCAGCAAGAGCTCCAGCTGATCTGCAGTGGTGAGTGAGTGAGGGCAGCAGGCTGATCGCAGGGGCTGGCGGGGGCAGCTGCAGGCCCTGCCCCGGCTGCGGAGGGCTCTGCTCCCGTGAGATTGAAGAGCCAGGTGTGCCATTCGTGGCCAGCACCTTCAGACTGATCCCCTTGCTCCCTGCGGGCCATGGCAAGAGATGGCCGGGATGGCCCTGGCAGGGGGCTCTCCTCGTCTTTCTGCACATGTGGGATCTGACCTTGCCTCTGTTCCTTTCTCTTGCAGCCCTTGAAGAAATGGCATCTGACAGCAGTCCTGCCATCAGAGATGCTGCAGTTGAATTTTGTTTAGTTCTCCGGGCTGTACAGAGAGCTCCCTACTCCCCATGGCGCAGGCTGCGAGATCGATTCCGCAGTGCATGGAGGAAATGGCCTCGTCTGTGCGGCACTGCCTTGCTGTTCTGCTGGAGCTCCCCGGAGAGGTGATCTGCAAGACTGTCTGCTGGGGCCATTTGAGCCAGCAGAAATTTTCTTTTTCTTCTTCAAGATTTTTGTGTTTTTATTTTTGTTGGTTTTGAGTATGTCAATATAGAATATCTTTCAATACACAGAGTCCCAGGATCTTTCTTTTCCTGCACCGGGTCTAGAAGGCATGGGGAAGAGGGGGAAAAGGGTGCTTGTGCACAGCCAGCGGCCCAGGCGTGCAGTGTCGCAGGGAAAATGGCCAGAAGCCCCTTGGCCTTTGGTGGTTCTGCTGAAGCCTTTGTGCTGGTGACAGAGCGGCTGGGCAGGGGCCAGAGCTGCAGGGATCCCTGCCAGAGCGGTGCCTGGAGATGGCCACAAGCCCTGTGCCAGGCGGGAAGGGCCATCGTGTCCTCCTGCCCGGGTGCTGCTGGCTGCTTTGCTGAGAGCTCCCAGGCGCCTCTGGATGGGGCTCCTCTGGAGCTGCTGTGGGGCTGCGGCGCTGCTGCCTGCAAGCTTGGCCAGGCTGGGGGAGACCCTGAGGGGCTGAGGCACTGCTAAGCCTTGAGCAATTGGCTCTCAGAGGCCATAGGCAGCCCCCTGGAATCAGGCGTGGAACCCTGGTCCTGGCCTTTCAGGGCTGTGAGGCCAGCTATTGTGGGGCTGGGCGTGTGCCTTCCCTGTGCTCCAGACTGCAGCCTCCCACCCCTCAGCCTTAGGCATTGAGCTCCACTGCCTGATTGCCAAGTCTTGTTCCTGTTGCTGAGGGGGAGGCCGAGCTCTGTGGCTTTAGGCCCCATTGAGCCAGAAGAGCAGCAGCTTTGAGCCCACAGGGGCCACAGAAAGGCCCTCTTGGACCACGAGCGTTCCTGTCCTTGCCAGGCCAGGGACACATGAGAGTGCAGCGGGCACCTTCAGAGTGCCACGCTGGCTTTGCACTGGGCCACCTCCCTGTGCTGTGCACGGCTGGCTCTTTGCTTTGCCGCTCTCGGCCTTGTGTCGTCGTACTCCTTTGGCTGCCTGCAGCCAGGGGCAGCCCTATCAGGAGGCTGAAAGGCCCCGTCTCCAACATCTCAAGGGGGAAATGCAGCTCTCCCGGCCCTCAGCCCACGCTGTAAGCAGAGCAGAGCCTTTTCCCCAGCCCCGATGGCTTTCTGCCTGCTTCTGGCCCCTGGCCACCATGACCCACTGCACTCGCTCTGAGTCACCTACAGCATGCCTGGTGCCTCTTGATTTGCTGACCCTGGGATGTGAGGCTCACTGAGGGAAAGGTGGCTGTCCCAGTGCTGAGGGCACACGTGCCTCACTGAGCAGACTTGAGGCTTCCCCAGCAGCTTGCAGGTGCCTTAGGTGTCATGTTACAGTGCTTGTGCTCCTGCCTCCTCCTGTCCCTCTTCTCACCCTCACCCAACCTGCACCCTCTGACCTACCTTCAATAAATCCTGTTGCATCAGACACGGTGTCAAGAGCCCTCCCTCGGCTGCCGGTCGAGCGCACATTACAACCTCCGGGCATGAGAGCAAGGTGGGCTGGGGGAGCTGCTCTCTCAGACCAAGAGGGAACGGCTCTCCACAGCACCTGCCCATGGACCTTCCCCGCACCAAATGAAATCATCTCCAAGTTTAGCTAGTGAGCTAGTAAGGTAGAACTCATTCATTGCCTGGAAATCTGGCACTAGTCTCTAAGTTCCATTAGGTTTCTTTATTGCTAACCTACCAGTATTACATTTTGACTCCCATTCTTCCAATTGTCCTGATGTCAGGAATTTATTGGTTGTTGGCTCTATTCCTTTCCTAGCTTCTAATCTTCAAGGGTATTGCTTTCTGACTACTGGCCTAACTCTTGTCTGTAGCTCAATTTTCATAGGGTCTGCTCGTTTGGATGTTCCTGGGCTATGAGTATCCCATACTCTTGGATACACCTGATTCAATACTTGCTCTAAATAGTTCTTCTTCTTTGTTGCTCTTGTGTCAATTGTCAGTCCTACTGCTAAAAGTGCTCATTTGTCTTCAGGTACCTTCCATTTAAGTTTTCTTTTTCTAAACAGAACTGTTGCTTCCAAATTTTCAAGCAAATCCCTGCCTAGGACAGATTTGGCTTAGTTGGGTAAATAAAGAAACGGATGCATTCCCAGCTTCTTCTTGATTTTACATTGAAGTGGTTTCAGGAAGAAAATTTTTTCTGGCTGGCCTATAGTGGCTCCTATTGCTTGAGATAGTTTTCACTTTTGGGTATCAGCGCTTGATTCAAGAGTGAAAATGTGTCTCAACAATTTCTTAAAAATTCAACTTCTTTATCATTCTTTAGCTGTATTTTAACCGGTGGCCTGCTAGGGTAAGAATTGCCAGTCTCGGTCATTTCTTATCATCTAGAGTGGCTGCAAGAGTTTTGTGTACTTTGTCTGCTAACTCTGGGCACTGGAGTTATTTCCAGTGTCCTGATTTCTTACAAGATGCACATTGATTTGGCCCCAGCTTGGTCTGTGGCTGCTTTGGACCTCCTCTGCCTCTGATATTGTTGCCCCTGCCTCTGCTTCATCCAGAGGCGTGCCACGTCCTCTCCCTGGTGCCGATCCAGAGCTGCCACCATGGCTGCAGGGAGCTCTTTTCCTTTTTCTCTCTCTTGATTATCATCCACTTTCTATGCTTTTCTCATTCATGCCTTTAATCTCTCTTTACAGGCTCTTTCAGCTTCTCAAGTTTCTGCCTGACATCTGGGTTACATTGCCCTGACATCAGGGAAACCCACTGCTGCTTTGCCATATGCCAGCAGGGATCCAGGGCTGTGCCTTTACGTGCAGCTGCTCAGAGCCTGTCCACAAAGTCAGCGGGTGACTCGTGCTGTCCCTGTGTAACGTTATCTCTTACTGACCAAGTTATTGCTTTTGGAAGGGCATTTTTTAATTCCAATGTGACCAGTTCCTGGTATCTGGTTAACATTGCACAGCTGCCTGCATCGTTCGCGTCCCACAAAGGGCTTACAATAGGACACAGCTGGTGCACTGTACCTTGTAAGGCTCCACTAGCAATTTGTGCCTGCACACGTGCTCTGGCTACCTTGATCACCAGCTCTTCTGCTGGTTGTGTTAGCTCTGTCAACATGAAATCAGTATCACCTCACTCTGGCTCTTGATTCTTGACTATGAACTCCAGTCTTTTTGCTACTTTGCTAGGGTTTTCTCTATCCATTGTAACTTTTTCCCACCAGCTGTTCAGGTCACTAGTAGAAAAGCAGATGTTCACCTCATGGCTCCTCCTGGGGGACTCAAGACTTGCCTTAAGGGGGTGACTAAAGGCAAAGCT
Source organism: Melospiza melodia melodia (assembly GCF_035770615.1). Classification (NCBI taxonomy): domain Eukaryota; kingdom Metazoa; phylum Chordata; class Aves; order Passeriformes; family Passerellidae; genus Melospiza; species Melospiza melodia. The sequence goes on along the minus strand of NW_026948600.1, from coordinate 3,596,740 downwards.
TTCTTGGTTTTATTCCTTGGCTTGCTTGTCACTGGGGGTCTCTGAAATTGTCCCCTCACCTGGGGACAATTACTCATCTCATCCTCACTGCCATTTGGCTTTCATTCAGGGGCCGGAGTGGTTGCCTGAGGGGGAGTGTACCTGAGCTGGCCTGGACTAACTGGGCTCTAAGTCTTGGACACATAGAACACAATCTTCCTGGTGCATTGGAGCCAATTTTAAACATCTCTGCCCTATGCTGAATGCTGAACGACATCTCTTTCTTTTCTGCCTCTTATCTGTTTCCAAAGTTAGGACTAAAGGTCCTGTGGGGCCAAATCAAAGCCACATTCTTTCTGACACTCAGGTTTATTCTTCAGGGTGAAAAACATGTCTGCATATATCACAGGACCTCATTTTTCTTCTTGGCCTAAAAATAACATCAACTGTAACAGTGTATGGTAAAGTTCCATTAGGGCGTGACTTCTCACCACTTTCTAATGGATACCAAGCCTACCACTGGGAAGAGTATTTCTTCCGATTACCTTTCCTTCAAAAATTACCCTCTGGGATTCCTCCCAAATCTTTCTCATCTGCTAAATTACATTCTAGTGGACTCTTTTTAATACCATCTTTACTTCTTGTGTTATTCATTCTTCATGCTATCTAAATTTCCAAACTTATCAGGATGTATTAGTACTTCTCTTTTTCTTCTCTTTATCCCCTGTAGACTACACTTAACCCATACGGGCTGTCTCTGAGTCACCCTGCACCAATATACTTTCTCATAGTCCTAAACAAGCAATGAAAACAAAAGGATTCCACGTTCCACACAATCTACAAGGAATTGGGGTATGATCGGACATAAAACGAGTTTTGCAAAACACTGCCTGAATTCATACTCAGGAGTATATATTCATGTAAACCTAGAGGTCACAACCCTTGACTTTTGATGGAGTGTCTAAAAGCGTAGGTGACTGCTCCATGTTGCTCAAACTCTTCTCAAACTCAGACGGGCTTGGTGCTGTGCCCCTTTCCCTGGGGTATTCCGGTTCGTGTTTATTTATCAGTGATCGTAGAATGGTTTGTTTTCATGTACCCCGTATTTTCCCCAAGTTGGGTAACCGCTAGGTTATGCCCTCCCTCAAAGCTCTCCCTCATGCCATTCCCCACTCTTTGTTCCAGCTCCTTCCCTGCCTCTCAAGATAATCCAGCTCTTTATTCCTGAACCTTCCCTGTCACTTTTGCCTTGGACCGATCCCTGACTGCACCCCCGCTTTGGAATTCCTCTATTGCTGGAAGCCCCACTGGCCCATGGGACCTCCCCTCTCCCCTCATCTGTCCTAATTAGTGCCAAGCAACTGATGGAATCCCCTCGCTCCTCCCCTGCAGATTCCTTCTTGCTCAATCGTTTGTATCCACCCCCTGAGTTGTACCCCGATAAAATCCCGTGCAGCACAGAAGTGCTGGCGGCTCTCGTGCTGAATCCTTCCCTTGGAATAAACCTTTGCCTGTGGAACCTCACCATTGAGGAGCCTCCTCCTTCTCTTTGGCCTGCTCTGTGCTGCAGTTAGTAGATCCTGAACCACTGAGCAGTGGCTCACCAGGGTCAGCGGCGGGCAGAACCCACGCCTTGGCCGTTCCCCACTCCTGGCGCAGCGCCACAGTTTTCCCAAGAGCCAGCCCGGGCTCCGCTGGGCTGCGTCAATGGGGAACCCGTCCCAGTGCCCGACCGTGCTCTGGGTGAAAAACCTTTTCCTGCTATGGAAATGAAACTTGCCCTGTCCCAGCTGCCTGCCCTTTTCTCCAGTCCTGTCACTGGTCCCAACAGTGACGAGAGCTGCAGCAGCCCCTCTGATTCCCCTCAGGAGGATGTTGAAGACCACAATGACGCCCTTTACCCTCTTCCTGGCTGAACAAAGTGGCCTCAGCTGCATCTAGGCCTTCCCCTCCAGACCACACTCCATCCTTGCAGTCCTCCTTTGCATTCTGGCTAATGGCTTCATAACTTTTTCTCTTGTGCTGCCCAAAACTGCGCCCGTCTGCTTCCAGCGCTTCTCTTGGCTGCTGCTTCAGGGTGTGGCCACCATCATCAGAGACACAGAAGAGCTTCTCCTCCCAGAGTTGTCCTTATCCTCCGCACTTCCAAGTCTCTGCCTTGATGTTCACTGGGGAACTTGCCACTTTGTGGCCGCTCCTTGCTGTGCTCAGCAGGGACACAGTTTTGTTTGGACATGAGCTGCCGGAGCACGACATGCAGCAACTGAGGCTGAGAATAGCAGAGGCTGGGCAGATTCCAGTTTTTCCAGAATGTGGGAAAGAGAGTGAGAAAAGCGCAAGGAAATTTCAGACTGTTACTTTGCAATTTAATTGCCCTGGGAAACTCAGCGATGGATGGTGCTCTGGTGCTACTGCAAATGCCTTCCATGAGAAAAATTCATTTCAGGAAGGAGCAACATCATCTGACAGAGACCAAGTGTGTCAGCAGTTGCTCCAGGTGCTTCTTCCATCAGCCCCTGCAGGAAGGAGCACAGCCCCTAATGCACGTGGGCTTTGGCTCCTTCTGGCACAGAAGCCCCCCGGGGGCACAGGTCTCTGGGGCAGGAGTCAGGCACCAGCGCTGCCAGGGCTCGGGAGTGGCAGGTCTGCTTGGCCGGGGACGCTGCCACACCTGCTGATGTCAGCGCTCCCCGGGCCCCAGGCCTCAGAGCAGCATTCGTGCCCGGGCCCGCACGTTCCTTGTGCCTTTAACACCGCCGGGTTTAGGATGGCCACCAGCCGGGACGTGTCCCAAGGAGGCCCTGCCAGCTTCCCTGAAAGGCCCCGTGCCCTTCCCAGCGCGGCTGCGTCAGCAGCCCTGGGGGCTCCTACTGCTGCCCTGGGCCGGCAGAGCAGGGCAGCCTTCGCTGATGCTCTCAGCCCTTCCTAAAGATCCTGTCCGCTTGCCTTAGACACCTGGGGCCCGTCATTCCTTCCAACCTGGGCCTCTTTGGGTGGGCTGGGGGTGGCCCCATGCAGGCAGCCATGGGCGCAAGGGCCCTTGGTGACACGATGCAGCACAGTCATTGTGACATGGAACCGGGTGTCCAAGGGACCTCTGTGACACCTGGTGACACAGGAGCTGGCGGTGACAAGAGCACGCCACAGTGCTCAGAGCAGGCGACGGGACAGGACGGGAGAGAGCAGTGCCGTGAGGAGCCCCCGCACAGTGCGCTCGTTCGCGTCCCACCCGAAGCTTTTCTGAGGGGTTGTTCCTGCAGCTGAGCTCGAGGCCAGACCACAGGACTTGCTGACCCGTGGTCTCCCTGAGGCTTCTCTTCTGCAGGTGCCCTTGAGGCCAGTTCATAGTCCTTGTCAGTAGTCTCCTGTCCTGGTGGCAGGAGCCCTTGTGACCGAGTGCAGGACTTGCTGTCCTGCAGCCTTCCTGAGGCTTCTTTCTTGAAGGTGCCTTCCAGGCACCACTGCAGGACGTGCTGATTTGGAGCTTTTCCAAGGCAACTCTCCTGCAAATAGCCACAATTCCAGTCAGAGACATGGAGCAGAGACTCCCGGGAGTGCCCGAGCTGGCCTGGGTGGAGGAGGAGGAAGAAGGCCCTGGAGCTGCCCCGGCACAGCAGACTGAAGAGGTGGTGCCCTTCCAGCCACCGCAGGAGGGTGAGTGGCAGAGCTGGGCCACAGGACTGGTGCCTGCTGCCAGCTTGGCCCCACGCCATGCCGTGCCATTGTGTGCGGTGCCATGCTATCCCCTGGGGACATGCCCACGGCCAGGACAGAAGAGGGGCCGGGCAGACACCCCGCAGTGGCCGTGCTCCATCCCCTGGCACATCCCAGCGCTCTCTGCCTGGGCAGCGCAGGGCTGGGCCGTGCTCTCCGGCCTCTCCCGCAGCCCCTCAGCTCTGGCTGTGCTCGCTCTTTGCCAGATGCAGCCCTGGAGCGCACACAAGAGCAGGAGTCCAGCCGTGGCCGCTTCCGCAGAACAGCGCAGGTACCTGCAGCCACCCCCACCTGGGCTGGGCCTGCTGCCCCTGCTCAGCCCAGCACCGTGTGTGCCGCACTGCATGCAACATCCCCGGCTCCTTGCCCTTCTCCTACAGTTCGTTTGCAACTTCCTCAAGAGAATTGAGGAGCATGAGACCATTGCCATGGGCGTAGGCCTCAGACCACACTCGCCCATCTTCTACAGCAAGACCAGTGCTGCCCTGCTGTCTATGCTTGTAGAGGAACATTTTTACACTCCAAAGCAAGTAAGCAGCCTGTGGCCAGGCTTTGATCCTCCCAGCAATTGCTTGGCCTCCCAAGCCACGCATGCTGGTTGCTGTGAGCCTTTCAGGCCACATGGCAGTGTGGTGGCAAGGGAAGCACTCCTCTGGGGAAGCTGGGATCATTGCTCCCTCTGGCAGCTTTCCAAGTCTCCCCGTGCCTTCTCCAGGTGCCTGCCATGGTGAGCTACATCCACCAGTGGCTCATGGCCAATGATTCTGCTGAGCACAGGCTGGACAAGACCCTGCTGCATCTCACCGAAGCACAGCCAAATGACGCAGTCATGACGCTCCTGCGTGTGGCTCCGTCCTGTGACAGGTATGGGGCCCACCTACCCACAGGGCTCAGGCCTCCCCAGCCCATCACCCTGTACAGCCTGCCCCAGGTGTCTCAGCAACAGAGACTTCCAGGGCCCTCTGGCTGCTCCCTTTCCCAGCCCTGCCAGGCCAGCCCCTGAGCCTGCTGCCATGCTCCCTTGCCGCCTCTCAGGGCTCTGTCCCCACAGGCCTGGGCTGTCGGGCTGCTGCGGGCAGGGGGCCAGTGGGCACAGGCAGAAATGGCAGCCAGCTCGGCTGCCCCTGGTGCTGGGTCTGACACCCCCCTGAGACACAACTCTAACCCTGCAGAGCTGCCATGGCCATGTGGAAGACCATCATGGGCTCAGCCAGGACTGTGGAGCTGGCACAGCTGATCCTCCTGGATGTGCTGGGGAGCTGGCCAGAGTACAGCACCTGCACCTCCGATGGGGACGAAACGGCTGTCTTTGCCCTGGCTGTGAGTTTCTGCAACTGGCCTTTGCTGGCCCCAAGACTGCCTCTCCAGCAGCTCTCCATCCTCCTTCCCCCACTGCATCTCCCTGCCTCAGGCGCTGGCCTGAAACCTGGCCCAGGGGCAGCTTCAGGCCCACCAGGCCCTGTGCTCCCCCTGCCAAGGTCTCTCCGGGCCTCTCCCTGCCACGCTCGGGCCCTGCCACATGGACACCTCGGCACTGAGCGCTGTCTCGGGGGGCTTTGTCCTTTGCAGGCAACTGTGGTGATGTGGAAGATCCTCCAGGAGCCCTGTCTCCCACGGATCTTGAGGCTGTATTTCCCCCGCCTATTTGTGCATCTGCTATTCCAAGTGTTCTTCAGCACTCTGGATATGCCAGAGGTGGTGGACACCTTCTGGAAGGGATGCCAGGAAGAGCACGGCCTTGCCACCAGCCCCAACAGGTGCTCCATGCCACTCCTCCTGTCCCTGCCACGTGGCCTGCCAAGGAGCCAGTGCTGCCAGGGTGACCTGGGCTTTGCTCTGCACACAGGTTTGCAGTGCGCACCCTGAAGTCCCTGCTCTGCCTTCTCCGCTGCGAGGATGTGGTGGTGGCAATGGAGCGCAGGTGTGCCTGGGACACGCTGCTCTCTCTTGACACTCACCACTTTGCCGTGGCTCTGCTGGCCAGGTGAGACCCCCTTCTCCCCACTGCCTCTGACATTGCTGCTCTGTGCCCAGGTGCCCCACAAAGCGCCTATGCTCATGGGCCAGAGGGCCTTGTCACTGAGGGTCGGCCAAGCACACTGGAAAAGGCTGGCAGAGGAGGGTTCCCCTGAGCAACCAACTCCCAGATGGCCCATGTCCCCTTGCTGGAAGGCTGCTGGGGAAAGATGAGAACTGGATGAGTCACGCCTGGGAGAGGTTTGCCTCACTGGCTCAGGCTCTTGTTTCCTTTTTCCCCTCTTCAGAGAAATTCGCCGCTTAGCCATCCACTTTTGTTCCGCGGTTGCATTCTACCTGCTCGCCCTGCTCGGCCAAGAGATGCCATACTGGGATTTCCCTGCCCTGGCATTCCTTGTGGAGGTGAGCCTCAAGGCCAGCGCTGCCTGGCTGAGCTGCCTCCCAGCTCTCTGGCCTCTCGCAGCCACAGCTGCCAGGACAGTGCCCGTGCCCTGTGCTGCTGCCTGGGCCCGGCCCTGTGCGCTGCTGGGCTCCTGCCGGCCGGCTCCCCTGTCACTGCCCTGTGCCTTTCAGGTCCTCGAGTGCCTGGACTTGAGCGAATGCAGTGACAGCGTTCTGGAGATCCTGGCACAGAACCTGCAGAGCGAGCACATGGCCAGGCGTTACTTGGCACTCCGAGGCCTCGTAGTGCTGGGCAAGAATCCCTTGATGGTGAGAAGGGGGCAGTGGCTGAAGCCGTGCAGGCAGCGTGGGGCTGGGCAACGCAGTCGCTTGGCCTTGCCTGGCCTTCGGCCGCTGGGGCAGCTGCTCCCAGCTCTCCTGCCTCCCGCTTCAGCTGCCCCAGCGCTTCGGGACAGGCCTTTGGCCTCTGGGCCCTGCAGCAGCAGGGCGGCCTTTCACAAAGTGGTGTTCCGCACAGGCCGAAAAAATGCAGAGCCTGACTGAAAGTCTTGTGGAGCTCCTGGAGGAAAATGACAACGACATGATCAGGATGACCATCCTTCTACTCAGATATTTGCTCCTGGATAATGGTGGCCCCATAGCCACCCCCGTGGCCCTGCAGCTGGCTGAGACGCTCCTGCCACTCTTTGACAGCGTAAGACTCTGTGCCCACAGCCACGGCCACTGGCTGCTGCTGGGACACTTGGTGCCCTGTGCAGATGCAGGCCTGTGCCCTGGGGGACCTGAAGCAGCTGATGCTCAGGTCTTTTGCCCTTTCCTTTCATCCAGGACGATATGCAGCTGCAGCTGAGCTCCATGGCTTTCTTTCAAGAGATGCTGGACCTGTTAACAGAAGAGGCAAGAAAGGCCCTCAAGTGCCACGTGCGCCAGAGCCTGCTCCCTCTCTACTTCCACTGCCATGATGAGAATCAGATTGTTGCTGAGGTGAGCACTTGTGGCCAGCTGCTGTCCCCCTGGCGGGGGCTTGGGCTGCCTCCTGCCCTGGCACCTTGCGGGCTGCAGCCTCCTCCAGCCTGTGCCACTGGGATGCTCCTGTGCCCTGGACTGTGGGGCCATCTGTGCATCTCTGCTGCTCTCCAGGCCTCCCGGGAAACGCTGCATTCCTCAGCCAGATTCCTGAAGAGGAGGCATATCGAACAAATGCTACATGAGGATCAGAGCTTTGGCGAGTGCCTGGTAAGAGCAGCCGAGAACCCCCAGCCTCAGCATGGCCAAGGTCCCTGAGGGCGGTGCTCAGCGTGCGGGGCTTGCAGCTGTGCCTGCTGCTGCAGCCAGAGGCCGGGCGGACTCTTCTCCAGGCTCCTGTGGGCCAGAGCCAGGTGCCCATGGAACCCCGGCACGGCCTGGCTGCGGGGCGGCACCGCGGCTCCCCGGGCAGCAGCCGGTACACTGGCCCCTGCCCCCGGGAGCCCTTGGCCAGCGGCTGCTGGCCGCGCCTCAGGGCTGTGCGGGCAGGGGAGGCCGGGGCTGGGTGCAGGCAGTGCCCGCCCAGGGGCTGAGCCCGCGCCGACCCTTCCCTCCTGCCGCTCTTTGCAGCTGGCAGAGGACAGGAGCCGAGCGGCCGAGCACCTGCGCCGGGCCCTGCACTACCTGCAGAGCCCACAGGAGCCCCTGCGAGAGGCGGCCGTCAGGTTCATGGGTGAGTCCCGAGCACGGGCTCCCTCCCCGACCCGCCGCAGCTCGGCCCGGGCCCCGCCTGCTGCCCCGGCAGCGCCAGCCGGACCCGGCGCCGTGGAGCCCCACCCGGCCTGGGCATCGCTGCTTCCGCCCTCTGGCAGCCGTGCCCTGGGGCAGAAGCGTGAGGCAAGGGCCGGGCTGAGCCCTGCCGGGCCAGCAGCCCGTGTGGCCACAGCGCCAGCAGCGCCGGTGGCAGGGAGCTGTGCCGCTGGCGCCGTGACAGGCTCTGTGTTCACAGGCATGGCGGGGCGGCACCTGAGGGGGCAGCAGCAAGAGCTCCAGCTGATCTGCAGTGGTGAGTGAGTGAGGGCAGCAGGCTGATCGCAGGGGCTGGCGGGGGCAGCTGCAGGCCCTGCCCCGGCTGCGGAGGGCTCTGCTCCCGTGAGATTGAAGAGCCAGGTGTGCCATTCGTGGCCAGCACCTTCAGACTGATCCCCTTGCTCCCTGCGGGCCATGGCAAGAGATGGCCGGGATGGCCCTGGCAGGGGGCTCTCCTCGTCTTTCTGCACATGTGGGATCTGACCTTGCCTCTGTTCCTTTCTCTTGCAGCCCTTGAAGAAATGGCATCTGACAGCAGTCCTGCCATCAGAGATGCTGCAGTTGAATTTTGTTTAGTTCTCCGGGCTGTACAGAGAGCTCCCTACTCCCCATGGCGCAGGCTGCGAGATCGATTCCGCAGTGCATGGAGGAAATGGCCTCGTCTGTGCGGCACTGCCTTGCTGTTCTGCTGGAGCTCCCCGGAGAGGTGATCTGCAAGACTGTCTGCTGGGGCCATTTGAGCCAGCAGAAATTTTCTTTTTCTTCTTCAAGATTTTTGTGTTTTTATTTTTGTTGGTTTTGAGTATGTCAATATAGAATATCTTTCAATACACAGAGTCCCAGGATCTTTCTTTTCCTGCACCGGGTCTAGAAGGCATGGGGAAGAGGGGGAAAAGGGTGCTTGTGCACAGCCAGCGGCCCAGGCGTGCAGTGTCGCAGGGAAAATGGCCAGAAGCCCCTTGGCCTTTGGTGGTTCTGCTGAAGCCTTTGTGCTGGTGACAGAGCGGCTGGGCAGGGGCCAGAGCTGCAGGGATCCCTGCCAGAGCGGTGCCTGGAGATGGCCACAAGCCCTGTGCCAGGCGGGAAGGGCCATCGTGTCCTCCTGCCCGGGTGCTGCTGGCTGCTTTGCTGAGAGCTCCCAGGCGCCTCTGGATGGGGCTCCTCTGGAGCTGCTGTGGGGCTGCGGCGCTGCTGCCTGCAAGCTTGGCCAGGCTGGGGGAGACCCTGAGGGGCTGAGGCACTGCTAAGCCTTGAGCAATTGGCTGTCAGAGGCCATAGGCAGCCCCCTGGAATCAGGCGTGGAACCCTGGTCCTGGCCTTTCAGGGCTGTGAGGCCAGCTATTGTGGGGCTGGGCGTGTGCCTTCCCTGTGCTCCAGACTGCAGCCTCCCACCCCTCAGCCTTAGGCATTGAGCTCCACTGCCTGATTGCCAAGTCTTGTTCCTGTTGCTGAGGGGGAGGCCGAGCTCTGTGGCTTTAGGCCCCATTGAGCCAGAAGAGCAGCAGCTTTGAGCCCACAGGGGCCACAGAAAGGCCCTCTTGGACCACGAGCGTTCCTGTCCTTGCCAGGCCAGGGACACATGAGAGTGCAGCGGGCACCTTCAGAGTGCCACGCTGGCTTTGCACTGGGCCACCTCCCTGTGCTGTGCACGGCTGGCTCTTTGCTTTGCCGCTCTCGGCCTTGTGTCGTCGTACTCCTTTGGCTGCCTGCAGCCAGGGGCAGCCCTATCAGGAGGCTGAAAGGCCCCGTCTCCAACATCTCAAGGGGGAAATGCAGCTCTCCCGGCCCTCAGCCCACGCTGTAAGCAGAGCAGAGCCTTTTCCCCAGCCCCGATGGCTTTCTGCCTGCTTCTGGCCCCTGGCCACCATGACCCACTGCACTCGCTCTGAGTCACCTACAGCATGCCTGGTGCCTCTTGATTTGCTGACCCTGGGATGTGAGGCTCACTGAGGGAAAGGTGGCTGTCCCAGTGCTGAGGGCACACGTGCCTCACTGAGCAGACTTGAGGCTTCCCCAGCAGCTTGCAGGTGCCTTAGGTGTCATGTTACAGTGCTTGTGCTCCTGCCTCCTCCTGTCCCTCTTCTCACCCTCACCCAACCTGCACCCTCTGACCTACCTTCAATAAATCCTGTTGCATCAGACACGGTGTCAAGAGCCCTCCCTCGGCTGCCGGTCGAGCGCACATTACAACCTCCGGGCATGAGAGCAAGGTGGGCTGGGGGAGCTGCTCTCTCAGACCAAGAGGGAACGGCTCTCCACAGCACCTGCCCATGGACCTTCCCCGCACCAAATGAAATCATCTCCAAGTTTAGCTAGTGAGCTAGTAAGGTAGAACTCATTCATTGCCTGGAAATCTGGCACTAGTCTCTAAGTTCCATTAGGTTTCTTTATTGCTAACCTACCAGTATTACATTTTGACTCCCATTCTTCCAATTGTCCTGATGTCAGGAATTTATTGGTTGTTGGCTCTATTCCTTTCCTAGCTTCTAATCTTCAAGGGTATTGCTTTCTGACTACTGGCCTAACTCTTGTCTGTAGCTCAATTTTCATAGGGTCTGCTCGTTTGGATGTTCCTGGGCTATGAGTATCCCATACTCTTGGATACACCTGATTCAATACTTGCTCTAAATAGTTCTTCTTCTTTGTTGCTCTTGTGTCAATTGTCAGTCATACTGCTAAAAGTGCTCATTTGTCTTCAGGTACCTTCCATTTAAGTTTTCTTTTTCTAAACAGAACTGTTGCTTCCAAATTTTCAAGCAAATCCCTGCCTAGGACAGATTTGGCTTAGTTGGGTAAATAAAGAAACGGATGCATTCCCAGCTTCTTCTTGATTTTACATTGAAGTGGTTTCAGGAAGAAAATTTTTTCTGGCTGGCCTATAGTGGCTCCTATTGCTTGAGATAGTTTTCACTTTTGGGTATCAGCGCTTGATTCAAGAGTGAAAATGTGTCTCAACAATTTCTTAAAAATTCAACTTCTTTATCATTCTTTAGCTGTATTTTAACCGGTGGCCTGCTAGGGTAAGAATTGCCAGTCTCGGTCATTTCTTATCATCTAGAGTGGCTGCAAGAGTTTTGTGTACTTTGTCTGCTAACTCTGGGCACTGGAGTTATTTCCAGTGTCCTGATTTCTTACAAGATGCACATTGATTTGGCCCCAGCTTGGTCTGTGGCTGCTTTGGACCTCCTCTGCCTCTGATATTGTTGCCCCTGCCTCTGCTTCATCCAGAGGCGTGCCACGTCCTCTCCCTGGTGCCGATCCAGAGCTGCCACCATGGCTGCAGGGAGCTCTTTTCCTTTTTCTCTCTCTTGATTATCATCCACTTTCTATGCTTTTCTCATTCATGCCTTTAATCTCTCTTTACAGGCTCTTTCAGCTTCTCAAGTTTCTGCCTGACATCTGGGTTACATTGCCCTGACATCAGGGAAACCCACTGCTGCTTTGCCATATGCCAGCAGGGATCCAGGGCTGTGCCTTTACGTGCAGCTGCTCAGAGCCTGTCCACAAAGTCAGCGGGTGACTCGTGCTGTCCCTGTGTAACGTTATCTCTTACTGACCAAGTTATTGCTTTTGGAAGGGCATTTTTTAATTCCAATGTGACCAGTTCCTGGTATCTGGTTAACATTGCACAGCTGCCTGCATCGTTCGCGTCCCACAAAGGGCTTACAATAGGACACAGCTGGTGCACTGTACCTTGTAAGGCTCCACTAGCAATTTGTGCCTGCACACGTGCTCTGGCTACCTTGATCACCAGCTCTTCTGCTGGTTGTGTTAGCTCTGTCAACATGAAATCAGTATCACCTCACTCTGGCTCTTGATTCTTGACTATGAACTCCAGTCTTTTTGCTACTTTGCTAGGGTTTTCTCTATCCATTGTAACTTTTTCCCACCAGCTGTTCAGGTCACTAGTAGAAAAGCAGATGTTCACCTCATGGCTCCTCCTGGGGGACTCAAGACTTGCCTTAAGGGGGTGACTAAAGGCAAAGCTTTCTTGGTTTTATTCCTTGGCTTGCTTGTCACTGGGGGTCTCTGAAATTGTCCCCTCACCTGGGGACAATTATTCATCTCATCCTCACTGCCATTTGGCTTTCATTCAGGGGCCGGAGTGGTTGCCTGAGGGGGAGTGTACCTGAGCTGGCCTGGACTAACTGGGCTCTAAGTCTTGGACACATAGAACACAATCTTCCTGGTGCATTGGAGCCAATTTTAAACATCTCTGCCCTATGCTGAATGCTGAACGACATCTCTTTCTTTTCTGCCTCTTATCTGTTTCCAAAGTTAGGACTAAAGGTCCTGTGGGGCCAAATCAAAGCCACATTCTTTCTGACACTCAGGTTTATTCTTCAGGGTGAAAAACATGTCTGCATATATCACAGGACCTCATTTTTCTTCTTGGCCTAAAAATAACATCAACTGTAACAGTGTATGGTAAAGTTCCATTAGGGCGTGACTTCTCACCACTTTCTAATGGATACCAAGCCTACCACTGGGAAGAGTATTTCTTCCGATTACCTTTCCTTCAAAAATTACCCTCTGGGATTCCTCCCAAATCTTTCTCATCTGCTAAATTACATTCTAGTGGACTCTTTTTAATACCATCTTTACTTCTTGTGTTATTCATTCTTCATGCTATCTAAATTTCCAAACTTATCAGGATGTATTAGTACTTCTCTTTTTCTTCTCTTTATCCCCTGTAGACTACACTTAACCCATACGGGCTGTCTCTGAGTCACCCTGCACCAATATACTTTCTCATAGTCCTAAACAAGCAATGAAAACAAAAGGATTCCACGTTCCACACAATCTACAAGGAATTGGGGTATGATCGGACATAAAACGAGTTTTGCAAAACACTGCCTGAATTCATACTCAGGAGTATATATTCATGTAAACCTAGAGGTCACAACCCTTGACTTTTGATGGAGTGTCTAAAAGCGTAGGTGACTGCTCCATGTTGCTCAAACTCTTCTCAAACTCAGACGGGCTTGGTGCTGTGCCCCTTTCCCTGGGGTATTCCGGTTCGTGTTTATTTATCAGTGATCGTAGAATGGTTTGTTTTCATGTACCCCGTATTTTCCCCAAGTTGGGTAACCGCTAGGTTATGCCCTCCCTCAAAGCTCTCCCTCATGCCATTCCCCACTCTTTGTTCCAGCTCCTTCCCTGCCTCTCAAGATAATCCAGCTCTTTATTCCTGAACCTTCCCTGTCACTTTTGCCTTGGACCGATCCCTGACTGCACCCCCGCTTTGGAATTCCTCTATTGCTGGAAGCCCCACTGGCCCATGGGACCTCCCCTCTCCCCTCATCTGTCCTAATTAGTGCCAAGCAACTGATGGAATCCCCTCGCTCCTCCCCTGCAGATTCCTTCTTGCTCAATCGTTTGTATCCACCCCCTGAGTTGTACCCCGATAAAATCCCGTGCAGCACAGAAGTGCTGGCGGCTCTCGTGCTGAATCCTTCCCTTGGAATAAACCTTTGCCTGTGGAACCTCACCATTGAGGAGCCTCCTCCTTCTCTTTGGCCTGCTCTGTGCTGCAGTTAGTAGATCCTGAACCACTGAGCAGTGGCTCACCAGGGTCAGCGGCGGGCAGAACCCACGCCTTGGCCGTTCCCCACTCCTGGCGCAGCGCCACAGTTTTCCCAAGAGCCAGCCCGGGCTCCGCTGGGCTGCGTCAATGGGGAACCCGTCCCAGTGCCCGACCGTGCTCTGGGTGAAAAACCTTTTCCTGCTATGGAAATGAAACTTGCCCTGTCCCAGCTGCCTGCCCTTTTCTCCAGTCCTGTCACTGGTCCCAACAGTGACGAGAGCTGCAGCAGCCCCTCTGATTCCCCTCAGGAGGATGTTGAAGACCACAATGACGCCCTTTACCCTCTTCCTGGCTGAACAAAGTGGCCTCAGCTGCATCTAGGCCTTCCCCTCCAGACCACACTCCATCCTTGCAGTCCTCCTTTGCATTCTGGCTAATGGCTTCATAACTTTTTCTCTTGTGCTGCCCAAAACTGCGCCCGTCTGCTTCCAGCGCTTCTCTTGGCTGCTGCTTCAGGGTGTGGCCACCATCATCAGAGACACAGAAGAGCTTCTCCTCCCAGAGTTGTCCTTATCCTCCGCACTTCCAAGTCTCTGCCTTGATGTTCACTGGGGAACTTGCCACTTTGTGGCCGCTCCTTGCTGTGCTCAGCAGGGACACAGTTTTGTTTGGACATGAGCTGCCGGAGCACGACATGCAGCAACTGAGGCTGAGAATAGCAGAGGCTGGGCAGATTCCAGTTTTTCCAGAATGTGGGAAAGAGAGTGAGAAAAGCGCAAGGAAATTTCAGACTGTTACTTTGCAATTTAATTGCCCTGGGAAACTCAGCGATGGATGGTGCTCTGGTGCTACTGCAAATGCCTTCCATGAGAAAAATTCATTTCAGGAAGGAGCAACATCATCTGACAGAGACCAAGTGTGTCAGCAGTTGCTCCAGGTGCTTCTTCCATCAGCCCCTGCAGGAAGGAGCACAGCCCCTAATGCACGTGGGCTTTGGCTCCTTCTGGCACAGAAGCCCCCCGGGGGCACAGGTCTCTGGGGCAGGAGTCAGGCACCAGCGCTGCCAGGGCTCGGGAGTGGCAGGTCTGCTTGGCCGGGGACGCTGCCACACCTGCTGATGTCAGCGCTCCCCGGGCCCCAGGCCTCAGAGCAGCATTCGTGCCCGGGCCCGCACGTTCCTTGTGCCTTTAACACCGCCGGGTTTAGGATGGCCACCAGCCGGGACGTGTCCCAAGGAGGCCCTGCCAGCTTCCCTGAAAGGCCCCGTGCCCTTCCCAGCGCGGCTGCGTCAGCAGCCCTGGGGGCTCCTACTGCTGCCCTGGGCCGGCAGAGCAGGGCAGCCTTCGCTGATGCTCTCAGCCCTTCCTAAAGATCCTGTCCGCTTGCCTTAGACACCTGGGGCCCGTCATTCCTTCCAACCTGGGCCTCTTTGGGTGGGCTGGGGGTGGCCCCATGCAGGCAGCCATGGGCGCAAGGGCCCTTGGTGACACGATGCAGCACAGTCATTGTGACATGGAACCGGGTGTCCAAGGGACCTCTGTGACACCTGGTGACACAGGAGCTGGCGGTGACAAGAGCACGCCACAGTGCTCAGAGCAGGCGACGGGACAGGACGGGAGAGAGCAGTGCCGTGAGGAGCCCCCGCACAGTGCGCTCGTTCGCGTCCCACCCGAAGCTTTTCTGAGGGGTTGTTCCTGCAGCTGAGCTCGAGGCCAGACCACAGGACTTGCTGACCCGTGGTCTCCCTGAGGCTTCTCTTCTGCAGGTGCCCTTGAGGCCAGTTCATAGTCCTTGTCAGTAGTCTCCTGTCCTGGTGGCAGGAGCCCTTGTGACCGAGTGCAGGACTTGCTGTCCTGCAGCCTTCCTGAGGCTTCTTTCTTGAAGGTGCCTTCCAGGCACCACTGCAGGACGTGCTGATTTGGAGCTTTTCCAAGGCAACTCTCCTGCAAATAGCCACAATTCCAGTCAGAGACATGGAGCAGAGACTCCCGGGAGTGCCCGAGCTGGCCTGGGTGGAGGAGGAGGAAGAAGGCCCTGGAGCTGCCCCGGCACAGCAGACTGAAGAGGTGGTGCCCTTCCAGCCACCGCAGGAGGGTGAGTGGCAGAGCTGGGCCACAGGACTGGTGCCTGCTGCCAGCTTGGCCCCACGCCATGCCGTGCCATTGTGTGCGGTGCCATGCTATCCCCTGGGGACATGCCCACGGCCAGGACAGAAGAGGGGCCGGGCAGACACCCCGCAGTGGCCGTGCTCCATCCCCTGGCACATCCCAGCGCTCTCTGCCTGGGCAGCGCAGGGCTGGGCCGTGCTCTCCGGCCTCTCCCGCAGCCCCTCAGCTCTGGCTGTGCTCGCTCTTTGCCAGATGCAGCCCTGGAGCGCACACAAGAGCAGGAGTCCAGCCGTGGCCGCTTCCGCAGAACAGCGCAGGTACCTGCAGCCACCCCCACCTGGGCTGGGCCTGCTGCCCCTGCTCAGCCCAGCACCGTGTGTGCCGCACTGCATGCAACATCCCCGGCTCCTTGCCCTTCTCCTACAGTTCGTTTGCAACTTCCTCAAGAGAATTGAGGAGCATGAGACCATTGCCATGGGCGTAGGCCTCAGACCACACTCGCCCATCTTCTACAGCAAGACCAGTGCTGCCCTGCTGTCTATGCTTGTAGAGGAACATTTTTACACTCCAAAGCAAGTAAGCAGCCTGTGGCCAGGCTTTGATCCTCCCAGCAATTGCTTGGCCTCCCAAGCCACGCATGCTGGTTGCTGTGAGCCTTTCAGGCCACATGGCAGTGTGGTGGCAAGGGAAGCACTCCTCTGGGGAAGCTGGGATCATTGCTCCCTCTGGCAGCTTTCCAAGTCTCCCCGTGCCTTCTCCAGGTGCCTGCCATGGTGAGCTACATCCACCAGTGGCTCATGGCCAATGATTCTGCTGAGCACAGGCTGGACAAGACCCTGCTGCATCTCACCGAAGCACAGCCAAATGACGCAGTCATGACGCTCCTGCGTGTGGCTCCGTCCTGTGACAGGTATGGGGCCCACCTACCCACAGGGCTCAGGCCTCCCCAGCCCATCACCCTGTACAGCCTGCCCCAGGTGTCTCAGCAACAGAGACTTCCAGGGCCCTCTGGCTGCTCCCTTTCCCAGCCCTGCCAGGCCAGCCCCTGAGCCTGCTGCCATGCTCCCTTGCCGCCTCTCAGGGCTCTGTCCCCACAGGCCTGGGCTGTCGGGCTGCTGCGGGCAGGGGGCCAGTGGGCACAGGCAGAAATGGCAGCCAGCTCGGCTGCCCCTGGTGCTGGGTCTGACACCCCCCTGAGACACAACTCTAACCCTGCAGAGCTGCCATGGCCATGTGGAAGACCATCATGGGCTCAGCCAGGACTGTGGAGCTGGCACAGCTGATCCTCCTGGATGTGCTGGGGAGCTGGCCAGAGTACAGCACCTGCACCTCCGATGGGGACGAAACGGCTGTCTTTGCCCTGGCTGTGAGTTTCTGCAACTGGCCTTTGCTGGCCCCAAGACTGCCTCTCCAGCAGCTCTCCATCCTCCTTCCCCCACTGCATCTCCCTGCCTCAGGCGCTGGCCTGAAACCTGGCCCAGGGGCAGCTTCAGGCCCACCAGGCCCCGTGCTCCCCCTGCCAAGGTCTCTCCGGGCCTCTCCCTGCCACGCTCGGGCCCTGCCACATGGACACCTCGGCACTGAGCGCTGTCTCGGGGGGCTTTGTCCTTTGCAGGCAACTGTGGTGATGTGGAAGATCCTCCAGGAGCCCTGTCTCCCACGGATCTTGAGGCTGTATTTCCCCCGCCTATTTGTGCATCTGCTATTCCAAGTGTTCTTCAGCACTCTGGATATGCCAGAGGTGGTGGACACCTTCTGGAAGGGATGCCAGGAAGAGCACGGCCTTGCCACCAGCCCCAACAGGTGCTCCATGCCACTCCTCCTGTCCCTGCCACGTGGCCTGCCAAGGAGCCAGTGCTGCCAGGGTGACCTGGGCTTTGCTCTGCACACAGGTTTGCAGTGCGCACCCTGAAGTCCCTGCTCTGCCTTCTCCGCTGCGAGGATGTGGTGGTGGCAATGGAGCGCAGGTGTGCCTGGGACACGCTGCTCTCTCTTGACACTCACCACTTTGCCGTGGCTCTGCTGGCCAGGTGAGACCCCCTTCTCCCCACTGCCTCTGACATTGCTGCTCTGTGCCCAGGTGCCCCACAAAGCGCCTATGCTCATGGGCCAGAGGGCCTTGTCACTGAGGGTCGGCCAAGCACACTGGAAAAGGCTGGCAGAGGAGGGTTCCCCTGAGCAACCAACTCCCAGATGGCCCATGTCCCCTTGCTGGAAGGCTGCTGGGGAAAGATGAGAACTGGATGAGTCACGCCTGGGAGAGGTTTGCCTCACTGGCTCAGGCTCTTGTTTCCTTTTTCCCCTCTTCAGAGAAATTCGCCGCTTAGCCATCCACTTTTGTTCCGCGGTTGCATTCTACCTGCTCGCCCTGCTCGGCCAAGAGATGCCATACTGGGATTTCCCTGCCCTGGCATTCCTTGTGGAGGTGAGCCTCAAGGCCAGCGCTGCCTGGCTGAGCTGCCTCCCAGCTCTCTGGCCTCTCGCAGCCACAGCTGCCAGGACAGTGCCCGTGCCCTGTGCTGCTGCCTGGGCCCGGCCCTGTGCGCTGCGGGGCTCCTGCCGGCCGGCTCCCCTGTCACTGCCCTGTGCCTTTCAGGTCCTCGAGTGCCTGGACTTGAGCGAATGCAGTGACAGCGTTCTGGAGATCCTGGCACAGAACCTGCAGAGCGAGCACATGGCCAGGCGTTACTTGGCACTCCGAGGCCTCGTAGTGCTGGGCAAGAATCCCTTGATGGTGAGAAGGGGGCAGTGGCTGAAGCCGTGCAGGCAGCGTGGGGCTGGGCAACGCAGTCGCTTGGCCTTGCCTGGCCTTCGGCCGCTGGGGCAGCTGCTCCCAGCTCTCCTGCCTCCCGCTTCAGCTGCCCCAGCGCTTCGGGACAGGCCTTTGGCCTCTGGGCCCTGCAGCAGCAGGGCGGCCTTTCACAAAGTGGTGTTCCGCACAGGCCGAAAAAATGCAGAGCCTGACTGAAAGTCTTGTGGAGCTCCTGGAGGAAAATGACAACGACATGATCAGGATGACCATCCTTCTACTCAGATATTTGCTCCTGGATAATGGTGGCCCCATAGCCACCCCCGTGGCCCTGCAGCTGGCTGAGACGCTCCTGCCACTCTTTGACAGCGTAAGACTCTGTGCCCACAGCCACGGCCACTGGCTGCTGCCGGGACACTTGGTGCCCTGTGCAGATGCAGGCCTGTGCCCTGGGGGACCTGAAGCAGCTGATGCTCAGGTCTTTTGCCCTTTCCTTTCATCCAGGACGATATGCAGCTGCAGCTGAGCTCCATGGCTTTCTTTCAAGAGATGCTGGACCTGTTAACAGAAGAGGCAAGAAAGGCCCTCAAGTGCCACGTGCGCCAGAGCCTGCTCCCTCTCTACTTCCACTGCCATGATGAGAATCAGATTGTTGCTGAGGTGAGCACTTGTGGCCAGCTGCTGTCCCCCTGGCGGGGGCTTGGGCTGCCTCCTGCCCTGGCACCTTGCGGGCTGCAGCCTCCTCCAGCCTGTGCCACTGGGATGCTCCTGTGCCCTGGACTGTGGGGCCATCTGTGCATCTCTGCTGCTCTCCAGGCCTCCCGGGAAACGCTGCATTCCTCAGCCAGATTCCTGAAGAGGAGGCATATCGAACAAATGCTACAAGAGGATCAGAGCTTTGGCGAGTGCCTGGTAAGAGCAGCCGAGAACCCCCAGCCTCAGCATGGCCAAGGTCCCTGAGGGCGGTGCTCAGCGTGCGGGGCTTGCAGCTGTGCCTGCTGCTGCAGCCAGAGGCCGGGCGGACTCTTCTCCAGGCTCCTGTGGGCCAGAGCCAGGTGCCCATGGAACCCCGGCACGGCCTGGCTGCGGGGCGGCACCGCGGCTCCCCGGGCAGCAGCCGGTACACTGGCCCCTGCCCCCGGGAGCCCTTGGCCAGCGGCTGCTGGCCGCGCCTCAGGGCTGTGCGGGCAGGGGAGGCCGGGGCTGGGCGCAGGCAGTGCCCGGCCCAGGGGCTGAGCCCGCGCCAACCCTTCCCTCCTGCCGCTCTCTGCAGCTGGCAGAGGACAGGAGCCGAGCGGCCGAGCACCTGCACCGGGCCCTGCACTACCTGCAGAGCCCACAGGAGCCCCTGCGAGAGGCGGCCGTCAGGTTCATGGGTGAGTCCCGAGCACGGGCTCCCTCCCCGACCCGCCGCAGCTCGGCCCGGGCCCCGCCTGCTGCCCCGGCAGCGCCAGCCGGACCCGGCGCCGTGAAGCCCCACCCAGCCTGGGCATCGCAGCTTCCGCCCTCTGGCAGCCGTGCCCTGGGGCAGAAGCGTGAGGCAAGGGCCGGGCTGAGCCCTGCCGGGCCAGCAGCCCGTGTGGCCACAGCGCCAGCAGCGCCGGTGGCAGGGAGCTGTGCCGCTGGCGCCGTGACAGGCTCTGTGTTCACAGGCATGGCGGGGCGGCACCTGAGGGGGCAGCAGCAAGAGCTCCAGCTGATCTGCAGTGGTGAGTGAGTGAGGGCAGCAGGCTGATCGCAGGGGCTGGCGGGGGCAGCTGCAGGCCCTGCCCCGGCTGCGGAGGGCTCTGCTCCCGTGAGATTGCAGAGCCACGTGTGCCATTCGTGGCCAGCACCTTCAGACTGATCCCCTTGCTCCCTGCGGGCCATGGCAAGAGATGGCCGGGATGGCCCTGGCAGGGGGCTCTCCTCGTCTTTCTGCACATGTGGGATCTGACCTTGCCTCTGTTCCTCTCTCTTGCAGCCCTTGAAGAAATGGCATCTGACAGCAGTCCTGCCATCAGAGATGCTGCAGTTGAATTTTGTTTAGTTCTCCGGGCTGTACAGAGAGCTCCCTACTCCCCATGGCGCAGGCTGCGAGATCGATTCCGCAGTGCATGGAGGAAATGGCCTCGTCTGTGCGGCACTGCCTTGCTGTTCTGCTGGAGCTCCCCGGAGAGGTGATCTGCAAGACTGTCTGCTGGGGCCATTTGAGCCAGCAGAAATTTTCTTTTTCTTCTTCAAGATTTTTGTGTTTTTATTTTTGTTGGTTTTGAGTATGTCAATATAGAATATCTTTCAATACACAGAGTCCCAGGATCTTTCTTTTCCTGCACCGGGTCTAGAAGGCATGGGGAAGAGGGGGAAAAGGGTGCTTGTGCACAGCCAGCGGCCCAGGCGTGCAGTGTCGCAGGGAAAATGGCCAGAAGCCCCTTGGCCTTTGGTGGTTCTGCTGAAGCCTTTGTGCTGGTGACAGAGCGGCTGGGCAGGGGCCAGAGCTGCAGGGATCCCTGCCAGAGCGGTGCCTGGAGATGGCCACAAGCCCTGTGCCAGGCGGGAAGGGCCATCGTGTCCTCCTGCCCGGGTGCTGCTGGCTGCTTTGCTGAGAGCTCCCAGGCGCCTCTGGATGGGGCTCCTCTGGAGCTGCTGTGGGGCTGCGGCGCTGCTGCCTGCAAGCTTGGCCAGGCTGGGGGAGACCCTGAGGGGCTGAGGCACTGCTAAGCCTTGAGCAATTGGCTGTCAGAGGCCATAGGCAGCCCCCTGGAATCAGGCGTGGAACCCTGGTCCTGGCCTTTCAGGGCTGTGAGGCCAGCTATTGTGGGGCTGGGCGTGTGCCTTCCCTGTGCTCCAGACTGCAGCCTCCCACCCCTCAGCCTTAGGCATTGAGCTCCACTGCCTGATTGCCAAGTCTTGTTCCTGTTGCTGAGGGGGAGGCCGAGCTCTGTGGCTTTAGGCCCCATTGAGCCAGAAGAGCAGCAGCTTTGAGCCCACAGGGGCCACAGAAAGGCCCTCTTGGACCACGAGCGTTCCTGTCCTTGCCAGGCCAGGGACACATGAGAGTGCAGCGGGCACCTTCAGAGTGCCACGCTGGCTTTGCACTGGGCCACCTCCCTGTGCTGTGCATGGCTGGCTCTTTGCTTTGCCGCTCTCGGCCTTGTGTCGTCGTACTCCTTTGGCTGCCTGCAGCCAGGGGCAGCCCTATCAGGAGGCTGAAAGGCCCCGTCTCCAACATCTCAAGGGGGAAATGGAGCTCTCCCGGCCCTCAGCCCACGCTGTAAGCAGAGCAGAGCCTTTTCCCCAGCCCCGATGTCTTTCTGCCTGCTTCTGGCCCCTGGCCACCATGACCCACTGCACTCGCTCTGAGTCACCTACAGCATGCCTGGTGCCTCTTGATTTGCTGACCCTGGGATGTGAGGCTCACTGAGGGAAAGGTGGCTGTCCCAGTGCTGAGGGCACACGTGCCTCACTGAGCAGACTTGAGGCTTCCCCAGCAGCTTGCAGGTGCCTTAGGTGTCATGTTACAGTGCTTGTGCTCCTGCCTCCTCCTGTCCCTCTTCTCACCCTCACCCAACCTGCACCCTCTGACCTACCTTCAATAAATCCTGTTGCATCAGACACGGTGTCAAGAGCCCTCCCTCGGCTGCCGGTCGAGCGCACATTACAACCTCCGGGCATGAGAGCAAGGTGGGCTGGGGGAGCTGCTCTCTCAGACCAAGAGGGAACGGCTCTCCACAGCACCTGCCCATGGACCTTCCCCGCACCAAATGAAATCATCTCCAAGTTTAGCTAGTGAGCTAGTAAGGTAGAACTCATTCATTGCCTGGAAATCTGGCACTAGTCTCTAAGTTCCATTAGGTTTCTTTATTGCTAACCTACCAGTATTACATTTTGACTCCCATTCTTCCAATTGTCCTGATGTCAGGAATTTATTGGTTGTTGGCTCTATTCCTTTCCTAGCTTCTAATCTTCAAGGGTATTGCTTTCTGACTACTGGCCTAACTCTTGTCTGTAGCTCAATTTTCATAGGGTCTGCTCGTTTGGATGTTCCTGGGCTATGAGTATCCCATACTCTTGGATACACCTGATTCAATACTTGCTCTAAATAGTTCTTCTTCTTTGTTGCTCTTGTGTCAATTGTCAGTCCTACTGCTAAAAGTGCTCATTTGTCTTCAGGTACCTTCCATTTAAGTTTTCTTTTTCTAAACAGAACTGTTGCTTCCAAATTTTCAAGCAAATCCCTGCCTAGGACAGATTTGGCTTAGTTGGGTAAATAAAGAAACGGATGCATTCCCAGCTTCTTCTTGATTTTACATTGAAGTGGTTTCAGGAAGAAAATTTTTTCTGGCTGGCCTATAGTGGCTCCTATTGCTTGAGATAGTTTTCACTTTTGGGTATCAGCGCTTGATTCAAGAGTGAAAATGTGTCTCAACAATTTCTTAAAAATTCAACTTCTTTATCATTCTTTAGCTGTATTTTAACCGGTGGCCTGCTAGGGTAAGAATTGCCAGTCTCGGTCATTTCTTATCATCTAGAGTGGCTGCAAGAGTTTTGTGTACTTTGTCTGCTAACTCTGGGCACTGGAGTTATTTCCAGTGTCCTGATTTCTTGCAAGATGCACATTGATTTGGCCCCAGCTTGGTCTGTGGCTGCTTTGGACCTCCTCTGCCTCTGATATTGTTGCCCCTGCCTCTGCTTCATCCAGAGGCGTGCCACGTCCTCTCCCTGGTGCCGATCCAGAGCTGCCACCATGGCTGCAGGGAGCTCTTTTCCTTTTTCTCTCTCTTGATTATCATCCACTTTCTATGCTTTTCTCATTCATGCCTTTAAGTCTCTCTTTACAGGCTCTTTCAGCTTCTCAAGTTTCTGCCTGACATCTGGGTTACATTGCCCTGACATCAGGGAAACCCACTGCTGCTTTGCCATATGCCAGCAGGGATCCAGGGCTGTGCCTTTACGTGCAGCTGCTCAGAGCCTGTCCACAAAGTCAGCGGGTGACTCGTGCTGTCCCTGTGTAACGTTATCTCTTACTGACCAAGTTATTGCTTTTGGAAGGGCATTTTTTAATTCCAATGTGACCAGTTCCTGGTATCTGGTTAACATTGCACAGCTGCCTGCATCGTTCGCGTCCCACAAAGGGCTTACAATAGGACACAGCTGGTGCACTGTACCTTGTAAGGCTCCACTAGCAATTTGTGCCTGCACACGTGCTCTGGCTACCTTGATCACCAGCTCTTCTGCTGGTTGTGTTAGCTCTGTCAATATGAAATCAGTATCACCTCACTCTGGCTCTTGATTCTTGACTATGAACTCCAGTCTTTTTGCTACTTTGCTAGGGTTTTCTCTATCCATTGTAACTTTTTCCCACCAGCTGTTCAGGTCACTAGTAGAAAAGCAGATGTTCACCTCATGGCTCCTCCTGGGGGACTCAAGACTTGCCTTAAGGGGGTGACTAAAGGCAAAGCTTTCTTGGTTTTATTCCTTGGCTTGCTTGTCACTGGGGGTCTCTGAAATTGTCCCCTCACCTGGGGACAATTATTCATCTCATCCTCACTGCCATTTGGCTTTCATTCAGGGGCCGGAGTGGTTGCCTGAGGGGGAGTGTACCTGAGCTGGCCTGGACTAACTGGGCTCTAAGTCTTGGACACATAGAACACAATCTTCCTGGTGCATTGGAGCCAATTTTAAACATCTCTGCCCTATGCTGAATGCTGAACGACATCTCTTTCTTTTCTGCCTCTTATCTGTTTCCAAAGTTAGGACTAAAGGTCCTGTGGGGCCAAATCAAAGCCACATTCTTTCTGACACTCAGGTTTATTCTTCAGGGTGAAAAACATGTCTGCATATATCACAGGACCTCATTTTTCTTCTTGTCCTAAAAATAACATCAACTGTAACAGTGTATGGTAAAGTTCCATTAGGGCGTGACTTCTCACCACTTTCTAATGGATACCAAGCCTACCACTGGGAAGAGTATTTCTTCCGATTACCTTTCCTTCAAAAATTACCCTCTGGGATTCCTCCCAAATCTTTCTCATCTGCTAAATTACATTCTAGTGTACTCTTTTTAATACCATCTTTTCTTCTTGTGTTATTCATTCTTCATGCTATCTAAATTTCCAAACTTATCAGGATGTATTAGTACTTCTCTTTTTCTTCTCTTTATCCCCTGTAGACTACACTTAACCCATACGGGCTGTCTCTGAGTCACCCTGCACCAATATACTTTCTCATAGTCCTAAACAAGCAATGAAAACAAAAGGATTCCACGTTCCACACAATCTACAAGGAATTGGGGTATGATCGGACATAAAACGAGTTTTGCAAAACACTGCCTGAATTCATACTCAGGAGTATATATTCATGTAAACCTAGAGGTCACAACCCTTGACTTTTGATGGAGTGTCTAAAAGCATAGGTGACTGCTCCATGTTGCTCAAACTCTTCTCAAACTCAGACGGGCTTGGTGCTGTGCCCCTTTCCCTGGGGTATTCCGGTTCGTGTTTATTTATCAGTGATCGTAGAATGGTTTGTTTTCATGTACCCCGTATTTTCCCCAAGTTGGGTAACCGCTAGGTTATGCCCTCCCTCAAAGCTGTCCCTCATGCCATTCCCCACTCTTTGTTCCAGCTCCTTCCCTGCCTCTCAAGATAATCCAGCTCTTTATTCCTGAACCTTCCCTGTCACTTTTGCCTTGGACCGATCCCTGACTGCACCCCCGCTTTGGAATTCCTCTATTGCTGGAAGCCCCACTGGCCCATGGGACCTCCCCTCTCCCCTCATCTGTCCTAATTAGTGCCAAGCAACTGATGGAATCCCCTCGCTCCTCCCCTGCAGATTCCTTCTTGCTCAATCGTTTGTATCCACCCCCTGAGTTGTACCCCGATAAAATCCCGTGCAGCACAGAAGTGCTGGCGGCTCTCGTGCTGAATCCTTCCCTTGGAATAAACCTTTGCCTGTGGAACCTCACCATTGAGGAGCCTCCTCCTTCTCTTTGGCCTGCTCTGTGCTGCAGTTAGTAGATCCTGAACCACTGAGCAGTGGCTCACCAGGGTCAGCGGCGGGCAGAACCCACGCCTTGGCCGTTCCCCACTCCTGGCGCAGCGCCGCAGTTTTCCCAAGAGCCAGCCCGGGCTCCGCTGGGCTGCGTCAATGGGGAACCCGTCCCAGTGCCCGACCGTGCTCTGGGTGAAAAACCTTTTCCTGCTATGGAAATGAAACTTGCCCTGTCCCAGCTGCCTGCCCTTTTCTCCAGTCCTGTCACTGGTCCCAACAGTGACGAGAGCTGCAGCAGCCCCTCTGATTCCCCTCAGGAGGATGTTGAAGACCACAATGACGCCCTTTACCCTCTTCCAGGCTGAACAAAATGGCCTCAGCTGCATCTAGGCCTTCCCCTCCAGAACACACTCCATCCTTGCAGTCCTCCTTTGCATTCTGGCTAATGGCTTCATAACTTTTTCTCTTGTGCTGCCCAAAACTGCGCCCGTCTGCTTCCAGCGCTTCTCTTGGCTGCTGCTTCAGGGTGTGGCCACCATCATCAGAGACACAGAAGAGCTTCTCCTCCCAGAGTTGTCCTTATCCTCCGCACTTCCAAGTCTCTGCCTTGATGTTCACTGGGGAACTTGCCACTTTGTGGCCGCTCCTTGCTGTGCTCAGCAGGGACACAGTTTTGTTTGGACATGAGCTGCCGGAGCACGACATGCAGCAACTGAGGCTGAGAATAGCAGAGGCTGGGCAGATTCCATTTTTTCCAGAATGTGGGAAAGAGAGTGAGAAAAGCGCAAGGAAATTTCAGACTGTTACTTTGCAATTTAATTGCCCTGGGAAACTCAGCGATGGATGGTGCTCTGGTGCTACTGCAAATGCCTTCCATGAGAAAAATTCATTTCAGGAAGGAGCAACATCATCTGACAGAGACCAAGTGTGTCAGCAGTTGCTCCAGGTGCTTCTTCCATCAGCCCCTGCAGGAAGGAGCACAGCCCCTAATGCACGTGGGCTTTGGCTCCTTCTGGCACAGAAGCCCCCCGGGGGCACAGGTCTCTGGGGCAGGAGTCAGGCACCAGCGCTGCCAGGGCTCGGGAGGGGCAGGTCTGCTTGGCCGGGGACGCTGCCACACCTGCTGATGTCAGCGCTCCCCGGGCCCCAGGCCTCAGAGCAGCATTCGTGCCCGGGCCCGCACGTTCCTTGTGCCTTTAACACCGCCGGGTTTAGGATGGCCACCAGCCGGGACGTGTCCCAAGGAGGCCCTGCCAGCTTCCCTGAAAGGCCCCGTGCCCTTCCCAGCGCGGCTGCGTCGGCAGCCCTGGGGGCTCCTACTGCTGCCCTGGGCCCGCAGAGCAGGGCAGCCTTCGCTGATGCTCTGAGCCCTTCCTAAAGATCCTGTCCGCCTGCCTTAGACACCTGGGGCCCGTCATTCCTTCCAACCTGGGCCTCTTTGGGTGGGCTGGGGGTGGCCCCATGCAGGCAGCCGTGGGCGCAAGGGCCCTTGGTGACACGATGCAGCACAGTCATTGTGACATGGAACCGGGTGTCCAAGGGACCTCTGTGACACCTGGTGACACAGGAGCTGGCGGTGACAAGAGCACGCCACAGTGCTCAGAGCAGGCGACGGGACAGGACGGGAGAGAGCAGTGCCGTGAGGAGCCCCCGCACAGTGCGCTCGTTCGCGTCCCACCCGAAGCTTTTCTGAGGGGTTGTTCCTGCAGCTGAGCTCGAGGCCAGACCACAGGACTTGCTGACCCGTGGTCTCCCTGAGGCTTCTCTTCTGCAGGTGCCCTTGAGGCCAGATCATAGTCCTTGTCAGTAGTCTCCTGTCCTTGTGGCAGGAGCCCTTGTGACCGAGTGCAGGACTTGCTGTCCTGCAGCCTTCCTGAGGCTTCTTTCTTGAAGGTGCCTTCCAGGCACCACTGCAGGACGTGCTGATTTGGAGCTTTTCCAAGGCATCTCTCCTGCAAATAGCCACAAATCCAGTCAGAGACATGGAGCAGAGACTCCCGGGAGTGCCCGAGCTGGCCTGGGTGGAGGAGGAGGAAGAAGGCCCTGGAGCTGCCCCAGCACAGCAGACTGAAGAGGTGGTGCCCTTCCAGCCACCGCAGGAGGGTGAGTGGCAGAGCTGGGCCACAGGACTGGTGCCTGCTGCCAGCTTGGCCCCACGCCATGCCGTGCCATTGTGTGCGGTGCCATGCTATCCCCTGGGGACATGCCCACGGCCAGGACAGAAGAGGGGCCGGGCAGACACCCCGCAGTGGCCGTGCTCCATCCCCTGGCACATCCCGGCGCTCTCTGCCTGGGCAGCGCAGGGCTGGGCCGTGCTCTCCGGCCTCTCCCGCAGCCCCTCAGCTCTGGCTGTGCTCGCTCTTTGCCAGATGCAGCCCTGGAGCGCACACAAGAGCAGGAGTCCAGCCGTGGCCGCTTCCGCAGAACAGCGCAGGTACCTGCAGCCACCCCCACCTGGGCTGGGCCTGCTGTCCCTGCTCAGCCCAGCACCGTGTGTGCCGCACTGCATGCAACATCCCCGGCTCCTTGCCCTTCTCCTACAGTTCGTTTGCAACTTCCTCAAGAGAATTGAGGAGCAAGAGACCATTGCCATGGGCGTAGGCCTCAGACCATACTCGCCCATCTTCTACAGCAAGACCAGTGCTGCCCTGCTGTCTATGCTTGTAGAGGAACATTTTTACACTCCAAAGCAAGTAAGCAGCCTGTGGCCAGGCTTTGATCCTCCCAGCAATTGCTTGGCCTCCCAAGCCACGCATGCTGGTTGCTGTGAGCCTTTCAGGCCACATGGCAGTGTGGTGGCAAGGGAAGCACTCCTCTGGGGAAGCTGGGATCATTGCTCCCTCTGGCAGCTTTCCAAGTCTCCCTGTGCCTTCTCCAGGTGCCTGCCATGGTGAGCTACATCCACCAGTGGCTCATGGCCAATGATTCTGCTGAGCACAGGCTGGACAAGACCCTGCTGCATCTCACCGAAGCACAGCCAAATGACGCAGTCATGACGCTCCTGCGTGTGGCTCCGTCCTGTGACAGGTATGGGGCCCACCTGCCCACAGGGCTCAGGCCTGCCCAGCCCATCACCCTGTACAGCCTGGCCCACGTGTCTCAGCAACAGAGACTTCCAGGGCCCTCTGGCTGCTCCCTTTCCCAGCCCTGCCAGGCCAGCCCCTGAGCCTGCTGCCATGCTCCCTTGCCGCCTCTCAGGGCTCTGTCCCCACAGGCCTGGGCTGTCGGGCTGCTGCGGGCAGGGGGCCAGTGGGCACAGGCAGAAATGGCAGCCAGCTCGGCTGCCCCTGGTGCTGGGTCTGACACCCCCCTGAGACACAACTCTAACCCTGCAGAGCTGCCATGGCCATGTGGAAGACCATCATGGGCTCAGCCAGGACTGTGGAGCTGGCGCAGCTGATCCTCCTGGATGTGCTGGGGAGCTGGCCAGAGTACAGCACCTGCACCTCCGATGGGGACGAAACGGCTGTCTTTGCCCTGGCTGTGAGTTTCTGCAACTGGCCTTTGCTGGCCCCAAGACTGCCTCTCCAGCAGCTCTCCATCCTCCTTCCCCCACTGCATCTCCCTGCCTCAGGCGCTGGCCTGAAACCTGGCCCAGGGGCAGCTTCAGGCCCACCAGGCCCCGTGCTCCCCCTGCCAAGGTCTCTCCGGGCCTCTCCCTGCCACGCTCGGGCCCTGCCACATGGACACCTCGGCACTGAGCGCTGTCTCGGGGGGCTTTGTCCTTTGCAGGCAACTGTGGTGATGTGGAAGATCCTCCAGGAGCCCTGTCTCCCACGGATCTTGAGGCTGTATTTCCCCCGCCTATTTGTGCATCTGCTATTCCAAGTGTTCTTCAGCACTCTGGATATGCCAGAGGCGGTGGACACCTTCTGGAAGGGATGCCAGGAAGAGCACGGCCTTGCCACCAGCCCCAACAGGTGCTCCATGCCACTCCTCCTGTCCCTGCCACGTGGCCTGCCAAGGAGCCAGTGCTGCCAGGGTGACCTGGGCTTTGCTCTGCACACAGGTTTGCAGTGCGCACCCTGAAGTCCCTGCTCTGCCTTCTCCGCTGCGAGGATGTGGTGGTGGCAATGGAGCGCAGGTGTGCCTGGGACACGCTGCTCTCTCTTGACACTCACCACTTTGCCGTGGCTCTGCTGGCCAGGTGAGACCCCCTTCTCCCCACTGCCTCTGACATTGCTGCTCTGTGCCCAGGTGCCCCACAAAGAGCCTATGCTCATGGGCCAGAGGGCCTTGTCACTGAGGGTCGGCCAAGCACACTGGAAAAGGCTGGCAGAGGAGGGTTCCCCTGAGCAACCAACTCCCAGATGGCCCATGTCCCCTTGCTGGAAGGCTGCTGGGGAAAGATGAGAACTGGATGAGTCACGCCTGGGAGAGGTTTGCCTCACTGGCTCAGGCTCTTGTTTCCTTTTTCCCCTCTTCAGAGAAATTCGCCGCTTAGCCATCCACTTTTGTTCCGCGGTTGCATTCTACCTGCTCGCCCTGCTCGGCCAAGAGATGCCATACTGGGATTTCCCTGCCCTGGCATTCCTTGTGGAGGTGAGCCTCAAGGCCAGCGCTGCCTGGCTGAGCTGCCTCCCAGCTCTCTGGCCTCTCGCAGCCACAGCTGCCAGGACAGTGCCCGTGCCCTGTGCTGCTGCCTGGGCCCGGCCCTGTGCGCTGCTGGGCTCCTGCCGGCCGGCTCCCCTGTCACTGCCCTGTGCCTTTCAGGTCCTCGAGTGCCTGGACTTGAGCGAATGCAGTGACAGCGTTCTGGAGATCCTGGCACAGAACCTGCAGAGCGAGCACATGGCCAGGCGTTACTTGGCACTCTGAGGCCTCGTAGTGCTGGGCAAGAATCCCTTGATGGTGAGAAGGGGGCAGTGGCTGAAGCCGTGCAGGCAGCGTGGGGCTGGGCAATGCAGTCGCTTGGCCTTGCCTGGCCTTCGGCCACTGGGGCAGCTGCTCCCAGCTCTCCTGCCTCCCGCTTCAGCTGCCCCAGTGCTTCGGGACAGGCCTTTGGCCTCTGGGCCCTGCAGCAGCAGGGCGGCCTTTCACAAAGTGGTGTTCCGCACAGGCCGAAAAAATGCAGAGCCTGACTGAAAGTCTTGTGGAGCTCCTGGAGGAAAATGACAACGACATGATCAGGATGACCATCCTTCTACTCAGATATTTGCTCCTGGATAATGGTGGCCCCATAGCCACCCCCGTGGCCCTGCAGCTGGCTGAGACGCTCCTGCCACTCTTTGACAGCGTAAGACTCTGTGCCCACAGCCACGGCCACTGGCTGCTGCCGGGACACTTGGTGCCCTGTGCAGATGCAGGCCTGTGTCCTGGGGGACCTGAAGCAGCTGATGCTCAGGTCTTTTGCCCTTTCCTTTCATCCAGGACGATATGCAGCTGCAGCTGAGCTCCATGGCTTTCTTTCAAGAGATGCTGGACCTGTTAACAGAAGAGGCAAGAAAGGCCCTCAAGTCCCACGTGCGCCAGAGCCTGCTCCCTCTCTACTTCCACTGCCATGATGAGAATCAGATTGTTGCTGAGGTGAGCACTTGTGGCCAACTGCTGTCCCCCTGGCGGGGGCTTGGGCTGCCTCCTGCCCTGGCACCTTGCGGGCTGCAGCCTCCTCCAGCCTGTGCCACTGGGATGCTCCTGTGCCCTGGACTGTGGGGCCATCTGTGCATCTCTGCTGCTCTCCAGGCCTCCCGGGAAACGCTGCATTCCTCAGCCAGATTCCTGAAAAGGAAGCATATCGAACAAATGCTACATGAGGATCAGAGCTTTGGCGAGTGCCTGGTAAGAGCAGCCGAGAACCCCCAGCCTCAGCATGGCCAAGGTCCCTGAGGGCGGTGCTCAGCATGCGGGGCTTGCAGCTGTGCCTGCTGCTGCAGCCAGAGGCCGGGCGGACTCTTCTCCAGGCTCCTGTGGGCCAGAGCCAGGTGCCCATGGAACCCCGGCACGGCCTGGCTGCGGGGCGGCACCGCGGCTCCCCGGGCAGCAGCCGGCCCTCTGGCCCCTGCCCCCGGGAGCCCTTGGCCAGCGGCTGCTGGCCGCGCCTCAGGGCTGTGCGGGCAGGGGAGGCCGGGGCTGGGCGCAGGCAGTGCCCGGCCCAGGGGCTGAGCCCGCGCCGACCCTTCCCTCCTGCCGCTCTCTGCAGCTGGCAGAGGACAGGAGCCGAGCGGCCGAGCACCTGCACCGGGCCCTGCACTACCTGCAGAGCCCACAGGAGCCCCTGCGAGAGGCGGCCGTCAGGTTCATGGGTGAGTCCCGAGCACGGGCTCCCTCCCCGACCCGCCGCAGCTCGGCCCGGGCCCCGCCTGCTGCCCCGGCAGTGCCAGCCGGACCCGGCGCCGTGGAGCCCCGCCCGGCCTGGGCATCGCTGCTTCCGCTCTCTGGCAGCCGTGCCCTGGGGCAGAAGCGTGCGGCAAGGGCCGGGCTGAGCCCTGCCGGGCCAGCAGCGCGTGTGGCCACAGCGCCAGCAGCGCCGGTGGCAGGGAGCTGTGCCGCTGGCGCCGTGACAGGCTCTGTGTTCACAGGCATGGCGGGGCGGCACCTGAGGGGGCAGCAGCAAGAGCTCCAGCTGATCTGCAGTGGTGAGTGAGTGAGGGCAGCGGGCTGACCGCGGGGGCTGGCGGGGGCAGCTGCAAGCCCTGCCCCGGCTGCGGAGGGCTCTGCTCCCGTGAGATTTCAGAGCCACGTGTGCCATTCGTGGCCAGCACCTTCAGACTGATCCCCTTGCTCCCTGCTCCCTGCGGGCCATGGCAAGAGATGGCCGGGATGGCCCTGGCAGGGGGCTCTCCTCGTCTTTCTGCACATGTGGGATCTGACCTTGCCTCTGTTCCTCTCTCTTGCAGCCCTTGAAGAAATGGCATCTGACAGCAGTCCTGCCATCAGAGATGCTGCAGTTGAATTTTGTTTAGTTCTCCGGGCTGTACAGAGAGCTCCCTACTCCCCATGGCGCAGGCTGCGAGATCGATTCCGCAGTGCATGGAGGAAATGGCCTCGTCTGTGCGGCACTGCCTTGCTGTTCTGCTGGAGCTCCCCGGAGAGGTGATCTGCAAGACTGTCTGCTGGGGCCATTTGAGCCAGCAGAAATTTTCTTTTTCTTCTTCAAGATTTTTGTGTTTTTATTTTTGTTGGTTTTGAGTATGTCAATATAGAATATCTTTCAATACACAGAGTCCCAGGATCTTTCTTTTCCTGCACCGGGTCTAGAAGGCATAGGGGAAGAGGGGGAAAAGGGTGCTTGTGCACAGCCAGCGGCCCAGGCGTGCAGTGTCGCAGGGAAAATGGCCAGAAGCCCCTTGGCCTTTGGTGGTTCTGCTGAAGCCTTTGTGCTGGTGACAGAGCAGCTGGGCAGGGGCCAGAGCTGCAGGGATCCCTGCGAGAGCGGTGCCTGGAGATGGCCACAAGCCCTGTGCCAGGCGGGAAGGGCCATCGTGTCCTCCTGCCCGGGTGCTGCTGGCTGCTTTGCTGAGAGCTCCCAGGCGCCTCTGGATGGGGCTCCTCTGGAGCTGCTGTGGGGCTGCGGCGCTGCTGCCTGCAAGCTTGGCCAGGCTGGGGGAGACCCTGAGGGGCTGAGGCACTGCTAAGCCTTGAGCAATTGGCTGGCAGAGGCCATAGGCAGCCCCCTGGAATCAGGCGTGGAACCCTGGTCCTGGCCTTTCAGGGCTGTGAGGCCAGCTGTTGTGGGGCTGGGCGTGTGCCTTCCCTGTGCTCCAGACTGCAGCCTCCCACCCCTCAGCCTTAGGCATTGAGCTCCACTGCCTGATTGCCAAGTCTTGTTCCTGTTGCTGAGGGGGAGGCCGAGCTCTGTGGCTTTAGGCCCCATTGAGCCAGAAGAGCAGCAGCTTTGAGCCCACAGGGGCCACAGAAAGGCCCTCTTGGACCACGAGCGTTCCTGTCCTTGCCAGGCCAGGGACACAGAGTGCAGCGGGCACCTTCAGAGTGCCACGCTGGCTTTGCACTGGGCCACCTCCCTGTGCTGTGCACGGCTGGCTCTTTGCTTTGCCGCTCTCGGCCTTGTGTCCTCGTACTCCTTTGGCTGCCTGCAGCCAGGGGCAGCCCTATCAGGAGGCTGAAAGGCCCCGTCTCCAACATCTCAAGGGGGAAATGGAGCTCTCCCGGCCCTCAGCCCACGCTGTAAGCAGAGCAGAGCCTTTTCCCCAGCCCCGATGGCTTTCTGCCTGCTTCTGGCCCCTGGCCACCATGACCCACTGCACTCGCTCTGAGTCACCTACAGCATGCCTGGTGCCTCTTGATTTGCTGACCCTGGGATGTGAGGCTCACTGAGGGAAAGGTGGCTGTCCCAGTGCTGAGGGCACACGTGGCTCACTGAGCCGACTTGAGGCTTCCCCAGCAGCTTGCAGGTGCCTTAGGTGTCATGTTACAGTGCTTGTGCTCCTGCCTCCTCCTGTCCCTCTTCTCACCCTCACCCAACCTGCACCCTCTGACCTACCTTCAATAAATCCTGTTGCATCAGACACGGTGTCAAGAGCCCTCCCTCGGCTGCCGGTCGAGCGCACATTACAACCTCCGGGCATGAGAGCAAGGTGGGCTGGGGGAGCTGCTCTCTCAGACCAAGAGGGAACGGCTCTCCACAGCACCTGCCCATGGACCTTCCCCGCACCAAATGAAATCATCTCCAAGTTTAGCTAGTGAGCTAGTAAGGTAGAACTCATTCATTGCCTGGAAATCTGGCACTAGTCTCTAAGTTCCATTAGGTTTCTTTATTGCTAACCTACCAGTATTACATTTTGACTCCCATTCTTCCAATTGTCCTGATGTCAGGAATTTATTGGTTGTTGGCTCTATTCCTTTCCTAGCTTCTAATCTTCAAGGGTATTGCTTTCTGACTACTGGCCTAACTCTTGTCTGTAGCTCAATTTTCATAGGGTCTGCTCGTTTGGATGTTCCTGGGCTATGAGTATCCCATACTCTTGGATACACCTGATTCAATACTTGCTCTAAATAGTTCTTCTTCTTTGTTGCTCTTGTGTCAATTGTCAGTCCTACTGCTAAAAGTGCTCATTTGTCTTCAGGTACCTTCCATTTAAGTGTTCTTTTTCTAAACAGAACTGTTGCTTCCAAATTTTCAAGCAAATCCCTGCCTAGGACAGATTTGGCTTAGTTGGGTAAATAAAGAAACGGATGTATTCCCAGCTTCTTCTTGATTTTACATTGAAGTGGTTTCAGGAAGAAAACTTTTTCTGGCTGGCCTATAGTGGCTCCTATTGCTTGAGATAGTTTTCACTTTTGGGTATCAGGACTTGATTCAAGAGTGAAAATGTGTCTCAACAATTTCCTAAAAATTCAACTTCTTTATCATTCTTTAGCTGTATTTTAACCGGTGGCCTGCTAGGGTAAGAATTGCCAGTCTCGGTCATTTCTTATCATCTAGAGTGGCTGCAAGAGTTTTGTGAACTTTGTCTGCTAACTCTGGGCACTGGAGTTATTTCCAGTGTCCTGATTTCTTACAAGATGCACATTGATTTGGCCCCAGCTTGGTCTGTGGCTGCTTTGGACCTCCTCTGCCTCTGATATTGTTGCCCCTGCCTCTGCTTCATCCAGAGGCGTGCCACGTCCTCTCCCTGGTGCCGATCCAGAGCTGCCACCATGGCTGCAGGGAGCTCTTTTCCTTTTTCTCTCTCTTGATTATCATCCACTTTCTATGCTTTTCTCATTCATGCCTTTAAGTCTCTCTTTACAGGCTCTTTCAGCTTCTCAAGTTTCTGCCTGACATCTGGGTTACATTACCCTGACATCAGGGAAACCCACTGCTGCTTTGCCATATGCCACCAGGGATCCAGGGCTGTGCCTTTACGTGCAGCTGCTCAGAGCCTGTCCACAAAGTCAGCGGGTGACTCGTGCTGTCCCTGTGTAACGTTATCTCTTACTGACCAAGTTATTGCTTTTGGAAGGGCATTTTTTAATTCCAATGTGACCAGTTCCTGGTATCTGGTTAACATTGCACAGCTGCCTGCATCGTTCGCGTCCCACAAAGGGCTTACAATAGGACACAGCTGGTGCACTGTACCTTGTAAGGCTCCACTAGCAATTTGTGCCTGCACACGTGCTCTGGCTACCTTGATCACCAGCTCTTCTGCTGGTTGTGTTAGCT
This sequence comes from Melospiza melodia melodia, assembly GCF_035770615.1. Classification (NCBI taxonomy): domain Eukaryota; kingdom Metazoa; phylum Chordata; class Aves; order Passeriformes; family Passerellidae; genus Melospiza; species Melospiza melodia. The sequence goes on along the minus strand of NW_026948600.1, from coordinate 3,561,434 downwards.
CTGTCAACATGAAATCAGTATCACCTCACTCTGGCTCTTGATTCTTGACTATGAACTCCAGTCTTTTTGCTACTTTGCTAGGGCTTTCTCTATCCATTGTAACTTTTTCCCACCAGCTGTTCAGGTCACTAGTAGAAAAGCAGATGTTCACCTCATGGCTCCTCCTGGGGGACTCAAGACTTGCCTTAAGGGGGTGACTAAAGGCAAAGCTTTCTTGGTTTTATTCCTTGGCTTGCTTGTCACTGGGGGTCTCTGAAATTGTCCCCTCACCTGGGGACAATTACTCATCTCATCCTCACTGCCATTTGGCTTTCATTCAGGGGCCGGAGTGGTTGCCTGAGGGGGAGTGTACCTGAGCTGGCCTGGACTAACTGGGCTCTAAGTCTTGGACACATAGAACACAATCTTCCCGGTGCATTGGAGCCAATTTTAAACATCTCTGCCCTATGCTGAATGCTGAACGACATCTCTTTCTTTTCTGCCTCTTATCTGTTTCCAAAGTTAGGACTAAAGGTCCTGTGGGGCCAAATCAAAGCCACATTCTTTCTGACACTCAGGTTTATTCTTCAGGGTGAAAAACATGTCTGCATATATCACAGGACCTCATTTTTCTTCTTGGCCTAAAAATAACATCAACTGTAACAGTGTATGGTAAAGTTCCATTAGGGCGTGACTTCTCACCACTTTCTAATGGATACCAAGCCTACCACTGGGAAGAGTATTTCTTCCGATTACCTTTCCTTCAAAAATTACCCTCTGGGATTCCTCCCAAATCTTTCTCATCTGCTAAATTACATTCTAGTGGACTCTTTTTAATACCATCTTTACTTCTTGTGTTATTCATTCTTCATGCTATCTAAATTTCCAAACTTATCAGGATGTATTAGTACTTCTCTTTTTCTTCTCTTTATCCCCTGTAGACTACACTTAACCCATACGGGCTGTCTCTGAGTCACCCTGCACCAATATACTTTCTCATAGTCCTAAACAAGCAATGAAAACAAAAGGATTCCACGTTCCACACAATCTACAAGGAATTGGGGTATGATCGGACATAAAACGAGTTTTGCAAAACACTGCCTGAATTCATACTCAGGAGTATATATTCATGTAAACCTAGAGGTCACAACCCTTGACTTTTGATGGAGTGTCTAAAAGCGTAGGTGACTGCTCCATGTTGCTCAAACTCTTCTCAAACTCAGACGGGCTTGGTGCTGTGCCCCTTTCCCTGGGGTATTCCGGTTCGTGTTTATTTATCAGTGATCGTAGAATGGTTTGTTTTCATGTACCCCGTATTTTCCCCAAGTTGGGTAACCGCTAGGTTATGCCCTCCCTCAAAGCTCTCCCTCATGCCATTCCCCACTCTTTGTTCCAGCTCCTTCCCTGCCTCTCAAGATAATCCAGCTCTTTATTCCTGAACCTTCCCTGTCACTTTTGCCTTGGATTGATCCCTGACTGCACCCCCGCTTTGGAATTCCTCTATTGCTGGAAGCCCCACTGGCCCATGGGACCTCCCCTCTCCCCTCATCTGTCCTAATTAGTGCCAAGCAACTGATGGAATCCCCTCGCTCCTCCCCTGCAGATTCCTTCTTGCTCAATCGTTTGTATCCACCCCCTGAGTTGTACCCCGATAAAATCCCATGCAGCACAGAAGTGCTGGCGGCTCTCGTGCTGAATCCTTCCCTTGGAATAAACCTTTGCCTGTGGAACCTCACCATTGAGGAGCCTCCTCCTTCTCTTTGGCCTGCTCTGTGCTGCAGTTAGTAGATCCTGAACCACTGAGCAGTGGCTCACCAGGGTCAGCGGCGGGCAGAACCCACGCCTTGGCCGTTCCCCACTCCTGGCGCAGCGCCGCAGTTTTCCCAAGAGCCAGCCCGGGCTCCGCTGGGCTGCGTCAATGGGGAACCTGTCCCAGTGCCCGACCGTGCTCTGGGTGAAAAACCTTTTCCTGCTATGGAAATGAAACTTGCCCTGTCCCAGCTGCCTGCCCTTTTCTCCAGTCCTGTCACTGGTCCCAACAGTGACGAGAGCTGCAGCAGCCCCTCTGATTCCCCTCAGGAGGATGTTGAAGACCACAATGACGCCCTTTACCCTCTTCCAGGCTGAACAAAGTGGCCTCAGCTGCATCTAGGCCTTCCCCTCCAGACCACACTCCATCCTTGCAGTCCTCCTTTGCATTCTGGCTAATGGCTTCGTAACTTTTTCTCTTGTGCTGCCCAAAACTGCGCCCGTCTGCTTCCAGCGCTTCTCTTGGCTGCTGCTTCAGGGTGTGGCCACCATCATCAGAGACACAGAAGAGCTTCTCCTCCCAGAGTTGTCCTTATCCTCCGCACTTCCAAGTCTCTGCCTTGATGTTCACTGGGGAACTTGCCACTTTGTGGCCGCTCCTTGCTGTGCTCAGCAGGGACACAGTTTTGTTTGGACATGAGCTGCCGGAGCACGACATGCAGCAACTGAGGCTGAGAATAGCAGAGGCTGGGCAGATTCCATTTTTTCCAGAATGTGGGAAAGAGAGTGAGAAAAGCGCAAGGAAATTTCAGACTGTTACTTTGCAATTTAATTGCCCTGGGAAACTCAGCGATGGATGGTGCTCTGGTGCTACTGCAAATGCCTTCCATGAGAAAAATTCATTTCAGGAAGGAGCAACATCATCTGACAGAGACCAAGTGTGTCAGCAGTTGCTCCAGGTGCTTCTTCCATCAGCCCCTGCAGGAAGGAGCACAGCCCCTAATGCACGTGGGCTTTGGCTCCTTCTGGCACAGAAGCCCCCCGGGGGCACAGGTCTCTGGGGCAGGAGTCAGGCACCAGCGCTGCCAGGGCTCGTGAGGGGCAGCTCTGCTTGGCCGGGGACGCTGCCACACCTGCTGATGTCAGCGCTCCCCGGGCCCCAGGCCTCAGAGCAGCATTCATGCCCGGGCCCGCACGTTCCTTGTGCCTTTAACACCGCTGGGTTTAGGATGGCCACCAGCCGGGACGTGTCCCAAGGAGGCCCTGCCAGCTTCCCTGAAAGGCCCCGTGCCCTTCCCAGCGCGGCTGCATCGGCAGCCCTGGGGGCTCCTACTGCTGCCCTGGGCCCGCAGAGCAGGGCAGCCTTCGCTGATGCTCTCAGCCCTTCCTAAAGATCCTGTCCGCCTGCCTTAGACACCCGGGACCCGTCATTCCTTCCAACCTGGGCCTCTTTGGGTGGGCTGGGGGTGGCCCCATGCAGGCAGCCGTGGGCGCAAGGGCCCTTGGTGACACGATGCAGCACAGTCATTGTGACATGGAACCGGGTGTCCAAGGGACCTCTGTGACACCTGGTGACATAGGAGCTGGCGGTGACAAGAGCACGCCACAGTGCTCAGAGCAGGCGACGGGACAGGACGGGAGAGAGCAGTGCCGTGAGGAGCCCCCGCACAGTGCGCTCGTTCGCGTCCCACCCGAAGCTTTTCTGAGGGGTTGTTCCTGCAGCTGAGCTCGAGGCCAGACCACAGGACTTGCTGACCCGTGGTCTCCCTCAGGCTTCTCTTCTGCAGGTGCCCTTGAGGCCAGATCATAGTCCTTGTCAGTAGTCTCCTGTCCTTGTGGCAGGAGCCCTTGTGACCGAGTGCAGGACTTGCTGTCCTGCAGCCTTCCTGAGGCTTCTTTCTTGAAGGTGCCTTCCAGGCACCACTGCAGGACGTGCTGATTTGGAGCTTTTCCAAGGCATCTCTCCTGCAAATAGCCACAAATCCAGTCAGAGACATGGAGCAGAGACTCCCGGGAGTGCCCGAGCTGGCCTGGGTGGAGGAGGAGGAAGAAGGCCCTGGAGCTGCCCCGGCACAGCAGACTGAAGAGGTGGTGCCCTTCCAGCCACCGCAGGAGGGTGAGTGGCAGAGCTGGGCCACAGGACTGGTGCCTGCTGCCAGCTTGGCCCCACGCCATGCCGTGCCATTGTGTGCGGTGCCATGCTATCCCCTGGGGACATGCCCACGGCCAGGACAGAAGAGGGGCCGGGCAGACACCCCGCAGTGGCCGTGCTCCATCCCCTGGCACATCCCGGCGCTCTCTGCCTGGGCAGCGCAGGGCTGGGCCGTGCTCTCCAGCCTCTCCCGCAGCCCCTCAGCTCTGGCTGTGCTCGCTCTTTGCCAGATGCAGCCCTGGAGCGCACACAAGAGCAGGAGTCCAGCCGTGGCCGCTTCCGCAGAACAGCGCAGGTACCTGCAGCCACCCCCACCTGGGCTGGGCCTGCTGCCCCTGCTCAGCCCAGCACCGTGTGTGCCGCACTGCATGCAACATCCCCGGCTCCTTGCCCTTCTCCTACAGTTCGTTTGCAACTTCCTCAAGAGAATTGAGGAGCAAGAGACCATTGCCATGGGCGTAGGCCTCAGACCATACTCGCCCATCTTCTACAGCAAGACCAGTGCTGCCCTGCTGTCTATGCTTGTAGAGGAACATTTTTACACTCCAAAGCAAGTAAGCAGCCTGTGGCCAGGCTTTGATCCTCCCAGCAATTGCTTGGCCTCCCAAGCCACGCATGCTGGTTGCTGTGAGCCTTTCAGGCCACATGGCAGTGTGGTGGCAAGGGAAGCACTCCTCTGGGGAAGCTGGGACCATTGCTCCCTCTGGCAGCTTTCCAAGTCTCCCCGTGCCTTCTCCAGGTGCCTGCCATGGTGAGCTACATCCACCAGTGGCTCATGGCCAATGATTCTGCTGAGCACAGGCTGGACAAGACCCTGCTGCATCTCACCGAAGCACAGCCAAATGACGCAGTCATGACGCTCCTGCGTGTGGCTCCGTCCTGTGACAGGTATGGGGCCCACCTACCCACAGGGCTCAGGCCTCCCCAGCCCATCACCCTGTACAGCCTGCCCCACGTGTCTCAGCAACAGAGACTTCCAGGGCCCTCTGGCTGTTCCCTTTCCCAGCCCTGCCAGGCCAGCCCCTGAGCCTGCTGCCATGCTCCCTTGCCGCCTCTCAGGGCTCTGTCCCCACAGGCCTGGGCTGTCGGGCTGCTGCGGGCAGGGGGCCAGTGGGCACAGGCAGAAATGGCAGCCAGCTCGGCTGCCCCTGGTGCTGGGTCTGACACCCCCCTGAGACACAACTCTAACCCTGCAGAGCTGCCATGGCCATGTGGAAGACCATCATGGGCTCAGCCAGGACTGTGGAGCTGGCGCAGCTGATCCTCCTGGATGTGCTGGGGAGCTGGCCAGAGTACAGCACCTGCACCTCCGATGGGGACGAAACGGCTGTCTTTGCCCTGGCTGTGAGTTTCTGCAACTGGCCTTTGCTGGCCCCAAGACTGCCTCTCCAGCAGCTCTCCATCCTCCTTCCCCCACTGCATCTCCCTGCCTCAGGCGCTGGCCTGAAACCTGGCCCAGGGGCAGCTTCAGGCCCACCAGGCCCCGTGCTCCCCCTGCCAAGGTCTCTCCGGGCCTCTCCCTGCCACGCTCGGGCCCTGCCACATGGACACCTCGGCACTGAGCGCTGTCTCGGGGGGCTTTGTCCTTTGCAGGCAACTGTGGTGATGTGGAAGATCCTCCAGGAGCCCTGTCTCCCACGGATCTTGAGGCTGTATTTCCCCCGCCTATTTGTGCATCTGCTATTCCAAGTGTTCTTCAGCACTCTGGATATGCCAGAGGCGGTGGACACCTTCTGGAAGGGATGCCAGGAAGAGCACGGCCTTGCCACCAGCCCCAACAGGTGCTCCATGCCACTCCTCCTGTCCCTGCCACGTGGCCTGCCAAGGAGCCAGTGCTGCCAGTGTGACCTGGGCTTTGCTCTGCACACAGGTTTGCAGTGCGCACCCTGAAGTCCCTGCTCTGCCTTCTCCGCTGCGAGGATGTGGTGGTGGCAATGGAGCGCAGGTGTGCCTGGGACACGCTGCTCTCTCTTGACACTCACCACTTTGCCGTGGCTCTGCTGGCCAGGTGAGACCCCCTTCTCCCCACTGCCTCTGACATTGCTGCTCTGTGCCCAGGTGCCCCACAAAGCGCCTATGCTCATGGGCCAGAGGGCCTTGTCACTGAGGGTCGGCCAAGCACACTGGAAAAGGCTGGCAGAGGAGGGTTCCCCTGAGCAACCAACTCCCAGATGGCCCATGTCCCCTTGCTGGAAGGCTGCTGGGGAAAGATGAGAACTGGATGAGTCACGCCTGGGAGAGGTTTGCCTCACTGGCTCAGGCTCTTGTTTCCTTTTTCCCCTCTTCAGAGAAATTCGCCGCTTAGCCATCCACTTTTGTTCCGCGGTTGCATTCTACCTGCTCGCCCTGCTCGGCCAAGAGATGCCATACTGGGATTTCCCTGCCCTGGCATTCCTTGTGGAGGTGAGCCTCAAGGCCAGCGCTGCCTGGCTGAGCTGCCTCCCAGCTCTCTGGCCTCTCGCAGCCACAGCTGCCAGGACAGTGCCCGTGCCCTGTGCTGCTGCCTGGGCCCGGCCCTGTGCGCTGCGGGGCTCCTGCCGGCCGGCTCCCCTGTCACTGCCCTGTGCCTTTCAGGTCCTCGAGTGCCTGGACTTGAGCGAATGCAGTGACAGCGTTCTGGAGATCCTGGCACAGAACCTGCAGAGCGAGCACATGGCCAGGCGTTACTTGGCACTCCGAGGCCTCGTAGTGCTGGGCAAGAATCCCTTGATGGTGAGAAGGGGGCAGTGGCTGAAGCCGTGCAGGCAGCGTGGGGCTGGGCAACGCAGTCGCTTGGCCTTGCCTGGCCTTCGGCCGCTGGGGCAGCTGCTCCCAGCTCTCCTGCCTCCCGCTTCAGCTGCCCCAGTGCTTCGGGACAGGCCTTTGGCCTCTGGGCCCTGCAGCAGCAGGGTGGCCTTTCACAAAGTGGTGTTCCGCACAGGCCGAAAAAATGCAGAGCCTGACTGAAAGTCTTGTGGAGCTCCTGGAGGAAAATGACAACGACATGATCAGGTTGACCATCCTTCTACTCAGATATTTGCTCCTGGATAATGGTGGCCCCATAGCCACCCCCGTGGCCCTGCAGCTGGCTGAGACGCTCCTGCCACTCTTTGACAGCGTAAGACTCTGTGCCCACAGCCACGGCCACTGGCTGCTGCCGGGACACTTGGTGCCCTGTGCAGATGCAGGCCTGTGCCCTGGGGGACCTGAAGCAGCTGATGCTCAGGTCTTTTGCCCTTTCCTTTCATCCAGGACGATATGCAGCTGCAGCTGAGCTCCATGGCTTTCTTTCAAGAGATGCTGGACCTGTTAACAGAAGAGGCAAGAAAGGCCCTCAAGTCCCATGTGCGCCAGAGCCTGCTCCCTCTCTACTTCCACTGCCATGATGAGAATCAGATTGTTGCTGAGGTGAGCACTTGTGGCCAGCTGCTGTCCCCCTGGCGGGGGCTTGGGCTGCCTCCTGCCCTGGCACCTTGCGGGCTGCAGCCTCCTCCAGCCTGTGCCACTGGGATGCTCCTGTGCCCTGGACTGTGGGGCCATCTGTGCATCTCTGCTGCTCTCCAGGCCTCCCGGGAAACGCTGCATTCCTCAGCCAGATTCCTGAAGAGGAGGCATATCGAACAAATGCTACATGAGGATCAGAGCTTTGGCGAGTGCCTGGTAAGAGCAGCCGAGAACCCCCAGCCTCAGCATGGCCAAGGTCCCTGAGGGCGGTGCTCAGCGTGCGGGGCTTGCAGCTGTGCCTGCTGCTGCAGCCAGAGGCCGGGCGGACTCTTCTCCAGGCTCCTGTGGGCCAGAGCCAGGTGCCCATGGAACCCCGGCACGGCCTGGCTGCGGGGCGGCACCGCAGCTCCGCGGGCAGCAGCCGGTACACTGGCCCCTGCCCCCGGGAGCCCTTGGCCAGCGGCTGCTGGCCGCGCCTCAGGGCTGTGCGGGCAGGGGAGGCCGGGGCTGGGCGCAGGCAGTGCCCGGCCCAGGGGCTGAGCCCGCGCCAACCCTTCCCTCCTGCCGCTCTCTGCAGCTGGCAGAGGACAGGAGCCGAGCGGCCGAGCACCTGCACCGGGCCCTGCACTACCTGCAGAGCCCACAGGAGCCCCTGCGAGAGGCGGCCGTCAGGTTCATGGGTGAGTCCCGAGCATGGGCTCCCTCCCCGACCCGCCGCAGCTCGGCCCGGGCCCCGCCTGCTGCCCCGGCAGCGCCAGCCGGACCCGGCGCCGTGGAGCCCCGCCCGGCCTGGGCATCGCTGCTTCCGCTCTCTGGCAGCCGTGCCCTGGGGCAGAAGCGTGCGGCAAGGGCCGGGCTGAGCCCTGCCGGGCCAGCAGCCCGTGTGGCCACAGCGCCAGCAGCGCCGGTGGCAGGGAGCTGTGCCGCTGGCGCCGTGACAGGCTCTGTGTTCACAGGCATGGCGGGGCGGCACCTGAGGGGGCAGCAGCAAGAGCTCCAGCTGATCTGCAGTGGTGAGTGAGTGAGGGCAGCGGGCTGACCGCGGGGGCTGGCGGGGGCAGCTGCAAGCCCTGCCCCGGCTGCGGAGGGCTCTGCTCCCGTGAGATTTCAGAGCCACGTGTGCCATTCGTGGCCAGCACCTTCAGACTGATCCCCTTGCTCCCTGCGGGCCATGGCAAGAGATGGCCGGGATGGCCCTGGCAGGGGGCTCTCCTCGTCTTTCTGCACATGTGGGATCTGACCTTGCCTCTGTTCCTCTCTCTTGCAGCCCTTGAAGAAATGGCATCTGACAGCAGTCCTGCCATCAGAGATGCTGCAGTTGAATTTTGTTTAGTTCTCCGGGCTGTACAGAGAGCTCCCTACTCCCCATGGCGCAGGCTGCGAGATCGATTCCGCAGTGCATGGAGGAAATGGCCTCGTCTGTGCGGCACTGCCTTGCTGTTCTGCTGGAGCTCCCCGGAGAGGTGATCTGCAAGACTGTCTGCTGGGGCCATTTGAGCCAGCAGAAATTTTCTTTTTCTTCTTCAAGATTTTTGTGTTTTTATTTTTGTTGGTTTTGAGTATGTCAATATAGAATATCTTTCAATACACAGAGTCCCAGGATCTTTCTTTTCCTGCACCGGGTCTAGAAGGCATAGGGGAAGAGGGGGAAAAGGGTGCTTGTGCACAGCCAGCGGCCCAGGCGTGCAGTGTCGCAGGGAAAATGGCCAGAAGCCCCTTGGCCTTTGGTGGTTCTGCTGAAGCCTTTGTGCTGGTGACAGAGCAGCTGGGCAGGGGCCAGAGCTGCAGGGATCCCTGCCAGAGCGGTGCCTGGAGATGGCCACAAGCCCTGTGCCAGGCGGGAAGGGCCATCGTGTCCTCCTGCCCGGGTGCTGCTGGCTGCTTTGCTGAGAGCTCCCAGGCGCCTCTGGATGGGGCTCCTCTGGAGCTGCTGTGGGGCTGCGGCGCTGCTGCCTGCAAGCTTGGCCAGGCTGGGGGAGACCCTGAGGGGCTGAGGCACTGCTAAGCCTTGAGCAATTGGCTGTCAGAGGCCATAGGCAGCCCCCTGGAATCAGGCGTTGGAACCCTGGTCCCGGCCTTTCAGGGCTGTGAGGCCAGCTGTTGTGGGGCTGGGCGTGTGCCTTCCCTGTGCTCCAGACTGCAGCCTCCCACCCCTCAGCCTTAGGCATTGAGCTCCACTGCCTGATTGCCAAGTCTTGTTCCTGTTGCTGAGGGGGAGGCCGAGCTCTGTGGCTTTAGGCCCCATTGAGCCAGAAGAGCAGCAGCTTTGAGCTCACAGGGGCCACAGAAAGGCCCTCTTGGACCACGAGCGTTCCTGTCCTTGCCAGGCCAGGGACACATGAGAGTGCAGCGGGCACCTTCAGAGTGCCACGCTGGCTTTGCACTGGGCCACCTCCCTGTGCTGTGCACGGCTGGCTCTTTGCTTTGCCGCTCTCGGCCTTGTGTCCTCGTACTCCTTTGGCTGCCTGCAGCCAGGGGCAGCCCTATCAGGAGGCTGAAAGGCCCCGTCTCCAACATCTCAAGGGGGAAATGGAGCTCTCCCGGCCCTCAGCCCACGCTGTAAGCAGAGCAGAGCCTTTTCCCCAGCCCCGATGGCTTTCTGCCTGCTTCTGGCCCCTGGCCACCATGACCCACTGCACTCGCTCTGAGTCACCTACAGCATGCCTGGTGCCTCTTGATTTGCTGACCCTGGGATGTGAGGCTCACTGAGGGAAAGGTGGCTGTCCCAGTGCTGAGGGCACACGTGCCTCACTGAGCAGACTTGAGGCTTCCCCAGCAGCTTGCAGGTGCCTTAGGTGTCATGTTACAGTGCTTGTGCTCCTGCCTCCTCCTGTCCCTCTTCTCACCCTCACCCAACCTGCACCCTCTGACCTACCTTCAATAAATCCTGTTGCATCAGACACGGTGTCAAGAGCCCTCCCTCGGCTGCCGGTCGAGCGCACATTACAACCTCCGGGCATGAGAGCAAGGTGGGCTGGGGGAGCTGCTCTCTCAGACCAAGAGGGAACGGCTCTCCACAGCACCTGCCCATGGACCTTCCCCGCACCAAATGAAATCATCTCCAAGTTTAGCTAGTGAGCTAGTAAGGTAGAACTCATTCATTGCCTGGAAATCTGGCACTAGTCTCTAAGTTCCATTAGGTTTCTTTATTGCTAACCTACCAGTATTACATTTTGACTCCCATTCTTCCAATTGTCCTGATGTCAGGAATTTATTGGTTGTTGGCTCTATTCCTTTCCTAGCTTCTAATCTTCAAGGGTATTGCTTTCTGACTACTGGCCTAACTCTTGTCTGTAGCTCAATTTTCATAGGGTCTGCTCGTTTGGATGTTCCTGGGCTATGAGTATCCCATACTCTTGGATACACCTGATTCAATACTTGCTCTAAATAGTTCTTCTTCTTTGTTGCTCTTGTGTCAATTGTCAGTCCTACTGCTAAAAGTGCTCATTTGTCTTCAGGTACCTTCCATTTAAGTTTTCTTTTTCTAAACAGAACTGTTGCTTCCAAATTTTCAAGCAAATCCCTGCCTAGGACAGATTTGGTTTAGTTGGGTAAATAAAGAAACGGATGTATTCCCAGCTTCTTCTTGATTTTACATTGAAGTGGTTTCAGGAAGAAAACTTTTTCTGGCTGGCCTATAGTGGCTCCTATTGCTTGACATAGTTTTCACTTTTGGGTATCAGGACTTGATTCAAGAGTGAAAATGTGTCTCAACAATTTCTTAAAAATTCAACTTCTTTATCATTCTTTAGCTGTATTTTAACCGGTGGCCTGCTAGGGTAAGAATTGCCAGTCTCGGTCATTTCTTATCATCTAGAGTGGCTGCAAGAGTTTTGTGAACTTTGTCTGCTAACTCTGGGCACTGGAGTTATTTCCAGTGTCCTGATTTCTTACAAGATGCACATTGATTTGGCCCCAGCTTGGTCTGTGGCTGCTTTGGACCTCCTCTGCCTCTGATATTGTTGCCCCTGCCTCTGCTTCATCCAGAGGCGTGCCACGTCCTCTCCCTGGTGCCGATCCAGAGCTGCCACCATGGCTGCAGGGAGCTCTTTTCCTTTTTCTCTCTCTTGATTATCATCCACTTTCTATGCTTTTCTCATTCATGCCTTTAATCTCTCTTTACAGGCTCTTTCAGCTTCTCAAGTTTCTGCCTGACATCTGGGTTACATTGCCCTGACATCAGGGAAACCCACTGCTGCTTTGCCATATGCCAGCAGGGATCCAGGGCTGTGCCTTTACGTGCAGCTGCTCAGAGCCTGTCCACAAAGTCAGCGGGTGACTCGTGCTGTCCCTGTGTAACGTTATCTCTTACTGACCAAGTTATTGCTTTTGGAAGGGCATTTTTTAATTCCAATGTGACCAGTTCCTGGTATCTGGTTAACATTGCACAGCTGCCTGCATCGTTCGCGTCCCACAAAGGGCTTACAATAGGACACAGCTGGTGCACTGTACCTTGTAAGGCTCCACTAGCAATTTGTGCCTGCACACGTGCTCTGGCTACCTTGATCACCAGCTCTTCTGCTGGTTGTGTTAGCTCTGTCAACATGAAATCAGTATCACCTCACTCTGGCTCTTGATTCTTGACTATGAACTCCAGTCTTTTTGCTACTTTGCTAGGGTTTTCTCTATCCATTGTAACTTTTTCCCACCAGCTGTTCAGGTCACTAGTAGAAAAGCAGATGTTCACCTCATGGCTCCTCCTGGGGGACTCAAGACTTGCCTTAAGGGGGTGACTAAAGGCAAAGCTTTCTTGGTTTTATTCCTTGGCTTGCTTGTCACTGGGGGTCTCTGAAATTGTCCCCTCACCTGGGGACAATTACTCATCTCATCCTCACTGCCATTTGGCTTTCATTCAGGGGCCGGAGTGGTTGCCTGAGGGGGAGTGTACCTGAGCTGGCCTGGACTAACTGGGCTCTAAGTCTTGGACACATAGAACACAATCTTCCTGGTGCATTGGAGCCAATTTTAAACATCTCTGCCCTATGCTGAATGCTGAACGACATCTCTTTCTTTTCTGCCTCTTATCTGTTTCCAAAGTTAGGACTAAAGGTCCTGTGGGGCCAAATCAAAGCCACATTCTTTCTGACACTCAGGTTTATTCTTCAGGGTGAAAAACATGTCTGCATATATCACAGGACCTCATTTTTCTTCTTGGCCTAAAAATAACATCAACTGTAACAGTGTATGGTAAAGTTCCATTAGGGCGTGACTTCTCACCACTTTCTAATGGATACCAAGCCTACCACTGGGAAGAGTATTTCTTCCGATTACCTTTCCTTCAAAAATTACCCTCTGGGATTCCTCCCAAATCTTTCTCATCTGCTAAATTACATTCTAGTGGACTCTTTTTAATACCATCTTTACTTCTTGTGTTATTCATTCTTCATGCTATCTAAATTTCCAAACTTATCAGGATGTATTAGTACTTCTCTTTTTCTTCTCTTTATCCCCTGTAGACTACACTTAACCCATACGGGCTGTCTCTGAGTCACCCTGCACCAATATACTTTCTCATAGTCCTAAACAAGCAATGAAAACAAAAGGATTCCACGTTCCACACAATCTACAAGGAATTGGGGTATGATCGGACATAAAACGAGTTTTGCAAAACACTGCCTGAATTCATACTCAGGAGTATATATTCATGTAAACCTAGAGGTCACAACCCTTGACTTTTGATGGAGTGTCTAAAAGCGTAGGTGACTGCTCCATGTTGCTCAAACTCTTCTCAAACTCAGACGGGCTTGGTGCTGTGCCCCTTTCCCTGGGGTATTCCGGTTCGTGTTTATTTATCAGTGATCGTAGAATGGTTTGTTTTCATGTACCCCGTATTTTCCCCAAGTTGGGTAACCGCTAGGTTATGCCCTCCCTCAAAGCTCTCCCTCATGCCATTCCCCACTCTTTGTTCCAGCTCCTTCCCTGCCTCTCAAGATAATCCAGCTCTTTATTCCTGAACCTTCCCTGTCACTTTTGCCTTGGACCGATCCCTGACTGCACCCCCGCTTTGGAATTCCTCTATTGCTGGAAGCCCCACTGGCCCATGGGACCTCCCCTCTCCCCTCATCTGTCCTAATTAGTGCCAAGCAACTGATGGAATCCCCTCGCTCCTCCCCTGCAGATTCCTTCTTGCTCAATCGTTTGTATCCACCCCCTGAGTTGTACCCCGATAAAATCCCGTGCAGCACAGAAGTGCTGGCGGCTCTCGTGCTGAATCCTTCCCTTGGAATAAACCTTTGCCTGTGGAACCTCACCATTGAGGAGCCTCCTCCTTCTCTTTGGCCTGCTCTGTACTGCAGTTAGTAGATCCTGAACCACTAAGCAGTGGCTCACCAGGGTCAGCGGCGGGCAGAACCCACGCCTTGGCCGTTCCCCACTCCTGGCGCAGCGCCGCAGTTTTCCCAAGAGCCAGCCCGGGCTCCGCTGGGCTGCATCAATGGGGAACCCGTCCCAGTGCCCGACCGTGCTCTGGGTGAAAAACCTTTTCCTGCTATGGAAATGAAACTTGCCCTGTCCCAGCTGCCTGCCCTTTTCTCCAGTCCTGTCACTGGTCCCAACAGTGACGAGAGCTGCAGCAGCCCCTCTGATTCCCCTCAGGAGGATGTTGAAGACCACAATGACGCCCTTTACCCTCTTCCAGGCTGAACAAAGTGGCCTCAGCTGCATCTAGGCCTTCCCCTCCAGACCATACTCCATCCTTGCAGTCCTCCTTTGCATTCTGGCTAATGGCTTCATAACTTTTTCTCTTGTGCTGCCCAAAACTGCGCCCGTCTGCTTCCAGCGCTTCTCTTGGCTGCTGCTTCAGGGTGTGGCCACCATCATCAGAGACACAGAAGAGCTTCTCCTCCCAGAGTTGTCCTTATCCTCCGCACTTCCAAGTCTCTGCCTTGATGTTCACTGGGGAACTTGCCACTTTGTGGCCGCTCCTTGCTGTGCTCAGCAGGGACACAGTTTTGTTTGGACATGAGCTGCCGGAGCACGACATGCAGCAACTGAGGCTGAGAATAGCAGAGGCTGGGCAGATTCCATTTTTTCCAGAATGTGGGAAAGAGAGTGAGAAAAGCGCAAGGAAATTTCAGACTGTTACTTTGCAATCTAATTGCCCTGGGAAACTCAGCGATGGATGGTGCTCTGGTGCTACTGCAAATGCCTTCCATGAGAAAAATTCATTTGAGGAAGGAGCAACATCATCTGACAGAGACCAAGTGTGTCAGCAGTTGCTCCAGGTGCTTCTTCCATCAGCCCCTGCAGGAAGGAGCACAGCCCCTAATGCACATGGGCTTTGGCTCCTTCTGGCACAGAAGCCCCCCGGGGGCACAGGTCTCTGGGGCAGGAGTCAGGCACCAGCGCTGCCAGGGCTCGGGAGTGGCAGGTCTGCTTGGCCGGGGACGCTGCCACACCTGCTGATGTCAGCGCTCCCCGGGCCCCAGGCCTCAGAGCAGCATTCGTGCCCGGGCCCGCACGTTCCTTGTGCCTTTAACACCGCCGGGTTTAGGATGGCCACCAGCCGGGACGTGTCCCAAGGAGGCCCTGCCAGCTTCCCTGAAAGGCCCCGTGCCCTTCCCAGCGCGGCTGCATCGGCAGCCCTGGGGGCTCCTACTGCTGCCCTGGGCCCGCAGAGCAGGGCAGCCTTCGCTGATGCTCTCAGCCCTTCCTAAAGATCCTGTCCGCTTGCCTTAGACACCTGGGGCCCGTCATTCCTTCCAACCTGGGCCTCTTTGGGTGGGCTGGGGGTGGCCCCATGCAGGCAGCCGTGGGCGCAAGGGCCCTTG
This sequence comes from Melospiza melodia melodia, assembly GCF_035770615.1. Classification (NCBI taxonomy): domain Eukaryota; kingdom Metazoa; phylum Chordata; class Aves; order Passeriformes; family Passerellidae; genus Melospiza; species Melospiza melodia. The sequence goes on along the minus strand of NW_026948600.1, from coordinate 3,546,362 downwards.
GTGACACGATGCAGCACAGTCATTGTGACATGGAACCGGGTGTCCAAGGGACCTCTGTGACACCTGGTGACACAGGAGCTGGCGGTGACAAGAGCACGCCACAGTGCTCAGAGCAGGCGACGGGACAGGACGGGAGAGAGCAGTGCCGTGAGGAGCCCCCGCACAGTGCGCTCGTTCGCGTCCCACCCGAAGCTTTTCTGAGGGGTTGTTCCTGCAGCTGAGCTCGAGGCCAGACCACAGGACTTGCTGACCCGTGGTCTCCCTGAGGCTTCTCTTCTGCAGGTGCCCTTGAGGCCAGTTCATAGTCCTTGTCAGTAGTCTCCTGTCCTTGTGGCAGGAGCCCTTGTGACCGAGTGCAGGACTTGCTGTCCTGCAGCCTTCCTGAGGCTTCTTTCTTGAAGGTGCCTTCCAGGCACCACTGCAGGACGTGCTGATTTGGAGCTTTTCCAAGGCAACTCTCCTGCAAATAGCCACAATTCCAGTCAGAGACATGGAGCAGAGACTCCCGGGAGTGCCCGAGCTGGCCTGGGTGGAGGAGGAGGAAGAAGGCCCTGGAGCTGCCCCGGCACAGCAGACTGAAGAGGTGGTGCCCTTCCAGCCACCGCAGGAGGGTGAGTGGCAGAGCTGGGCCACAGGACTGGTGCCTGCTGCCAGCTTGGCCCCACGCCATGCCGTGCCATTGTGTGCGGTGCCACGCTATCCCCTGGGGACATGCCCACGGCCAGGACGGAAGAGGGGCCGGGCAGACACCCCGCAGTGGCCGTGCTCCATCCCCTGGCACATCCCGGCGCTCTCTGCCTGGGCAGCGCAGGGCTGGGCCGTGCTCTCCAGCCTCTCCCGCAGCCCCTCAGCTCTGGCTGCGCTCGCTCTTTGCCAGATGCAGCCCTGGAGCGCACACAAGAGCAGGAGTCCAGCCGTGGCCGCTTCCGCAGAACAGCGCAGGTACCTGCAGCCACCCCCACCTGGGCTGGGCCTGCTGTCCCTGCTCAGCCCAGCACCGTGTGTGCCGCACTGCATGCAACATCCCCGGCTCCTTGCCCTTCTCCTACAGTTCGTTTGCAACTTCCTCAAGAGAATTGAGGAGCATGAGACCATTGCCATGGGCGTAGGCCTCAGACCACACTCGCCCATCTTCTACAGCAAGACCAGTGCTGCCCTGCTGTCTATGCTTGTAGAGGAACATTTTTACACTCCAAAGCAAGTAAGCAGCCTGTGGCCAGGCTTTGATCCTCCCAGCAATTGCTTGGCCTCCCAAGCCACGCATGCTGGTTGCTGTGAGCCTTTCAGGCCACATGGCAGTGTGGTGGCAAGGGAAGCACTCCTCTGGGGAAGCTGGGATCATTGCTCCCTCTGGCAGCTTTCCAAGTCTCCCTGTGCCTTCTCCAGGTGCCTGCCATGGTGAGCTACATCCACCAGTGGCTCATGGCCAATGATTCTGCTGAGCACAGGCTGGACAAGACCCTGCTGCATCTCACCGAAGCACAGCCAAATGACGCAGTCATGACGCTCCTGCGTGTGGCTCCGTCCTGTGACAGGTATGGGGCCCACCTACCCACAGGGCTCAGGCCTCCCCAGCCCATCACCCTGTACAGCCTGCCCCAGGTGTCTCAGCAACAGAGACTTCCAGGGCCCTCTGGCTGCTCCCTTTCCCAGCCCTGCCAGGCCAGCCCCTGAGCCTGCTGCCATGCTCCCTTGCCGCCTCTCAGGGCTCTGTCCCCACAGGCCTGGGCTGTCGGGCTGCTGCGGGCAGGGGGCCAGTGGGCACAGGCAGAAATGGCAGCCAGCTCAGCTGCCCCTGGTGCTGGGTCTGACACCCCCCTGAGACACAACTCTAACCCTGCAGAGCTGCCATGGCCATGTGGAAGACCATCATGGGCTCAGCCAGGACTGTGGAGCTGGCGCAGCTGATCCTCCTGGATGTGCTGGGGAGCTGGCCAGAGTACAGCACCTGCACCTCCGATGGGGACGAAACGGCTGTCTTTGCCCTGGCTGTGAGTTTCTGCAACTGGCCTTTGCTGGCCCCAAGACTGCCTCTCCAGCAGCTCTCCATCCTCCTTCCCCCACTGCATCTCCCTGCCTCAGGCGCTGGCCTGAAACCTGGCCCAGGGGCAGCTTCAGGCCCACCAGGCCCCGTGCTCCCCCTGCCAAGGTCTCTCCGGGCCTCTCCCTGCCACGCTCGGGCCCTGCCACATGGACACCTCGGCACTGAGCGCTGTCTCGGGGGGCTTTGTCCTTTGCAGGCAACTGTGGTGATGTGGAAGATCCTCCAGGAGCCCTGTCTCCCACGGATCTTGAGGCTGTATTTCCCCCGCCTATTTGTGCATCTGCTATTCCAAGTGTTCTTCAGCACTCTGGATATGCCAGAGGCGGTGGACACCTTCTGGAAGGGATGCCAGGAAGAGCACGGCCTTGCCACCAGCCCCAACAGGTGCTCCATGCCACTCCTCCTGTCCCTGCCACGTGGCCTGCCAAGGAGCCAGTGCTGCCAGGGTGACCTGGGCTTTGCTCTGCACACAGGTTTGCAGTGCGCACCCTGAAGTCCCTGCTCTGCCTTCTCCGCTGCGAGGATGTGGTGGTGGCAATGGAGCGCAGGTGTGCCTGGGACACGCTGCTCTCTCTTGACACTCACCACTTTGCCGTGGCTCTGCTGGCCAGGTGAGACCCCCTTCTCCCCACTGCCTCTGACATTGCTGCTCTGTGCCCAGGTGCCCCACAAAGCGCCTATGCTCATGGGCCAGAGGGCCTTGTCACTGAGGGTCGGCCAAGCACACTGGAAAAGGCTGGCAGAGGAGGGTTCCCCTGAGCAACCAACTCCCAGATGGCCCATGTCCCCTTGCTGGAAGGCTGCTGGGGAAAGATGAGAACTGGATGAGTCACGCCTGGGAGAGGTTTGCCTCACTGGCTCAGGCTCTTGTTTCCTTTTTCCCCTCTTCAGAGAAATTCGCCGCTTAGCCATCCACTTTTGTTCCGCGGTTGCATTCTACCTGCTCGCCCTGCTCGGCCAAGAGATGCCATACTGGGATTTCCCTGCCCTGGCATTCCTTGTGGAGGTGAGCCTCAAGGCCAGCGCTGCCTGGCTGAGCTGCCTCCCAGCTCTCTGGCCTCTCGCAGCCACAGCTGCCAGGACAGTGCCCGTGCCCTGTGCTGCTGCCTGGGCCCGGCCCTGTGCGCTGCTGGGCTCCTGCCGGCCGGCTCCCCTGTCACTGCCCTGTGCCTTTCAGGTCCTCGAGTGCCTGGACTTGAGCGAATGCAGTGACAGCGTTCTGGAGATCCTGGCACAGAACCTGCAGAGCGAGCACATGGCCAGGCGTTACTTGGCACTCCGAGGCCTCGTAGTGCTGGGCAAGAATCCCTTGATGGTGAGAAGGGGGCAGTGGCTGAAGACGTGCAGGCAGCGTGGGGCTGGGCAACGCAGTCGCTTGGCCTTGCCTGGCCTTCGGCCGCTGGGGCAGCTGCTCCCAGCTCTCCTGCCTCCCGCTTCAGCTGCCCCAGTGCTTCGGGACAGGCCTTTGGCCTCTGGGCCCTGCAGCAGCAGGGTGGCCTTTCACAAAGTGGTGTTCCGCACAGGCCGAAAAAATGCAGAGCCTGACTGAAAGTCTTGTGGAGCTCCTGGAGGAAAATGACAACGACATGATCAGGATGACCATCCTTCTACTCAGATATTTGCTCCTGGATAATGGTGGCCCCATAGCCACCCCCGTGGCCCTGCAGCTGGCTGAGACGCTCCTGCCACTCTTTGACAGCGTAAGACTCTGTGCCCACAGCCACGGCCACTGGCTGCTGCCGGGACACTTGGTGCCCTGTGCAGATGCAGGCCTGTGCCCTGGGGGACCTGAAGCAGCTGATGCTCAGGTCTTTTGCCCTTTCCTTTCATCCAGGACGATATCCAGCTGCAGCTGAGCTCCATGGCTTTCTTTCAAGAGATGCTGGACCTGTTAACAGAAGAGGCAAGAAAGGCCCTCAAGTGCCACGTGCGCCAGAGCCTGCTCCCTCTCTACTTCCACTGCCATGATGAGAATCAGATTGTTGCTGAGGTGAGCACTTGTGGCCAGCTGCTGTCCCCCTGGCGGGGGCTTGGGCTGCCTCCTGCCCTGGCACCTTGCGGGCTGCAGCCTCCTCCAGCCTGTGCCACTGGGATGCTCCTGTGCCCTGGACTGTGGGGCCATCTGTGCATCTCTGCTGCTCTCCAGGCCTCCCGGGAAACGCTGCATTCCTCAGCCAGATTCCTGAAGAGGAGGCATATCGAACAAATGCTACATGAGGATCAGAGCTTTGGCGAGTGCCTGGTAAGAGCAGCCGAGAATCCCCAGCCTCAGCATGGCCAAGGGCGGTGCTCAGCGTGCGGGGCTTGCAGCTGTGCCTGCTGCTGCAGCCAGAGGCCGGGCGGACTCTTCTCCAGGCTCCTGTGGGCCAGAGCCAGGTGCCCATGGAACCCCGGCACGGCCTGGCTGCGGGGCGGCACCGCGGCTCCCCGGGCAGCAGCCGGCCCTCTGGCCCCTGCCCCCGGGAGCCCTTGGCCAGCGGCTGCTGGCCGCGCCTCAGGGCTGTGCGGGCAGGGGTGGCCGGGGCTGGGCGCAGGCAGTGCCCGGCCCAGGGGCTGAGCCCGCGCCGACCCTTCCCTCCTGCCGCTCTCTGCAGCTGGCAGAGGACAGGAGCCGAGCGGCCGAGCACCTGCACCGGGCCCTGCACTACCTGCAGAGCCCACAGGAGCCCCTGCGAGAGGCGGCCCTCAGGTTCATGGGTGAGTCCCGAGCACGGGCTCCCTCCCCGACCCGCCGCAGCTCGGCCCGGGCCCCGCCTGCTGCCCCGGCAGCGCCAGCCGGACCCGGCGCCGTGGAGCCCCGCCCGGCCTGGGCATCGCTGCTTCCGCTCTCTGGCAGCCGTGCCCTGGGGCAGAAGCGTGCGGCAAGGGCCGGGCTGAGCCCTGCCGGGCCAGCAGCCCGTGTGGCCACAGCGCCAGCAGCGCCGGTGGCAGGGAGCTGTGCCGCTGGCGCCGTGACAGGCTCTGTGTTCACAGGCATGGCGGGGCGGCACCTGAGGGGGCAGCAGCAAGAGCTCCAGCTGATCTGCAGTGGTGAGTGAGTGAGGGCAGCGGGCTGACCGCGGGGGCTGGCGGGGGCAGCTGCAAGCCCTGCCCCGGCTGCGGAGGGCTCTGCTCCCGTGAGATTTCAGAGCCACGTGTGCCATTCGTGGCCAGCACCTTCAGACTGATCCCCTTGCTCCCTGCTCCCTGCGGGCCATGGCAAGAGATGGCCGGGATGGCCCTGGCAGGGGGCTCTCCTCGTCTTTCTGCACATGTGGGATCTGACCTTGCCTCTGTTCCTCTCTCTTGCAGCCCTTGAAGAAATGGCATCTGACAGCAGTCCTGCCATCAGAGATGCTGCAGTTGAATTTTGTTTAGTTCTCCGGGCTGTACAGAGAGCTCCCTACTCCCCATGGCGCAGGCTGCGAGATCGATTCCGCAGTGCATGGAGGAAATGGCCTCGTCTGTGCGGCACTGCCTTGCTGTTCTGCTGGAGCTCCCCGGAGAGGTGATCTGCAAGACTGTCTGCTGGGGCCATTTGAGCCAGCAGAAATTTTCTTTTTCTTCTTCAAGATTTTTGTGTTTTTATTTTTGTTGGTTTTGAGTATGTCAATATAGAATATCTTTCAATACACAGAGTCCCAGGATCTTTCTTTTCCTGCACCGGGTCTAGAAGGCATAGGGGAAGAGGGGGAAAAGGGTGCTTGTGCACAGCCAGCGGCCCAGGCGTGCAGTGTCGCAGGGAAAATGGCCAGAAGCCCCTTGGCCTTTGGTGGTTCTGCTGAAGCCTTTGTGCTGGTGACAGAGCAGCTGGGCAGGGGCCAGAGCTGCAGGGATCCCTGCCAGAGCGGTGCCTGGAGATGGCCACAAGCCCTGTGCCAGGCGGGAAGGGCCATCGTGTCCTCCTGCCCGGGTGCTGCTGGCTGCTTTGCTGAGAGCTCCCAGGCGCCTCTGGATGGGGCTCCTCTGGAGCTGCTGTGGGGCTGCGGCGCTGCTGCCTGCAAGCTTGGCCAGGCTGGGGGAGACCCTGAGGGGCTGAGGCACTGCTAAGCCTTGAGCAATTGGCTGTCAGAGGCCATAGGCAGCCCCCTGGAATCAGGCGTGGAACCCTGGTCCTGGCCTTTCAGGGCTGTGAGGCCAGCTGTTGTGGGGCTGGGCGTGTGCCTTCCCTGTGCTCCAGACTGCAGCCTCCCACCCCTCAGCCTTAGGCATTGAGCTCCACTGCCTGATTGCCAAGTCTTGTTCCTGTTGCTGAGGGGGAGGCCGAGCTCTGTGGCTTTAGGCCCCATTGAGCCAGAAGAGCAGCAGCTTTGAGCCCACAGGGGCCACAGAAAGGCCCTCTTGGACCACGAGCGTTCCTGTCCTTGCCAGGCCAGGGACACATGAGAGTGCAGCGGGCACCTTCAGAGTGCCACGCTGGCTTTGCACTGGGCCACCTCCCTGTGCTGTGCACGGCTGGCTCTTTGCTTTGCCGCTCTCGGCCTTGTGTCCTCGTACTCCTTTGGCTGCCTGCAGCCAGGGGCAGCCCTATCAGGAGGCTGAAAGGCCCCGTCTCCAACATCTCAAGGGGGAAATGGAGCTCTCCCGGCCCTCAGCCCACGCTGTAAGCAGAGCAGAGCCTTTTCCCCAGCCCCGATGGCTTTCTGCCTGCTTCTGGCCCCTGGCCACCATGACCCACTGCACTCGCTCTGAGTCACCTACAGCATGCCTGGTGCCTCTTGATTTGCTGACCCTGGGATGTGAGGCTCACTGAGGGAAAGGTGGCTGTCCCAGTGCTGAGGGCACACGTGCCTCACTGAGCCGACTTGAGGCTTCCCCAGCAGCTTGCAGGTGCCTTAGGTGTCATATTACAGTGCTTGTGCTCCTGCCTCCTCCTGTCCCTCTTCTCACCCTCACCCAACCTGCACCCTCTGACCTACCTTCAATAAATCCTGTTGCATCAGACACGGTGTCAAGAGCCCTCCCTCGGCTGCCGGTCGAGCGCACATTACAACCTCCGGGCATGAGAGCAAGGTGGGCTGGGGGAGCTGCTCTCTCAGACCAAGAGGGAACGGCTCTCCACAGCACCTGCCCATGGACCTTCCCCGCACCAAATGAAATCATCTCCAAGTTTAGCTAGTGAGCTAGTAAGGTAGAACTCATTCATTGCCTGGAAATCTGGCACTAGTCTCTAAGTTCCATTAGGTTTCTTTATTGCTAACCTACCAGTATTACATTTTGACTCCCATTCTTCCAATTGTCCTGATGTCAGGAATTTATTGGTTGTTGGCTCTATTCCTTTCCTAGCTTCTAATCTTCAAGGGTATTGCTTTCTGACTACTGGCCTAACTCTTGTCTGTAGCTCAATTTTCATAGGGTCTGCTCGTTTGGATGTTCCTGGGCTATGAGTATCCCATACTCTTGGATACACCTGATTCAATACTTGCTACAATTATTCAATAAATAGTTCTTCTTCTTTGTTGCTCTTGTGTCAATTGTCAGTCCTACTGCTAAAAGTGCTCATTTGTCTTCAGGTACCTTCCATTTAAGTGTTCTTTTTCTAAACAGAACTGTTGCTTCCAAATTTTCAAGCAAATCCCTGCCTAGGACAGATTTGGCTTAGTTGGGTAAATAAAGAAACGGATGTATTCCCAGCTTCTTCTTGATTTTACATTGAAGTGGTTTCAGGAAGAAAACTTTTTCTGGCTGGCCTATAGTGGCTCCTATTGCTTGACATAGTTTTCACTTTTGGGTATCAGGACTTGATTCAAGAGTGAAAATGTGTCTCAACAATTTCTTAAAAATTCAACTTCTTTATCATTCTTTAGCTGTATTTTAACCGGTGGCCTGCTAGGGTAAGAATTGCCAGTCTCGGTCATTTCTTATCATCTAGAGTGGCTGCAAGAGTTTTGTGAACTTTGTCTGCTAACTCTGGGCACTGGAGTTATTTCCAGTGTCCTGATTTCTTACAAGATGCACATTGATTTGGCCCCAGCTTGGTCTGTGGCTGCTTTGGACCTCCTCTGCCTCTGATATTGTTGCCCCTGCCTCTGCTTCATCCAGAGGCGTGCCACGTCCTCTCCCTGGTGCCGATCCAGAGCTGCCACCATGGCTGCAGGGAGCTCTTTTCCTTTTTCTCTCTCTTGATTATCATCCACTTTCTATGCTTTTCTCATTCATGCCTTTAAGTCTCTCTTTACAGGCTCTTTCAGCTTCTCAAGTTTCTGCCTGACATCTGGGTTACATTACCCTGACATCAGGGAAACCCACTGCTGCTTTGCCATATGCCAGCAGGGATCCAGGGCTGTGCCTTTACGTGCAGCTGCTCAGAGCCTGTCCACAAAGTCAGCGGGTGACTCGTGCTGTCCCTGTGTAACGTTATCTCTTACTGACCAAGTTATTGCTTTTGGAAGGGCATTTTTTAATTCCAATGTGACCAGTTCCTGGTATCTGGTTAACATTGCACAGCTGCCTGCATCGTTCGCGTCCCACAAAGGGCTTACAATAGGACACAGCTGGTGCACTGTACCTTGTAAGGCTCCACTAGCAATTTGTGCCTGCACACGTGCTCTGGCTACCTTGATCACCAGCTCTTCTGCTGGTTGTGTTAGCTCTGTCAACATGAAATCAGTATCACCTCACTCTGGCTCTTGATTCTTGACTATGAACTCCAGTCTTTTTGCTACTTTGCTAGGGTTTTCTCTATCCATTGTAACTTTTTCCCACCAGCTGTTCAGGTCACTAGTAGAAAAGCAGATGTTCACCTCATGGCTCCTCCTGGGGGACTCAAGACTTGCCTTAAGGGGGTGACTAAAGGCAAAGCTTTCTTGGTTTTATTCCTTGGCTTGCTTGTCACTGGGGGTCTCTGAAATTGTCCCCTCACCTGGGGACAATTACTCATCTCATCCTCACTGCCATTTGGCTTTCATTCAGGGGCCGGAGTGGTTGCCTGAGGGGGAGTGTACCTGAGCTGGCCTGGACTAACTGGGCTCTAAGTCTTGGACACATAGAACACAATCTTCCTGGTGCATTGGAGCCAATTTTAAACATCTCTGCCCTATGCTGAATGCTGAACGACATCTCTTTCTTTTCTGCCTCTTATCTGTTTCCAAAGTTAGGACTAAAGGTCCTGTGGGGCCAAATCAAAGCCACATTCTTTCTGACACTCAGGTTTATTCTTCAGGGTGAAAAACATGTCTGCATATATCACAGGACCTCATTTTTCTTCTTGGCCTAAAAATAACATCAACTGTAACAGTGTATGGTAAAGTTCCATTAGGGCGTGACTTCTCACCACTTTCTAATGGATACCAAGCCTACCACTGGGAAGAGTATTTCTTCCGATTACCTTTCCTTCAAAAATTACCCTCTGGGATTCCTCCCAAATCTTTCTCATCTGCTAAATTACATTCTAGTGGACTCTTTTTAATACCATCTTTACTTCTTGTGTTATTCATTCTTCATGCTATCTAAATTTCCAAACTTATCAGGATGTATTAGTACTTCTCTTTTTCTTCTCTTTATTCCCTGTAGACTACACTTAACCCATACGGGCTGTCTCTGAGTCACCCTGCACCAATATACTTTCTCATAGTCCTAAACAAGCAATGAAAACAAAAGGATTCCACGTTCCACACAATCTACAAGGAATTGGGGTATGATCGGACATAAAACGAGTTTTGCAAAACACTGCCTGAATTCATACTCAGGAGTATATATTCATGTAAACCTAGAGGTCACAACCCTTGACTTTTGATGGAGTGTCTAAAAGCGTAGGTGACTGCTCCATGTTGCTCAAACTCTTCTCAAACTCAGACGGGCTTGGTGCTGTGCCCCTTTCCCTGGGGTATTCCGGTTCGTGTTTATTTATCAGTGATCGTAGAATGGTTTGTTTTCATGTACCCCGTATTTTCCCCAAGTTGGGTAACCGCTAGGTTATGCCCTCCCTCAAAGCTCTCCCTCATGCCATTCCCCACTCTTTGTTCCAGCTCCTTCCCTGCCTCTCAAGATAATCCAGCTCTTTATTCCTGAACCTTCCCTGTCACTTTTGCCTTGGACCGATCCCTGACTGCACCCCCGCTTTGGAATTCCTCTATTGCTGGAAGCCCCACTGGCCCATGGGACCTCCCCTCTCCCCTCATCTGTCCTAATTAGTGCCAAGCAACTGATGGAATCCCCTCGCTCCTCCCCTGCAGATTCCTTCTTGCTCAATCGTTTGTATCCACCCCCTGAGTTGTACCCCGATAAAATCCCATGCAGCACAGAAGTGCTGGCGGCTCTCGTGCTGAATCCTTCCCTTGGAATAAACGTTTGCCTGTGGAACCTCACCATTGAGGAGCCTCCTCCTTCTCTTTGGCCTGCTCTGTGCTGCAGTTAGTAGATCCTGAACCACTGAGCAGTGGCTCACCAGGGTCAGCGGCGGGCAGAACCCACGCCTTGGCCGTTCCCCACTCCTGGCGCAGCGCCGCAGTTTTCCCAAGAGCCAGCCCGGGCTCCGCTGGGCTGCGTCAATGGGGAACCTGTCCCAGTGCCCGACCGTGCTCTGGGTGAAAAACCTTTTCCTGCTATGGAAATGAAACTTGCCCTGTCCCAGCTGCCTGCCCTTTTCTCCAGTCCTGTCACTGGTCCCAACAGTGACGAGAGCTGCAGCAGCCCCTCTGATTCCCCTCAGGAGGATGTTGAAGACCACAATGACGCCCTTTACCCTCTTCCAGGCTGAACAAAGTGGCCTCAGCTGCATCTAGGCCTTCCCCTCCAGACCACACTCCATCCTTGCAGTCCTCCTTTGCATTCTGGCTAATGGCTTCGTAACTTTTTCTCTTGTGCTGCCCAAAACTGCGCCCGTCTGCTTCCAGCGCTTCTCTTGGCTGCTGCTTCAGGGTGTGGCCACCATCATCAGAGACACAGAAGAGCTTCTCCTCCCAGAGTTGTCCTTATCCTCCGCACTTCCAAGTCTCTGCCTTGATGTTCACTGGGGAACTTGCCACTTTGTGGCCGCTCCTTGCTGTGCTCAGCAGGGACACAGTTTTGTTTGGACATGAGCTGCCGGAGCACGACATGCAGCAACTGAGGCTGAGAATAGCAGAGGCTGGGCAGATTCCATTTTTTCCAGAATGTGGGAAAGAGAGTGAGAAAAGCGCAAGGAAATTTCAGACTGTTACTTTGCAATTTAATTGCCCTGGGAAACTCAGCGATGGATGGTGCTCTGGTGCTACTGCAAATGCCTTCCATGAGAAAAATTCATTTCAGGAAGGAGCAACATCATCTGACAGAGACCAAGTGTGTCAGCAGTTGCTCCAGGTGCTTCTTCCATCAGCCCCTGCAGGAAGGAGCACAGCCCCTAATGCACATGGGCTTTGGCTCCTTCTGGCACAGAAGCCCCCCGGGGGCACAGGTCTCTGGGGCAGGAGTCAGGCACCAGCGCTGCCAGGGCTCGGGAGGGGCAGGTCTGCTTGGCCGGGGACGCTGCCACACCTGCTGATGTCAGCGCTCCCCGGGCCCCAGGCCTCAGAGCAGCATTCATGCCCGGGCCCGCACGTTCCTTGTGCCTTTAACACCGCCGGGTTTAGGATGGCCACCAGCCGGGACGTGTCCCAAGGAGGCCCTGCCAGCTTCCCTGAAAGGCCCCGTGCCCTTCCCAGCGCGGCTGCGTCGGCAGCCCTGGGGGCTCCTACTGCTGCCCTGGGCCCGCAGAGCAGGGCAGCCTTCGCTGATGCTCTCAGCCCTTCCTAAAGATCCTGTCTGCCTGCCTTAGACACCCGGGACCCGTCATTCCTTCCAACCTGGGCCTCTTTGGGTGGGCTGGGGGTGGCCCCATGCAGGCAGCCGTGGGCGCAAGGGCCCTTGGTGACACGATGCAGCACAGTCATTGTGACATGGAACCGGGTGTCCAAGGGACCTCTGTGACACCTGGTGACATAGGAGCTGGCGGTGACAAGAGCACGCCACAGTGCTCAGAGCAGGCGACGGGACAGGATGGGAGAGAGCAGTGCCGTGAGGAGCCCCCGCACAGTGCGCTCATTCGCGTCCCACCCGAAGCTTTTCTGAGGGGTTGTTCCTGCAGCTGAGCTCGAGGCCAGACCACAGGACTTGCTGACCCGTGGTCTCCCTGAGGCTTCTCTTCTGCAGGTGCCCTTGAGGCCAGATCATAGTCCTTGTCAGTAGTCTCCTGTCCTTGTGGCAGGAGCCCTTGTGACCGAGTGCAGGACTTGCTGTCCTGCAGCCTTCCTGAGGCTTCTTTCTTGAAGGTGCCTTCCAGGCACCACTGCAGGACGTGCTGATTTGGAGCTTTTCCAAGGCATCTCTCCTGCAAATAGCCACAAATCCAGTCAGAGACATGGAGCAGAGACTCCCGGGAGTGCCCGAGCTGGCCTGGGTGGAGGAGGAGGAAGAAGGCCCTGGAGCTGCCCCGGCACAGCAGACTGAAGAGGTGGTGCCCTTCCAGCCACCGCAGGAGGGTGAGTGGCAGAGCTGGGCCACAGGACTGGTGCCTGCTGCCAGCTTGGCCCCACGCCATGCCGTGCCATTGTGTGCGGTGCCATGCTATCCCCTGGGGACATGCCCACGGCCAGGACAGAAGAGGGGCCGGGCAGACACCCCGCAGTGGCCGTGCTCCATCCCCTGGCACATCCCGGCGCTCTCTGCCTGGGCAGCGCAGGGCTGGGCCGTGCTCTCCAGCCTCTCCCGCAGCCCCTCAGCTCTGGCTGTGCTCGCTCTTTGCCAGATGCAGCCCTGGAGCGCACACAAGAGCAGGAGTCCAGCCGTGGCCGCTTCCGCAGAACAGCGCAGGTACCTGCAGCCACCCCCACCTGGGCTGGGCCTGCTGCCCCTGCTCAGCCCAGCACCGTGTGTGCCGCACTGCATGCAACATCCCCGGCTCCTTGCCCTTCTCCTACAGTTCGTTTGCAACTTCCTCAAGAGAATTGAGGAGCAAGAGACCATTGCCATGGGCGTAGGCCTCAGACCATACTCGCCCATCTTCTACAGCAAGACCAGTGCTGCCCTGCTGTCTATGCTTGTAGAGGAACATTTTTACACTCCAAAGCAAGTAAGCAGCCTGTGGCCAGGCTTTGATCCTCCCAGCAATTGCTTGGCCTCCCAAGCCACGCATGCTGGTTGCTGTGAGCCTTTCAGGCCACATGGCAGTGTGGTGGCAAGGGAAGCACTCCTCTGGGGAAGCTGGGACCATTGCTCCCTCTGGCAGCTTTCCAAGTCTCCCCGTGCCTTCTCCAGGTGCCTGCCATGGTGAGCTACATCCACCAGTGGCTCATGGCCAATGATTCTGCTGAGCACAGGCTGGACAAGACCCTGCTGCATCTCACCGAAGCACAGCCAAATGACGCAGTCATGACGCTCCTGCGTGTGGCTCCGTCCTGTGACAGGTATGGGGCCCACCTGCCCACAGGGCTCAGGCCTGCCCAGCCCATCACCCTGTACAGCCTGCCCCACGTGTCTCAGCAACAGAGACTTCCAGGGCCCTCTGGCTGCTCCCTTTCCCAGCCCTGCCAGGCCAGCCCCTGAGCCTGCTGCCATGCTCCCTTGCCGCCTCTCAGGGCTCTGTCCCCACAGGCCTGGGCTGTCGGGCTGCTGCGGGCAGGGGGCCAGTGGGCACAGGCAGAAATGGCAGCCAGCTCGGCTGCCCCTGGTGCTGGGTCTGACACCCCCCTGAGACACAACTCTAACCCTGCAGAGCTGCCATGGCCATGTGGAAGACCATCATGGGCTCAGCCAGGACTGTGGAGCTGGCGCAGCTGATCCTCCTGGATGTGCTGGGGAGCTGGCCAGAGTACAGCACCTGCACCTCCGATGGGGACGAAACGGCTGTCTTTGCCCTGGCTGTGAGTTTCTGCAACTGGCCTTTGCTGGCCCCAAGACTGCCTCTCCAGCAGCTCTCCATCCTCCTTCCCCCACTGCATCTCCCTGCCTCAGGCGCTGGCCTGAAACCTGGCCCAGGGGCAGCTTCAGGCCCACCAGGCCCCGTGCTCCCCCTGCCAAGGTCTCTCCGGGCCTCTCCCTGCCACGCTCGGGCCCTGCCACATGGACACCTCGGCACTGAGCGCTGTCTCGGGGGGCTTTGTCCTTTGCAGGCAACTGTGGTGATGTGGAAGATCCTCCAGGAGCCCTGTCTCCCACGGATCTTGAGGCTGTATTTCCCCCGCCTATTTGTGCATCTGCTATTCCAAGTGTTCTTCAGCACTCTGGATATGCCAGAGGCGGTGGACACCTTCTGGAAGGGATGCCAGGAAGAGCACGGCCTTGCCGCCAGCCCCAACAGGTGCTCCATGCCACTCCTCCTGTCCCTGCCACGTGGCCTGCCAAGGAGCCAGTGCTGCCAGTGTGACCTGGGCTTTGCTCTGCACACAGGTTTGCAGTGCGCACCCTGAAGTCCCTGCTCTGCCTTCTCCGCTGCGAGGATGTGGTGGTGGCAATGGAGCGCAGGTGTGCCTGGGACACGCTGCTCTCTCTTGACACTCACCACTTTGCCGTGGCTCTGCTGGCCAGGTGAGACCCCCTTCTCCCCACTGCCTCTGACATTGCTGCTCTGTGCCCAGGTGCCCCACAAAGCGCCTATGCTCATGGGCCAGAGGGCCTTGTCACTGAGGGTCGGCCAAGCACACTGGAAAAGGCTGGCAGAGGAGGGTTCCCCTGAGCAACCAACTCCCAGATGGCCCATGTCCCCTTGCTGGAAGGCTGCTGGGGAAAGATGAGAACTGGATGAGTCACGCCTGGGAGAGGTTTGCCTCACTGGCTCAGGCTCTTGTTTCCTTTTTCCCCTCTTCAGAGAAATTTGCCGCTTAGCCATCCACTTTTGTTCCGCGGTTGCATTCTACCTGCTCGCCCTGCTTGGCCAAGAGATGCCATACTGGGATTTCCCTGCCCTGGCATTCCTTGTGGAGGTGAGCCTCAAGGCCAGCGCTGCCTGGCTGAGCTGCCTCCCAGCTCTCTGGCCTCTCGCAGCCACAGCTGCCAGGACAGTGTCCGTGCCCTGTGCTGCTGCCTGGGCCCGGCCCTGTGCGCTGCTGGGCTCCTGCCGGCCGGCTCCCCTGTCACTGCCCTGTGCCTTTCAGGTCCTCGAGTGCCTGGACTTGAGCGAATGCAGTGACAGCGTTCTGGAGATCCTGGCACAGAACCTGCAGAGCGAGCACATGGCCAGGCGTTACTTGGCACTCCGAGGCCTCGTAGTGCTGGGCAAGAATCCCTTGATGGTGAGAAGGGGGCAGTGGCTGAAGCCGTGCAGGCAGCGTGGGGCTGGGCAACGCAGTCGCTTGGCCTTGCCTGGCCTTCGGCCGCTGGGGCAGCTGCTCCCAGCTCTCCTGCCTCCCGCTTCAGCTGCCCCAGTGCTTCGGGACAGGCCTTTGGCCTCTGGGCCCTGCAGCAGCAGGGCGGCCTTTCACAAAGTGGTGTTCCGCACAGGCCGAAAAAATGCAGAGCCTGACTGAAAGTCTTGTGGAGCTCCTGGAGGAAAATGACAACGACATGATCAGGATGACCATCCTTCTACTCAGATATTTGCTCCTGGATAATGGTGGCCCCATAGCCACCCCCGTGGCCCTGCAGCTGGCTGAGACGCTCCTGCCACTCTTTGACAGCGTAAGACTCTGTGCCCACAGCCACGGCCACTGGCTGCTGCCGGGACACTTGGTGCCCTGTGCAGATGCAGGCCTGTGTCCTGGGGGACCTGAAGCAGCTGATGCTCAGGTCTTTTGCCCTTTCCTTTCATCTAGGACGATATCCAGCTGCAGCTGAGCTCCATGGCTTTCTTTCAAGAGATGCTGGACCTGTTAACAGAAGAGGCAAGAAAGGCCCTCAAGTCCCACGTGCGCCAGAGCCTGCTCCCTCTCTACTTCCACTGCCATGATGAGAATCAGATTGTTGCTGAGGTGAGCACTTGTGGCCAGCTGCTGTCCCCCTGGCGGGGGCTTGGGCTGCCTCCTGCCCTGGCACCTTGCGGGCTGCAGCCTCCTCCAGCCTGTGTCACTGGGATGCTCCTGTGCCCTGGACTGTGGGGCCATCTGTGCATCTCTGCTGCTCTCCAGGCCTCCCGGGAAACGCTGCATTCCTCAGCCAGATTCCTGAAGAGGAGGCATATCGAACAAATGCTACATGAGGATCAGAGCTTTAGCGAGTGCCTGGTAAGAGCAGCCGAGAACCCCCAGCCTCAGCATGGCCAAGGTCCCTGAGGGCGGTGCTCAGCGTGCGGGGCTTGCAGCTGTGCCTGCTGCTGCAGCCAGAGGCCGGGCGGACTCTTCTCCAGGCTCCTGTGGGCCAGAGCCAGGTGCCCATGGAACCCCGGCACGGCCTGGCTGCGGGGCGGCACCGCGGCTCCCCGGGCAGCAGCCGGCCCTCTGGCCCCTGCCCCCGGGAGCCCTTGGCCAGCGGCTGCTGGCCGTGCCTCAGGGCTGTGCGGGCAGGGGAGGCCGGGGCTGGGCGCAGGCAGTGCCCGGCCCAGGGGCTGAGCCCGCGCCAACCCTTCCCTCCTGCCGCTCTCTGCAGCTGGCAGAGGACAGGAGCCGAGCGGCCGAGCACCTGCACCGGGCCCTGCACTACCTGCAGAGTCCACAGGAGCCCCTGCGAGAGGCGGCCGTCAGGTTCATGGGTGAGTCCCGAGCATGGGCTCCCTCCCCGACCCGCCGCAGCTCGGCCCGGGCCCCGCCTGCTGCCCCGGCAGCGCCAGCCGGACCCGGCGCCGTGGAGCCCCGCCCGGCCTGGGCATCGCTGCTTCCACTCTCTGGCAGCCGTGCCCTGGGGCAGAAGCGTGAGGCAAGGGCCGGGCTGAGCCCTGCCGGGCCAGCAGCCCGTGTGGCCACAGCGCCAGCAGCGCCGGTGGCAGGGAGCTGTGCCGCTGGCGCCGTGACAGGCTCTGTGTTCACAGGCATGGCGGGGCGGCACCTGAGGGGGCAGCAGCAAGAGCTCCAGCTGATCTGCAGTGGTGAGTGAGTGAGGGCAGCGGGCTGACCGCGGGGGCTGGCGGGGGCAGCTGCAAGCCCTGCCCTGGCTGCGGAGGGCTCTGCTCCCGTGAGATTTCAGAGCCACGTGTGCCATTCGTGGCCAGCACCTTCAGACTGATCCCCTTGCTCCCTGCGGGCCATGGCAAGAGATGGCCGGGATGGCCCTGGCAGGGGGCTCTCCTCGTCTTTCTGCACATGTGGGATCTGACCTTGCCTCTGTTCCTCTCTCTTGCAGCCCTTGAAGAAATGGCATCTGACAGCAGTCCTGCCATCAGAGATGCTGCAGTTGAATTTTGTTTAGTTCTCCAGGCTGTACAGAGAGCTCCCTACTCCCCATGGCGCAGGCTGCGAGATCGATTCCGCAGTGCATGGAGGAAATGGCCTCGTCTGTGCGGCACTGCCTTGCTGTTCTGCTGGAGCTCCCCGGAGAGGTGATCTGCAAGACTGTCTGCTGGGGCCATTTGAGCCAGCAGAAATTTTCTTTTTCTTCTTCAAGATTTTTGTGTTTTTATTTTTGTTGGTTTTGAGTATGTCAATATAGAATATCTTTCAATACACAGAGTCCCAGGATCTTTCTTTTCCTGCACCGGGTCTAGAAGGCATAGGGGAAGAGGGGGAAAAGGGTGCTTGTGCACAGCCAGCGGCCCAGGCGTGCAGTGTCGCAGGGAAAATGGCCAGAAGCCCCTTGGCCTTTGGTGGTTCTGCTGAAGCCTTTGTGCTGGTGACAGAGCAGCTGGGCAGGGGCCAGAGCTGCAGGGATCCCTGCCAGAGCGGTGCCTGGAGATGGCCACAAGCCCTGTGCCAGGCGGGAAGGGCCATCGTGTCCTCCTGCCCGGGTGCTGCTGGCTGCTTTGCTGAGAGCTCCCAGGCGCCTCTGGATGGGGCTCCTCTGGAGCTGCTGTGGGGCTGCGGCGCTGCTGCCTGCAAGCTTGGCCAGGCTGGGGGAGACCCTGAGGGGCTGAGGCACTGCTAAGCCTTGAGCAATTGGCTGGCAGAGGCCATAGGCAGCCCCCTGGAATCAGGCGTTGGAACCCTGGTCCTGGCCTTTCAGGGCTGTGAGGCCAGCTGTTGTGGGGCTGGGCGTGTGCCTTCCCTGTGCTCCAGACTGCAGCCTCCCACCCCTCAGCCTTAGGCATTGAGCTCCACTGCCTGATTGCCAAGTCTTGTTCCTGTTGCTGTGGGGGAGGCCGAGCTCTGTGGCTTTAGGCCCCATTGAGCCAGAAGAGCAGCAGCTTTGAGCCCACAGGGGCCACAGAAAGGCCCTCTTGGACCACGAGCGTTCCTGTCCTTCCCAGGCCAGGGACACATGAGAGTGCAGCGGGCACCTTCAGAGTGCCACGCTGGCTTTGCACTGGGCCACCTCCCTGTGCTGTGCATGGCTGGCTCTTTGCTTTGCCGCTCTCGGCCTTGTGTCGTCGTACTCCTTTGGCTGCCTGCAGCCAGGGGCAGCCCTATCAGGAGGCTGAAAGGCCCCGTCTCCAACATCTCAAGGGGGAAATGGAGCTCTCCCGGCCCTCAGCCCACGCTGTAAGCAGAGCAGAGCCTTTTCCCCAGCCCCGATGGCTTTCTGCCTGCTTCTGGCCCCTGGCCACCATGACCCACTGCACTCGCTCTGAGTCACCTACAGCATGCCTGGTGCCTCTTGATTTGCTGACCCTGGGATGTGAGGCTCACTGAGGGAAAGGTGGCTGTCCCAGTGCTGAGGGCACACGTGCCTCACTGAGCAGACTTGAGGCTTCCCCAGCAGCTTGCAGGTGCCTTAGGTGTCATGTTACAGTGCTTGTGCTCCTGCCTCCTCCTGTCCCTCTTCTCACCCTCACCCAACCTGCACCCTCTGACCTACCTTCAATAAATCCTGTTGCATCAGACACGGTGTCAAGAGCCCTCCCTCGGCTGCCGGTCGAGCGCACATTACAACCTCCGGGCATGAGAGCAAGGTGGGCTGGGGGAGCTGCTCTCTCAGACCAAGAGGGAACGGCTCTCCACAGCACCTGCCCATGGACCTTCCCCGCACCAAATGAAATCATCTCCAAGTTTAGCTAGTGAGCTAGTAAGGTAGAACTCATTCATTGCCTGGAAATCTGGCACTAGTCTCTAAGTTCCATTAGGTTTCTTTATTGCTAACCTACCAGTATTACATTTTGACTCCCATTCTTCCAATTGTCCTGATGTCAGGAATTTATTGGTTGTTGGCTCTATTCCTTTCCTAGCTTCTAATCTTCAAGGGTATTGCTTTCTGACTACTGGCCTAACTCTTGTCTGTAGCTCAATTTTCATAGGGTCTGCTCGTTTGGATGTTCCTGGGCTATGAGTATCCCATACTCTTGGATACACCTGATTCAATACTTGCTCTAAATAGTTCTTCTTCTTTGTTGCTCTTGTGTCAATTGTCAGTCCTACTGCTAAAAGTGCTCATTTGTCTTCAGGTACCTTCCATTTAAGTGTTCTTTTTCTAAACAGAACTGTTGCTTCCAAATTTTCAAGCAAATCCCTGCCTAGGACAGATTTGGCTTAGTTGGGTAAATAAAGAAACGGATGTATTCCCAGCTTCTTCTTGATTTTACATTGAAGTGGTTTCAGGAAGAAAACTTTTTCTGGCTGGCCTATAGTGGCTCCTATTGCTTGAGATAGTTTTCACTTTTGGGTATCAGGACTTGATTCAAGAGTGAAAATGTGTCTCAACAATTTCCTAAAAATTCAACTTCTTTATCATTCTTTAGCTGTATTTTAACCGGTGGCCTGCTAGGGTAAGAATTGCCAGTCTCGGTCATTTCTTATCATCTAGAGTGGCTGCAAGAGTTTTGTGTACTTTGTCTGCTAACTCTGGGCACTGGAGTTATTTCCAGTGTCCTGATTTCTTACAAGATGCACATTGATTTGGCCCCAGCTTGGTCTGTGGCTGCTTTGGACCTCCTCTGCCTCTGATATTGTTGCCCCTGCCTCTGCTTCATCCAGAGGCGTGCCACGTCCTCTCCCTGGTGCCGATCCAGAGCTGCCACCATGGCTGCAGGGAGCTCTTTTCCTTTTTCTCTCTCTTGATTATCATCCACTTTCTATGCTTTTCTCATTCATGCCTTTAAGTCTCTCTTTACAGGCTCTTTCAGCTTCTCAAGTTTCTGCCTGACATCTGGGTTACATTGCCCTGACATCAGGGAAACCCACTGCTGCTTTGCCATATGCCACCAGGGATCCAGGGCTGTGCCTTTACGTGCAGCTGCTCAGAGCCTGTCCACAAAGTCAGCGGGTGACTCGTGCTGTCCCTGTGTAACGTTATCTCTTACTGACCAAGTTATTGCTTTTGGAAGGGCATTTTTTAATTCCAATGTGACCAGTTCCTGGTATCTGGTTAACATTGCACAGCTGCCTGCATCGTTCGCGTCCCACAAAGGGCTTACAATAGGACACAGCTGGTGCACTGTACCTTGTAAGGCTCCACTAGCAATTTGTGCCTGCACACGTGCTCTGGCTACCTTGATCACCAGCTCTTCTGCTGGTTGTGTTAGCTCTGTCAACATGAAATCAGTATCACCTCACTCTGGCTCTTGATTCTTGACTATGAACTCCAGTCTTTTTGCTACTTTGCTAGGGTTTTCTCTATCCATTGTAACTTTTTCCCACCAGCTGTTCAGGTCACTAGTAGAAAAGCAGATGTTCACCTCATGGCTCCTCCTGGGGGACTCAAGACTTGCCTTAAGGGGGTGACTAAAGGCAAAGCTTTCTTGGTTTTATTCCTTGGCTTGCTTGTCACTGGGGGTCTCTGAAATTGTCCCCTCACCTGGGGACAATTACTCATCTCATCCTCACTGCCATTTGGCTTTCATTCAGGGGCCGGAGTGGTTGCCTGAGGGGGAGTGTACCTGAGCTGGCCTGGACTAACTGGGCTCTAAGTCTTGGACACATAGAACACAATCTTCCTGGTGCATTGGAGCCAATTTTAAACATCTCTGCCCTATGCTGAATGCTGAACGACATCTCTTTCTTTTCTGCCTCTTATCTGTTTCCAAAGTTAGGACTAAAGGTCCTGTGGGGCCAAATCAAAGCCACATTCTTTCTGACACTCAGGTTTATTCTTCAGGGTGAAAAACATGTCTGCATATATCACAGGACCTCATTTTTCTTCTTGGCCTAAAAATAACATCAACTGTAACAGTGTATGGTAAAGTTCCATTAGGGCGTGACTTCTCACCACTTTCTAATGGATACCAAGCCTACCACTGGGAAGAGTATTTCTTCCGATTACCTTTCCTTCAAAAATTACCCTCTGGGATTCCTCCCAAATCTTTCTCATCTGCTAAATTACATTCTAGTGGACTCTTTTTAATACCATCTTTACTTCTTGTGTTATTCATTCTTCATGCTATCTAAATTTCCAAACTTATCAGGATGTATTAGTACTTCTCTTTTTCTTCTCTTTATCCCCTGTAGACTACACTTAACCCATACGGGCTGTCTCTGAGTCACCCTGCACCAATATACTTTCTCATAGTCCTAAACAAGCAATGAAAACAAAAGGATTCCACGTTCCACACAATCTACAAGGAATTGGGGTATGATCGGACATAAAACGAGTTTTGCAAAACACTGCCTGAATTCATACTCAGGAGTATATATTCATGTAAACCTAGAGGTCACAACCCTTGACTTTTGATGGAGTGTCTAAAAGCGTAGGTGACTGCTCCATGTTGCTCAAACTCTTCTCAAACTCAGACGGGCTTGGTGCTGTGCCCCTTTCCCTGGGGTATTCCGGTTCGTGTTTATTTATCAGTGATCGTAGAATGGTTTGTTTTCATGTACCCCGTATTTTCCCCAAGTTGGGTAACCGCTAGGTTATGCCCTCCCTCAAAGCTCTCCCTCATGCCATTCCCCACTCTTTGTTCCAGCTCCTTCCCTGCCTCTCAAGATAATCCAGCTCTTTATTCCTGAACCTTCCCTGTCACTTTTGCCTTGGATTGATCCCTGACTGCACCCCCGCTTTGGAATTCCTCTATTGCTGGAAGCCCCACTGGCCCATGGGACCTCCCCTCTCCCCTCATCTGTCCTAATTAGTGCCAAGCAACTGATGGAATCCCCTCGCTCCTCCCCTGCAGATTCCTTCTTGCTCAATCGTTTGTATCCACCCCCTGAGTTGTACCCCGATAAAATCCCGTGCAGCACAGAAGTGCTGGCGGCTCTCGTGCTGAATCCTTCCCTTGGAATAAACGTTTGCCTGTGGAACCTCACCATTGAGGAGCCTCCTCCTTCTCTTTGGCCTGCTCTGTGCTGCAGTTAGTAGATCCTGAACCACTGAGCAGTGGCTCACCAGGGTCAGCGGCGGGCAGAACCCACGCCTTGGCCGTTCCCCACTCCTGGCGCAGCGCCGCAGTTTTCCCAAGAGCCAGCCCGGGCTCCGCTGGGCTGCGTCAATGGGGAACCCGTCCCAGTGCCCGACCGTGCTCTGGGTGAAAAACCTTTTCCTGCTATGGAAATGAAACTTGCCCTGTCCCAGCTGCCTGCCCTTTTCTCCAGTCCTGTCACTGGTCCCAACAGTGACGAGAGCTGCAGCAGCCCCTCTGATTCCCCTCAGGAGGATGTTGAAGACCACAATGACGCCCTTTACCCTCTTCCTGGCTGAACAAAGTGGCCTCAGCTGCATCTAGGCCTTCCCCTCCAGACCACACTCCATCCTTGCAGTCCTCCTTTGCATTCTGGCTAATGGCTTCATAACTTTTTCTCTTGTGCTGCCCAAAACTGCGCCCGTCTGCTTCCAGCGCTTCTCTTGGCTGCTGCTTCAGGGTGTGGCCACCATCATCAGAGACACAGAAGAGCTTCTCCTCCCAGAGTTGTCCTTATCCTCCGCACTTCCAAGTCTCTGCCTTGATGTTCACTGGGGAACTTGCCACTTTGTGGCCGCTCCTTGCTGTGCTCAGCAGGGACACAGTTTTGTTTGGACATGAGCTGCCGGAGCACGACATGCAGCAACTGAGGCTGAGAATAGCAGAGGCTGGGCAGATTCCATTTTTTCCAGAATGTGGGAAAGAGAGTGAGAAAAGCGCAAGGAAATTTCAGACTGTTACTTTGCAATCTAATTGCCCTGGGAAACTCAGCGATGGATGGTGCTCTGGTGCTACTGCAAATGCCTTCCATGAGAAAAATTCATTTCAGGAAGGAGCAACATCATCTGACAGAGACCAAGTGTGTCAGCAGTTGCTCCAGGTGCTTCTTCCATCAGCCCCTGCAGGAAGGAGCACAGCCCCTAATGCACATGGGCTTTGGCTCCTTCTGGCACAGAAGCCCCCCGGGGGCACAGGTCTCTGGGGCAGGAGTCAGGCACCAGCGCTGCCAGGGCTCGGGAGTGGCAGGTCTGCTTGGCCGGGGACGCTGCCACACCTGCTGATGTCAGAGCTCCCCGGGCCCCAGGCCTCAGAGCAGCATTCGTGCCCGGGCCCGCACGTTCCTTGTGCCTTTAACACCGCCGGGTTTAGGATGGCCACCAGCCGGGACGTGTCCCAAGGAGGCCCTGCCAGCTTCCCTGAAAGGCCCCGTGCCCTTCCCAGCGCGGCTGCGTCGGCAGCCCTGGGGGCTCCTACTGCTGCCCTGGGCCCGCAGAGCAGGGCAGCCTTCGCTGATGCTCTCAGCCCTTCCTAAAGATCCTGTCCGCCTGCCTTAGACACCTGGGGCCCGTCATTCCTTCCAACCTGGAGCTCTTTGGGTGGGCTGGGGGTGGCCCCATGCAGGCAGCCGTGGGCGCAAGGGCCCTTGGTGACACGATGCAGCACAGTCATTGTGACATGGAACCGGGTGTCCAAGGGACCTCTGTGACACCTGGTGACACAGGAGCTGGCGGTGACAAGAGCACGCCACAGTGCTCAGAGCAGGCAACGGGACAGGACGGGAGAGAGCAGTGCCGTGAGGAGCCCCCGCACAGTGCGCTCGTTCGCGTCCCACCCGAAGCTTTTCTGAGGGGTTGTTCCTGCAGCTGAGCTCGAGGCCAGACCACAGGACTTGCTGACCCGTGGTCTCCCTGAGGCTTCTCTTCTGCAGGTGCCCTTGAGGCCAGATCATAGTCCTTGTCAGTAGTCTCCTGTCCTTGTGGCAGGAGCCCTTGTGACCGAGTGCAGGACTTGCTGTCCTGCAGCCTTCCTGAGGCTTCTTTCTTGAAGGTGCCTTCCAGGCACCACTGCAGGACGTGCTGATTTGGAGCTTTTCCAAGGCATCTCTCCTGCAAATAGCCACAATTCCAGTCAGAGACATGGAGCAGAGACTCCCGGGAGTGCCCGAGCTGGCCTGGGTGGAGGAGGAGGAAGAAGGCCCTGGAGCTGCCCCGGCACAGCAGACTGAAGAGGTGGTGCCCTTCCAGCCACCGCAGGAGGGTGAGTGGCAGAGCTGGGCCACAGGACTGGTGCCTGCTGCCAGCTTGGCCCCACGCCATGCCGTGCCATTGTGTGCGGTGCCATGCTATCCCCTGGGGACATGCCCACGGCCAGGACAGAAGAGGGGCCGGGCAGACACCCCGCAGTGGCCGTGCTCCATCCCCTGGCACATCCCGGCGCTCTCTGCCTGGGCAGCGCAGGGCTGGGCCGTGCTCTCCAGCCTCTCCCGCAGCCCCTCAGCTCTGGCTGTGCTCGCTCTTTGCCAGATGCAGCCCTGGAGCGCACACAAGAGCAGGAGTCCAGCCGTGGCCGCTTCCGCAGAACAGCGCAGGTACCTGCAGCCACCCCCACCTGGGCTGGGCCTGCTGCCCCTGCTCAGCCCAGCACCGTGTGTGCCGCACTGCATGCAACATCCCCGGCTCCTTGCCCTTCTCCTACAGTTCGTTTGCAACTTCCTCAAGAGAATTGAGGAGCAAGAGACCATTGCCATGGGCGTAGGCCTCAGACCATACTCGCCCATCTTCTACAGCAAGACCAGTGCTGCCCTGCTGTCTATGCTTGTAGAGGAACATTTTTACACTCCAAAGCAAGTAAGCAGCCTGTGGCCAGGCTTTGATCCTCCCAGCAATTGCTTGGCCTCCCAAGCCACGCATGCTGGTTGCTGTGAGCCTTTCAGGCCACATGGCAGTGTGGTGGCAAGGGAAGCACTCCTCTGGGGAAGCTGGGATCATTGCTCCCTCTGGCAGCTTTCCAAGTCTCCCCGTGCCTTCTCCAGGTGCCTGCCATGGTGAGCTACATCCACCAGTGGCTCATGGCCAATGATTCTGCTGAGCACAGGCTGGACAAGACCCTGCTGCATCTCACCGAAGCACAGCCAAATGACGCAGTCATGACGCTCCTGCGTGTGGCTCCGTCCTGTGACAGGTATGGGGCCCACCTACCCACAGGGCTCAGGCCTCCCCAGCCCATCACCCTGTACAGCCTGCCCCACGTGTCTCAGCAACAGAGACTTCCAGGGCCCTCTGGCTGTTCCCTTTCCCAGCCCTGCCAGGCCAGCCCCTGAGCCTGCTGCCATGCTCCCTTGCCGCCTCTCAGGGCTCTGTCCCCACAGGCCTGGGCTGTCGGGCTGCTGCGGGCAGGGGGCCAGTGGGCACAGGCAGAAATGGCAGCCAGCTCGGCTGCCCCTGGTGCTGGGTCTGACACCCCCCTGAGACACAACTCTAACCCTGCAGAGCTGCCATGGCCATGTGGAAGACCATCATGGGCTCAGCCAGGACTGTGGAGCTGGCGCAGCTGATCCTCCTGGATGTGCTGGGGAGCTGGCCAGAGTACAGCACCTGCACCTCCGATGGGGACGAAACGGCTGTCTTTGCCCTGGCTGTGAGTTTCTGCAACTGGCCTTTGCTGGCCCCAAGACTGCCTCTCCAGCAGCTCTCCATCCTCCTTCCCCCACTGCATCTCCCTGCCTCAGGCGCTGGCCTGAAACCTGGCCCAGGGGCAGCTTCAGGCCCACCAGGCCCCGTGCTCCCCCTGCCAAGGTCTCTCCGGGCCTCTCCCTGCCACGCTCGGGCCCTGCCACATGGACACCTCGGCACTGAGCGCTGTCTCGGGGGGCTTTGTCCTTTGCAGGCAACTGTGGTGATGTGGAAGATCCTCCAGGAGCCCTGTCTCCCACGGATCTTGAGGCTGTATTTCCCCCGCCTATTTGTGCATCTGCTATTCCAAGTGTTCTTCAGCACTCTGGATATGCCAGAGGCGGTGGACACCTTCTGGAAGGGATGCCAGGAAGAGCACGGCCTTGCCACCAGCCCCAACAGGTGCTCCATGCCACTCCTCCTGTCCCTGCCACGTGGCCTGCCAAGGAGCCAGTGCTGCCAGGGTGACCTGGGCTTTGCTCTGCACACAGGTTTGCAGTGCGCACCCTGAAGTCCCTGCTCTGCCTTCTCCGCTGCGAGGATGTGGTGGTGGCAATGGAGCGCAGGTGTGCCTGGGACACGCTGCTCTCTCTTGACACTCACCACTTTGCCGTGGCTCTGCTGGCCAGGTGAGACCCCCTGCTCCCCACTGCCTCTGACATTGCTGCTCTGTGCCCAGGTGCCCCACAAAGCGCCTATGCTCATGGGCCAGAGGGCCTTGTCACTGAGGGTCGGCCAAGCACACTGGAAAAGGCTGGCAGAGGAGGGTTCCCCTGAGCAACCAACTCCCAGATGGCCCATGTCCCCTTGCTGGAAGGCTGCTGGGGAAAGATGAGAACTGGATGAGTCACGCCTGGGAGAGGTTTGCCTCACTGGCTCAGGCTCTTGTTTCCTTTTTCCCCTCTTCAGAGAAATTCGCCGCTTAGCCATCCACTTTTGTTCCGCGGTTGCATTCTACCTGCTCGCCCTGCTCGGCCAAGAGATGCCATACTGGGATTTCCCTGCCCTGGCATTCCTTGTGGAGGTGAGCCTCAAGGCCAGCGCTGCCTGGCTGAGCTGCCTCCCAGCTCTCTGGCCTCTCGCAGCCACAGCTGCCAGGACAGTGCCCGTGCCCTGTGCTGCTGCCTGGGCCCGGCCCTGTGCGCTGCTGGGCTCCTGCCGGCCGGCTCCCCTGTCACTGCCCTGTGCCTTTCAGGTCCTCGAGTGCCTGGACTTGAGCGAATGCAGTGACAGCGTTCTGGAGATCCTGGCACAGAACCTGCAGAGCGAGCACATGGCCAGGCGTTACTTGGCACTCCGAGGCCTCGTAGTGCTGGGCAAGAATCCCTTGATGGTGAGAAGGGGGCAGTGGCTGAAGCCGTGCAGGCAGCGTGGGGCTGGGCAACGCAGTCGCTTGGCCTTGCCTGGCCTTCGGCCGCTGGGGCAGCTGCTCCCAGCTCTCCTGCCTCCCGCTTCAGCTGCCCCAGTGCTTCGGGACAGGCCTTTGGCCTCTGGGCCCTGCAGCAGCAGGGCGGCCTTTCACAAAGTGGTGTTCCGCACAGGCCGAAAAAATGCAGAGCCTGACTGAAAGTCTTGTGGAGCTCCTGGAGGAAAATGACAACGACATGATCAGGATGACCATCCTTCTACTCAGATATTTGCTCCTGGATAATGGTGGCCCCATAGCCACCCCCGTGGCCCTGCAGCTGGCTGAGACGCTCCTGCCACTCTTTGACAGCGTAAGACTCTGTGCCCACAGCCACGGCCACTGGCTGCTGCCGGGACACTTGGTGCCCTGTGCAGATGCAGGCCTGTGCCCTGGGGGACCTGAAGCAGCTGATGCTCAGGTCTTTTGCCCTTTCCTTTCATCCAGGACGATATCCAGCTGCAGCTGAGCTCCATGGCTTTCTTTCAAGAGATGCTGGACCTGTTAACAGAAGAGGCAAGAAAGGCCCTCAAGTGCCACGTGCGCCAGAGCCTGCTCCCTCTCTACTTCCACTGCCATGATGAGAATCAGATTGTTGCTGAGGTGAGCACTTGTGGCCAGCTGCTGTCCCCCTGGCGGGGGCTTGGGCTGCCTCCTGCCCTGGCACCTTGCGGGCTGCAGCCTCCTCCAGCCTGTGCCACTGGGATGCTCCTGTGCCCTGGACTGTGGGGCCATCTGTGCATCTCTGCTGCTCTCCAGGCCTCCCGGGAAACGCTGCATTCCTCAGCCAGATTCCTGAAGAGGAGGCATATCGAACAAATGCTACATGAGGATCAGAGCTTTGGCGAGTGCCTGGTAAGAGCAGCCGAGAACCCCCAGCCTCAGCATGGCCAAGGTCCCTGAGGGCGGTGCTCAGCGTGCGGGGCTTGCAGCTGTGCCTGCTGCTGCAGCCAGAGGCCGGGCGGACTCTTCTCCAGGCTCCTGTGGGCCAGAGCCAGGTGCCCATGGAACCCCGGCACGGCCTGGCTGCGGGGCGGCACCGCGGCTCCCCGGGCAGCAGCCGGTACACTGGCCCCTGCCCCCGGGAGCCCTTGGCCAGCGGCTGCTGGCCGTGCCTCAGGGCTGTGCGGGCAGGGGAGGCCGGGGCTGGGCGCAGGCAGTGCCCGGCCCAGGGGCTGAGCCCGCGCCAACCCTTCCCTCCTGCCGCTCTCTGCAGCTGGCAGAGGACAGGAGCCGAGCGGCCGAGCACCTGCACCGGGCCCTGCACTACCTGCAGAGCCCACAGGAGCCCCTGCGAGAGGCGGCCGTCAGGTTCATGGGTGAGTCCCGAGCACGGGCTCCCTCCCCGACCCGCCGCAGCTCGGCCCGGGCCCCGCCTGCTGCCCCGGCAGCGCCAGCCGGACCCGGCGCCGTGGAGCCCCGCCCGGCCTGGGCATCGCTGCTTCCGCTCTCTGGCAGCCGTGCCCTGGGGCAGAAGCGTGCGGCAAGGGCCGGGCTGAGCCCTGCCGGGCCAGCAGCCCGTGTGGCCACAGCGCCAGCAGCGCCGGTGGCAGGGAGCTGTGCCGCTGGCGCCGTGACAGGCTCTGTGTTCACAGGCATGGCGGGGCGGCACCTGAGGGGGCAGCAGCAAGAGCTCCAGCTGATCTGCAGTGGTGAGTGAGTGAGGGCAGCGGGCTGACCGCGGGGGCTGGCGGGGGCAGCTGCAAGCCCTGCCCCGGCTGCGGAGGGCTCTGCTCCCGTGAGATTTCAGAGCCACGTGTGCCATTCGTGGCCAGCACCTTCAGACTGATCCCCTTGCTCCCTGCGGGCCATGGCAAGAGATGGCCGGGATGGCCCTGGCAGGGGGCTCTCCTCGTCTTTCTGCACATGTGGGATCTGACCTTGCCTCTGTTCCTCTCTCTTGCAGCCCTTGAAGAAATGGCATCTGACAGCAGTCCTGCCATCAGAGATGCTGCAGTTGAATTTTGTTTAGTTCTCCGGGCTGTACAGAGAGCTCCCTACTCCCCATGGCGCAGGCTGCGAGATCGATTCCGCAGTGCATGGAGGAAATGGCCTCGTCTGTGCGGCACTGCCTTGCTGTTCTGCTGGAGCTCCCCAGAGAGGTGATCTGCAAGACTGTCTGCTGGGGCCATTTGAGCCAGCAGAAATTTTCTTTTTCTTCTTCAAGATTTTTGTGTTTTTATTTTTGTTGGTTTTGAGTATGTCAATATAGAATATCTTTCAATACACAGAGTCCCAGGATCTTTCTTTTCCTGCACCGGGTCTAGAAGGCATAGGGGAAGAGGGGGAAAAGGGTGCTTGTGCACAGCCAGCGGCCCAGGCGTGCAGTGTCGCAGGGAAAATGGCCAGAAGCCCCTTGGCCTTTGGTGGTTCTGCTGAAGCCTTTGTGCTGGTGACAGAGCAGCTGGGCAGGGGCCAGAGCTGCAGGGATCCCTGCCAGAGCGGTGCCTGGAGATGGCCACAAGCCCTGTGCCAGGCGGGAAGGGCCATCGTGTCCTCCTGCCCGGGTGCTGCTGGCTGCTTTGCTGAGAGCTCCCAGGCGCCTCTGGATGGGGCTCCTCTGGAGCTGCTGTGGGGCTGCGGCGCTGCTGCCTGCAAGCTTGGCCAGGCTGGGGGAGACCCTGAGGGGCTGAGGCACTGCTAAGCCTTGAGCAATTGGCTGGCAGAGGCCATAGGCAGCCCCCTGGAATCAGGCGTGGAACCCTGGTCCTGGCCTTTCAGGGCTGTGAGGCCAGCTGTTGTGGGGCTGGGCGTGTGCCTTCCCTGTGCTCCAGACTGCAGCCTCCCACCCCTCAGCCTTAGGCATTGAGCTCCACTGCCTGATTGCCAAGTCTTGTTCCTGTTGCTGAGGGGGAGGCCGAGCTCTGTGGCTTTAGGCCCCATTGAGCCAGAAGAGCAGCAGCTTTGAGCTCACAGGGGCCACAGAAAGGCCCTCTTGGACCACGAGCGTTCCTGTCCTTGCCAGGCCAGGGACACATGAGAGTGCAGCGGGCACCTTCAGAGTGCCACGCTGGCTTTGCACTGGGCCACCTCCCTGTGCTGTGCACGGCTGGCTCTTTGCTTTGCCGCTCTCGGCCTTGTGTCCTCGTACTCCTTTGGCTGCCTGCAGCCAGGGGCAGCCCTATCAGGAGGCTGAAAGGCCCCGTCTCCAACATCTCAAGGGGGAAATGCAGCTCTCCCGGCCCTCAGCCCACGCTGTAAGCAGAGCAGAGCCTTTTCCCCAGCCCCGATGGCTTTCTGCCTGCTTCTGGCCCCTGGCCACCATGACCCACTGCACTCGCTCTGAGTCACCTACAGCATGCCTGGTGCCTCTTGATTTGCTGACCCTGGGATGTGAGGCTCACTGAGGGAAAGGTGGCTGTCCCAGTGCTGAGGGCACACGTGCCTCACTGAGCAGACTTGAGGCTTCCTCAGCAGCTTGCAGGTGCCTTAGGTGTCATGTTACAGTGCTTGTGCTCCTGCCTCCTCCTGTCCCTCTTCTCACCCTCACCCAACCTGCACCCTCTGACCTACCTTCAATAAATCCTGTTGCATCAGACACGGTGTCAAGAGCCCTCCCTCGGCTGCCGGTCGAGCGCACATTACAACCTCCGGGCATGAGAGCAAGGTGGGCTGGGGGAGCTGCTCTCTCAGACCAAGAGGGAACGGCTCTCCACAGCACCTGCCCATGGACCTTCCCCGCACCAAATGAAATCATCTCCAAGTTTAGCTAGTGAGCTAGTAAGGTAGAACTCATTCATTGCCTGGAAATCTGGCACTAGTCTCTAAGTTCCATTAGGTTTCTTTATTGCTAACCTACCAGTATTACATTTTGACTCCCATTCTTCCAATTGTCCTGATGTCAGGAATTTATTGGTTGTTGGCTCTATTCCTTTCCTAGCTTCTAATCTTCAAGGGTATTGCTTTCTGACTACTGGCCTAACTCTTGTCTGTAGCTCAATTTTCATAGGGTCTGCTCGTTTGGATGTTCCTGGGCTATGAGTATCCCATACTCTTGGATACACCTGATTCAATACTTGCTCTAAATAGTTCTTCTTCTTTGTTGCTCTTGTGTCAATTGTCAGTCCTACTGCTAAAAGTGCTCATTTGTCTTCAGGTACCTTCCATTTAAGTTTTCTTTTTCTAAACAGAACTGTTGCTTCCAAATTTTCAAGCAAATCCCTGCCTAGGACAGATTTGGCTTAGTTGGGTAAATAAAGAAACGGATGTATTCCCAGCTTCTTCTTGATTTTACATTGAAGTGGTTTCAGGAAGAAAACTTTTTCTGGCTGGCCTATAGTGGCTCCTATTGCTTGACATAGTTTTCACTTTTGGGTATCAGGACTTGATTCAAGAGTGAAAATGTGTCTCAACAATTTCTTAAAAATTCAACTTCTTTATCATTCTTTAGCTGTATTTTAACCGGTGGCCTGCTAGGGTAAGAATTGCCAGTCTCGGTCATTTCTTATCATCTAGAGTGGCTGCAAGAGTTTTGTGAACTTTGTCTGCTAACTCTGGGCACTGGAGTTATTTCCAGTGTCCTGATTTCTTACAAGATGCACATTGATTTGGCCCCAGCTTGGTCTGTGGCTGCTTTGGACCTCCTCTGCCTCTGATATTGTTGCCCCTGCCTCTGCTTCATCCAGAGGCGTGCCACGTCCTCTCCCTGGTGCCGATCCAGAGCTGCCACCATGGCTGCAGGGAGCTCTTTTCCTTTTTCTCTCTCTTGATTATCATCCACTTTCTATGCTTTTCTCATTCATGCCTTTAAGTCTCTCTTTACAGAGAGACTTTCTCTTTCAGCTTCTCAAGTTTCTGCCTGACATCTGGGTTACATTGCCCTGACATCAGGGAAACCCACTGCTGCTTTGCCATATGCCACCAGGGATCCAGGGCTGTGCCTTTACGTGCAGCTGCTCAGAGCCTGTCCACAAAGTCAGCGGGTGACTCGTGCTGTCCCTGTGTAACGTTATCTCTTACTGACCAAGTTATTGCTTTTGGAAGGGCATTTTTAATTCCAATGTGACCAGTTCCTGGTATCTGGTTAACATTGCACAGCTGCCTGCATCGTTCGCGTCCCACAAAGGGCTTACAATAGGACACAGCTGGTGCACTGTACCTTGTAAGGCTCCACTAGCAATTTGTGCCTGCACACGTGCTCTGGCTACCTTGATCACCAGCTCTTCTGCTGGTTGTGTTAGCTCTGTCAACATGAAATCAGTATCACCTCACTCTGGCTCTTGATTCTTGACTATGAACTCCAGTCTTTTTGCTACTTTGCTAGGGTTTTCTCTATCCATTGTAACTTTTTCCCACCAGCTGTTCAGGTCACTAGTAGAAAAGCAGATGTTCACCTCATGGCTCCTCCTGGGGGACTCAAGACTTGCCTTAAGGGGGTGACTAAAGGCAAAGCTTTCTTGGTTTTATTCCTTGGCTTGCTTGTCACTGGGGGTCTCTGAAATTGTCCCCTCACCTGGGGACAATTACTCATCTCATCCTCACTGCCATTTGGCTTTCATTCAGGGGCCAGAGTGGTTGCCTGAGGGGGAGTGTACCTGAGCTGGCCTGGACTAACTGGGCTCTAAGTCTTGGACACATAGAACACAATCTTCCCGGTGCATTGGAGCCAAATTTAAACATCTCTGCCCTATGCTGAATGCTGAACGACATCTCTTTCTTTTCTGCCTCTTATCTGTTTCCAAAGTTAGGACTAAAGGTCCTGTGGGGCCAAATCAAAGCCACATTCTTTCTGACACTCAGGTTTATTCTTCAGGGTGAAAAACATGTCTGCATATATCACAGGACCTCATTTTTCTTCTTGGCCTAAAAATAACATCAACTGTAACAGTGTATGGTAAAGTTCCATTAGGGCGTGACTTCTCACCACTTTCTAATGGATACCAAGCCTACCACTGGGAAGAGTATTTCTTCCGATTACCTTTCCTTCAAAAATTACCCTCTGGGATTCCTCCCAAATCTTTCTCATCTGCTAAATTACATTCTAGTGGACTCTTTTTAATACCATCTTTACTTCTTGTGTTATTCATTCTTCATGCTATCTAAATTTCCAAACTTATCAGGATGTATTAGTACTTCTCTTTTTCTTCTCTTTATCCCCTGTAGACTACACTTAACCCATACGGGCTGTCTCTGAGTCACCCTGCACCAATATACTTTCTCATAGTCCTAAACAAGCAATGAAAACAAAAGGATTCCACGTTCCACACAATCTACAAGGAATTGGGGTATGATCGGACATAAAACGAGTTTTGCAAAACACTGCCTGAATTCATACTCAGGAGTATATATTCATGTAAACCTAGAGGTCACAACCCTTGACTTTTGATGGAGTGTCTAAAAGCGTAGGTGACTGCTCCATGTTGCTCAAACTCTTCTCAAACTCAGACGGGCTTGGTGCTGTGCCCCTTTCCCTGGGGTATTCCGGTTCGTGTTTATTTATCAGTGATCGTAGAATGGTTTGTTTTCATGTACCCCGTATTTTCCCCAAGTTGGGTAACCGCTAGGTTATGCCCTCCCTCAAAGCTCTCCCTCATGCCATTCCCCACTCTTTGTTCCAGCTCCTTCCCTGCCTCTCAAGATAATCCAGCTCTTTATTCCTGAACCTTCCCTGTCACTTTTGCCTTGGACCGATCCCTGACTGCACCCCCGCTTTGGAATTCCTCTATTGCTGGAAGCCCCACTGGCCCATGGGACCTCCCCTCTCCCCTCATCTGTCCTAATTAGTGCCAAGCAACTGATGGAATCCCCTCGCTCCTCCCCTGCAGATTCCTTCTTGCTCAATCGTTTGTATCCACCCCCTGAGTTGTACCCCGATAAAATCCCGTGCAGCACAGAAGTGCTGGCGGCTCTCGTGCTGAATCCTTCCCTTGGAATAAACCTTTGCCTGTGGAACCTCACCATTGAGGAGCCTCCTCCTTCTCTTTGGCCTGCTCTGTGCTGCAGTTAGTAGATCCTGAACCACTGAGCAGTGGCTCACCAGGGTCAGCGGCGGGCAGAACCCACGCCTTGGCCGTTCCCCACTCCTGGCGCAGCGCCGCAGTTTTCCCAAGAGCCAGCCCGGGCTCCGCTGGGCTGCGTCAATGGGGAACCCGTCCCAGTGCCCGACCGTGCTCTGGGTGAAAAACCTTTTCCTGCTATGGAAATGAAACTTGCCCTGTCCCAGCTGCCTGCCCTTTTCTCCAGTCCTGTCACTGGTCCCAACAGTGACGAGAGCTGCAGCAGCCCCTCTGATTCCCCTCAGGAGGATGTTGAAGACCACAATGACGCCCTTTACCCTCTTCCAGGCTG
This sequence comes from Melospiza melodia melodia, assembly GCF_035770615.1. NCBI lineage: Eukaryota > Metazoa > Chordata > Aves > Passeriformes > Passerellidae > Melospiza > Melospiza melodia. The sequence continues at coordinate 3,511,956 of NW_026948600.1, read as the reverse complement.
AACAAAGTGGCCTCAGCTGCATCTAGGCCTTCCCCTCCAGACCATACTCCATCCTTGCAGTCCTCCTTTGCATTCTGGCTAATGGCTTCATAACTTTTTCTCTTGTGCTGCCCAAAACTGCGCCCGTCTGCTTCCAGCGCTTCTCTTGGCTGCTGCTTCAGGGTGTGGCCACCATCATCAGAGACACAGAAAAGCTTCTCCTCCCAGAGTTGTCCTTATCCTCCGCACTTCCAAGTCTCTGCCTTGATGTTCACTGGGGAACTTGCCACTTTGTGGCCGCTCCTTGCTGTGCTCAGCAGGGACACAGTTTTGTTTGGACATGAGCTGCCGGAGCACGACATGCAGCAACTGAGGCTGAGAATAGCAGAGGCTGGGCAGATTCCATTTTTTCCAGAATGTGGGAAAGAGAGTGAGAAAAGCGCAAGGAAATTTCAGACTGTTACTTTGCAATCTAATTGCCCTGGGAAACTCAGCGATGGATGGTGCTCTGGTGCTACTGCAAATGCCTTCCATGAGAAAAATTCATTTCAGGAAGGAGCAACATCATCTGACAGAGACCAAGTGTGTCAGCAGTTGCTCCAGGTGCTTCTTCCATCAGCCCCTGCAGGAAGGAGCACAGCCCCTAATGCACATGGGCTTTGGCTCCTTCTGGCACAGAAGCCCCCCGGGGGCACAGGTCTCTGGGGCAGGAGTCAGGCACCAGCGCTGCCAGGGCTCGGGAGTGGCAGGTCTGCTTGGCCGGGGACGCTGCCACACCTGCTGATGTCAGCGCTCCCCGAGCCCCAGGCCTCAGAGCAGCATTCGTGCCCGGGCCCGCACGTTCCTTGTGCCTTTAACACCGCCGGGTTTAGGATGGCCACCAGCCGGGACGTGTCCCAAGGAGGCCCTGCCAGCTTCCCTGAAAGGCCCCGTGCCCTTCCCAGCGCGACTGCATCGGCAGCCCTGGGGGCTCCTACTGCTGCCCTGGGCCCGCAGAGCAGGGCAGCCTTCGCTGATGCTCTCAGCCCTTCCTAAAGATCCTGTCCGCTTGCCTTAGACACCTGGGGCCCGTCATTCCTTCCAACCTGGGCCTCTTTGGGTGGGCTGGGGGTGGCCCCATGCAGGCAGCCGTGGGCGCAAGGGCCCTTGGTGACACGATGCAGCACAGTCATTGTGACATGGAACCGGGTGTCCAAGGGACCTCTGTGACACCTGGTGACACAGGAGCTGGCGGTGACAAGAGCACGCCACAGTGCTCAGAGCAGGCAACGGGACAGGACGGGAGAGAGCAGTGCCGTGAGGAGCCCCCGCACAGTGCGCTCGTTCGCGTCCCACCCGAAGCTTTTCTGAGGGGTTGTTCCTGCAGCTGAGCTCGAGGCCAGACCACAGGACTTGCTGACCCGTGGTCTCCCTGAGGCTTCTCTTCTGCAGGTGCCCTTGAGGCCAGTTCATAGTCCTTGTCAGTAGTCTCCTGTCCTTGTGGCAGGAGCCCTTGTGACCGAGTGCAGGACTTGCTGTCCTGCAGCCTTCCTGAGGCTTCTTTCTTGAAGGTGCCTTCCAGGCACCACTGCAGGACGTGCTGATTTGGAGCTTTTCCAAGGCAACTCTCCTGCAAATAGCCACAATTCCAGTCAGAGACATGGAGCAGAGACTCCCGGGAGTGCCCGAGCTGGCCTGGGTGGAGGAGGAGGAAGAAGGCCCTGGAGCTGCCCCGGCACAGCAGACTGAAGAGGTGGTGCCCTTCCAGCCACCGCAGGAGGGTGAGTGGCAGAGCTGGGCCACAGGACTGGTGCCTGCTGCCAGCTTGGCCCCACGCCATGCCGTGCCATTGTGTGCGGTGCCATGCTATCCCCTGGGGACATGCCCACGGCCAGGACAGAAGAGGGGCCGGGCAGACACCCCGCAGTGGCCGTGCTCCATCCCCTGGCACATCCCGGCGCTCTCTGCCTGGGCAGCGCAGGGCTGGGCCGTGCTCTCCGGCCTCTCCCGCAGCCCCTCAGCTCTGGCTGTGCTCGCTCTTTGCCAGATGCAGCCCTGGAGCGCACACAAGAGCAGGAGTCCAGCCGTGGCCGCTTCCGCAGAACAGCGCAGGTACCTGCAGCCACCCCCACCTGGGCTGGGCCTGCTGCCCCTGCTCAGCCCAGCACCGTGTGTGCCGCACTGCATGCAACATCCCCGGCTCCTTGCCCTTCTCCTACAGTTCGTTTGCAACTTCCTCAAGAGAATTGAGGAGCATGAGACCATTGCCATGGGCGTAGGCCTCAGACCACACTCGCCCATCTTCTACAGCAAGACCAGTGCTGCCCTGCTGTCTATGCTTGTAGAGGAACATTTTTACACTCCAAAGCAAGTAAGCAGCCTGTGGCCAGGCTTTGATCCTCCCAGCAATTGCTTGGCCTCCCAAGCCACGCATGCTGGTTGCTGTGAGCCTTTCAGGCCACATGGCAGTGTGGTGGCAAGGGAAGCACTCCTCTGGGGAAGCTGGGATCATTGCTCCCTCTGGCAGCTTTCCAAGTCTCCCTGTGCCTTCTCCAGGTGCCTGCCATGGTGAGCTACATCCACCAGTGGCTCATGGCCAATGATTCTGCTGAGCACAGGCTGGACAAGACCCTGCTGCATCTCACCGAAGCACAGCCAAATGACGCAGTCATGACGCTCCTGCGTGTGGCTCCGTCCTGTGACAGGTATGGGGCCCACCTACCCACAGGGCTCAGGCCTCCCCAGCCCATCACCCTGTACAGCCTGCCCCAGGTGTCTCAGCAACAGAGACTTCCAGGGCCCTCTGGCTGCTCCCTTTCCCAGCCCTGCCAGGCCAGCCCCTGAGCCTGCTGCCATGCTCCCTTGCCGCCTCTCAGGGCTCTGTCCCCACAGGCCTGGGCTGTCGGGCTGCTGCGGGCAGGGGGCCAGTGGGCACAGGCAGAAATGGCAGCCAGCTCAGCTGCCCCTGGTGCTGGGTCTGACACCCCCCTGAGACACAACTCTAACCCTGCAGAGCTGCCATGGCCATGTGGAAGACCATCATGGGCTCAGCCAGGACTGTGGAGCTGGCGCAGCTGATCCTCCTGGATGTGCTGGGGAGCTGGCCAGAGTACAGCACCTGCACCTCCGATGGGGACGAAACGGCTGTCTTTGCCCTGGCTGTGAGTTTCTGCAACTGGCCTTTGCTGGCCCCAAGACTGCCTCTCCAGCAGCTCTCCATCCTCCTTCCCCCACTGCATCTCCCTGCCTCAGGCGCTGGCCTGAAACCTGGCCCAGGGGCAGCTTCAGGCCCACCAGGCCCCGTGCTCCCCCTGCCAAGGTCTCTCCGGGCCTCTCCCTGCCACGCTCGGGCCCTGCCACATGGACACCTCGGCACTGAGCGCTGTCTCGGGGGGCTTTGTCCTTTGCAGGCAACTGTGGTGATGTGGAAGATCCTCCAGGAGCCCTGTCTCCCACGGATCTTGAGGCTGTATTTCCCCCGCCTATTTGTGCATCTGCTATTCCAAGTGTTCTTCAGCACTCTGGATATGCCAGAGGCGGTGGACACCTTCTGGAAGGGATGCCAGGAAGAGCACGGCCTTGCCACCAGCCCCAACAGGTGCTCCATGCCACTCCTCCTGTCCCTGCCACGTGGCCTGCCAAGGAGCCAGTGCTGCCAGTGTGACCTGGGCTTTGCTCTGCACACAGGTTTGCAGTGCGCACCCTGAAGTCCCTGCTCTGCCTTCTCCGCTGCGAGGATGTGGTGGTGGCAATGGAGCGCAGGTGTGCCTGGGACACGCTGCTCTCTCTTGACACTCACCACTTTGCCGTGGCTCTGCTGGCCAGGTGAGACCCCCTTCTCCCCACTGCCTCTGACATTGCTGCTCTGTGCCCAGGTGCCCCACAAAGCGCCTATGCTCGTGGGCCAGAGGGCCTTGTCACTGAGGGTCGGCCAAGCACACTGGAAAAGGCTGGCAGAGGAGGGTTCCCCTGAGCAACCAACTCCCAGATGGCCCACGTCCCCTTGCTGGAAGGCTGCTGGGGAAAGATGAGAACTGGATGAGTCACGCCTGGGAGAGGTTTGCCTCACTGGCTCAGGCTCTTGTTTCCTTTTTCCCCTCTTCAGAGAAATTCGCCGCTTAGCCATCCACTTTTGTTCCGCGGTTGCATTCTACCTGCTCGCCCTGCTCGGCCAAGAGATGCCATACTGGGATTTCCCTGCCCTGGCATTCCTTGTGGAGGTGAGCCTCAAGGCCAGCACTGCCTGGCTGAGCTGCCTCCCAGCTCTCTGGCCTCTCGCAGCCACAGCTGCCAGGACAGTGCCCGTGCCCTGTGCTGCTGCCTGGGCCCGGCCCTGTGCGCTGCTGGGCTCCTGCCGGCCGGCTCCCCTGTCACTGCCCTGTGCCTTTCAGGTCCTCGAGTGCCTGGACTTGAGCGAATGCAGTGACAGCGTTCTGGAGATCCTGGCACAGAACCTGCAGAGCGAGCACATGGCCAGGCGTTACTTGGCACTCCGAGGCCTCGTAGTGCTGGGCAAGAATCCCTTGATGGTGAGAAGGGGGCAGTGGCTGAAGCCGTGCAGGCAGCGTGGGGCTGGGCAACGCAGTCGCTTGGCCTTGCCTGGCCTTCGGCCGCTGGGGCAGCTGCTCCCAGCTCTCCTGCCTCCCGCTTCAGCTGCCCCAGCGCTTCGGGACAGGCCTTTGGCCTCTGGGCCCTGCAGCAGCAGGGCGGCCTTTCACAAAGTGGTGTTCCGCACAGGCCGAAAAAATGCAGAGCCTGACTGAAAGTCTTGTGGAGCTCCTGGAGGAAAATGACAACGACATGATCAGGATGACCATCCTTCTACTCAGATATTTGCTCCTGGATAATGGTGGCCCCATAGCCACCCCCGTGGCCCTGCAGCTGGCTGAGATGCTCCTGCCACTCTTTGACAGCGTAAGACTCTGTGCCCACAGCCACGGCCACTGGCTGCTGCCAGGACACTTGGTGCCCTGTGCAGATGCAGGCCTGTGCCCTGGGGGACCTGAAGCAGCTGATGCTCAGGTCTTTTGCCCTTTCCTTTCATCCAGGACGATATGCAGCTGCAGCTGAGCTCCATGGCTTTCTTTCAAGAGATGCTGGACCTGTTAACAGAAGAGGCAAGAAAGGCCCTCAAGTCCCACGTGCGCCAGAGCCTGCTCCCTCTCTACTTCCACTGCCATGATGAGAATCAGATTGTTGCTGAGGTGAGCACTTGTGGCCAGCTGCTGTCCCCCTGGCGGGGGCTTGGGCTGCCTCCTGCCCTGGCACCTTGCGGGCTGCAGCCTCCTCCAGCCTGTGCCACTGGGATGCTCCTGTGCCCTGGACTGTGGGGCCATCTGTGCATCTCTGCTGCTCTCCAGGCCTCCCGGGAAACGCTGCATTCCTCAGCCAGATTCCTGAAGAGGAGGCATATCGAACAAATGCTACATGAGGATCAGAGCTTTGGCGAGTGCCTGGTAAGAGCAGCCGAGAACCCCCAGCCTCAGCATGGCCAAGGTCCCTGAGGGCGGTGCTCAGCGTGCGGGGCTTGCAGCTGTGCCTGCTGCTGCAGCCAGAGGCCGGGCGGACTCTTCTCCAGGCTCCTGTGGGCCAGAGCCAGGTGCCCATGGAACCCCGGCACGGCCTGGCTGCGGGGCGGCACCGCGGCTCCCCGGGCAGCAGCCGGTACACTGGCCCCTGCCCCCGGGAGCCCTTGGCCAGCGGCTGCTGGCCGCGCCTCAGGGCTGTGCGGGCAGGGGAGGCCGGGGCTGGGCGCAGGCAGTGCCCGGCCCAGGGGCTGAGCCCGCGCCAACCCTTCCCTCCTGCCGCTCTCTGCAGCTGGCAGAGGACAGGAGCCGAGCGGCCGAGCACCTGCACCGGGCCCTGCACTACCTGCAGAGCCCACAGGAGCCCCTGCGAGAGGCGGCCGTCAGGTTCATGGGTGAGTCCCGAGCACGGGCTCCCTCCCCGACCCGCCGCAGCTCGGCCCGGGCCCCGCCTGCTGCCCCGGCAGCGCCAGCCGGACCCGGCGCCGTGGAGCCCCGCCCGGCCTGGGCATCGCTGCTTCCGCTCTCTGGCAGCCGTGCCCTGGGGCAGAAGCGTGCGGCAAGGGCCGGGCTGAGCCCTGCCGGGCCAGCAGCCCGTGTGGCCACAGCGCCAGCAGCGCCGGTGGCAGGGAGCTGTGCCGCTGGCGCCGTGACAGGCTCTGTGTTCACAGGCATGGCGGGGCGGCACCTGAGGGGGCAGCAGCAAGAGCTCCAGCTGATCTGCAGTGGTGAGTGAGTGAGGGCAGCGGGCTGACCGCGGGGGCTGGCGGGGGCAGCTGCAAGCCCTGCCCCGGCTGCGGAGGGCTCTGCTCCCGTGAGATTTCAGAGCCACGTGTGCCATTCGTGGCCAGCACCTTCAGACTGATCCCCTTGCTCCCTGCGGGCCATGGCAAGAGATGGCCGGGATGGCCCTGGCAGGGGGCTCTCCTCGTCTTTCTGCACATGTGGGATCTGACCTTGCCTCTGTTCCTCTCTCTTGCAGCCCTTGAAGAAATGGCATCTGACAGCAGTCCTGCCATCAGAGATGCTGCAGTTGAATTTTGTTTAGTTCTCCGGGCTGTACAGAGAGCTCCCTACTCCCCATGGCGCAGGCTGCGAGATCGATTCCGCAGTGCATGGAGGAAATGGCCTCGTCTGTGCGGCACTGCCTTGCTGTTCTGCTGGAGCTCCCCAGAGAGGTGATCTGCAAGACTGTCTGCTGGGGCCATTTGAGCCAGCAGAAATTTTCTTTTTCTTCTTCAAGATTTTTGTGTTTTTATTTTTGTTGGTTTTGAGTATGTCAATATAGAATATCTTTCAATACACAGAGTCCCAGGATCTTTCTTTTCCTGCACCGGGTCTAGAAGGCATAGGGGAAGAGGGGGAAAAGGGTGCTTGTGCACAGCCAGCGGCCCAGGCGTGCAGTGTCGCAGGGAAAATGGCCAGAAGCCCCTTGGCCTTTGGTGGTTCTGCTGAAGCCTTTGTGCTGGTGACAGAGCAGCTGGGCAGGGGCCAGAGCTGCAGGGATCCCTGCCAGAGCGGTGCCTGGAGATGGCCACAAGCCCTGTGCCAGGCGGGAAGGGCCATCGTGTCCTCCTGCCCGGGTGCTGCTGGCTGCTTTGCTGAGAGCTCCCAGGCGCCTCTGGATGGGGCTCCTCTGGAGCTGCTGTGGGGCTGCGGCGCTGCTGCCTGCAAGCTTGGCCAGGCTGGGGGAGACCCTGAGGGGCTGAGGCACTGCTAAGCCTTGAGCAATTGGCTGGCAGAGGCCATAGGCAGCCCCCTGGAATCAGGCGTGGAACCCTGGTCCTGGCCTTTCAGGGCTGTGAGGCCAGCTGTTGTGGGGCTGGGCGTGTGCCTTCCCTGTGCTCCAGACTGCAGCCTCCCACCCCTCAGCCTTAGGCATTGAGCTCCACTGCCTGATTGCCAAGTCTTGTTCCTGTTGCTGAGGGGGAGGCCGAGCTCTGTGGCTTTAGGCCCCATTGAGCCAGAAGAGCAGCAGCTTTGAGCTCACAGGGGCCACAGAAAGGCCCTCTTGGACCACGAGCGTTCCTGTCCTTGCCAGGCCAGGGACACATGAGAGTGCAGCGGGCACCTTCAGAGTGCCACGCTGGCTTTGCACTGGGCCACCTCCCTGTGCTGTGCACGGCTGGCTCTTTGCTTTGCCGCTCTCGGCCTTGTGTCCTCGTACTCCTTTGGCTGCCTGCAGCCAGGGGCAGCCCTATCAGGAGGCTGAAAGGCCCCGTCTCCAACATCTCAAGGGGGAAATGCAGCTCTCCCGGCCCTCAGCCCACGCTGTAAGCAGAGCAGAGCCTTTTCCCCAGCCCCGATGGCTTTCTGCCTGCTTCTGGCCCCTGGCCACCATGACCCACTGCACTCGCTCTGAGTCACCTACAGCATGCCTGGTGCCTCTTGATTTGCTGACCCTGGGATGTGAGGCTCACTGAGGGAAAGGTGGCTGTCCCAGTGCTGAGGGCACACGTGCCTCACTGAGCAGACTTGAGGCTTCCTCAGCAGCTTGCAGGTGCCTTAGGTGTCATGTTACAGTGCTTGTGCTCCTGCCTCCTCCTGTCCCTCTTCTCACCCTCACCCAACCTGCACCCTCTGACCTACCTTCAATAAATCCTGTTGCATCAGACACGGTGTCAAGAGCCCTCCCTCGGCTGCCGGTCGAGCGCACATTACAACCTCCGGGCATGAGAGCAAGGTGGGCTGGGGGAGCTGCTCTCTCAGACCAAGAGGGAACGGCTCTCCACAGCACCTGCCCATGGACCTTCCCCGCACCAAATGAAATCATCTCCAAGTTTAGCTAGTGAGCTAGTAAGGTAGAACTCATTCATTGCCTGGAAATCTGGCACTAGTCTCTAAGTTCCATTAGGTTTCTTTATTGCTAACCTACCAGTATTACATTTTGACTCCCATTCTTCCAATTGTCCTGATGTCAGGAATTTATTGGTTGTTGGCTCTATTCCTTTCCTAGCTTCTAATCTTCAAGGGTATTGCTTTCTGACTACTGGCCTAACTCTTGTCTGTAGCTCAATTTTCATAGGGTCTGCTCGTTTGGATGTTCCTGGGCTATGAGTATCCCATACTCTTGGATACACCTGATTCAATACTTGCTCTAAATAGTTCTTCTTCTTTGTTGCTCTTGTGTCAATTGTCAGTCCTACTGCTAAAAGTGCTCATTTGTCTTCAGGTACCTTCCATTTAAGTTTTCTTTTTCTAAACAGAACTGTTGCTTCCAAATTTTCAAGCAAATCCCTGCCTAGGACAGATTTGGCTTAGTTGGGTAAATAAAGAAACGGATGTATTCCCAGCTTCTTCTTGATTTTACATTGAAGTGGTTTCAGGAAGAAAACTTTTTCTGGCCGGCCTATAGTGGCTCCTATTGCTTGACATAGTTTTCACTTTTGGGTATCAGGACTTGATTCAAGAGTGAAAATGTGTCTCAACAATTTCTTAAAAATTCAACTTCTTTATCATTCTTTAGCTGTATTTTAACCGGTGGCCTGCTAGGGTAAAAATTGCCAGTCTCGGTCATTTCTTATCATCTAGAGTGGCTGCAAGAGTTTTGTGAACTTTGTCTGCTAACTCTGGGCACTGGAGTTATTTCCAGTGTCCTGATTTCTTACAAGATGCACATTGATTTGGCCCCAGCTTGGTCTGTGGCTGCTTTGGACCTCCTCTGCCTCTGATATTGTTGCCCCTGCCTCTGCTTCATCCAGAGGCGTGCCACGTCCTCTCCCTGGTGCCGATCCAGAGCTGCCACCATGGCTGCAGGGAGCTCTTTTCCTTTTTCTCTCTCTTGATTATCATCCACTTTCTATGCTTTTCTCATTCATGCCTTTAAGTCTCTCTTTACAGAGAGACTTTCTCTTTCAGCTTCTCAAGTTTCTGCCTGACATCTGGGTTACATTGCCCTGACATCAGGGAAACCCACTGCTGCTTTGCCATATGCCACCAGGGATCCAGGGCTGTGCCTTTACGTGCAGCTGCTCAGAGCCTGTCCACAAAGTCAGCGGGTGACTCGTGCTGTCCCTGTGTAACGTTATCTCTTACTGACCAAGTTATTGCTTTTGGAAGGGCATTTTTAATTCCAATGTGACCAGTTCCTGGTATCTGGTTAACATTGCACAGCTGCCTGCATCGTTCGCGTCCCACAAAGGGCTTACAATAGGACACAGCTGGTGCACTGTACCTTGTAAGGCTCCACTAGCAATTTGTGCCTGCACACGTGCTCTGGCTACCTTGATCACCAGCTCTTCTGCTGGTTGTGTTAGCTCTGTCAACATGAAATCAGTATCACCTCACTCTGGCTCTTGATTCTTGACTATGAACTCCAGTCTTTTTGCTACTTTGCTAGGGTTTTCTCTATCCATTGTAACTTTTTCCCACCAGCTGTTCAGGTCACTAGTAGAAAAGCAGATGTTCACCTCATGGCTCCTCCTGGGGGACTCAAGACTTGCCTTAAGGGGGTGACTAAAGGCAAAGCTTTCTTGGTTTTATTCCTTGGCTTGCTTGTCACTGGGGGTCTCTGAAATTGTCCCCTCACCTGGGGACAATTACTCATCTCATCCTCACTGCCATTTGGCTTTCATTCAGGGGCCAGAGTGGTTGCCTGAGGGGGAGTGTACCTGAGCTGGCCTGGACTAACTGGGCTCTAAGTCTTGGACACATAGAACACAATCTTCCCGGTGCATTGGAGCCAAATTTAAACATCTCTGCCCTATGCTGAATGCTGAACGACATCTCTTTCTTTTCTGCCTCTTATCTGTTTCCAAAGTTAGGACTAAAGGTCCTGTGGGGCCAAATCAAAGCCACATTCTTTCTGACACTCAGGTTTATTCTTCAGGGTGAAAAACATGTCTGCATATATCACAGGACCTCATTTTTCTTCTTGCCCTAAAAATAACATCAACTGTAACAGTGTATGGTAAAGTTCCATTAGGGCGTGACTTCTCACCACTTTCTAATGGATACCAAGCCTACCACTGGGAAGAGTATTTCTTCCGATTACCTTTCCTTCAAAAATTACCCTCTGGGATTCCTCCCAAATCTTTCTCATCTGCTAAATTACATTCTAGTGGACTCTTTTTAATACCATCTTTACTTCTTGTGTTATTCATTCTTCATGCTATCTAAATTTCCAAACTTATCAGGATGTATTAGTACTTCTCTTTTTCTTCTCTTTATCCCCTGTAGACTACACTTAACCCATACGGGCTGTCTCTGAGTCACCCTGCACCAATATACTTTCTCATAGTCCTAAACAAGCAATGAAAACAAAAGGATTCCACGTTCCACACAATCTACAAGGAATTGGGGTATGATCGGACATAAAACGAGTTTTGCAAAACACTGCCTGAATTCATACTCAGGAGTATATATTCATGTAAACCTAGAGGTCACAACCCTTGACTTTTGATGGAGTGTCTAAAAGCGTAGGTGACTGCTCCATGTTGCTCAAACTCTTCTCAAACTCAGACGGGCTTGGTGCTGTGCCCCTTTCCCTGGGGTATTCCGGTTCGTGTTTATTTATCAGTGATCGTAGAATGGTTTGTTTTCATGTACCCCGTATTTTCCCCAAGTTGGGTAACCGCTAGGTTATGCCCTCCCTCAAAGCTCTCCCTCATGCCATTCCCCACTCTTTGTTCCAGCTCCTTCCCTGCCTCTCAAGATAATCCAGCTCTTTATTCCTGAACCTTCCCTGTCACTTTTGCCTTGGACCGATCCCTGACTGCACCCCCGCTTTGGAATTCCTCTATTGCTGGAAGCCCCACTGGCCCATGGGACCTCCCCTCTCCCCTCATCTGTCCTAATTAGTGCCAAGCAACTGATGGAATCCCCTCGCTCCTCCCCTGCAGATTCCTTCTTGCTCAATCGTTTGTATCCACCCCCTGAGTTGTACCCCGATAAAATCCCGTGCAGCACAGAAGTGCTGGCGGCTCTCGTGCTGAATCCTTCCCTTGGAATAAACCTTTGCCTGTGGAACCTCACCATTGAGGAGCCTCCTCCTTCTCTTTGGCCTGCTCTGTGCTGCAGTTAGTAGATCCTGAACCACTGAGCAGTGGCTCACCAGGGTCAGCGGCGGGCAGAACCCACGCCTTGGCCGTTCCCCACTCCTGGCGCAGCGCCGCAGTTTTCCCAAGAGCCAGCCCGGGCTCCGCTGGGCTGCGTCAATGGGGAACCCGTCCCAGTGCCCGACCGTGCTCTGGGTGAAAAACCTTTTCCTGCTATGGAAATGAAACTTGCCCTGTCCCAGCTGCCTGCCCTTTTCTCCAGTCCTGTCACTGGTCCCAACAGTGACGAGAGCTGCAGCAGCCCCTCTGATTCCCCTCAGGAGGATGTTGAAGACCACAATGACGCCCTTTACCCTCTTCCAGGCTGAACAAAGTGGCCTCAGCTGCATCTAGGCCTTCCCCTCCAGACCATACTCCATCCTTGCAGTCCTCCTTTGCATTCTGGCTAATGGCTTCATAACTTTTTCTCTTGTGCTGCCCAAAACTGCGCCCGTCTGCTTCCAGCGCTTCTCTTGGCTGCTGCTTCAGGGTGTGGCCACCATCATCAGAGACACAGAAAAGCTTCTCCTCCCAGAGTTGTCCTTATCCTCCGCACTTCCAAGTCTCTGCCTTGATGTTCACTGGGGAACTTGCCACTTTGTGGCCGCTCCTTGCTGTGCTCAGCAGGGACACAGTTTTGTTTGGACATGAGCTGCCGGAGCACGACATGCAGCAACTGAGGCTGAGAATAGCAGAGGCTGGGCAGATTCCATTTTTTCCAGAATGTGGGAAAGAGAGTGAGAAAAGCGCAAGGAAATTTCAGACTGTTACTTTGCAATCTAATTGCCCTGGGAAACTCAGCGATGGATGGTGCTCTGGTGCTACTGCAAATGCCTTCCATGAGAAAAATTCATTTCAGGAAGGAGCAACATCATCTGACAGAGACCAAGTGTGTCAGCAGTTGCTCCAGGTGCTTCTTCCATCAGCCCCTGCAGGAAGGAGCACAGCCCCTAATGCACATGGGCTTTGGCTCCTTCTGGCACAGAAGCCCCCCGGGGGCACAGGTCTCTGGGGCAGGAGTCAGGCACCAGCGCTGCCAGGGCTCGGGAGTGGCAGGTCTGCTTGGCCGGGGACGCTGCCACACCTGCTGATGTCAGCGCTCCCCGAGCCCCAGGCCTCAGAGCAGCATTCGTGCCCGGGCCCGCACGTTCCTTGTGCCTTTAACACCGCCGGGTTTAGGATGGCCACCAGCCGGGACGTGTCCCAAGGAGGCCCTGCCAGCTTCCCTGAAAGGCCCCGTGCCCTTCCCAGCGCGACTGCATCGGCAGCCCTGGGGGCTCCTACTGCTGCCCTGGGCCCGCAGAGCAGGGCAGCCTTCGCTGATGCTCTCAGCCCTTCCTAAAGATCCTGTCCGCTTGCCTTAGACACCTGGGGCCCGTCATTCCTTCCAACCTGGGCCTCTTTGGGTGGGCTGGGGGTGGCCCCATGCAGGCAGCCGTGGGCGCAAGGGCCCTTGGTGACACGATGCAGCACAGTCATTGTGACATGGAACCGGGTGTCCAAGGGACCTCTGTGACACCTGGTGACACAGGAGCTGGCGGTGACAAGAGCACGCCACAGTGCTCAGAGCAGGCAACGGGACAGGACGGGAGAGAGCAGTGCCGTGAGGAGCCCCCGCACAGTGCGCTCGTTCGCGTCCCACCCGAAGCTTTTCTGAGGGGTTGTTCCTGCAGCTGAGCTCGAGGCCAGACCACAGGACTTGCTGACCCGTGGTCTCCCTGAGGCTTCTCTTCTGCAGGCGCCCTTGAGGCCAGTTCATAGTCCTTGTCAGTAGTCTCCTGTCCTTGTGGCAGGAGCCCTTGTGACCGAGTGCAGGACTTGCTGTCCTGCAGCCTTCCTGAGGCTTCTTTCTTGAAGGTGCCTTCCAGGCACCACTGCAGGACGTGCTGATTTGGAGCTTTTCCAAGGCAACTCTCCTGCAAATAGCCACAATTCCAGTCAGAGACATGGAGCAGAGACTCCCGGGAGTGCCCGAGCTGGCCTGGGTGGAGGAGGAGGAAGAAGGCCCTGGAGCTGCCCCGGCACAGCAGACTGAAGAGGTGGTGCCCTTCCAGCCACCGCAGGAGGGTGAGTGGCAGAGCTGGGCCACAGGACTGGTGCCTGCTGCCAGCTTGGCCCCACGCCATGCCGTGCCATTGTGTGCGGTGCCATGCTATCCCCTGGGGACATGCCCACGGCCAGGACAGAAGAGGGGCCGGGCAGACACCCCGCAGTGGCCGTGCTCCATCCCCTGGCACATCCCGGCGCTCTCTGCCTGGGCAGCGCAGGGCTGGGCCGTGCTCTCCGGCCTCTCCCGCAGCCCCTCAGCTCTGGCTGTGCTCGCTCTTTGCCAGATGCAGCCCTGGAGCGCACACAAGAGCAGGAGTCCAGCCGTGGCCGCTTCCGCAGAACAGCGCAGGTACCTGCAGCCACCCCCACCTGGGCTGGGCCTGCTGTCCCTGCTCAGCCCAGCACCGTGTGTGCCGCACTGCATGCAACATCCCCGGCTCCTTGCCCTTCTCCTACAGTTCGTTTGCAACTTCCTCAAGAGAATTGAGGAGCATGAGACCATTGCCATGGGCGTAGGCCTCAGACCACACTCGCCCATCTTCTACAGCAAGACCAGTGCTGCCCTGCTGTCTATGCTTGTAGAGGAACATTTTTACACTCCAAAGCAAGTAAGCAGCCTGTGGCCAGGCTTTGATCCTCCCAGCAATTGCTTGGCCTCCCAAGCCACGCATGCTGGTTGCTGTGAGCCTTTCAGGCCACATGGCAGTGTGGTGGCAAGGGAAGCACTCCTCTGGGGAAGCTGGGATCATTGCTCCCTCTGGCAGCTTTCCAAGTCTCCCTGTGCCTTCTCCAGGTGCCTGCCATGGTGAGCTACATCCACCAGTGGCTCATGGCCAATGATTCTGCTGAGCACAGGCTGGACAAGACCCTGCTGCATCTCACCGAAGCACAGCCAAATGACGCAGTCATGACGCTCCTGCGTGTGGCTCCGTCCTGTGACAGGTATGGGGCCCACCTACCCACAGGGCTCAGGCCTCCCCAGCCCATCACCCTGTACAGCCTGCCCCAGGTGTCTCAGCAACAGAGACTTCCAGGGCCCTCTGGCTGCTCCCTTTCCCAGCCCTGCCAGGCCAGCCCCTGAGCCTGCTGCCATGCTCCCTTGCCGCCTCTCAGGGCTCTGTCCCCACAGGCCTGGGCTGTCGGGCTGCTGCGGGCAGGGGGCCAGTGGGCACAGGCAGAAATGGCAGCCAGCTCAGCTGCCCCTGGTGCTGGGTCTGACACCCCCCTGAGACACAACTCTAACCCTGCAGAGCTGCCATGGCCATGTGGAAGACCATCATGGGCTCAGCCAGGACTGTGGAGCTGGCGCAGCTGATCCTCCTGGATGTGCTGGGGAGCTGGCCAGAGTACAGCACCTGCACCTCCGATGGGGACGAAACGGCTGTCTTTGCCCTGGCTGTGAGTTTCTGCAACTGGCCTTTGCTGGCCCCAAGACTGCCTCTCCAGCAGCTCTCCATCCTCCTTCCCCCACTGCATCTCCCTGCCTCAGGCGCTGGCCTGAAACCTGGCCCAGGGGCAGCTTCAGGCCCACCAGGCCCCGTGCTCCCCCTGCCAAGGTCTCTCCGGGCCTCTCCCTGCCACGCTCGGGCCCTGCCACATGGACACCTCGGCACTGAGCGCTGTCTCGGGGGGCTTTGTCCTTTGCAGGCAACTGTGGTGATGTGGAAGATCCTCCAGGAGCCCTGTCTCCCACGGATCTTGAGGCTGTATTTCCCCCGCCTATTTGTGCATCTGCTATTCCAAGTGTTCTTCAGCACTCTGGATATGCCAGAGGCGGTGGACACCTTCTGGAAGGGATGCCAGGAAGAGCACGGCCTTGCCACCAGCCCCAACAGGTGCTCCATGCCACTCCTCCTGTCCCTGCCACGTGGCCTGCCAAGGAGCCAGTGCTGCCAGTGTGACCTGGGCTTTGCTCTGCACACAGGTTTGCAGTGCGCACCCTGAAGTCCCTGCTCTGCCTTCTCCGCTGCGAGGATGTGGTGGTGGCAATGGAGCGCAGGTGTGCCTGGGACACGCTGCTCTCTCTTGACACTCACCACTTTGCCGTGGCTCTGCTGGCCAGGTGAGACCCCCTTCTCCCCACTGCCTCTGACATTGCTGCTCTGTGCCCAGATGCCCCACAAAGCGCCTATGCTCGTGGGCCAGAGGGCCTTGTCACTGAGGGTCGGCCAAGCACACTGGAAAAGGCTGGCAGAGGAGGGTTCCCCTGAGCAACCAACTCCCAGATGGCCCACGTCCCCTTGCTGGAAGGCTGCTGGGGAAAGATGAGAACTGGATGAGTCACGCCTGGGAGAGGTTTGCCTCACTGGCTCAGGCTCTTGTTTCCTTTTTCCCCTCTTCAGAGAAATTCGCCGCTTAGCCATCCACTTTTGTTCCGCGGTTGCATTCTACCTGCTCGCCCTGCTCGGCCAAGAGATGCCATACTGGGATTTCCCTGCCCTGGCATTCCTTGTGGAGGTGAGCCTCAAGGCCAGCGCTGCCTGGCTGAGCTGCCTCCCAGCTCTCTGGCCTCTCGCAGCCACAGCTGCCAGGACAGTGCCCGTGCCCTGTGCTGCTGCCTGGGCCCGGCCCTGTGCGCTGCTGGGCTCCTGCCGGCCGGCTCCCCTGTCACTGCCCTGTGCCTTTCAGGTCCTCGAGTGCCTGGACTTGAGCGAATGCAGTGACAGCGTTCTGGAGATCCTGGCACAGAACCTGCAGAGCGAGCACATGGCCAGGCGTTACTTGGCACTCCGAGGCCTCGTAGTGCTGGGCAAGAATCCCTTGATGGTGAGAAGGGGGCAGTGGCTGAAGCCGTGCAGGCAGCGTGGGGCTGGGCAACGCAGTCGCTTGGCCTTGCCTGGCCTTCGGCCGCTGGGGCAGCTGCTCCCAGCTCTCCTGCCTCCCGCTTCAGCTGCCCCAGCGCTTCGGGACAGGCCTTTGGCCTCTGGGCCCTGCAGCAGCAGGGCGGCCTTTCACAAAGTGGTGTTCCGCACAGGCCGAAAAAATGCAGAGCCTGACTGAAAGTCTTGTGGAGCTCCTGGAGGAAAATGACAACGACATGATCAGGATGACCATCCTTCTACTCAGATATTTGCTCCTGGATAATGGTGGCCCCATAGCCACCCCCGTGGCCCTGCAGCTGGCTGAGATGCTCCTGCCACTCTTTGACAGCGTAAGACTCTGTGCCCACAGCCACGGCCACTGGCTGCTGCCAGGACACTTGGTGCCCTGTGCAGATGCAGGCCTGTGCCCTGGGGGACCTGAAGCAGCTGATGCTCAGGTCTTTTGCCCTTTCCTTTCATCCAGGACGATATGCAGCTGCAGCTGAGCTCCATGGCTTTCTTTCAAGAGATGCTGGACCTGTTAACAGAAGAGGCAAGAAAGGCCCTCAAGTGCCACGTGCGCCAGAGCCTGCTCCCTCTCTACTTCCACTGCCATGATGAGAATCAGATTGTTGCTGAGGTGAGCACTTGTGGCCAGCTGCTGTCCCCCTGGCGGGGGCTTGGGCTGCCTCCTGCCCTGGCACCTTGCGGGCTGCAGCCTCCTCCAGCCTGTGCCACTGGGATGCTCCTGTGCCCTGGACTGTGGGGCCATCTGTGCATCTCTGCTGCTCTCCAGGCCTCCCGGGAAACGCTGCATTCCTCAGCCAGATTCCTGAAGAGGAAGCATATCGAACAAATGCTACATGAGGATCAGAGCTTTGGCGAGTGCCTGGTAAGAGCAGCCGAGAACCCCCAGCCTCAGCATGGCCAAGGTCCCTGAGGGCGGTGCTCAGCGTGCGGGGCTTGCAGCTGTGCCTGCTGCTGCAGCCAGAGGCCGGGCGGACTCTTCTCCAGGCTCCTGTGGGCCAGAGCCAGGTGCCCATGGAACCCCGGCACGGCCTGGCTGCAGGGCGGCACCGCGGCTCCCCGGGCAGCAGCCGGTACACTGGCCCCTGCCCCCGGGAGCCCTTGGCCAGCGGCTGCTGGCCGCGCCTCAGGGCTGTGCGGGCAGGGGAGGCCGGGGCTGGGTGCAGGCAGTGCCCGGCCCAGGGGCTGAGCCCGCGCCGACCCTTCCCTCCTGCCGCTCTTTGCAGCTGGCAGAGGACGGGAGCCGAGCGGCTGAGCACCTGCACCGGGCCCTGCACTACCTGCAGAGCCCACAGGAGCCCCTGCGAGAGGCGGCCGTCAGGTTCATGGGTGAGTCCCGAGCACGGGCTCCCTCCCCGACCCGCCGCAGCTCGGCCCGGGCCCCGCCTGCTGCCCCGGCAGCGCCAGCCGGACCCGGCGCCGTGGAGCCCCACCCAGCCTGGGCATCGCTGCTTCCGCCCTCTGGCAGCCGTGCCCTGGGGCAGAAGCGTGAGGCAAGGGCCGGGCTGAGCCCTGCCGGGCCAGCAGCCCGTGTGGCCACAGCGCCAGCAGCGCCGGTGGCAGGGAGCTGTGCCGCTGGCGCCGTGACAGGCTCTGTGTTCACAGGCATGGCGGGGCGGCACCTGAGGGGGCAGCAGCAAGAGCTCCAGCTGATCTGCAGTGGTGAGTGAGTGAGGGCAGCAGGCTGATCGCAGGGGCTGGCGGGGGCAGCTGCAGGCCCTGCCCCGGCTGCGGAGGGCTCTGCTCCCGTGAGATTGCAGAGCCACGTGTGCCATTCGTGGCCAGCACCTTCAGACTGATCCCCTTGCTCCCTGCGGGCCATGGCAAGAGATAGCCGGGATGGCCCTGGCAGGGGGCTCTCCTCGTCTTTCTGCACATGTGGGATCTGACCTTGCCTCTGTTCCTTTCTCTTGCAGCCCTTGAAGAAATGGCATCTGACAGCAGTCCTGCCATCAGAGATGCTGCAGTTGAATTTTGTTTAGCTCTCCGGGCTGTACAGAGAGCTCCCTACTCCCCATGGCGCAGGCTGCGAGATCGATTCCGCAGTGCATGGAGGAAATGGCCTCGTCTGTGCGGCACTGCCTTGCTGTTCTGCTGGAGCTCCCCGGAGAGGTGATCTGCAAGACTGTCTGCTGGGGCCATTTGAGCCAGCAGAAATTTTCTTTTTCTTCTTCAAGATTTTTGTGTTTTTATTTTTGTTGGTTTTGAGTATGTCAATATAGAATATCTTTCAATACACAGAGTCCCAGGATCTTTCTTTTCCTGCACCGGGTCTAGAAGGCATGGGGAAGAGGGGGAAAAGGGTGCTTGTGCACAGTCAGCGGCCCAGGCGTGCAGTGTCGCAGGGAAAATGGCCAGAAGCCCCTTGGCCTTTGGTGGTTCTGCTGAAGCCTTTGTGCTGGTGACAGAGCGGCTGGGCAGGGGCCAGAGCTGCAGGGATCCCTGCCAGAGCGGTGCCTGGAGATGGCCACAAGCCCTGTGCCAGGCGGGAAGGGCCATCGTGTCCTCCTGCCCGGGTGCTGCTGGCTGCTTTGCTGAGAGCTCCCAGGCGCCTCTGGATGGGGCTCCTCTGGAGCTGCTGTGGGGCTGCGGCGCTGCTGCCTGCAAGCTTGGCCAGGCTGGGGGAGACCCTGAGGGGCTGAGGCACTGCTAAGCCTTGAGCAATTGGCTCTCAGAGGCCATAGGCAGCCCCCTGGAATCAGGCGTGGAACCCTGGTCCTGGCCTTTCAGGGCTGTGAGGCCAGCTATTGTGGGGCTGGGCGTGTGCCTTCCCTGTGCTCCAGACTGCAGCCTCCCACCCCTCAGCCTTAGGCATTGAGCTCCACTGCCTGATTGCCAAGTCTTGTTCCTGTTGCTGAGGGGGAGGCCGAGCTCTGTGGCTTTAGGCCCCATTGAGCCAGAAGAGCAGCAGCTTTGAGCCCACAGGGGCCACAGAAAGGCCCTCTTGGACCACGAGCGTTCCTGTCCTTCCCAGGCCAGGGACACATGAGAGTGCAGCGGGCACCTTCAGAGTGCCACGCTGGCTTTGCACTGGGCCACCTCCCTGTGCTGTGCATGGCTGGCTCTTTGCTTTGCCGCTCTCGGCCTTGTGTCGTCGTACTCCTTTGGCTGCCTGCAGCCAGGGGCAGCCCTATCAGGAGGCTGAAAGGCCCCGTCTCCAACATCTCAAGGGGGAAATGGAGCTCTCCCGGCCCTCAGCCCACGCTGTAAGCAGAGCAGAGCCTTTTCCCCAGCCCCGATGGCTTTCTGCCTGCTTCTGGCCCCTGGCCACCATGACCCACTGCACTCGCTCTGAGTCACCTACAGCATGCCTGGTGCCTCTTGATTTGCTGACCCTGGGATGTGAGGCTCACTGAGGGAAAGGTGGCTGTCCCAGTGCTGAGGGCACACGTGCCTCACTGAGCCGACTTGAGGCTTCCCCAGCAGCTTGCAGGTGCCTTAGGTGTCATGTTACAGTGCTTGTGCTCCTGCCTCCTCCTGTCCCTCTTCTCACCCTCACCCAACCTGCACCCTCTGACCTACCTTCAATAAATCCTGTTGCATCAGACACGGTGTCAAGAGCCCTCCCTCGGCTGCCGGTCGAGCGCACATTACAACCTCCGGGCATGAGAGCAAGGTGGGCTGGGGGAGCTGCTCTCTCAGACCAAGAGGGAACGGCTCTCCACAGCACCTGCCCATGGACCTTCCCCGCACCAAATGAAATCATCTCCAAGTTTAGCTAGTGAGCTAGTAAGGTAGAACTCATTCATTGCCTGGAAATCTGGCACTAGTCTCTAAGTTCCATTAGGTTTCTTTATTGCTAACCTACCAGTATTACATTTTGACTCCCATTCTTCCAATTGTCCTGATGTCAGGAATTTATTGGTTGTTGGCTCTATTCCTTTCCTAGCTTCTAATCTTCAAGGGTATTGCTTTCTGACTACTGGCCTAACTCTTGTCTGTAGCTCAATTTTCATAGGGTCTGCTCGTTTGGATGTTCCTGGGCTATGAGTATCCCATACTCTTGGATACACCTGATTCAATACTTGCTCTAAATAGTTCTTCTTCTTTGTTGCTCTTGTGTCAATTGTCAGTCCTACTGCTAAAAGTGCTCATTTGTCTTCAGGTACCTTCCATTTAAGTTTTCTTTTTCTAAACAGAACTGTTGCTTCCAAATTTTCAAGCAAATCCCTGCCTAGGACAGATTTGGCTTAGTTGGGTAAATAAAGAAACGGATGCATTCCCAGCTTCTTCTTGATTTTACATTGAAGTGGTTTCAGGAAGAAAATTTTTTCTGGCTGGCCTATAGTGGCTCCTATTGCTTGAGATAGTTTTCACTTTTGGGTATCAGCGCTTGATTCAAGAGTGAAAATGTGTCTCAACAATTTCTTAAAAATTCAACTTCTTTATCATTCTTTAGCTGTATTTTAACCGGTGGCCTGCTAGGGTAAGAATTGCCAGTCTCGGTCATTTCTTATCATCTAGAGTGGCTGCAAGAGTTTTGTGAACTTTGTCTGCTGACTCTGGGCACTGGAGTTATTTCCAGTGTCCTGATTTCTTACAAGATGCACATTGATTTGGCCCCAG
The DNA here is from genome assembly GCF_035770615.1 of Melospiza melodia melodia. Lineage (NCBI taxonomy): Eukaryota > Metazoa > Chordata > Aves > Passeriformes > Passerellidae > Melospiza > Melospiza melodia. The sequence goes on along the minus strand of NW_026948600.1, from coordinate 3,490,995 downwards.
CTTGGTCTGTGGCTGCTTTGGACCTCCTCTGCCTCTGATATTGTTGCCCCTGCCTCTGCTTCATCCAGAGGCGTGCCACGTCCTCTCCCTGGTGCCGATCCAGAGCTGCCACCATGGCTGCAGGGAGCTCTTTTCCTTTTTCTCTCTCTTGATTATCATCCACTTTCTATGCTTTTCTCATTCATGCCTTTAATCTCTCTTTACAGGCTCTTTCAGCTTCTCAAGTTTCTGCCTGACATCTGGGTTACATTGCCCTGACATCAGGGAAACCCACTGCTGCTTTGCCATATGCCACCAGGGATCCAGGGCTGTGCCTTTACGTGCAGCTGCTCAGAGCCTGTCCACAAAGTCAGCGGGTGACTCGTGCTGTCCCTGTGTAACGTTATCTCTTACTGACCAAGTTATTGCTTTTGGAAGGGCATTTTTTAATTCCAATGTGACCAGTTCCTGGTATCTGGTTAACATTGCACAGCTGCCTGCATCGTTCGCGTCCCACAAAGGGCTTACAATAGGACACAGCTGGTGCACTGTACCTTGTAAGGCTCCACTAGCAATTTGTGCCTGCACACGTGCTCTGGCTACCTTGATCACCAGCTCTTCTGCTGGTTGTGTTAGCTCTGTCAACATGAAATCAGTATCACCTCACTCTGGCTCTTGATTCTTGACTATGAACTCCAGTCTTTTTGCTACTTTGCTAGGGTTTTCTCTATCCATTGTAACTTTTTCCCACCAGCTGTTCAGGTCACTAGTAGAAAAGCAGATGTTCACCTCATGGCTCCTCCTGGGGGACTCAAGACTTGCCTTAAGGGGGTGACTAAAGGCAAAGCTTTCTTGGTTTTATTCCTTGGCTTGCTTGTCACTGGGGGTCTCTGAAATTGTCCCCTCACCTGGGGACAATTACTCATCTCATCCTCACTGCCATTTGGCTTTCATTCAGGGGCCGGAGTGGTTGCCTGAGGGGGAGTGTACCTGAGCTGGCCTGGACTAACTGGGCTCTAAGTCTTGGACACATAGAACACAATCTTCCTGGTGCATTGGAGCCAATTTTAAACATCTCTGCCCTATGCTGAATGCTGAACGACATCTCTTTCTTTTCTGCCTCTTATCTGTTTCCAAAGTTAGGACTAAAGGTCCTGTGGGGCCAAATCAAAGCCACATTCTTTCTGACACTCAGGTTTATTCTTCAGGGTGAAAAACATGTCTGCATATATCACAGGACCTCATTTTTCTTCTTGGCCTAAAAATAACATCAACTGTAACAGTGTATGGTAAAGTTCCATTAGGGCGTGACTTCTCACCACTTTCTAATGGATACCAAGCCTACCACTGGGAAGAGTATTTCTTCCGATTACTTTTCCTTCAAAAATTACCCTCTGGGATTCCTCCCAAATCTTTCTCATCTGCTAAATTACATTCTAGTGGACTCTTTTTAATACCATCTTTACTTCTTGTGTTATTCATTCTTCATGCTATCTAAATTTCCAAACTTATCAGGATGTATTAGTACTTCTCTTTTTCTTCTCTTTATCCCCTGTAGACTACACTTAACCCATACGGGCTGTCTCTGAGTCACCCTGCACCAATATACTTTCTCATAGTCCTAAACAAGCAATGAAAACAAAAGGATTCCACGTTCCACACAATCTACAAGGAATTGGGGTATGATCGGACATAAAACGAGTTTTGCAAAACACTGCCTGAATTCATACTCAGGAGTATATATTCATGTAAACCTAGAGGTCACAACCCTTGACTTTTGATGGAGTGTCTAAAAGCGTAGGTGACTGCTCCATGTTGCTCAAACTCTTCTCAAACTCAGACGGGCTTGGTGCTGTGCCCCTTTCCCTGGGGTATTCCGGTTCGTGTTTATTTATCAGTGATCGTAGAATGGTTTGTTTTCATGTACCCCGTATTTTCCCCAAGTTGGGTAACCGCTAGGTTATGCCCTCCCTCAAAGCTCTCCCTCATGCCATTCCCCACTCTTTGTTCCAGCTCCTTCCCTGCCTCTCAAGATAATCCAGCTCTTTATTCCTGAACCTTCCCTGTCACTTTTGCCTTGGACCGATCCCTGACTGCACCCCCGCTTTGGAATTCCTCTATTGCTGGAAGCCCCACTGGCCCATGGGACCTCCCCTCTCCCCTCATCTGTCCTAATTAGTGCCAAGCAACTGATGGAATCCCCTCGCTCCTCCCCTGCAGATTCCTTCTTGCTCAATCGTTTGTATCCACCCCCTGAGTTGTACCCCGATAAAATCCCGTGCAGCACAGAAGTGCTGGCGGCTCTCGTGCTGAATCCTTCCCTTGGAATAAACCTTTGCCTGTGGAACCTCACCATTGAGGAGCCTCCTCCTTCTCTTTGGCCTGCTCTGTGCTGCAGTTAGTAGATCCTGAACCACTGAGCAGTGGCTCACCAGGGTCAGCGGCGGGCAGAACCCACGCCTTGGCCGTTCCCCACTCCTGGCGCAGCGCCGCAGTTTTCCCAAGAGCCAGCCCGGGCTCCGCTGGGCTGCGTCAATGGGGAACCCGTCCCAGTGCCCGACCGTGCTCTGGGTGAAAAACCTTTTCCTGCTATGGAAATGAAACTTGCCCTGTCCCAGCTGCCTGCCCTTTTCTCCAGTCCTGTCACTGGTCCCAACAGTGACGAGAGCTGCAGCAGCCCCTCTGATTCCCCTCAGGAGGATGTTGAAGACCACAATGACGCCCTTTACCCTCTTCCAGGCTGAACAAAGTGGCCTCAGCTGCATCTAGGCCTTCCCCTCCAGACCATACTCCATCCTTGCAGTCCTCCTTTGCATTCTGGCTAATGGCTTCATAACTTTTTCTCTTGTGCTGCCCAAAACTGCGCCCGTCTGCTTCCAGCGCTTCTCTTGGCTGCTGCTTCAGGGTGTGGCCACCATCATCAGAGACACAGAAGAGCTTCTCCTCCCAGAGTTGTCCTTATCCTCCGCACTTCCAAGTCTCTGCCTTGAAGTTCACTGGGGAACTTGCCACTTTGTGGCCGCTCCTTGCTGTGCTCAGCAGGGACACAGTTTTGTTTGGACATGAGCTGCCGGAGCACGACATGCAGCAACTGAGGCTGAGAATAGCAGAGGCTGGGCAGATTCCAGTTTTTCCAGAATGTGGGAAAGAGAGTGAGAAAAGCGCAAGGAAATTTCAGACTGTTACTTTGCAATTTAATTGCCCTGGGAAACTCAGCGATGGATGGTGCTCTGGTGCTACTGCAAATGCCTTCCATGAGAAAAATTCATTTCAGGAAGGAGCAACATCATCTGACAGAGACCAAGTGTGTCAGCAGTTGCTCCAGGTGCTTCTTTCATCAGCCCCTGCAGGAAGGAGCACAGCCCCTAATGCACGTGGGCTTTGGCTCCTTCTGGCACAGAAGCCCCCCGGGGGCACAGGTCTCTGGGGCAGGAGTCAGGCACCAGCGCTGCCAGGGCTCGGGAGTGGCAGGTCTGCTTGGCCGGGGACGCTGCCACACCTGCTGATGTCAGCGCTCCCCGGGCCCCAGGCCTCAGAGCAGCATTCGTGCCCGGGCCTGCACGTTCCTTGTGCCTTTAACACCGCCGGGTTTAGGATGGCCAGCAGCCGGGACGTGTCCCAAGGAGGCCCTGCCAGCTTCCCTGAAAGGCCCCGTGCCCTTCCCAGCGCGGCTGCATCGGCAGCCCTGGGGGCTCCTACTGCTGCCCTGGGCCCGCAGAGCAGGGCAGCCTTCGCTGATGCTCTCAGCCCTTCCTAAAGATCCTGTCCGCTTGCCTTAGACACCTGGGGCCCGTCATTCCTTCCAACCTGGGCCTCTTTGGGTGGGCTGGGGGTGGCCCCATGCAGGCAGCCGTGGGCGCAAGGGCCCTTGGTGACACGATGCAGCACAGTCATTGTGACATGGAACCGGGTGTCCAAGGGACCTCTGTGACACCTGGTGACACAGGAGCTGGCGGTGACAAGAGCACGCCACAGTGCTCAGAGCAGGCGACGGGACAGGACGGGAGAGAGCAGTGCCGTGAGGAGCCCCCGCACAGTGCGCTCGTTCACGTCCCACCCGAAGCTTTTCTGAGGGGTTGTTCCTGCAGCTGAGCTCGAGGCCAGACCACAGGACTTGCTGACCCGTGGTCTCCCTGAGGCTTCTCTTCTGCAGGTGCCCTTGAGGCCAGTTCATAGTCCTTGTCAGTAGTCTCCTGTCCTTGTGGCAGGAGCCCTTGTGACCGAGTGCAGGACTTGCTGTCCTGCAGCCTTCCTGAGGCTTCTTTCTTGAAGGTGCCTTCCAGGCACCACTGCAGGACGTGCTGATTTGGAGCTTTTCCAAGGCAACTCTCCTGCAAATAGCCACAATTCCAGTCAGAGACATGGAGCAGAGACTCCCGGGAGTGCCCGAGCTGGCCTGGGTGGAGGAGGAGGAAGAAGGCCCTGGAGCTGCCCCGGCACAGCAGACTGAAGAGGTGGTGCCCTTCCAGCCACCGCAGGAGGGTGAGTGGCAGAGCTGGGCCACAGGACTGGTGCCTGCTGCCAGCTTGGCCCCACGCCATGCCGTGCCATTGTGTGCGGTGCCATGCTATCCCCTGGGGACATGCCCACGGCCAGGACAGAAGAGGGGCCGGGCAGACACCCCGCAGTGGCCGTGCTCCATCCCCTGGCACATCCCGGCGCTCTCTGCCTGGGCAGCGCAGGGCTGGGCCGTGCTCTCCGGCCTCTCCCGCAGCCCCTCAGCTCTGGCTGTGCTCGCTCTTTGCCAGATGCAGCCCTGGAGCGCACACAAGAGCAGGAGTCCAGCCGTGGCCGCTTCCGCAGAACAGCGCAGGTACCTGCAGCCACCCCCACCTGGGCTGGGCCTGCTGCCCCTGCTCAGCCCAGCACCGTGTGTGCCGCACTGCATGCAACATCCCCGGCTCCTTGCCCTTCTCCTACAGTTCGTTTGCAACTTCCTCAAGAGAATTGAGGAGCATGAGACCATTGCCATGGGCGTAGGCCTCAGACCACACTCGCCCATCTTCTACAGCAAGACCAGTGCTGCCCTGCTGTCTATGCTTGTAGAGGAACATTTTTACACTCCAAAGCAAGTAAGCAGCCTGTGGCCAGGCTTTGATCCTCCCAGCAATTGCTTGGCCTCCCAAGCCACGCATGCTGGTTGCTGTGAGCCTTTCAGGCCACATGGCAGTGTGGTGGCAAGGGAAGCACTCCTCTGGGGAAGCTGGGATCATTGCTCCCTCTGGCAGCTTTCCAAGTCTCCCTGTGCCTTCTCCAGGTGCCTGCCATGGTGAGCTACATCCACCAGTGGCTCATGGCCAATGATTCTGCTGAGCACAGGCTGGACAAGACCCTGCTGCATCTCACCGAAGCACAGCCAAATGACGCAGTCATGACGCTCCTGCGTGTGGCTCCGTCCTGTGACAGGTATGGGGCCCACCTACCCACAGGGCTCAGGCCTCCCCAGCCCATCACCCTGTACAGCCTGCCCCAGGTGTCTCAGCAACAGAGACTTCCAGGGCCCTCTGGCTGCTCCCTTTCCCAGCCCTGCCAGGCCAGCCCCTGAGCCTGCTGCCATGCTCCCTTGCCGCCTCTCAGGGCTCTGTCCCCACAGGCCTGGGCTGTCGGGCTGCTGCGGGCAGGGGGCCAGTGGGCACAGGCAGAAATGGCAGCCAGCTCAGCTGCCCCTGGTGCTGGGTCTGACACCCCCCTGAGACACAACTCTAACCCTGCAGAGCTGCCATGGCCATGTGGAAGACCATCATGGGCTCAGCCAGGACTGTGGAGCTGGCGCAGCTGATCCTCCTGGATGTGCTGGGGAGCTGGCCAGAGTACAGCACCTGCACCTCCGATGGGGACGAAACGGCTGTCTTTGCCCTGGCTGTGAGTTTCTGCAACTGGCCTTTGCTGGCCCCAAGACTGCCTCTCCAGCAGCTCTCCATCCTCCTTCCCCCACTGCATCTCCCTGCCTCAGGCGCTGGCCTGAAACCTGGCCCAGGGGCAGCTTCAGGCCCACCAGGCCCCGTGCTCCCCCTGCCAAGGTCTCTCCGGGCCTCTCCCTGCCACGCTCGGGCCCTGCCACATGGACACCTCGGCACTGAGCGCTGTCTCGGGGGGCTTTGTCCTTTGCAGGCAACTGTGGTGATGTGGAAGATCCTCCAGGAGCCCTGTCTCCCACGGATCTTGAGGCTGTATTTCCCCCGCCTATTTGTGCATCTGCTATTCCAAGTGTTCTTCAGCACTCTGGATATGCCAGAGGCGGTGGACACCTTCTGGAAGGGATGCCAGGAAGAGCACGGCCTTGCCACCAGCCCCAACAGGTGCTCCATGCCACTCCTCCTGTCCCTGCCACGTGGCCTGCCAAGGAGCCAGTGCTGCCAGTGTGACCTGGGCTTTGCTCTGCACACAGGTTTGCAGTGCGCACCCTGAAGTCCCTGCTCTGCCTTCTCCGCTGCGAGGATGTGGTGGTGGCAATGGAGCGCAGGTGTGCCTGGGACACGCTGCTCTCTCTTGACACTCACCACTTTGCCGTGGCTCTGCTGGCCAGGTGAGACCCCCTTCTCCCCACTGCCTCTGACATTGCTGCTCTGTGCCCAGATGCCCCACAAAGCGCCTATGCTCGTGGGCCAGAGGGCCTTGTCACTGAGGGTCGGCCAAGCACACTGGAAAAGGCTGGCAGAGGAGGGTTCCCCTGAGCAACCAACTCCCAGATGGCCCACGTCCCCTTGCTGGAAGGCTGCTGGGGAAAGATGAGAACTGGATGAGTCACGCCTGGGAGAGGTTTGCCTCACTGGCTCAGGCTCTTGTTTCCTTTTTCCCCTCTTCAGAGAAATTCGCCGCTTAGCCATCCACTTTTGTTCCGCGGTTGCATTCTACCTGCTCGCCCTGCTCGGCCAAGAGATGCCATACTGGGATTTCCCTGCCCTGGCATTCCTTGTGGAGGTGAGCCTCAAGGCCAGCGCTGCCTGGCTGAGCTGCCTCCCAGCTCTCTGGCCTCTCGCAGCCACAGCTGCCAGGACAGTGCCCGTGCCCTGTGCTGCTGCCTGGGCCCGGCCCTGTGCGCTGCTGGGCTCCTGCCGGCCGGCTCCCCTGTCACTGCCCTGTGCCTTTCAGGTCCTCGAGTGCCTGGACTTGAGCGAATGCAGTGACAGCGTTCTGGAGATCCTGGCACAGAACCTGCAGAGCGAGCACATGGCCAGGCGTTACTTGGCACTCCGAGGCCTCGTAGTGCTGGGCAAGAATCCCTTGATGGTGAGAAGGGGGCAGTGGCTGAAGCCGTGCAGGCAGCGTGGGGCTGGGCAACGCAGTCGCTTGGCCTTGCCTGGCCTTCGGCCGCTGGGGCAGCTGCTCCCAGCTCTCCTGCCTCCCGCTTCAGCTGCCCCAGCGCTTCGGGACAGGCCTTTGGCCTCTGGGCCCTGCAGCAGCAGGGCGGCCTTTCACAAAGTGGTGTTCCGCACAGGCCGAAAAAATGCAGAGCCTGACTGAAAGTCTTGTGGAGCTCCTGGAGGAAAATGACAACGACATGATCAGGATGACCATCCTTCTACTCAGATATTTGCTCCTGGATAATGGTGGCCCCATAGCCACCCCCGTGGCCCTGCAGCTGGCTGAGATGCTCCTGCCACTCTTTGACAGCGTAAGACTCTGTGCCCACAGCCACGGCCACTGGCTGCTGCCAGGACACTTGGTGCCCTGTGCAGATGCAGGCCTGTGCCCTGGGGGACCTGAAGCAGCTGATGCTCAGGTCTTTTGCCCTTTCCTTTCATCCAGGACGATATGCAGCTGCAGCTGAGCTCCATGGCTTTCTTTCAAGAGATGCTGGACCTGTTAACAGAAGAGGCAAGAAAGGCCCTCAAGTGCCACGTGCGCCAGAGCCTGCTCCCTCTCTACTTCCACTGCCATGATGAGAATCAGATTGTTGCTGAGGTGAGCACTTGTGGCCAGCTGCTGTCCCCCTGGCGGGGGCTTGGGCTGCCTCCTGCCCTGGCACCTTGCGGGCTGCAGCCTCCTCCAGCCTGTGCCACTGGGATGCTCCTGTGCCCTGGACTGTGGGGCCATCTGTGCATCTCTGCTGCTCTCCAGGCCTCCCGGGAAACGCTGCATTCCTCAGCCAGATTCCTGAAGAGGAAGCATATCGAACAAATGCTACATGAGGATCAGAGCTTTGGCGAGTGCCTGGTAAGAGCAGCCGAGAACCCCCAGCCTCAGCATGGCCAAGGTCCCTGAGGGCGGTGCTCAGCGTGCGGGGCTTGCAGCTGTGCCTGCTGCTGCAGCCAGAGGCCGGGCGGACTCTTCTCCAGGCTCCTGTGGGCCAGAGCCAGGTGCCCATGGAACCCCGGCACGGCCTGGCTGCAGGGCGGCACCGCGGCTCCCCGGGCAGCAGCCGGTACACTGGCCCCTGCCCCCGGGAGCCCTTGGCCAGCGGCTGCTGGCCGCGCCTCAGGGCTGTGCGGGCAGGGGAGGCCGGGGCTGGGTGCAGGCAGTGCCCGGCCCAGGGGCTGAGCCCGCGCCGACCCTTCCCTCCTGCCGCTCTTTGCAGCTGGCAGAGGACAGGAGCCGAGCGGCTGAGCACCTGCACCGGGCCCTGCACTACCTGCAGAGCCCACAGGAGCCCCTGCGAGAGGCGGCCGTCAGGTTCATGGGTGAGTCCCGAGCACGGGCTCCCTCCCCGACCCGCCGCAGCTCGGCCCGGGCCCCGCCTGCTGCCCCGGCAGCGCCAGCCGGACCCGGCGCCGTGGAGCCCCACCCAGCCTGGGCATCGCTGCTTCCGCCCTCTGGCAGCCGTGCCCTGGGGCAGAAGCGTGAGGCAAGGGCCGGGCTGAGCCCTGCCGGGCCAGCAGCCCGTGTGGCCACAGCGCCAGCAGCGCCGGTGGCAGGGAGCTGTGCCGCTGGCGCCGTGACAGGCTCTGTGTTCACAGGCATGGCGGGGCGGCACCTGAGGGGGCAGCAGCAAGAGCTCCAGCTGATCTGCAGTGGTGAGTGAGTGAGGGCAGCAGGCTGATCGCAGGGGCTGGCGGGGGCAGCTGCAGGCCCTGCCCCGGCTGCGGAGGGCTCTGCTCCCGTGAGATTGCAGAGCCACGTGTGCCATTCGTGGCCAGCACCTTCAGACTGATCCCCTTGCTCCCTGCGGGCCATGGCAAGAGATAGCCGGGATGGCCCTGGCAGGGGGCTCTCCTCGTCTTTCTGCACATGTGGGATCTGACCTTGCCTCTGTTCCTTTCTCTTGCAGCCCTTGAAGAAATGGCATCTGACAGCAGTCCTGCCATCAGAGATGCTGCAGTTGAATTTTGTTTAGCTCTCCGGGCTGTACAGAGAGCTCCCTACTCCCCATGGCGCAGGCTGCGAGATCGATTCCGCAGTGCATGGAGGAAATGGCCTCGTCTGTGCGGCACTGCCTTGCTGTTCTGCTGGAGCTCCCCGGAGAGGTGATCTGCAAGACTGTCTGCTGGGGCCATTTGAGCCAGCAGAAATTTTCTTTTTCTTCTTCAAGATTTTTGTGTTTTTATTTTTGTTGGTTTTGAGTATGTCAATATAGAATATCTTTCAATACACAGAGTCCCAGGATCTTTCTTTTCCTGCACCGGGTCTAGAAGGCATGGGGAAGAGGGGGAAAAGGGTGCTTGTGCACAGTCAGCGGCCCAGGCGTGCAGTGTCGCAGGGAAAATGGCCAGAAGCCCCTTGGCCTTTGGTGGTTCTGCTGAAGCCTTTGTGCTGGTGACAGAGCGGCTGGGCAGGGGCCAGAGCTGCAGGGATCCCTGCCAGAGCGGTGCCTGGAGATGGCCACAAGCCCTGTGCCAGGCGGGAAGGGCCATCGTGTCCTCCTGCCCGGGTGCTGCTGGCTGCTTTGCTGAGAGCTCCCAGGCGCCTCTGGATGGGGCTCCTCTGGAGCTGCTGTGGGGCTGCGGCGCTGCTGCCTGCAAGCTTGGCCAGGCTGGGGGAGACCCTGAGGGGCTGAGGCACTGCTAAGCCTTGAGCAATTGGCTCTCAGAGGCCATAGGCAGCCCCCTGGAATCAGGCGTGGAACCCTGGTCCTGGCCTTTCAGGGCTGTGAGGCCAGCTATTGTGGGGCTGGGCGTGTGCCTTCCCTGTGCTCCAGACTGCAGCCTCCCACCCCTCAGCCTTAGGCATTGAGCTCCACTGCCTGATTGCCAAGTCTTGTTCCTGTTGCTGAGGGGGAGGCCGAGCTCTGTGGCTTTAGGCCCCATTGAGCCAGAAGAGCAGCAGCTTTGAGCCCACAGGGGCCACAGAAAGGCCCTCTTGGACCACGAGCGTTCCTGTCCTTCCCAGGCCAGGGACACATGAGAGTGCAGCGGGCACCTTCAGAGTGCCACGCTGGCTTTGCACTGGGCCACCTCCCTGTGCTGTGCATGGCTGGCTCTTTGCTTTGCCGCTCTCGGCCTTGTGTCGTCGTACTCCTTTGGCTGCCTGCAGCCAGGGGCAGCCCTATCAGGAGGCTGAAAGGCCCCGTCTCCAACATCTCAAGGGGGAAATGGAGCTCTCCCGGCCCTCAGCCCACGCTGTAAGCAGAGCAGAGCCTTTTCCCCAGCCCCGATGGCTTTCTGCCTGCTTCTGGCCCCTGGCCACCATGACCCACTGCACTCGCTCTGAGTCACCTACAGCATGCCTGGTGCCTCTTGATTTGCTGACCCTGGGATGTGAGGCTCACTGAGGGAAAGGTGGCTGTCCCAGTGCTGAGGGCACACGTGCCTCACTGAGCCGACTTGAGGCTTCCCCAGCAGCTTGCAGGTGCCTTAGGTGTCATGTTACAGTGCTTGTGCTCCTGCCTCCTCCTGTCCCTCTTCTCACCCTCACCCAACCTGCACCCTCTGACCTACCTTCAATAAATCCTGTTGCATCAGACACGGTGTCAAGAGCCCTCCCTCGGCTGCCGGTCGAGCGCACATTACAACCTCCGGGCATGAGAGCAAGGTGGGCTGGGGGAGCTGCTCTCTCAGACCAAGAGGGAACGGCTCTCCACAGCACCTGCCCATGGACCTTCCCCGCACCAAATGAAATCATCTCCAAGTTTAGCTAGTGAGCTAGTAAGGTAGAACTCATTCATTGCCTGGAAATCTGGCACTAGTCTCTAAGTTCCATTAGGTTTCTTTATTGCTAACCTACCAGTATTACATTTTGACTCCCATTCTTCCAATTGTCCTGATGTCAGGAATTTATTGGTTGTTGGCTCTATTCCTTTCCTAGCTTCTAATCTTCAAGGGTATTGCTTTCTGACTACTGGCCTAACTCTTGTCTGTAGCTCAATTTTCATAGGGTCTGCTCGTTTGGATGTTCCTGGGCTATGAGTATCCCATACTCTTGGATACACCTGATTCAATACTTGCTCTAAATAGTTCTTCTTCTTTGTTGCTCTTGTGTCAATTGTCAGTCCTACTGCTAAAAGTGCTCATTTGTCTTCAGGTACCTTCCATTTAAGTTTTCTTTTTCTAAACAGAACTGTTGCTTCCAAATTTTCAAGCAAATCCCTGCCTAGGACAGATTTGGCTTAGTTGGGTAAATAAAGAAACGGATGCATTCCCAGCTTCTTCTTGATTTTACATTGAAGTGGTTTCAGGAAGAAAATTTTTTCTGGCTGGCCTATAGTGGCTCCTATTGCTTGAGATAGTTTTCACTTTTGGGTATCAGCGCTTGATTCAAGAGTGAAAATGTGTCTCAACAATTTCTTAAAAATTCAACTTCTTTATCATTCTTTAGCTGTATTTTAACCGGTGGCCTGCTAGGGTAAGAATTGCCAGTCTCGGTCATTTCTTATCATCTAGAGTGGCTGCAAGAGTTTTGTGAACTTTGTCTGCTGACTCTGGGCACTGGAGTTATTTCCAGTGTCCTGATTTCTTACAAGATGCACATTGATTTGGCCCCAGCTTGGTCTGTGGCTGCTTTGGACCTCCTCTGCCTCTGATATTGTTGCCCCTGCCTCTGCTTCATCCAGAGGCGTGCCACGTCCTCTCCCTGGTGCCGATCCAGAGCTGCCACCATGGCTGCAGGGAGCTCTTTTCCTTTTTCTCTCTCTTGATTATCATCCACTTTCTATGCTTTTCTCATTCATGCCTTTAATCTCTCTTTACAGGCTCTTTCAGCTTCTCAAGTTTCTGCCTGACATCTGGGTTACATTGCCCTGACATCAGGGAAACCCACTGCTGCTTTGCCATATGCCACCAGGGATCCAGGGCTGTGCCTTTACGTGCAGCTGCTCAGAGCCTGTCCACAAAGTCAGCGGGTGACTCGTGCTGTCCCTGTGTAACGTTATCTCTTACTGACCAAGTTATTGCTTTTGGAAGGGCATTTTTTAATTCCAATGTGACCAGTTCCTGGTATCTGGTTAACATTGCACAGCTGCCTGCATCGTTCGCGTCCCACAAAGGGCTTACAATAGGACACAGCTGGTGCACTGTACCTTGTAAGGCTCCACTAGCAATTTGTGCCTGCACACGTGCTCTGGCTACCTTGATCACCAGCTCTTCTGCTGGTTGTGTTAGCTCTGTCAACATGAAATCAGTATCACCTCACTCTGGCTCTTGATTCTTGACTATGAACTCCAGTCTTTTTGCTACTTTGCTAGGGTTTTCTCTATCCATTGTAACTTTTTCCCACCAGCTGTTCAGGTCACTAGTAGAAAAGCAGATGTTCACCTCATGGCTCCTCCTGGGGGACTCAAGACTTGCCTTAAGGGGGTGACTAAAGGCAAAGCTTTCTTGGTTTTATTCCTTGGCTTGCTTGTCACTGGGGGTCTCTGAAATTGTCCCCTCACCTGGGGACAATTACTCATCTCATCCTCACTGCCATTTGGCTTTCATTCAGGGGCCGGAGTGGTTGCCTGAGGGGGAGTGTACCTGAGCTGGCCTGGACTAACTGGGCTCTAAGTCTTGGACACATAGAACACAATCTTCCTGGTGCATTGGAGCCAATTTTAAACATCTCTGCCCTATGCTGAATGCTGAACGACATCTCTTTCTTTTCTGCCTCTTATCTGTTTCCAAAGTTAGGACTAAAGGTCCTGTGGGGCCAAATCAAAGCCACATTCTTTCTGACACTCAGGTTTATTCTTCAGGGTGAAAAACATGTCTGCATATATCACAGGACCTCATTTTTCTTCTTGGCCTAAAAATAACATCAACTGTAACAGTGTATGGTAAAGTTCCATTAGGGCGTGACTTCTCACCACTTTCTAATGGATACCAAGCCTACCACTGGGAAGAGTATTTCTTCCGATTACCTTTCCTTCAAAAATTACCCTCTGGGATTCCTCCCAAATCTTTCTCATCTGCTAAATTACATTCTAGTGGACTCTTTTTAATACCATCTTTACTTCTTGTGTTATTCATTCTTCATGCTATCTAAATTTCCAAACTTATCAGGATGTATTAGTACTTCTCTTTTTCTTCTCTTTATCCCCTGTAGACTACACTTAACCCATACGGGCTGTCTCTGAGTCACCCTGCACCAATATACTTTCTCATAGTCCTAAACAAGCAATGAAAACAAAAGGATTCCACGTTCCACACAATCTACAAGGAATTGGGGTATGATCGGACATAAAACGAGTTTTGCAAAACACTGCCTGAATTCATACTCAGGAGTATATATTCATGTAAACCTAGAGGTCACAACCCTTGACTTTTGATGGAGTGTCTAAAAGCGTAGGTGACTGCTCCATGTTGCTCAAACTCTTCTCAAACTCAGACGGGCTTGGTGCTGTGCCCCTTTCCCTGGGGTATTCCGGTTCGTGTTTATTTATCAGTGATCGTAGAATGGTTTGTTTTCATGTACCCCGTATTTTCCCCAAGTTGGGTAACCGCTAGGTTATGCCCTCCCTCAAAGCTCTCCCTCATGCCATTCCCCACTCTTTGTTCCAGCTCCTTCCCTGCCTCTCAAGATAATCCAGCTCTTTATTCCTGAACCTTCCCTGTCACTTTTGCCTTGGACCGATCCCTGACTGCACCCCCGCTTTGGAATTCCTCTATTGCTGGAAGCCCCACTGGCCCATGGGACCTCCCCTCTCCCCTCATCTGTCCTAATTAGTGCCAAGCAACTGATGGAATCCCCTCGCTCCTCCCCTGCAGATTCCTTCTTGCTCAATCGTTTGTATCCACCCCCTGAGTTGTACCCCGATAAAATCCCGTGCAGCACAGAAGTGCTGGCGGCTCTCGTGCTGAATCCTTCCCTTGGAATAAACCTTTGCCTGTGGAACCTCACCATTGAGGAGCCTCCTCCTTCTCTTTGGCCTGCTCTGTGCTGCAGTTAGTAGATCCTGAACCACTGAGCAGTGGCTCACCAGGGTCAGCGGCGGGCAGAACCCACGCCTTGGCCGTTCCCCACTCCTGGCGCAGCGCCGCAGTTTTCCCAAGAGCCAGCCCGGGCTCCGCTGGGCTGCGTCAATGGGGAACCCGTCCCAGTGCCCGACCGTGCTCTGGGTGAAAAACCTTTTCCTGCTATGGAAATGAAACTTGCCCTGTCCCAGCTGCCTGCCCTTTTCTCCAGTCCTGTCACTGGTCCCAACAGTGACGAGAGCTGCAGCAGCCCCTCTGATTCCCCTCAGGAGGATGTTGAAGACCACAATGACGCCCTTTACCCTCTTCCAGGCTGAACAAAGTGGCCTCAGCTGCATCTAGGCCTTCCCCTCCAGACCATACTCCATCCTTGCAGTCCTCCTTTGCATTCTGGCTAATGGCTTCATAACTTTTTCTCTTGTGCTGCCCAAAACTGCGCCCGTCTGCTTCCAGCGCTTCTCTTGGCTGCTGCTTCAGGGTGTGGCCACCATCATCAGAGACACAGAAGAGCTTCTCCTCCCAGAGTTGTCCTTATCCTCCGCACTTCCAAGTCTCTGCCTTGAAGTTCACTGGGGAACTTGCCACTTTGTGGCCGCTCCTTGCTGTGCTCAGCAGGGACACAGTTTTGTTTGGACATGAGCTGCCGGAGCACGACATGCAGCAACTGAGGCTGAGAATAGCAGAGGCTGGGCAGATTCCAGTTTTTCCAGAATGTGGGAAAGAGAGTGAGAAAAGCGCAAGGAAATTTCAGACTGTTACTTTGCAATTTAATTGCCCTGGGAAACTCAGCGATGGATGGTGCTCTGGTGCTACTGCAAATGCCTTCCATGAGAAAAATTCATTTCAGGAAGGAGCAACATCATCTGACAGAGACCAAGTGTGTCAGCAGTTGCTCCAGGTGCTTCTTTCATCAGCCCCTGCAGGAAGGAGCACAGCCCCTAATGCACGTGGGCTTTGGCTCCTTCTGGCACAGAAGCCCCCCGGGGGCACAGGTCTCTGGGGCAGGAGTCAGGCACCAGCGCTGCCAGGGCTCGGGAGTGGCAGGTCTGCTTGGCCGGGGACGCTGCCACACCTGCTGATGTCAGCGCTCCCCGGGCCCCAGGCCTCAGAGCAGCATTCGTGCCCGGGCCTGCACGTTCCTTGTGCCTTTAACACCGCCGGGTTTAGGATGGCCAGCAGCCGGGACGTGTCCCAAGGAGGCCCTGCCAGCTTCCCTGAAAGGCCCCGTGCCCTTCCCAGCGCGGCTGCATCGGCAGCCCTGGGGGCTCCTACTGCTGCCCTGGGCCCGCAGAGCAGGGCAGCCTTCGCTGATGCTCTCAGCCCTTCCTAAAGATCCTGTCCGCTTGCCTTAGACACCTGGGGCCCGTCATTCCTTCCAACCTGGGCCTCTTTGGGTGGGCTGGGGGTGGCCCCATGCAGGCAGCCGTGGGCGCAAGGGCCCTTGGTGACACGATGCAGCACAGTCATTGTGACATGGAACCGGGTGTCCAAGGGACCTCTGTGACACCTGGTGACACAGGAGCTGGCGGTGACAAGAGCACGCCACAGTGCTCAGAGCAGGCGACGGGACAGGACGGGAGAGAGCAGTGCCGTGAGGAGCCCCCGCACAGTGCGCTCGTTCGCGTCCCACCCGAAGCTTTTCTGAGGGGTTGTTCCTGCAGCTGAGCTCGAGGCCAGACCACAGGACTTGCTGACCCGTGGTCTCCCTGAGGCTTCTCTTCTGCAGGTGCCCTTGAGGCCAGTTCATAGTCCTTGTCAGTAGTCTCCTGTCCTTGTGGCAGGAGCCCTTGTGACCGAGTGCAGGACTTGCTGTCCTGCAGCCTTCCTGAGGCTTCTTTCTTGAAGGTGCCTTCCAGGCACCACTGCAGGACGTGCTGATTTGGAGCTTTTCCAAGGCAACTCTCCTGCAAATAGCCACAATTCCAGTCAGAGACATGGAGCAGAGACTCCCGGGAGTGCCCGAGCTGGCCTGGGTGGAGGAGGAGGAAGAAGGCCCTGGAGCTGCCCCGGCACAGCAGACTGAAGAGGTGGTGCCCTTCCAGCCACCGCAGGAGGGTGAGTGGCAGAGCTGGGCCACAGGACTGGTGCCTGCTGCCAGCTTGGCCCCACGCCATGCCGTGCCATTGTGTGCGGTGCCATGCTATCCCCTGGGGACATGCCCACGGCCAGGACAGAAGAGGGGCCGGGCAGACACCCCGCAGTGGCCGTGCTCCATCCCCTGGCACATCCCGGCGCTCTCTGCCTGGGCAGCGCAGGGCTGGGCCGTGCTCTCCGGCCTCTCCCGCAGCCCCTCAGCTCTGGCTGTGCTCGCTCTTTGCCAGATGCAGCCCTGGAGCGCACACAAGAGCAGGAGTCCAGCCGTGGCCGCTTCCGCAGAACAGCGCAGGTACCTGCAGCCACCCCCACCTGGGCTGGGCCTGCTGCCCCTGCTCAGCCCAGCACCGTGTGTGCCGCACTGCATGCAACATCCCCGGCTCCTTGCCCTTCTCCTACAGTTCGTTTGCAACTTCCTCAAGAGAATTGAGGAGCATGAGACCATTGCCATGGGCGTAGGCCTCAGACCACACTCGCCCATCTTCTACAGCAAGACCAGTGCTGCCCTGCTGTCTATGCTTGTAGAGGAACATTTTTACACTCCAAAGCAAGTAAGCAGCCTGTGGCCAGGCTTTGATCCTCCCAGCAATTGCTTGGCCTCCCAAGCCACGCATGCTGGTTGCTGTGAGCCTTTCAGGCCACATGGCAGTGTGGTGGCAAGGGAAGCACTCCTCTGGGGAAGCTGGGATCATTGCTCCCTCTGGCAGATTTCCTAGTCTCCCTGTGCCTTCTCCAGGTGCCTGCCATGGTGAGCTACATCCACCAGTGGCTCATGGCCAATGATTCTGCTGAGCACAGGCTGGACAAGACCCTGCTGCATCTCACCGAAGCACAGCCAAATGACGCAGTCATGACGCTCCTGCGTGTGGCTCCGTCCTGTGACAGGTATGGGGCCCACCTGCCCACAGGGCTCAGGCCTCCCCAGCCCATCACCCTGTACAGCCTGCCCCACGTGTCTCAGCAACAGAGACTTCCAGGGCCCTCTGGCTGCTCCCTTTCCCAGCCCTGCCAGGCCAGCCCCTGAGCCTGCTGCCATGCTCCCTTGCCGCCTCTCAGGGCTCTGTCCCCACAGGCCTGGGCTGTCGGGCTGCTGCGGGCAGGGGGCCAGTGGGCACAGGCAGAAATGGCAGCCAGCTCAGCTGCCCCTGGTGCTGGGTCTGACACCCCCCTGAGACACAGCTCTAACCCTGCAGAGCTGCCATGGCCATGTGGAAGACCATCATGGGCTCAGCCAGGACTGTGGAGCTGGCGCAGCTGATCCTCCTGGATGTGCTGGGGAGCTGGCCAGAGTACAGCACCTGCACCTCCGATGGGGACGAAACGGCTGTCTTTGCCCTGGCTGTGAGTTTCTGCAACTGGCCTTTGCTGGCCCCAAGACTGCCTCTCCAGCAGCTCTCCATCCTCCTTCCCCCACTGCATCTCCCTGCCTCAGGCGCTGGCCTGAAACCTGGCCCAGGGGCAGCTTCAGGCCCACCAGGCCCCGTGCTCCCCCTGCCAAGGTCTCTCCGGGCCTCTCCCTGCCACGCTCGGGTCCTGCCACATGGACACCTCGGCACTGAGCGCTGTCTCGGGGGGCTTTGTCCTTTGCAGGCAACTGTGGTGATGTGGAAGATCCTCCAGGAGCCCTGTCTCCCACGGATCTTGAGGCTGTATTTCCCCCGCCTATTTGTGCATCTGCTATTCCAAGTGTTCTTCAGCACTCTGGATATGCCAGAGGCGGTGGACACCTTCTGGAAGGGATGCCAGGAAGAGCACGGCCTTGCCACCAGCCCCAACAGGTGCTCCATGCCACTCCTCCTGTCCCTGCCACGTGGCCTGCCAAGGAGCCAGTGCTGCCAGTGTGACCTGGGCTTTGCTCTGCACACAGGTTTGCAGTGCGCACCCTGAAGTCCCTGCTCTGCCTTCTCCGCTGCGAGGATGTGGTGGTGGCAATGGAGCGCAGGTGTGCCTGGGACACGCTGCTCTCTCTTGACACTCACCACTTTGCCGTGGCTCTGCTGGCCAGGTGAGACCCCCTTCTCCCCACTGCCTCTGACATTGCTGCTCTGTGCCCAGGTGCCCCACAAAGCGCCTATGCTCATGGGCCAGAGGGCCTTGTCACTGAGGGTCGGCCAAGCACACTGGAAAAGGCTGGCAGAGGAGGGTTCCCCTGAGCAACCAACTCCCAGATGGCCCATGTCCCCTTGCTGGAAGGCTGCTGGGGAAAGATGAGAACTGGATGAGTCACGCCTGGGAGAGGTTTGCCTCACTGGCTCAGGCTCTTGTTTCCTTTTTCCCCTCTTCAGAGAAATTCGCCGCTTAGCCATCCACTTTTGTTCCGCGGTTGCATTCTACCTGCTCGCCCTGCTCGGCCAAGAGATGCCATACTGGGATTTCCCTGCCCTGGCATTCCTTGTGGAGGTGAGCCTCAAGGCCAGCGCTGCCTGGCTGAGCTGCCTCCCAGCTCTCTGGCCTCTCGCAGCCACAGCTGCCAGGACAGTGCCCATGCCCTGTGCTGCTGCCTGGGCCCGGCCCTGTGCGCTGCTGGGCTCCTGCCGGCCGGCTCCCCTGTCACTGCCCTGTGCCTTTCAGGTCCTCGAGTGCCTGGACTTGAGCGAATGCAGTGACAGCGTTCTGGAGATCCTGGCACAGAACCTGCAGAGCGAGCACATGGCCAGGCGTTACTTGGCACTCCGAGGCCTCGTAGTGCTGGGCAAGAATCCCTTGATGGTGAGAAGGGGGCAGTGGCTGAAGCCGTGCAGGCAGCGTGGGGCTGGGCAACGCAGTCGCTTGGCCTTGCCTGGCCTTCGGCCGCTGGGGCAGCTGCTCCCAGCTCTCCTGCCTCCCGCTTCAGCTGCCCCAGCGCTTCGGGACAGGCCTTTGGCCTCTGGGCCCTGCAGCAGCAGGGCGGCCTTTCACAAAGTGGTGTTCCGCACAGGCCGAAAAAATGCAGAGCCTGACTGAAAGTCTTGTGGAGCTCCTGGAGGAAAATGACAACGACATGATCAGGATGACCATCCTTCTACTCAGATATTTGCTCCTGGATAATGGTGGCCCCATAGCCACCCCCGTGGCCCTGCAGCTGGCTGAGACGCTCCTGCCACTCTTTGACAGCGTAAGACTCTGTGCCCACAGCCACGGCCACTGGCTGCTGCCGGGACACTTGGTGCCCTGTGCAGATGCAGGCCTGTGCCCTGGGGGACCTGAAGCAGCTGATGCTCAGGTCTTTTGCCCTTTCCTTTCATCCAGGACGATATGCAGCTGCAGCTGAGCTCCATGGCTTTCTTTCAAGAGATGCTGGACCTGTTAACAGAAGAG
The DNA here is from genome assembly GCF_035770615.1 of Melospiza melodia melodia. NCBI lineage: Eukaryota > Metazoa > Chordata > Aves > Passeriformes > Passerellidae > Melospiza > Melospiza melodia. Next base: position 3,471,361 of record NW_026948600.1, on the reverse strand, counting down.
GCAAGAAAGGCCCTCAAGTGCCACGTGCGCCAGAGCCTGCTCCCTCTCTACTTCCACTGCCATGATGAGAATCAGATTGTTGCTGAGGTGAGCACTTGTGGCCAGCTGCTGTCCCCCTGGCGGGGGCTTGGGCTGCCTCCTGCCCTGGCACCTTGCGGGCTGCAGCCTCCTCCAGCCTGTGCCACTGGGATGCTCCTGTGCCCTGGACTGTGGGGCCATCTGTGCATCTCTGCTGCTCTCCAGGCCTCCCGGGAAACGCTGCATTTCTCAGCCAGATTCCTGAAGAGGAGGCATATCGAACAAATGCTACATGAGGATCAGAGCTTTGGCGAGTGCCTGGTAAGAGCAGCCGAGAACCCCCAGCCTCAGCATGGCCAAGGTCCCTGAGGGCGGTGCTCAGCGTGCGGGGCTTGCAGCTGTGCCTGCTGCTGCAGCCAGAGGCCGGGCGGACTCTTCTCCAGGCTCCTGTGGGCCAGAGCCAGGTGCCCATGGAACCCCGGCACGGCCTGGCTGCAGGGCGGCACCGCGGCTCCCCGGGCAGCAGCCGGTACACTGGCCCCTGCCCCCGGGAGCCCTTGGCCAGCGGCTGCTGGCCGCGCCTCAGGGCTGTGCGGGCAGGGGAGGCCGGGGCTGGGCGCAGGCAGTGCCCGGCCCAGGGGCTGAGCCCGCGCCAACCCTTCCCTCCTGCCGCTCTCTGCAGCTGGCAGAGGACAGGAGCCGAGCGGCCGAGCACCTGCGCCGGGCCCTGCACTACCTGCAGAGCCCACAGGAGCCCCTGCGAGAGGCGGCCGTCAGGTTCATGGGTGAGTCCCGAGCACGGGCTCCCTCCCCGACCCGCCGCAGCTCGGCCCGGGCCCCGCCTGCTGCCCCGGCAGCGCCAGCCGGACCCGGCGCCGTGGAGCCCCACCCGGCCTGGGCATCGCTGCTTCCGCCCTCTGGCAGCCGTGCCCTGGGGCAGAAGCGTGAGGCAAGGGCCGGGCTGAGCCCTGCCGGGCCAGCAGCCCGTGTGGCCACAGTGCCAGCAGCGCCGGTGGCAGGGAGCTGTGCCGCTGGCGCCGTGACAGGCTCTGTGTTCACAGGCATGGCGGGGCGGCACCTGAGGGGGCAGCAGCAAGAGCTCCAGCTGATCTGCAGTGGTGAGTGAGTGAGGGCAGCAGGCTGATCGCAGGGGCTGGCGGGGGCAGCTGCAGGCCCTGCCCCGGCTGCGGAGGGCTCTGCTCCCGTGAGATTGCAGAGCCACGTGTGCCATTCGTGGCCAGCACCTTCAGACTGATCCCCTTGCTCCCTGCGGGCCATGGCAAGAGATGGCCGGGATGGCCCTGGCAGGGGGCTCTCCTCGTCTTTCTGCACATGTGGGATCTGACCTTGCCTCTGTTCCTCTCTCTTGCAGCCCTTGAAGAAATGGCATCTGACAGCAGTCCTGCCATCAGAGATGCTGCAGTTGAATTTTGTTTAGTTCTCTGGGCTGTACAGAGAGCTCCCTACTCCCCATGGCGCAGGCTGCGAGATCGATTCCGCAGTGCATGGAGGAAATGGCCTCGTCTGTGCGGCACTGCCTTGCTGTTCTGCTGGAGCTCCCCGGAGAGGTGATCTGCAAGACTGTCTGCTGGGGCCATTTGAGCCAGCAGAAATTTTCTTTTTCTTCTTCAAGATTTTTGTGTTTTTATTTTTGTTGGTTTTGAGTATGTCAATATAGAATATCTTTCAATACACAGAGTCCCAGGATCTTTCTTTTCCTGCACCGGGTCTAGAAGGCATGGGGAAGAGGGGGAAAAGGGTGCTTGTGCACAGCCAGCGGCCCAGGCGTGCAGTGTCGCAGGGAAAATGGCCAGAAGCCCCTTGGCCTTTGGTGGTTCTGCTGAAGCCTTTGTGCTGGTGACAGAGCAGCTGGGCAGGGGCCAGAGCTGCAGGGATCCCTGCCAGAGCGGTGCCTGGAGATGGCCACAAGCCCTGTGCCAGGCGGGAAGGGCCATCGTGTCCTCCTGCCCGGGTGCTGCTGGCTGCTTTGCTGAGAGCTCCCAGGCGCCTCTGGATGGGGCTCCTCTGGAGCTGCTGTGGGGCTGCGGCGCTGCTGCCTGCAAGCTTGGCCAGGCTGGGGGAGACCCTGAGGGGCTGAGGCACTGCTAAGCCTTGAGCAATTGGCTGGCAGAGGCCATAGGCAGCCCCCTGGAATCAGGCGTTGGAACCCTGGTCCTGGCCTTTCAGGGCTGTGAGGCCAGCTATTGTGGGGCTGGGCGTGTGCCTTCCCTGTGCTCCAGACTGCAGCCTCCCACCCCTCAGCCTTAGGCATTGAGCTCCACTGCCTGATTGCCAAGTCTTGTTCCTGTTGCTGAGGGGGAGGCCGAGCTCTGTGGCTTTAGGCCCCATTGAGCCAGAAGAGCAGCAGCTTTGAGCCCACAGGGGCCACAGAAAGGCCCTCTTGGACCACGAGCGTTCCTGTCCTTGCCAGGCCAGGGACACATGAGAGTGCAGCGGGCACCTTCAGAGTGCCACGCTGGCTTTGCACTGGGCCACCTCCCTGTGCTGTGCATGGCTGGCTCTTTGCTTTGCTGCTCTCGGCCTTGTGTCCTCGTACTCCTTTGGCTGCCTGCAGCCAGGGGCAGCCCTATCAGGAGGCTGAAAGGCCCCGTCTCCAACATCTCAAGGGGGAAATGGAGCTCTCCCGGCCCTCAGCCCACGCTGTAAGCAGAGCAGAGCCTTTTCCCCAGCCCCGATGGCTTTCTGCCTGCTTCTGGCCCCTGGCCACCATGACCCACTGCACTCGCTCTGAGTCACCTACAGCATGCCTGGTGCCTCTTGATTTGCTGACCCTGGGATGTGAGGCTCACTGAGGGAAAGGTGGCTGTCCCAGTGCTGAGGGCACACGTGCCTCACTGAGCAGACTTGAGGCTTCCCCAGCAGCTTGCAGGTGCCTTAGGTGTCATGTTACAGTGCTTGTGCTCCTGCCTCCTCCTGTCCCTCTTCTCACCCTCACCCAACCTGCACCCTCTGACCTACCTTCAATAAATCCTGTTGCATCAGACACGGTGTCAAGAGCCCTCCCTCGGCTGCCGGTCGAGCGCACATTACAACCTCCGGGCATGAGAGCAAGGTGGGCTGGGGGAGCTGCTCTCTCAGACCAAGAGGGAACGGCTCTCCACAGCACCTGCCCATGGACCTTCCCCGCACCAAATGAAATCATCTCCAAGTTTAGCTAGTGAGCTAGTAAGGTAGAACTCATTCATTGCCTGGAAATCTGGCACTAGTCTCTAAGTTCCATTAGGTTTCTTTATTGCTAACCTACCAGTATTACATTTTGACTCCCATTCTTCCAATTGTCCTGATGTCAGGAATTTATTGGTTGTTGGCTCTATTCCTTTCCTAGCTTCTAATCTTCAAGGGTATTGCTTTCTGACTACTGGCCTAACTCTTGTCTGTAGCTCAATTTTCATAGGGTCTGCTCGTTTGGATGTTCCTGGGCTATGAGTATCCCATACTCTTGGATACACCTGATTCAATACTTGCTCTAAATAGTTCTTCTTCTTTGTTGCTCTTGTGTCAATTGTCAGTCCTACTGCTAAAAGTGCTCATTTGTCTTCAGGTACCTTCCATTTAAGTTTTCTTTTTCTAAACAGAACTGTTGCTTCCAAATTTTCAAGCAAATCCCTGCCTAGGACAGATTTGGCTTAGTTGGGTAAATAAAGAAACGGATGCATTCCCAGCTTCTTCTTGATTTTACATTGAAGTGGTTTCAGGAAGAAAATTTTTTCTGGCTGGCCTATAGTGGCTCCTATTGCTTGAGATAGTTTTCACTTTTGGGTATCAGCGCTTGATTCAAGAGTGAAAATGTGTCTCAACAATTTCTTAAAAATTCAACTTCTTTATCATTCTTTAGCTGTATTTTAACCGGTGGCCTGCTAGGGTAAGAATTGCCAGTCTCGGTCATTTCTTATCATCTAGAGTGGCTGCAAGAGTTTTGTGAACTTTGTCTGCTAACTCTGGGCACTGGAGTTATTTCCAGTGTCCTGATTTCTTACAAGATGCACATTGATTTGGCCCCAGCTTGGTCTGTGGCTGCTTTGGACCTCCTCTGCCTCTGATATTGTTGCCCCTGCCTCTGCTTCATCCAGAGGCGTGCCACGTCCTCTCCCTGGTGCCAATCCAGAGCTGCCACCATGGCTGCAGGGAGCTCTTTTCCTTTTTCTCTCTCTTGATTATCATCCACTTTCTATGCTTTTCTCATTCATGCCTTTAATCTCTCTTTACAGGCTCTTTCAGCTTCTCAAGTTTCTGCCTGACATCTGGGTTACATTGCCCTGACATCAGGGAAACCCACTGCTGCTTTGCCATATGCCACCAGGGATCCAGGGCTGTGCCTTTACGTGCAGCTGCTCAGAGCCTGTCCACAAAGTCAGCGGGTGACTCGTGCTGTCCCTGTGTAACGTTATCTCTTACTGACCAAGTTATTGCTTTTGGAAGGGCATTTTTTAATTCCAATGTGACCAGTTCCTGGTATCTGGTTAACATTGCACAGCTGCCTGCATCGTTCGCGTCCCACAAAGGGCTTACAATAGGACACAGCTGGTGCACTGTACCTTGTAAGGCTCCACTAGCAATTTGTGCCTGCACACGTGCTCTGGCTACCTTGATCACCAGCTCTTCTGCTGGTTGTGTTAGCTCTGTCAACATGAAATCAGTATCACCTCACTCTGGCTCTTGATTCTTGACTATGAACTCCAGTCTTTTTGCTACTTTGCTAGGGCTTTCTCTATCCATTGTAACTTTTTCCCACCAGCTGTTCAGGTCACTAGTAGAAAAGCAGATGTTCACCTCATGGCTCCTCCTGGGGGACTCAAGACTTGCCTTAAGGGGGTGACTAAAGGCAAAGCTTTCTTGGTTTTATTCCTTGGCTTGCTTGTCACTGGGGGTCTCTGAAATTGTCCCCTCACCTGGGGACAATTACTCATCTCATCCTCACTGCCATTTGGCTTTCATTCAGGGGCCAGAGTGGTTGCCTGAGGGGGAGTGTACCTGAGCTGGCCTGGACTAACTGGGCTCTAAGTCTTGGACACATAGAACACAATCTTCCTGGTGCATTGGAGCCAATTTTAAACATCTCTGCCCTATGCTGAATGCTGAACGACATCTCTTTCTTTTCTGCCTCTTATCTGTTTCCAAAGTTAGGACTAAAGGTCCTGTGGGGCCAAATCAAAGCCACATTCTTTCTGACACTCAGGTTTATTCTTCAGGGTGAAAAACATGTCTGCATATATCACAGGACCTCATTTTTCTTCTTGGCCTAAAAATAACATCAACTGTAACAGTGTATGGTAAAGTTCCATTAGGGCGTGACTTCTCACCACTTTCTAATGGATACCAAGCCTACCACTGGGAAGAGTATTTCTTCCGATTACCTTTCCTTCAAAAATTACCCTCTGGGATTCCTCCCAAATCTTTCTCATCTGCTAAATTACATTCTAGTGGACTCTTTTTAATACCATCTTTACTTCTTGTGTTATTCATTCTTCATGCTATCTAAATTTCCAAACTTATCAGGATGTATTAGTACTTCTCTTTTTCTTCTCTTTATCCCCTGTAGACTACACTTAACCCATACGGGCTGTCTCTGAGTCACCCTGCACCAATATACTTTCTCATAGTCCTAAACAAGCAATGAAAACAAAAGGATTCCACGTTCCACACAATCTACAAGGAATTGGGGTATGATCGGACATAAAACGAGTTTTGCAAAACACTGCCTGAATTCATACTCAGGAGTATATATTCATGTAAACCTAGAGGTCACAACCCTTGACTTTTGATGGAGTGTCTAAAAGCGTAGGTGACTGCTCCATGTTGCTCAAACTCTTCTCAAACTCAGACGGGCTTGGTGCTGTGCCCCTTTCCCTGGGGTATTCCGGTTCGTGTTTATTTATCAGTGATCGTAGAATGGTTTGTTTTCATGTACCCCGTATTTTCCCCAAGTTGGGTAACCGCTAGGTTATGCCCTCCCTCAAAGCTCTCCCTCATGCCATTCCCCACTCTTTGTTCCAGCTCCTTCCCTGCCTCTCAAGATAATCCAGCTCTTTATTCCTGAACCTTCCCTGTCACTTTTGCCTTGGACCGATCCCTGACTGCACCCCCGCTTTGGAATTCCTCTATTGCTGGAAGCCCCACTGGCCCATGGGACCTCCCCTCTCCCCTCATCTGTCCTAATTAGTGCCAAGCAACTGATGGAATCCCCTCGCTCCTCCCCTGCAGATTCCTTCTTGCTCAATCGTTTGTATCCACCCCCTGAGTTGTACCCCGATAAAATCCCGTGCAGCACAGAAGTGCTGGCGGCTCTCGTGCTGAATCCTTCCCTTGGAATAAACCTTTGCCTGTGGAACCTCACCATTGAGGAGCCTCCTCCTTCTCTTTGGCCTGCTCTGTGCTGCAGTTAGTAGATCCTGAACCACTGAGCAGTGGCTCACCAGGGTCAGCGGCGGGCAGAACCCACGCCTTGGCCGTTCCCCACTCCTGGCGCAGCGCCGCAGTTTTCCCAAGAGCCAGCCCGGGCTCCGCTGGGCTGCGTCAATGGGGAACCCGTCCCAGTGCCCGACCGTGCTCTGGGTGAAAAACCTTTTCCTGCTATGGAAATGAAACTTGCCCTGTCCCAGCTGCCTGCCCTTTTCTCCAGTCCTGTCACTGGTCCCAACAGTGACGAGAGCTGCAGCAGCCCCTCTGATTCCCCTCAGGAGGATGTTGAAGACCACAATGACGCCCTTTACCCTCTTCCTGGCTGAACAAAGTGGCCTCAGCTGCATCTAGGCCTTCCCCTCCAGACCACACTCCATCCTTGCAGTCCTCCTTTGCATTCTGGCTAATGGCTTCATAACTTTTTCTCTTGTGCTGCCCAAAACTGCGCCCGTCTGCTTCCAGCGCTTCTCTTGGCTGCTGCTTCAGGGTGTGGCCACCATCATCAGAGACACAGAAGAGCTTCTCCTCCCAGAGTTGTCCTTATCCTCCGCACTTCCAAGTCTCTGCCTTGATGTTCACTGGGGAACTTGCCACTTTGTGGCCGCTCCTTGCTGTGCTCAGCAGGGACACAGTTTTGTTTGGACATGAGCTGCCGGAGCACGACATGCAGCAACTGAGGCTGAGAATAGCAGAGGCTGGGCAGATTCCATTTTTTCCAGAATGTGGGAAAGAGAGTGAGAAAAGCGCAAGGAAATTTCAGACTGTTACTTTGCAATTTAATTGCCCTGGGAAACTCAGCGATGGATGGTGCTCTGGTGCTACTGCAAATGCCTTCCATGAGAAAAATTCATTTCAGGAAGGAGCAACATCATCTGACAGAGACCAAGTGTGTCAGCAGTTGCTCCAGGTGCTTCTTCCATCAGCCCCTGCAGGAAGGAGCACAGCCCCTAATGCACGTGGGCTTTGGCTCCTTCTGGCACAGAAGCCCCCCGGGGGCACAGGTCTCTGGGGCAGGAGTCAGGCACCAGCGCTGCCAGGGCTCGGGAGGGGCAGGTCTGCTTGGCCGGGGACGCTGCCACACCTGCTGATGTCAGCGCTCCCCGGGCCCCAGGCCTCAGAGCAGCATTCATGCCCGGGCCCGCACGTTCCTTGTGCATTTAACACCGCCGGGTTTAGGATGGCCACCAGCCGGGACGTGTCCCAAGGAGGCCCTGCCAGCTTCCCTGAAAGGCCCCGTGCCCTTCCCAGCGCGGCTGCGTCGGCAGCCCTGGGGGCTCCTACTGCTGCCCTGGGCCCGCAGAGCAGGGCAGCCTTCGCTGATGCTCTCAGCCCTTCCTAAAGATCCTGTCCGCTTGCCTTAGACACCTGGGGCCCGTCATTCCTTCCAACCTGGGCCTCTTTGGGTGGGCTGGGGGTGGCCCCATGCAGGCAGCCGTGGGCGCAAGGGCCCTTGGTGACACGATGCAGCACAGTCATTGTGACATGGAACCGGGTGTCCAAGGGACCTCTGTGACACCTGGTGACACAGGAGCTGGCGGTGACAAGAGCACGCCACAGTGCTCAGAGCAGGCGACGGGACAGGACGGGAGAGAGCAGTGCCGTGAGGAGCCCCCGCACAGTGCGCTCGTTCGCGTCCCACCCGAAGCTTTTCTGAGGGGTTGTTCCTGCAGCTGAGCTCGAGGCCAGACCACAGGACTTGCTGACCCGTGGTCTCCCTGAGGCTTCTCTTCTGCAGGTGCCCTTGAGGCCAGTTCATAGTCCTTGTCAGTAGTCTCCTGTCCTTGTGGCAGGAGCCCTTGTGACCGAGTGCAGGACTTGCTGTCCTGCAGCCTTCCTGAGGCTTCTTTCTTGAAGGTGCCTTCCAGGCACCACTGCAGGACGTGCTGATTTGGAGCTTTTCCAAGGCAACTCTCCTGCAAATAGCCACAATTCCAGTCAGAGACATGGAGCAGAGACTCCCGGGAGTGCCCGAGCTGGCCTGGGTGGAGGAGGAGGAAGAAGGCCCTGGAGCTGCCCCGGCACAGCAGACTGAAGAGGTGGTGCCCTTCCAGCCACCGCAGGAGGGTGAGTGGCAGAGCTGGGCCACAGGACTGGTGCCTGCTGCCAGCTTGGCCCCACGCCATGCCGTGCCATTGTGTGCGGTGCCATGCTATCCCCTGGGGACATGCCCACGGCCAGGACAGAAGAGGGGCTGGGCAGACACCCCGCAGTGGCCGTGCTCCATCCCCTGGCACATCCCGGCGCTCTCTGCCTGGGCAGCGCAGGGCTGGGCCGTGCTCTCCGGCCTCTCCCGCAGCCCCTCAGCTCTGGCTGTGCTCGCTCTTTGCCAGATGCAGCCCTGGAGCGCACACAAGAGCAGGAGTCCAGCCGTGGCCGCTTCCGCAGAACAGCGCAGGTACCTGCAGCCACCCCCACCTGGGCTGGGCCTGCTGTCCCTGCTCAGCCCAGCACCGTGTGTGCCGCACTGCATGCAACATCCCCGGCTCCTTGCCCTTCTCCTACAGTTCGTTTGCAACTTCCTCAAGAGAATTGAGGAGCATGAGACCATTGCCATGGGCGTAGGCCTCAGACCACACTCGCCCATCTTCTACAGCAAGACCAGTGCTGCCCTGCTGTCTATGCTTGTAGAGGAACATTTTTACACTCCAAAGCAAGTAAGCAGCCTGTGGCCAGGCTTTCTTGGCCTCCCAAGCCACGCATGCTGGTTGCTGTGAGCCTTTCAGGCCACATGGCAGTGTGGTGGCAAGGGAAGCACTCCTCTGGGGAAGCTGGGATCATTGCTCCCTCTGGCAGCTTTCCAAGTCTCCCTGTGCCTTCTCCAGGTGCCTGCCATGGTGAGCTACATCCACCAGTGGCTCATGGCCAATGATTCTGCTGAGCACAGGCTGGACAAGACCCTGCTGCATCTCACCGAAGCACAGCCAAATGACGCAGTCATGACGCTCCTGCGTGTGGCTCCGTCCTGTGACAGGTATGGGGCCCACCTACCCACAGGGCTCAGGCCTCCCCAGCCCATCACCCTGTACAGCCTGCCCCAGGTGTCTCAGCAACAGAGACTTCCAGGGCCCTCTGGCTGCTCCCTTTCCCAGCCCTGCCAGGCCAGCCCCTGAGCCTGCTGCCATGCTCCCTTGCCGCCTCTCAGGGCTCTGTCCCCACAGGCCTGGGCTGTCGGGCTGCTGCGGGCAGGGGGCCAGTGGGCACAGGCAGAAATGGCAGCCAGCTCAGCTGCCCCTGGTGCTGGGTCTGACACCCCCCCGAGACACAACTCTAACCCTGCAGAGCTGCCATGGCCATGTGGAAGACCATCATGGACTCAGCCAGGACTGTGGAGCTGGCACAGCTGATCCTCCTGGATGTGCTGGGGAGCTGGCCAGAGTACAGCACCTGCACCTCCGATGGGGACGAAACGGCTGTCTTTGCCCTGGCTGTGAGTTTCTGCAACTGGCCTTTGCTGGCCCCAAGACTGCCTCTCCAGCAGCTCTCCATCCTCCTTCCCCCACTGCATCTCCCTGCCTCAGGCGCTGGCCTGAAACCTGGCCCAGGGGCAGCTTCAGGCCCACCAGGCCCCGTGCTCCCCCTGCCAAGGTCTCTCCGGGCCTCTCCCTGCCACGCTCGGGCCCTGCCACATGGACACCTCGGCACTGAGCGCTGTCTCGGGGGGCTTTGTCCTTTGCAGGCAACTGTGGTGATGTGGAAGATCCTCCAGGAGCCCTGTCTCCCACGGATCTTGAGGCTGTATTTCCCCCGCCTATTTGTGCATCTGCTATTCCAAGTGTTCTTCAGCACTCTGGATATGCCAGAGGTGGTGGACACCTTCTGGAAGGGATGCCAGGAAGAGCACGGCCTTGCCACCAGCCCCAACAGGTGCTCCATGCCACTCCTCCTGTCCCTGCCACGTGGCCTGCCAAGGAGCCAGTGCTGCCAGGGTGACCTGGGCTTTGCTCTGCACACAGGTTTGCAGTGCGCACCCTGAAGTCCCTGCTCTGCCTTCTCCGCTGCGAGGATGTGGTGGTGGCAATGGAGCGCAGGTGTGCCTGGGACACGCTGCTCTCTCTTGACACTCACCACTTTGCCGTGGCTCTGCTGGCCAGGTGAGACCCCCTTCTCCCCACTGCCTCTGACATTGCTGCTCTGTGCCCAGATGCCCCACAAAGCGCCTATGCTCATGGGCCAGAGGGCCTTGTCACTGAGGGTCGGCCAAGCACACTGGAAAAGGCTGGCAGAGGAGGGTTCCCCTGAGCAACCAACTCCCAGATGGCCCATGTCCCCTTGCTGGAAGGCTGCTGGGGAAAGATGAGAACTGGATGAGTCACGCCTGGGAGAGGTTTGCCTCACTGGCTCAGGCTCTTGTTTCCTTTTTCCCCTCTTCAGAGAAATTCGCCGCTTAGCCATCCACTTTTGTTCCGCGGTTGCATTCTACCTGCTCGCCCTGCTCGGCCAAGAGATGCCATACTGGGATTTCCCTGCCCTGGCATTCCTTGTGGAGGTGAGCCTCAAGGCCAGCGCTGCCTGGCTGAGCTGCCTCCCAGCTCTCTGGCCTCTCGCAGCCACAGCTGCCAGGACAGTGCCCGTGCCCTGTGCTGCTGCCTGGGCCCGGCCCTGTGCGCTGCTGGGCTCCTGCCGGCCGGCTCCCCTGTCACTGCCCTGTGCCTTTCAGGTCCTCGAGTGCCTGGACTTGAGCGAATGCAGTGACAGCGTTCTGGAGATCCTGGCACAGAACCTGCAGAGCGAGCACATGGCCAGGCGTTACTTGGCACTCCGAGGCCTCGTAGTGCTGGGCAAGAATCCCTTGATGGTGAGAAGGGGGCAGTGGCTGAAGCCATGCAGGCAGCGTGGGGCTGGGCACCGCAGTCGCTTGGCCTTGCCTGGCCTTCGGCCGCTGGGGCAGCTGCTCCCAGCTCTCCTGCCTCCCGCTTCAGCTGCCCCAGCGCTTCGGGACAGGCCTTTGGCCTCTGGGCCCTGCAGCAGCAGGGCGGCCTTTCACAAAGTGGTGTTCCGCACAGGCCGAAAAAATGCAGAGCCTGACTGAAAGTCTTGTGGAGCTCCTGGAGGGAAATGACAACGACATGATCAGGATGACCATCCTTCTACTCAGATATTTGCTCCTGGATAATGGTGGCCCCATAGCCACCCCCGTGGCCCTGCAGCTGGCTGAGACGCTCCTGCCACTCTTTGACAGCGTAAGACTCTGTGCCCACAGCCACGGCCACTGGCTGCTGCCGGGACACTTGGTGCCCTGTGCAGATGCAGGCCTGTGCCCTGGGGGACCTGAAGCAGCTGATGCTCAGGTCTTTTGCCCTTTCCTTTCATCCAGGACGATATCCAGCTGCAGCTGAGCTCCATGGCTTTCTTTCAAGAGATGCTGGACCTGTTAACAGAAGAGGCAAGAAAGGCCCTCAAGTCCCACGTGCGCCAGAGCCTGCTCCCTCTCTACTTCCACTGCCATGATGAGAATCAGATTGTTGCTGAGGTGAGCACTTGTGGCCAACTGCTGTCCCCCTGGCGGGGGCTTGGGCTGCCTCCTGCCCTGGCACCTTGCGGGCTGCAGCCTCCTCCAGCCTGTGCCACTGGGATGCTCCTGTGCCCTGGACTGTGGGGCCATCTGTGCATCTCTGCTGCTCTCCAGGCCTCCCGGGAAACGCTGCATTCCTCAGCCAGATTCCTGAAGAGGAGGCATATCGAACAAATGCTACATGAGGATCAGAGCTTTGGCGAGTGCCTGGTAAGAGCAGCCGAGAACCCCCAGCCTCAGCATGGCCAAGGTCCCTGAGGGCGGTGCTCAGCGTGCGGGGCTTGCAGCTGTGCCTGCTGCTGCAGCCAGAGGCCGGGCGGACTCTTCTCCAGGCTCCTGTGGGCCAGAGCCAGGTGCCCATGGAACCCCGGCACGGCCTGGCTGCGGGGCGGCACCGCGGCTCCCCGGGCAGCAGCCGGTACACTGGCCCCTGCCCCCGGGAGCCCTTGGCCAGCGGCTGCTGGCCGTGCCTCAGGGCTGTGCGGGCAGGGGAGGCCGGGGCTGGGCGCAGGCAGTGCCCGGCCCAGGGGCTGAGCCCGCGCCAACCCTTCCCTCCTGCCGCTCTCTGCAGCTGGCAGAGGACAGGAGCCGAGCGGCCGAGCACCTGCGCCGGGCCCTCCACTACCTGCAGAGCCCACAGGAGCCCCTGCGAGAGGCGGCCGTCAGGTTCATGGGTGAGTCCCGAGCACGGGCTCCCTCCCCGACCCGCCGCAGCTCGGCCCGGGCCCCACCTGCTGCCCCGGCAGCGCCAGCCGGACCCGGCGCCGTGGAGCCCCGCCCGGCCTGGGCATCGCTGCTTCCGCCCTCTGGCAGCCGTGCCCTGGGGCAGAAGCGTGAGGCAAGGGCCGGGCTGAGCCCTGCCGGGCCAGCAGCGCATGTGGCCACAGTGCCAGCAGCGCCGGTGGCAGGGAGCTGTGCCGCTGGCGCCGTGACAGGCTCTGTGTTCACAGGCATGGCGGGGCGGCACCTGAGGGGGCAGCAGCAAGAGCTCCAGCTGATCTGCAGTGGTGAGTGAGTGAGGGCAGCAGGCTGATCGCAGGGGCTGGCGGGGGCAGCTGCAGGCTCTGCCCCGGCTGCGGAGGGCTCTGCTCCCGTGAGATTGCAGAGCCACGTGTGCCATTCGTGGCCAGCACCTTCAGACTGATCCCCTTGCTCCCTGCGGGCCATGGCAAGAGATGGCCGGGATGGCCCTGGCAGGGGGCTCTCCTCGTCTTTCTGCACATGTGGGATCTGACCTTGCCTCTGTTCCTCTCTCTTGCAGCCCTTGAAGAAATGGCATCTGACAGCAGTCCTGCCATCAGAGATGCTGCAGTTGAATTTTGTTTAGTTCTCCGGGCTGTACAGAGAGCTCCCTACTCCCCATGGCGCAGGCTGTGAGATCGATTCCGCAGTGCATGGAGGAAATGGCCTCGTCTGTGCGGCACTGCCTTGCTGTTCTGCTGGAGCTCCCCGGAGAGGTGATCTGCAAGACTGTCTGCTGGGGCCATTTGAGCCAGCAGAAATTTTCTTTTTCTTCTTCAAGATTTTTGTGTTTTTATTTTTGTTGGTTTTGAGTATGTCAATATAGAATATCTTTCAATACACAGAGTCCCAGGATCTTTCTTTTCCTGCACCGGGTCTAGAAGGCATGGGGAAGAGGGGGAAAAGGGTGCTTGTGCACAGCCAGCGGCCCAGGCGTGCAGTGTCGCAGGGAAAATGGCCAGAAGCCCCTTGGCCTTTGGTGTTTCTGCTGAAGCCTTTGTGCTGGTGACAGAGCGGCTGGGCAGGGGCCAGAGCTGCAGGGATCCCTGCCAGAACGGTGCCTGGAGATGGCCACAAGCCCTGTGCCAGGCGGGAAGGGCCATCGTGTCCTCCTGCCCGGGTGCTGCTGGCTGCTTTGCTGAGAGCTCCCAGGCGCCTCTGGATGGGGCTCCTCTGGAGCTGCTGTGGGGCTGCGGCGCTGCTGCCTGCAAGCTTGGCCAGGCTGGGGGAGACCCTGAGGGGCTGAGGCACTGCTAAGCCTTGAGCAATTGGCTGGCAGAGGCCATAGGCAGCCCCCTGGAATCAGGCGTGGAACCCTGGTCCTGGCCTTTCAGGGCTGTGAGGCCAGCTGTTGTGGGGCTGGGCGTGTGCCTTCCCTGTGCTCCAGACTGCAGCCTCCCACCCCTCAGCCTTAGGCATTGAGCTCCACTGCCTGATTGCCAAGTCTTGTTCCTGTTGCTGAGGGGGAGGCCGAGCTCTGTGGCTTTAGGCCCCATTGAGCCAGAAGAGCAGCAGCTTTGAGCCCACAGGGGCCACAGAAAGGCCCTCTTGGACCACGAGCGTTCCTGTCCTTGCCAGGCCAGGGACACATGAGAGTGCAGCGGGCACCTTCAGAGTGCCACGCTGGCTTTGCACTGGGCCACCTCCCTGTGCTGTGCATGGCTGGCTCTTTGCTTTGCTGCTCTCGGCCTTGTGTCCTCGTACTCCTTTGGCTGCCTGCAGCCAGGGGCAGCCCTATCAGGAGGCTGAAAGGCCCCGTCTCCAACATCTCAAGGGGGAAATGGAGCTCTCCCGGCCCTCAGCCCACGCTGTAAGCAGAGCAGAGCCTTTTCCCCAGCCCCGATGGCTTTCTGCCTGCTTCTGGCCCCTGGCCACCATGACCCACTGCACTCGCTCTGAGTCACCTACAGCATGCCTGGTGCCTCTTGATTTGCTGACCCTGGGATGTGAGGCTCACTGAGGGAAAGGTGGCTGTCCCAGTGCTGAGGGCACACGTGCCTCACTGAGCAGACTTGAGGCTTCCCCAGCAGCTTGCAGGTGCCTTAGGTGTCATGTTACAGTGCTTGTGCTCCTGCCTCCTCCTGTCCCTCTTCTCACCCTCACCCAACCTGCACCCTCTGACCTACCTTCAATAAATCCTGTTGCATCAGACACGGTGTCAAGAGCCCTCCCTCGGCTGCCGGTCGAGCGCACATTACAACCTCCGGGCATGAGAGCAAGGTGGGCTGGGGGAGCTGCTCTCTCAGACCAAGAGGGAACGGCTCTCCACAGCACCTGCCCATGGACCTTCCCCGCACCAAATGAAATCATCTCCAAGTTTAGCTAGTGAGCTAGTAAGGTAGAACTCATTCATTGCCTGGAAATCTGGCACTAGTCTCTAAGTTCCATTAGGTTTCTTTATTGCTAACCTACCAGTATTACATTTTGACTCCCATTCTTCCAATTGTCCTGATGTCAGGAATTTATTGGTTGTTGGCTCTATTCCTTTCCTAGCTTCTAATCTTCAAGGGTATTGCTTTCTGACTACTGGCCTAACTCTTGTCTGTAGCTCAATTTTCATAGGGTCTGCTCGTTTGGATGTTCCTGGGCTATGAGTATCCCATACTCTTGGATACACCTGATTCAATACTTGCTCTAAATAGTTCTTCTTCTTTGTTGCTCTTGTGTCAATTGTCAGTCCTACTGCTAAAAGTGCTCATTTGTCTTCAGGTACCTTCCATTTAAGTGTTCTTTTTCTAAACAGAACTGTTGCTTCCAAATTTTCAAGCAAATCCCTGCCTAGGACAGATTTGGCTTAGTTGGGTAAATAAAGAAACGGATGCATTCCCAGCTTCTTCTTGATTTTACATTGAAGTGGTTTCAGGAAGAAAATTTTTTCTGGCTGGCCTATAGTGGCTCCTATTGCTTGAGATAGTTTTCACTTTTGGGTATCAGCGCTTGATTCAAGAGTGAAAATGTGTCTCAACAATTTCTTAAAAATTCAACTTCTTTATCATTCTTTAGCTGTATTTTAACCGGTGGCCTGCTAGGGTAAGAATTGCCAGTCTCGGTCATTTCTTATCATCTAGAGTGGCTGCAAGAGTTTTGTGAACTTTGTCTGCTAACTCTGGGCACTGGAGTTATTTCCAGTGTCCTGATTTCTTACAAGATGCACATTGATTTGGCCCCAGCTTGGTCTGTGGCTGCTTTGGACCTCCTCTGCCTCTGATATTGTTGCCCCTGCCTCTGCTTCATCCAGAGGCGTGCCACGTCCTCTCCCTGGTGCCGATCCAGAGCTGCCACCATGGCTGCAGGGAGCTCTTTTCCTTTTTCTCTCTCTTGATTATCATCCACTTTCTATGCTTTTCTCATTCATGCCTTTAAGTCTCTCTTTACAGGCTCTTTCAGCTTCTCAAGTTTCTGCCTGACATCTGGGTTACATTGCCCTGACATCAGGGAAACCCACTGCTGCTTTGCCATATGCCACCAGGGATCCAGGGCTGTGCCTTTACGTGCAGCTGCTCAGAGCCTGTCCACAAAGTCAGCGGGTGACTCGTGCTGTCCCTGTGTAACGTTATCTCTTACTGACCAAGTTATTGCTTTTGGAAGGGCATTTTTTAATTCCAATGTGACCAGTTCCTGGTATCTGGTTAACATTGCACAGCTGCCTGCATCGTTCGCGTCCCACAAAGGGCTTACAATAGGACACAGCTGGTGCACTGTACCTTGTAAGGCTCCACTAGCAATTTGTGCCTGCACACGTGCTCTGGCTACCTTGATCACCAGCTCTTCTGCTGGTTGTGTTAGCTCTGTCAACATGAAATCAGTATCACCTCACTCTGGCTCTTGATTCTTGACTATGAACTCCAGTCTTTTTGCTACTTTGCTAGGGTTTTCTCTATCCATTGTAACTTTTTCCCACCAGCTGTTCAGGTCACTAGTAGAAAAGCAGATGTTCACCTCATGGCTCCTCCTGGGGGACTCAAGACTTGCCTTAAGGGGGTGACTAAAGGCAAAGCTTTCTTGGTTTTATTCCTTGGCTTGCTTGTCACTGGGGGTCTCTGAAATTGTCCCCTCACCTGGGGACAATTACTCATCTCATCCTCACTGCCATTTGGCTTTCATTCAGGGGCCGGAGTGGTTGCCTGAGGGGGAGTGTACCTGAGCTGGCCTGGACTAACTGGGCTCTAAGTCTTGGACACATAGAACACAATCTTCCTGGTGCATTGGAGCCAATTTTAAACATCTCTGCCCTATGCTGAATGCTGAATGACATCTCTTTCTTTTCTGCCTCTTATCTGTTTCCAAAGTTAGGACTAAAGGTCCTGTGGGGCCAAATCAAAGCCACATTCTTTCTGACACTCGGGTTTATTCTTCAGGGTGAAAAACATGTCTGCATATATCACAGGACCTCATTTTTCTTCTTGGCCTAAAAATAACATCAACTGTAACAGTGTATGGTAAAGTTCCATTAGGGCGTGACTTCTCACCACTTTCTAATGGATACCAAGCCTACCACTGGGAAGAGTATTTCTTCCGATTACCTTTCCTTCAAAAATTACCCTCTGGGATTCCTCCCAAATCTTTCTCATCTGCTAAATTACATTCTAGTGGACTCTTTTTAATACCATCTTTACTTCTTGTGTTATTCATTCTTCATGCTATCTAAATTTCCAAACTTATCAGGATGTATTAGTACTTCTCTTTTTCTTCTCTTTATCCCCTGTAGACTACACTTAACCCATACGGGCTGTCTCTGAGTCACCCTGCACCAATATACTTTCTCATAGTCCTAAACAAGCAATGAAAACAAAAGGATTCCACGTTCCACACAATCTACAAGGAATTGGGGTATGATCGGACATAAAACGAGTTTTGCAAAACACTGCCTGAATTCATACTCAGGAGTATATATTCATGTAAACCTAGAGGTCACAACCCTTGACTTTTGATGGAGTGTCTAAAAGCGTAGGTGACTGCTCCATGTTGCTCAAACTCTTCCCAAACTCAGACGGGCTTGGTGCTGTGCCCCTTTCCCTGGGGTATTCCGGTTCGTGTTTATTTATCAGTGATCGTAGAATGGTTTGTTTTCATGTACCCCGTATTTTCCCCAAGTTGGGTAACCGCTAGGTTATGCCCTCCCTCAAAGCTCTCCCTCATGCCATTCCCCACTCTTTGTTCCAGCTCCTTCCCTGCCTCTCAAGATAATCCAGCTCTTTATTCCTGAACCTTCCCTGTCACTTTTGCCTTGGACCGATCCCTGACTGCACCCCCGCTTTGGAATTCCTCTATTGCTGGAAGCCCCACTGGCCCATGGGACCTCCCCTCTCCCCTCATCTGTCCTAATTAGTGCCAAGCAACTGATGGAATCCCCTCGCTCCTCCCCTGCAGATTCCTTCTTGCTCAATCGTTTGTATCCACCCCCTGAGTTGTACCCCGATAAAATCCCGTGCAGCACAGAAGTGCTGGCGGCTCTCGTGCTGAATCCTTCCCTTGGAATAAACCTTTGCCTGTGGAACCTCACCATTGAGGAGCCTCCTCCTTCTCTTTGGCCTGCTCTGTGCTGCAGTTAGTAGATCCTGAACCACTGAGCAGTGGCTCACCAGGGTCAGCGGCGGGCAGAACCCACGCCTTGGCCGTTCCCCACTCCTGGCGCAGCGCCGCAGTTTTCCCAAGAGCCAGCCCGGGCTCCGCTGGGCTGCGTCAATGGGGAACCCGTCCCAGTGCCCGACCGTGCTCTGGGTGAAAAACCTTTTCCTGCTATGGAAATGAAACTTGCCCTGTCCCAGCTGCCTGCCCTTTTCTCCAGTCCTGTCACTGGTCCCAACAGTGACGAGAGCTGCAGCAGCCCCTCTGATTCCCCTCAGGAGGATGTTGAAGACCACAATGACGCCCTTTACCCTCTTCCAGGCTGAACAAAGTGGCCTCAGCTGCATCTAGGCCTTCCCCTCCAGACCACACTCCATCCTTGCAGTCCTCCTTTGCATTCTGGCTAATGGCTTCATAACTTTTTCTCTTGTGCTGCCCAAAACTGCGCCCGTCTGCTTCCAGCGCTTCTCTTGGCTGCTGCTTCAGGGTGTGGCCACCATCATCAGAGACACAGAAGAGCTTCTCCTCCCAGAGTTGTCCTTATCCTCCGCACTTCCAAGTCTCTGCCTTGATGTTCACTGGGGAACTTGCCACTTTGTGGCCGCTCCTTGCTGTGCTCAGCAGGGACACAGTTTTGTTTGGACATGAGCTGCCGGAGCACGACATGCAGCAACTGAGGCTGAGAATAGCAGAGGCTGGGCAGATTCCATTTTTTCCAGAATGTGGGAAAGAGAGTGAGAAAAGCGCAAGGAAATTTCAGACTGTTACTTTGCAATTTAATTGCCCTGGGAAACTCAGCGATGGATGGTGCTCTGGTGCTACTGCAAATGCCTTCCATGAGAAAAATTCATTTCAGGAAGGAGCAACATCATCTGACAGAGACCAAGTGTGTCAGCAGTTGCTCCAGGTGCTTCTTCCATCAGCCCCTGCAGGAAGGAGCGCAGCCCCTAATGCACGTGGGCTTTGGCTCCTTCTGGCACAGAAGCCCCCCGGGGGCACAGGTCTCTGGGGCAGGAGTCAGGCACCAGCGCTGCCAGGGCTCGGGAGTGGCAGGTCTGCTTGGCCGGGGACGCTGCCACACCTGCTGATGTCAGCGCTCACCGGGCCCCAGGCCTCAGAGCAGCATTCGTGCTCGGGCCCGCACGTTCCTTGTGCCTTTAACACCGCCGGGTTTAGGATGGCCACCAGCCGGGACGTGTCCCAAGGAGGCCCTGCCAGCTTCCCTGAAAGGCCCCGTGCCCTTCCCAGCGCGGCTGCGTCGGCAGCCCTGGGGGCTCCTACTGCTGCCCTGGGCCCGCAGAGCAGGGCAGCCTTCGCTGATGCTCTGAGCCCTTCCTAAAGATCCTGTCCGCTTGCCTTAGACACCTGGGGCCCGTCATTCCTTCCAACCTGGGCCTCTTTGGGTGGGCTGGGGGTGGCCCCATGCAGGCAGCCGTGGGCGCAAGGGCCCTTGGTGACACGATGCAGCACAGTCATTGTGACATGGAACCGGGTGTCCAAGGGACCTCTGTGACACCTGGTGACATAGGAGCTGGCGGTGACAAGAGCACGCCACAGTGCTCAGAGCAGGCGACGGGACAGGACGGGAGAGAGCAGTGCCGTGAGGAGCCCCCGCACAGTGCGCTCGTTCGCGTCCCACCCGAAGCTTTTCTGAGGGGTTGTTCCTGCAGCTGAGCTCGAGGCCAGACCACAGGACTTGCTGACCCGTGGTCTCCCTGAGGCTTCTCTTCTGCAGGTGCCCTTGAGGCCAGTTCATAGTCCTTGTCAGTAGTCTCCTGTCCTTGTGGCAGGAGCCCTTGTGACCGAGTGCAGGACTTGCTGTCCTGCAGCCTTCCTGAGGCTTCTTTCTTGAAGGTGCCTTCCAGGCACCACTGCAGGACGTGCTGATTTGGAGCTTTTCCAAGGCATCTCTCCTGCAAATAGCCACAAATCCAGTCAGAGACATGGAGCAGAGACTCCCGGGAGTGCCCGAGCTGGCCTGGGTGGAGGAGGAGGAAGAAGGCCCTGGAGCTGCCCCGGCACAGCAGACTGAAGAGGTGGTGCCCTTCCAGCCACCGCAGGAGGGTGAGTGGCAGAGCTGGGCCACAGGACTGGTGCCTGCTGCCAGCTTGGCCCCACGCCATGCCGTGCCATTGTGTGCGGTGCCACGCTATCCCCTGGGGACATGCCCACGGAGAGGACGGAAGAGGGGCCGGGCAGACACCCCGCAGTGGCCGTGCTCCATCCCCTGGCACATCCCGGCGCTCTCTGCCTGGGCAGCGCAGGGCTGGGCCGTGCTCTCCGGCCTCTCCCGCAGCCCCTCAGCTCTGGCTGCGCTCGCTCTTTGCCAGATGCAGCCCTGGAGCGCACACAAGAGCAGGAGTCCAGCCGTGGCCGCTTCCGCAGAACAGCGCAGGTACCTGCAGCCACCCCCACCTGGGCTGGGCCTGCTGTCCCTGCTCAGCCCAGCACCGTGTGTGCTGCACTGCATGCAACATCCCTGGCTCCTTGCCCTTCTCCTACAGTTCGTTTGCAACTTCCTCAAGAGAATTGAGGAGCAAGAGACCATTGCCATGGGCGTAGGCCTCAGACCATACTCGCCCATCTTCTACAGCAAGACCAGTGCTGCCCTGCTGTCTATGCTTGTAGAGGAACATTTTTACACTCCAAAGCAAGTAAGCAGCCTGTGGCCAGGCTTTGATCCTCCCAGTAATTGCTTGGCCTCCCAAGCCACGCATGCTGGTTGCTGTGAGCCTTTCAGGCCACATGGCAGTGTGGTGGCAAGGGAAGCACTCCTCTGGGGAAGCTGGGACCATTGCTCCCTCTGGCAGCTTTCCAAGTCTCCCCGTGCCTTCTCCAGGTGCCTGCCATGGTGAGCTACATCCACCAGTGGCTCATGGCCAATGATTCTGCTGAGCACAGGCTGGACAAGACCCTGCTGCATCTCACCGAAGCACAGCCAAATGACGCAGTCATGACGCTCCTGCGTGTGGCTCCGTCCTGTGACAGGTATGGGGCCCACCTACCCACAGGGCTCAGGCCTCCCCAGCCCATCACCCTGTACAGCCTGCCCCAGGTGTCTGAGCAACAGAGACTTCCAGGGACCTCTGGCTGCTCCCTTTCCCAGCCCTGCCAGGCCAGCCCCTGAGCCTGCTGCCATGCTCCCTTGCCGCCTCTCAGGGCTCTGTCCCCACAGGCCTGGGCTGTCGGGCTGCTGCGGGCAGGGGGCCAGTGGGCACAGGCAGAAATGGCAGCCAGCTCAGCTGCCCCTGGTGCTGGGTCTGACACCCCCCTGAGACACAACTCTAACCCTGCAGAGCTGCCATGGCCATGTGGAAGACCATCATGGGCTCAGCCAGGACTGTGGAGCTGGCGCAGCTGATCCTCCTGGATGTGCTGGGGAGCTGGCCAGAGTACAGCACCTGCACCTCCGATGGGGACGAAACGGCTGTCTTTGCCCTGGCTGTGAGTTTCTGCAACTGGCCTTTGCTGGCCCCAAGACTGCCTCTCCAGCAGCTCTCCATCCTCCTTCCCCCACTGCATCTCCCTGCCTCAGGCGCTGGCCTGAAACCTGGCCCAGGGGCAGCTTCAGGCCCACCAGGCCCCGTGCTCCCCCTGCCAAGGTCTCTCCGGGCCTCTCCCTGCCACGCTCGGGCCCTGCCACATGGACACCTCGGCACTGAGCGCTGTCTCGGGGGGCTTTGTCCTTTGCAGGCAACTGTGGTGATGTGGAAGATCCTCCAGGAGCCCTGTCTCCCACGGATCTTGAGGCTGTATTTCCCCCGCCTATTTGTGCATCTGCTATTCCAAGTGTTCTTCAGCACTCTGGATATGCCAGAGGAGGTGGACACCTTCTGGAAGGGATGCCAGGAAGAGCACGGCCTTGCCGCCAGCCCCAACAGGTGCTCCATGCCACTCCTCCTGTCCCTGCCACGTGGCCTGCCAAGGAGCCAGTGCTGCCAGGGTGACCTGGGCTTTGCTCTGCACACAGGTTTGCAGTGCGCACCCTGAAGTCCCTGCTCTGCCTTCTCCGCTGCGAGGATGTGGTGGTGGCAATGGAGCGCAGGTGTGCCTGGGACACGCTGCTCTCTCTTGACACTCACCACTTTGCCGTGGCTCTGCTGGCCAGGTGAGACCCCCTTCTCCCCACTGCCTCTGACATTGCTGCTCTGTGCCCAGGTGCCCCACAAAGCGCCTATGCTCATGGGCCAGAGGGCCTTGTCACTGAGGGTCGGCCAAGCACACTGGAAAAGGCTGGCAGAGGAGGGTTCCCCTGAGCAACCAACTCCCAGATGGCCCACGTCCCCTTGCTGGAAGGCTGCTGGGGAAAGATGAGAACGGGATGAGTCACGCCTGGGAGAGGTTTGCCTCACTGGCTCAGGCTCTTGTTTCCTTTTTCCCCTCTTCAGAGAAATTCGCCGCTTAGCCATCCACTTTTGTTCCGCGGTTGCATTCTACCTGCTCGCCCTGCTCGGCCAAGAGATGCCATACTGGGATTTCCCTGCCCTGGCATTCCTTGTGGAGGTGAGCCTCAAGGCCAGCACTGCCTGGCTGAGCTGCCTCCCAGCTCTCTGGCCTCTCGCAGCCACAGCTGCCAGGACAGTGCCCGTGCCCTGTGCTGCTGCCTGGGCCCGGCCCTGTGCGCTGCTGGGCTCCTGCCGGCCGGCTCCCCTGTCACTGCCCTGTGCCTTTCAGGTCCTCGAGTGCCTGGACTTGAGCGAATGCAGTGACAGCGTTCTGGAGATCCTGGCACAGAACCTGCAGAGCGAGCACATGGCCAGGCGTTACTTGGCACTCCGAGGCCTCGTAGTGCTGGGCAAGAATCCCTTGATGGTGAGAAGGGGGCAGTGGCTGAAGCCGTGCAGGCAGCGTGGGGCTGGGCAACGCAGTCGCTTGGCCTTGCCTGGCCTTCGGCCGCTGGGGCAGCTGCTCCCAGCTCTCCTGCCTCCCACTTCAGCTGCCCCAGTGCTTCGGGACAGGCCTTTGGCCTCTGGGCCCTGCAGCAGCAGGGCGGCCTTTCACAAAGTGGTGTTCCGCACAGGCCGAAAAAATGCAGAGCCTGACTGAAAGTCTTGTGGAGCTCTTGGAGGAAAATGACAACGGCATGATCAGGATGACCATCCTTCTACTCAGATATTTGCTCCTGGATAATGGTGGCCCCATAGCCACCCCCGTGGCCCTGCAGCTGGCTGAGACGCTCCTGCCACTCTTTGACAGCGTAAGACTCTGTGCCCACAGCCACGGCCACTGGCTGCTGCCGGGACACTTGGTGCCCTGTGCAGATGCAGGCCTGTGCCCTGGGGGACCTGAAGCAGCTGATGCTCAGGTCTTTTGCCCTTTCCTTTCATCCAGGACGATATGCAGCTGCAGCTGAGCTCCATGGCTTTCTTTCAAGAGATGCTGGACCTGTTAACAGAAGAGGCAAGAAAGGCCCTCAAGTCCCACGTGCGCCAGAGCCTGCTCCCTCTCTACTTCCACTGCCATGATGAGAATCAGATTGTTGCTGAGGTGAGCACTTGTGGCCAGCTGCTGTCCCCCTGGCGGGGGCTTGGGCTGCCTCCTGCCCTGGCACCTTGCGGGCTGCAGCCTCCTCCAGCCTGTGCCACTGGAATGCTCCTGTGCCCTAGACTGTGGGGCCATCTGTGCATCTCTGCTGCTCTCCAGGCCTCCCGGGAAACGCTGCATTCCTCAGCCAGATTCCTGAAGAGGAAGCATATCGAACAAATGCTACATGAGGATCAGAGCTTTGGCGAGTGCCTGGTAAGAGCAGCCGAGAATCCCCAGCCTCAGCATGGCCAAGGTCCCTGAGGTCGGTGCTCAGCGTGCGGGGCTTGCAGCTGTGCCTGCTGCTGCAGCCAGAGGCCGGGCGGACTCTTCTCCAGGCTCCTGTGGGCCAGAGCCAGGTGCCCATGGAACCCCGGCACGGCCTGGCTGCGGGGCGGCACCGCGGCTCCCCGGGCAGCAGCCGGTACACTGGCCCCTGCCCCCGGGAGTCCTTGGCCAGCGGCTGCTGGCCGCGCCTCAGGGCTGTGCGGGCAGGGGAGGCCGGGGCTGGGCGCAGGCAGTGCCCGGCCCAGGGGCTGAGCCCGCGCCGACCCTTCCCTCCTGCCGCTCTCTGCAGCTGGCAGAGGACAGGAGCCGAGCGGCCGAGCACCTGCGCCGGGCCCTGCACTACCTGCAGAGCCCACAGGAGCCCCTGCGAGAGGCGGCCGTCAGGTTCATGGGTGAGTCCCGAGCACGGGCTCCCTCCCCGACCCGCCGCAGCTCGGCCCGGGCCCCACCTGCTGCCCCGGCAGCGCCAGCCGGACCCGGCGCCGTGGAGCCCCGCCCGGCCTGGGCATCGCAGCTTCCGCCCTCTGGCAGCCGTGCCCTGGGGCAGAAGCGTGCGGCAAGGGCCGGGCTGAGCCCTGCCGGGCCAGCAGCGCGTGTGGCCACAGCGCCAGCAGCGCCGCCGGCAGGGAGCTGTGCCGCTGGCGCCGTGACAGGCTCTGTGTTCACAGGCATGGCGGGGCGGCACCTGAGGGGGCAGCAGCAAGAGCTCCAGCTGATCTGCAGTGGTGAGTGAGTGAGGGCAGCGGGCTGACCGCGGGGGCTGGCGGGGGCAGCTGCAAGCCCTGCCCCGGCTGCGGAGGGCTCTGCTCCCGTGAGATTTCAGAGCCACGTGTGCCATTCGTGGCCAGCACCTTCAGACTGATCCCCTTGCTCCCTGCTCCCTGCGGGCCATGGCAAGAGATGGCCGGGATGGCCCTGGCAGGGGGCTCTCCTCGTCTTTCTGCACATGTGGGATCTGACCTTGCCTCTGTTCCTCTCTCTTGCAGCCCTTGAAGAAATGGCATCTGACAGCAGTCCTGCCATCAGAGATGCTGCAGTTGAATTTTGTTTAGTTCTCTGGGCTGTACAGAGAGCTCCCTACTCCCCATGGCGCAGGCTGCGAGATCGATTCCGCAGTGCATGGAGGAAATGGCCTCGTCTGTGCGGCACTGCCTTGCTGTTCTGCTGGAGCTCCCCGGAGAGGTGATCTGCAAGACTGTCTGCTGGGGCCATTTGAGCCAGCAGAAATTTTCTTTTTCTTCTTCAAGATTTTTGTGTTTTTATTTTTGTTGGTTTTGAGTATGTCAATATAGAATATCTTTCAATACACAGAGTCCCAGGATCTTTCTTTTCCTGCACCGGGTCTAGAAGGCATAGGGGAAGAGGGGGAAAAGGGTGCTTGTGCACAGCCAGCGGCCCAGGCGTGCAGTGTCGCAGGGAAAATGGCCAGAAGCCCCTTGGCCTTTGGTGGTTCTGCTGAAGCCTTTGTGCTGGTGACAGAGCAGCTGGGCAGGGGCCAGAGCTGCAGGGATCCCTGCGAGAGCGGTGCCTGGAGATGGCCACAAGCCCTGTGCCAGGCGGGAAGGGCCATCGTGTCCTCCTGCCCGGGTGCTGCTGGCTGCTTTGCTGAGAGCTCCCAGGCGCCTCTGGATGGGGCTCCTCTGGAGCTGCTGTGGGGCTGCGGCGCTGCTGCCTGCAAGCTTGGCCAGGCTGGGGGAGACCCTGAGGGGCTGAGGCACTGCTAAGCCTTGAGCAATTGGCTGTCAGAGGCCATAGGCAGCCCCCTGGAATCAGGCGTGGAACCCTGGTCCTGGCCTTTCAGGGCTGTGAGGCCAGCTGTTGTGGGGCTGGGCGTGTGCCTTCCGTGTGCTCCAGACTGCAGCCTCCCACCCCTCAGCCTTAGGCATTGAGCTCCACTGCCTGATTGCCAAGTCTTGTTCCTGTTGCTGAGGGGGAGGCCGAGCTCTGTGGCTTTAGGCCCCATTGAGCCAGAAGAGCAGCAGCTTTGAGCCCACAGGGGCCACAGAAAGGCCCTCTTGGACCACGAGCGTTCCTGTCCTTGCCAGGCCAGGGACACATGAGAGTGCAGCGGGCACCTTCAGAGTGCCACGCTAGCTTTGCACTGGGCCACCTCCCTGTGCTGTGCACGGCTGGCTCTTTGCTTTGCCGCTCTCGGCCTTGTGTCCTCGTACTCCTTTGGCTGCCTGCAGCCAGGGGCAGCCCTATCAGGAGGCTGAAAGGCCCCGTCTCCAACATCTCAAGGGGGAAATGGAGCTCTCCCGGCCCTCAGCCCACGCTGTAAGCAGAGCAGAGCCTTTTCCCCAGCCCCGATGACTTTCTGCCTGCTTCTGGCCCCTGGCCACCATGACCCACTGCACTCGCTCTGAGTCACCTACAGCATGGCTGGTGCCTCTTGATTTGCTGACCCTGGGATGTGAGGCTCACTGAGGGAAAGGTGGCTGTCCCAGTGCTGAGGGCACACGTGCCTCACTGAGCAGACTTGAGGCTTCCCCAGCAGCTTGCAGGTGCCTTAGGTGTCATGTTACAGTGCTTGTGCTCCTGCCTCCTCCTGTCCCTCTTCTCACCCTCACCCAACCTGCACCCTCTGACCTACCTTCAATAAATCCTGTTGCATCAGACACGGTGTCAAGAGCCCTCCCTCGGCTGCCGGTCGAGCGCACATTACAACCTCCGGGCATGAGAGCAAGGTGGGCTGGGGGAGCTGCTCTCTCAGACCAAGAGGGAACGGCTCTCCACAGCACCTGCCCATGGACCTTCCCCGCACCAAATGAAATCATCTCCAAGTTTAGCTAGTGAGCTAGTAAGGTAGAACTCATTCATTGCCTGGAAATCTGGCACTAGTCTCTAAGTTCCATTAGGTTTCTTTATTGCTAACCTACCAGTATTACATTTTGACTCCCATTCTTCCAATTGTCCTGATGTCAGGAATTTATTGGTTGTTGGCTCTATTCCTTTCCTAGCTTCTAATCTTCAAGGGTATTGCTTTCTGACTACTGGCCTAACTCTTGTCTGTAGCTCAATTTTCATAGGGTCTGCTCGTTTGGATGTTCCTGGGCTATGAGTATCCCATACTCTTGGATACACCTGATTCAATACTTACTCTAAATAGTTCTTCTTCTTTGTTGCTCTTGTGTCAATTGTCAGTCCTACTGCTAAAAGTGCTCATTTGTCTTCAGGTACCTTCCATTTAAGTTTTCTTTTTCTAAACAGAACTGTTGCTTCCAAATTTTCAAGCAAATCCCTGCCTAGGACAGATTTGGCTTAGTTGGGTAAATAAAGAAACGGATGCATTCCCAGCTTCTTCTTGATTTTACATTGAAGTGGTTTCAGGAAGAAAACTTTTTCTGGCTGGCCTATAGTGGCTCCTATTGCTTGAGATAGTTTTCACTTTTGGGTATCAGGACTTGATTCAAGAGTGAAAATGTGTCTCAACAATTTCTTAAAAATTCAACTTCTTTATCATTCTTTAGCTGTATTTTAACCGGTGGCCTGCTAGGGTAAGAATTGCCAGTCTCGGTCATTTCTTATCATCTAGAGTGGCTGCAAGAGTTTTGTGAACTTTGTCTGCTAACTCTGGGCACTGGAGTTATTTCCAGTGTCCTGATTTCTTACAAGATGCACATTGATTTGGCCCCAGCTTGGTCTGTGGCTGCTTTGGACCTCCTCTGCCTCTGATATTGTTGCCCCTGCCTCTGCTTCATCCAGAGGCGTGCCACGTCCTCTCCCTGGTGCCGATCCAGAGCTGCCACCATGGCTGCAGGGAGCTCTTTTCCTTTTTCTCTCTCTTGATTATCATCCACTTTCTATGCTTTTCTCATTCATGCCTTTAATCTCTCTTTACAGGCTCTTTCAGCTTCTCAAGTTTCTGCCTGACATCTGGGTTACATTGCCCTGACATCAGGGAAACCCACTGCTGCTTTGCCATATGCCAGCAGGGATCCAGGGCTGTGCCTTTACGTGCAGCTGCTCAGAGCCTGTCCACAAAGTCAGCGGGTGACTCGTGCTGTCCCTGTGTAACGTTATCTCTTACTGACCAAGTTATTGCTTTTGGAAGGGCATTTTTTAATTCCAATGTGACCAGTTCCTGGTATCTGGTTAACATTGCACAGCTGCCTGCATCGTTCGCGTCCCACAAAGGGCTTACAATAGGACACAGCTGGTGCACTGTACCTTGTAAGGCTCCACTAGCAATTTGTGCCTGCACACGTGCTCTGGCTACCTTGATCACCAGCTCTTCTGCTGGTTGTGTTAGCTCTGTCAACATGAAATCAGTATCACCTCACTCTGGCTCTTGATTCTTGACTATGAACTCCAGTCTTTTTGCTACTTTGCTAGGGTTTTCTCTATCCATTGTAACTTTTTCCCACCAGCTGTTCAGGTCACTAGTAGAAAAGCAGATGTTCACCTCATGGCTCCTCCTGGGGGACTCAAGACTTGCCTTAAGGGGGTGACTAAAGGCAAAGCTTTCTTGGTTTTATTCCTTGGCTTGCTTGTCACTGGGGGTCTCTGAAATTGTCCCCTCACCTGGGGACAATTACTCATCTCATCCTCACTGCCATTTGGCTTTCATTCAGGGGCCAGAGTGGTTGCCTGAGGGGGAGTGTACCTGAGCTGGCCTGGACTAACTGGGCTCTAAGTCTTGGACACATAGAACACAATCTTCCCGGTGCATTGGAGCCAAATTTAAACATCTCTGCCCTATGCTGAATGCTGAATGACATCTCTTTCTTTTCTGCCTCTTATCTGTTTCCAAAGTTAGGACTAAAGGTCCTGTGGGGCCAAATCAAAGCCACATTCTTTCTGACACTCGGGTTTATTCTTCAGGGTGAAAAACATGTCTGCATATATCACAGGACCTCATTTTTCTTCTTGGCCTAAAAATAACATCAACTGTAACAGTGTATGGTAAAGTTCCATTAGGGCGTGTGTGGAGAGTATTATTTATAATTGGTTAGCTGAGAAAGGACAGACGGACATAATGCCACTGGTTAAGCTGAAGGAGAAAAGTCAGCTGTCAGCAAGCTGAAAGGAAGAGTCAGCAGTGACCTTGCTGCAACATGAGGATAGGGAGTTGAGATTAGTCCTGAATATATACTGAGAATATGTAGAAAGTATCAAAAGTAGAACCATAGGAATGTAGAAGTAGGCATTGGTGCTGGTATGTAAGCTGACCAATCCTGAGCTCAACTTTTGCAATATGTATGAAGCTCATTATTAACTGTATTTAACCCGCCGTACTGATCAATAAAATTTAGCCTGTGATGATCAAACTGATGTCCTGGTTCCCTTCCGCCGACAAATGGTGGAGAATGCGGGCATAACCGAATCTCTGCCCTTTTTCTCGGATTAAAAGAAAAAGGGATTACGCCACGGTCGAGGAAGTTGGGTTTGGGTCCCAGCAGCTGGGACGGTGCCGGAATTTGAAGCACCCTTAAGGTTCACAACTGTGACTTAAGCCAATACGTGTCCACCGGAGCCTGGAGAGCTGCAACAGCGCGCGCTGATTAATAGGTATGGATAGGCAAGCGGCATATGATTTATTTACCGCCTATTTAGAGCGGCGTGGGATAATAGGGATAGATTTAAAAAAGGAGTTACCAGGGATATTAGCTTATGGCCATGCTAAGGGTATCTTTTCTAATCCTCATACAGTTCATGAGTTATATGAGTGGAGAAAGTTTGGAGAAATATTGTGGGATACAGTACTAGACGATGATAAGTCAGCAAAGAAATTTGGGAAGTTATGGCGGGTGGTGTATAACACGTTACTTCAGCAGGTCTCTGAGAGAAAGGCAGCAGAAAGGGCAACAGAAGCTCATAAGAGGAATATAGGGTATGGTCGTGAAGATGATCCCCTGGCACCTTCTGTAACTAAGGTACTTATGCCTAAGAGTCCCCAGCAAAGTGGTGTGGAGGATTTTCCTATAGGCGCAGTGGAACCGTCTGCACCGTTCCTGTCAGAGGGGGAGGGCGAGTCGGATGGTGGGGGTAAGAGCAAACCAGCTTTGCCTCCGCCACCAGCTTCAGGCGGGTCGGATGGTGGGGGTGGGAGCAAGCCAGCTTCGCCTCCGCCGCCAGCTTTGCCTCCGCCGCCAGCCTTGCCTCCACCGCTTCCCCTCAGTGAGCCGGCTCCGGTTACAGCTTCGGTGGGGGAAGGGCCCATTCCCCCGCCCGAGCCGGCTCCAGCGGGGGAGCGGATTGCCCCCCGCAGGCCGGCTCCACGTGAGTCGGCTCCGGTTTCACTGTCAGCTCCAGCGGGGCTTCCCCCGCGCGAGCCAGCCCCTGCTTCACTGCCCCCCCTGCGCGAAAACTCGGTGTCTGCACCGAAGCGCCAGCAGCATAGCACCCTTAAAGGGCCAGATCCCATCCCAGGGGCACACCGTGATCCCTGGGGGGAGATGGCTAAACAGAGGAGGGAAGCTTGGGCTGCTTTGGCGAAAGAAGTAATGCAAATGGGGGATGGTGAGGCGGTGGAAATAGCTTCTAGTCTTGCATGTCCAGTTACATACACACCACAGTATGATGGACAGGGGAACCTTACACATAATATAGCAGAATATACTCCCTTAGATTGGAAGCTGTTAACTCAGCTATGTTCTACGGTTAGTCAGTTTGGAGTAAAAAGTGAACCTGTTAAGCAAATGTGAGATTATCTTTTTAATACTCAGGTTTTATGTCCTAATGATTTAAGAGGAATAGTTCGGTTGATATTTACTCAGCATCAGCAGTTATTATTTAATGCCCATTGGCACGCGTTGGTAAATGAATCGGTTGCTGTACAACGAGCCCAGGGAGACCCATTACATGGAGTAATAGTAGAGGAGCTGATGGGCTTAGGGGCATTTTTACGTACAGAGGCACAGATGATATCGGGAGCAGATAAACTTAGAGAGTCTATGTGGTTAGTGCGTGCTACAATAGACATGGTTAAAGAGCCAAGAGGGTTACCGGCTTATATGGGCATTAAACAAGGTAGGGAAGAATAATTTGGAAATTTTATCGATAGAACAGCTACTGCTATAGATCGGGCTGGTGTTGCAGGGCACTATTGAAGCAGGTGTGCCTTGCAAAATAGCAATCCAGCAACCCAAAGACTGTTGGCTACTTTAGGGGCAAATTAGACTATTGAGGAAGCATTAGAGCGAATGGCATTAATGCCAACAGCTTCACAGGCATTTATAGCAGAAGCCTTAAAGGAATTAGGATTAGGGTTGCAAAAGCATAGTCTACTCAAAATCAGGTGTTAGCTGCTCTTGCTCCTCTCCAAAGCGGCTCACTGGCAGTCACGCAAGGAGGCTCGAGACCATTCATCAAGTGTTACCGATGCGGCAATGAGGGACAGACACAAGTTGCCTCAGTGACATCAGAGACACCAGCTGCTGCCGTAACATCGCTGCTACCTCCTGTCTGCAACCCGCAACAACACGGAGCCTCGGCTTGGATTTATCAGCAGCAGTAGACGTCACACTAATGATGAACCGGCCTGAGAGGATACCCACTGGAGTAAAGGGTCCTCTTATATTAAATGGACAAACATGTGGAGCATTATTGCTGGGACGTTCCTCTATAATTATGTTGGGATTATTTGTTTTGCCTGGTGTTATCGATGCCGACTTTACAGGGGAAATACAAATTATGGCTTACACCCTTTATCCTCCGATTAAAATTACAAAAGGACAACGCATTGCTCAATTGGTACCACTGTCACAAATGACATCAGGAATACAATCATTTACTGGGCAAGCAAGGGATGAAAAAGGTTTTGGCTCTACTGGTGTTACACTTTTAACTGTGGATTTACAAAATAGACCAAAACAAAAGGTTGAAATTACCTATGGGCATCAAAGCATAACCCTTTATGGATTATTGGATACAGGAGCAGATACTAGCATCATTTCTCCAGAAGCATGGCCACAACATTGGCCTCTATTTCCTTCATCAAACATGCTCACAGGAGTGGGAGGATTTACATTGGCAAGCAGGTCACCGTCTTTGTCTGTGTGCATTGAGAATCAACAAATATCTGCTGTGTTTTCAATTGTTCAACTGCCTCCTACAGTTTCCTGCTTAATTGGAAGGGACATTTTAACACAATTGGGAGTGGTGTTAACTAATCAGCACCCTTTGGGGTAATTGCCATTGCTTGGACTTTCCCCATTCCACTCACCTGGAAAACGGATACACCGGTGATGGTTAAGCAATGGCCATTAAAAGGGGAGAGTCTTATGCATGCCCATGAATTGGTACAGGAACAATATACAAAAGGGCACCTACGACTGTCCACAAGCCCTTGGAATACACCTATTTTTGTAATCAAAAAGAAATCAGGGAAATATCGTTTGATACATGATTTGAGGGCTGTAAATGACCAAATGGAACCAATGTGGGCCTTACAGCCTGGTCTTCCAAATCCAGCTCTGATTCCAGAACACTGGCCACTTTTAATTATTGACCTAAAGGATTGTTTTTTCACTATTGGCCTGCATCCTGATGACATGAAGAGATTTGCTTTTACTTTACCAGCAATAAATCGTGGGGAACCGGATAAAAGATTTGAATGGACATCTCTTCCACAGGGCATGCGCAACTCCCCCACTTTATGTCAGCTTTATGTTGATGCAGCATTACAGCCACTACGTCGTAAATGGCCAGCAACTATAATATATCATTACATGGACGATATTTTGTTTGCACAGCAACAGCCATTCTCCTCTTTACAGATTAACACCATTATAAATACTCTTGCTGCATATTCACTTGTTATTGCTGCAGAGAAAATTCAGACTACAAAGCCCTGGAAATATTTGGGATGGACTTTGACGGATCAAATAGTGATACCACAAAAATTGGAATTACAATTGGACATTAAAACTCTACATGATGCACAGAAGTTGCTGGGAGACTTACAGTGGCTGAAGCCTATTGTGGGAATACCAAATCACTTATTAGAAGCCCTACGGCCTTTGTTAAGAGGCGTGGACCCTACTACTCCTGTACACCTGACAAAGGAACATCATCTTGCCTTGCAGCAAATTAGTAACTGTGTACAGCAAGGGTATGTGTCTCGTCGACAACTCGACCACCCCATTGACCTTACTATTTGGAATAGCCCTTGCCACTTGCTTGGTGCTCTCTCTCAGTTGCAAAAGAAAACGGGGGAGATACAGGTGTTGGAATGGTTGTCACCACCACTACAGCACAAAAAAACAATATCTTCAAAAACTGAACAATTGGCTGCATTAATCAAAAAGGGGCGTCTCAGAATTTTTGAAGTGGATGGTAGAGAACCTGCTACTATTAGATTACCTATGGAAAAAGAAACCTTGGACTGGTACTTGATAAATTCAAAGAATTTACAAGAAGCATTATTGATGTCACCTGCTAAAGTAGAGACTAGTACATTAGTGCCTAGAGTTTTGCAATGGATGACAGAATGGAACTGGATTACTCGACCTTTGAGAGAAGAAAACCCCATAGAAGGAGCTACTACAGTTTTTACAGATGCAGGAAAGAAATCAAGGCGTGCTGCTGTTACCTGGCAAGAAAAAGGACAATGGAAGCATCAACTCCTCACAGCAGACCCTGCAGATAGCTTACAAACTTTGGAATTGTTAGCAGTAGTATGGGCGGTGTCCAACTTACAGGAGCCTTTAAATGTGGTCACAGACTCTATGTATGTTGCAGGAGTAGTCAAACGAATAGAGGAAGCAGCAATTAAGGAAGTGAATAATAAACGATTGTATGAGTTACTGATACAGCTAAGGAAAGCTTTACGGGAAAGAGCAAACGGTACCCTTAAGCAGTATATTGAAAAACATCAAGATTTGGCAGATCCACAAGCATGTTTGGCTAAGGTTTTGTATGTGATTAATCATTTATGCATTTTTGGGGAAGATGATACTCCCCCTGCAATGAAACATCATCCGAGGTCAGGACAGGAAAATAATAAGGAAACAGAGGTCTGGGTTAAATATAAGAACCCAAGTACAGGATTATGGGAAAAACCTGCAAAAGTATTATATTGGGGTCGGGGGTATCTTTGTGTTTCCTCACCTACAGGGCCTTTGTGGGTGCCTGCTAAGTGGACTAAACCTGTTTTTGATGCAGCCTCTGGTGGATCGTCTTACGGAGGAGGACAGGGAGCGACTGGGAAAGAAACTGCTTCTAGTCCTACAACCACTACTGTTACAATTGAAGGGGTACTCGGAAGCGGTGGACAGAGCACTGACACGTCACTACCGGACGGCCCAGGAGTTGATTCATTTCATTGACTCATTATCAACTTTTCACTTAACAGATCCAGCGAAACTACATTGCCTTGACTGTCACAATCCACATTGTGCTGCCTGGATAGCTCTACGTTGTGGGGGTTGTAAAAGAACTTTTTGGATAGAACAATCACTATTACGGGATTTGTGGTGTCATACTTGTGAACACAAGCATACGTGGGGAAAAAGCTGGCAAGATGAATTAAGGAGACAAACGGGGCAAAACGCATATATAGCTTTAAATCATTATGAGTCTCCTGAACAGAAGGTTCTTGCTTATTATCGATGGGAAATACAATGTATTGTGAATAGAATTAAGGTTCAAAGTAAATCACGTATAGTTTCTATAAGGTGTAGGAAATTAGTGCCTTTAACACAGCATTCAGTTGTAGGACCCTTCCAAGGGGATCCTGATAGAGCATTAGATTGCTGCATTGATAAGTTGCAAAAATTAAGTTTGAAAGTGGCAGGACCAGTGAAATTAGGAGCAGCAAGATTGAAGACAGATAAGAAAAAGAAGGCAAAAAAGGGAACGGTCTCATTTGAATAGGGTATCAGTGATTGCTAATTAATTTTCTATGATTAGAACACTTTTACAGTTGTGGGACCCTCAGAAGGATATAGTTGTTGAGGAGGATAACGAACAAGAACTACGATTACGAAATAAGATACACCTTGTGTTGAAGAAAGACCTTGAGCTGTTAGCCTCATATAGTAAAAAGGCTGAAGAGGCTTGGCGATCACCACCATTGAATTGGTTGCTTTGGATTGAAGAACCAGAATTTTATACTGGTCCTTACTTACATTTGCTTCCTTGTTATGTTTGCAAAAAGGATAAAGATAAATGCTATGCATGGGTAGCTTTGCATTGTGCAGATTGTAATCAGGTTTATTGGTATTCACAGAAGTCATTGGGATATTTATGGTGTACATCTTGTTTTGGAAAGTGGATTCGAAATCATATATGGGTTAGAGCTCTTGAACAAAGTACTGGCCTGCCAGGACGGACAGGATTACAGCTCTTTGAGAGTGCAGAACAAGTGGTTATAGCATATCTTAGGTGGAAGTTACAGGAAAACCTTAGAATATTTGAAATTACTAAAGCCTCACGCATCATAGCAGCTCGCTGTAAAGCTGATTTGCCTTCAAACTTACCTCATGCTATACCTGTGAGCAAGGATGCTGATTTAGAATTAGATCAGTATATTCAAAAATTGACTCAGCCTTACAATAGACAATCTAGCAAACCAGGGAAAAGACAGCGAAGAAAGGAAAAACAGCGCAAGCAGAAGGAAGAAAAGGAGAAGCAAAGCAAGCAAAAAGAAAAAATGAGGTTTGTTTTTATTATACTGCTCAATGCTGTAGCAAGTGAAGCAGTAGGAGTAACACACTTTAGTCAACCAAGAGAAAATTTATGGGTGACACTTGCTAATCAAACTAACCAATCATCACTTTGTCTTAGTCTTGGAGGAGTCACTAACCCATTTCGAACATGCCTGGTGGGACTTCCGGTGTGGTCTCCTGGAGAATTTTGCAGTTTGATAAACAATCAAACCTTATGTATGTCTAACATGTCAAACATCACATTGCCGGTGCAACAAGGGTATACTGCAGGTCAGAGTGATGGCTATCGTCAATGCTTACTAATCCAATCACTTAACACCTCTTTGCATTCTCCTCCTGAAGAATTGGATCTTTTTGGAAGTACAAATGCCAGCATATCTAACACTACAGCTGGTGGATGGTTTAGCTTCAAACTTTTGGGTGCTCAGAATTTAAACCAACCTAAAGAAACATGGGCCACCCTAGATTCATCCCTGAATGTGAGTGAATTCTCTCCACAGCATTACAGTCAATGTAACAGCACAAATATCACGGCACCAATGAAATTACCCACAGGAATATTTTTGATTTGTGGAGACAGGGCATGGAATGGTATACCAGCTAAACCACAGGGTGGACCCTGTTTTTTGGGAAAATTGTCACTGTTTCATCCTAATGTGTCCTTGCTAATGCAGCTGAGTCAAAATTCAAACAGGAGAAAACGTAGCATACATGACTTAGACTGCAGCAAGATAGGAGATCCACGGTTTTGGGGCACATTCAAACAGGTGGTGGTTTCAACTATCTTACCAGGAGGATCTGCCAATAAAGCCATGAATTTAGCAAAACAATTAGGATGCTGGGCAAGGGATGAGCTGAACAAGACATCACAAATCCTAGACATGCTAACTGCAGATGTGCAAAGTGTTAACCATGCTGTTTTGCAAAATAGAGCTGCTGTAGATTTTTTGCTCTTAGCACAAGGACATGGATGTGAAGAGTTCGAGGGAATGTGTTGCATGAATCTGTCTGATCATTCAGTATCCATTCACACTAAGATAAAAGAACTGCAACAGGGACTTCACAAACTTAAAGAAGAAGACGGTTTAGGAATTGACGAATGGCTAAAAGGCTTAGGACTTGGACCGTGGCTAAGGAACCTTGTGATCTATGCTATAGGACTGCTGGGTGTAATTTTACTGTTTTTGCTTATTTTGCCTTGTATCTTTAACTGTATTCAAAACATGGTCAGCTGTACAATAGCAAAAACATGGCAAACTAATCTCCTTGCACAAGAAGAAAATGGGGGAAATGTGGAGAGTATTATTAATAATTGGTTAGCTGAGAAAGGCCACACTGACATAATGCCACTGGTTAAGCTGAAGGAGAAAAGTCAGCAGTCAGCAAGCTGAAAGGAAGAGTCAGCAGTGACCTTGCTGCAACATGAGGATAGGGAGTTGAGATTAGTCCTGAATATATCCTAAGAATATGTAGAAAGTATCAAAAGTAGAACCATAGGAATGTAGAAGTAGGCGTAGATGCTGATATGTAAGCTGACCAATCCTGAGCTCAACTTTTGCAATATGTATGAAGCTCATTATTAACTGTATTTAACCCGCCGTACTGATCAATAAAAATGAGCCTGTGATGATCAAATTGATGTCCTGGTTCCCTTCCGCCGACACATCTCTCACTCGGACATGCTCACAAACAAAGGAGGAACAGGGCCTCAGTGGCCCGAAGAGCTGCCCACAGAACCAGCAGGACCTGGATGAGTGGGATTGCAGAAGCGGCGCGGGGAGAACATCCAGGCAGGCTGCCAGGGGCTGAGGCTGGGGCAAGGGAAAATCTGCAGTGGGAAGGAAACAACAAAGCATCTGGTATTTTGAAACACAGCTAGAGTTTTTCTGTGCATTCTGACTATGAGTCACCAATGGTAGGCTGTGAAATTCCTAATACCTGTCTGGCCCTTGGGACTGAGCTGTGGGATGAAGCTCTGGGCGGAGACCTGGGAGAGATCCTAGAGTGAGCCAGGGTTCCCCATGTCAGAGCAGAGCCTGGAACAGCAGGAAGGGATCCATGGCAGCCTCGTTGCCCCTCTGCCCTTTCACAAACAACCATGGGCCAAAATACATCCTGAAGCACATTGTGAGAGAACTGCTCAAAGGGAATGGTGAGAGCATTCCCCTCAGCCTTGTCCTGGGGCTCAGCAGCCGAGGGCTCTGGATGCACATCTGGACACACCGAGCCCAGAACAGCGGGAAGGGATCCATGGCAGCCTCTCTGCCCCGCTGCTGCTTCCATGCCCGTCAGGGCGGTTTCCCAGCCTGGCCTGGCTGCAGCTTCTCCCCAGCCTCTGCAGGAAGGCATTGGGTATCAGCTGCCACACAGCCCCAACTCACCAGGGATCCCCTGCATTTTCCCGGTCCCCAGTAACATCCTGAGGTGTGGCTGCTAGGAGGAGGGAGGGCCATAGCCAGCCCCAAAGGCCTGGGGAGATCAGGATTTTCCTGATCCTTACCCATGTCTTGGACAAGTATTGCCTCCTGAAGAGGCCACCTCCTGGATGTGCAATGATTCCATCTGATCCAGCTGTGCCTCTTCCTTTCTCAAGGGATGGACAGAGAGGCTCTATGGAAGGTGGCATTTCCTGCAGGAAGGGAGGCGATGCCAGGCACAGCCACAGGAGGTAATTGCTGTGCCTCTGGGCCTGAGCCCAGCTGAGGCTTGAGCTGCCCTCTCCGCTGCTTGGCACTGCGGGCACAGCCCGGACAAGACGGGCACAGCCCAGAGGAATTATCCCGAGCAGGCTCATGGCAATCAGGTACTGAGCTGTCCTGCTGTGCTCCCTCCGTGGGAGACACGTCCCGAAACCTGGGAGCGGCTGCACGGGGTGCCTGTGGTGGGGAAAGGGCAGAGGGGGAGATCAAGGCTCCAGTGTGTCCTGAGAGGGCCTGGCTGTGTGCCCCTGGGCTGTGGGAGCTGTTCCATGGGCAGGTGGGCAAGCAGGAGGGAGGGACGGAGTTCGGTAGTGACAGCTGTGGCGCTGCAGATTTCCCCAGGCATTTAGTGAGGATTTCCTGTGTGGGAGGGAGAGAGCCCCAGGGCCCTGGGCTGCTCCAGCTGCCCCTCCAGGCATGTTGCACCAGACCTGCAAAGAGCGTGGAGAGTGACCAGGAGCCACAGACTTTCAAAGCCTTACCCCACCCCCTTGCAGCGCCCAATTCCCCAAGGGAGAAGGGGATCCCAGCACACCATGGAAATGGTTCTGTAGGATCTGTGCTCCCTCCTTGACTGGGATCATGACTTGGATTACTTGGAAATGCTAGTAAATGGTACTTTGAAGACCTTGCCAGATGTTGGAGACATGTTCTGAATGTACCTTTCCTGACAGAATAATCCGTGTCAGTGTGGCAAGAGCTCACTCATGAGCCAGTTCCCTTAAGTTCCTCTGAAGGTTGATCAGTTCTGGAAACCTTGCCCTGCTCCCTTCTGGAGCCCTGAGAGATCCCACAGAATCGCTGTCAGTGGGAAGAAGGAGCATTTAGCTGTCCATCCTCCTCCCATGTGCAATGGCACTGTGTCCTTCCGTGTGCTCTGTGCAGCCACAGAGAAGAGCAGAGAGGGAAGGGGCTGGGCCCAGGGCTGTGCCCCGGGGCTGAGCCTTTCTCAGCTCCTTTGCTACCCCCAGGGAGCCTGAGCTGCTTCTGCTGCCACTGCCAAGCCCTGGCCCTGCCTGGGGCTGGGTTTGGAGCTGCTGGCAGCTCCAGGGAGTCCTTTCTGCCCCGACTGCCCCGCAAGGGGCTCCTTCCATCCCAGTGTAGAGCCACTGCAGGCACAATGTCCCCCTGGCCCTGCTCCTGAGCAGAAGGCAGAGCCAAGGGAGCGCCTTGGAGGGCACCAATCACCCAGGTGCCCTCACTGCCACTCTGGCCCGAAGGAGAATCTTCAGCAGTGCTATTGGAGCTGTTGTGTCCTGCCTTTCTTTGCAGCTGAGCCTGTTGCTAAAGGTGATCTGGCTTCCCAGCCCACGTTCAGGATTGAGCCTGTGGGAGATGGTGAGGGTAGGTCAAGGCCTTTCCCCTGGGAGAGCTGCCAGCACAGAGCCTAATGCTCGACCAGGGGGGCATCGCTGCGAGTGCCAGGACAGAGCCATGCACGTGTGTGCCCACGCCCTGCATGATCCACTCACAACTTCTGCTCAGCACTGGCAGCTGTTTGGAGGAGGGTGGGCACTGGCCTAGCTGAAAAAGACAAAATGTTTTTTGATTACACCCGATTTTGCATAAGCATGACGTCCTAATAATGCCATCAAAGTAATGGAGAATCGTTCCATCTGTTAAGGTGTACTTTTTGTTTCTCAAGTGATGGGCCAAATATCAGGACAGAAGAAGGTGTTTCCCCAATGAAGCAGAGGCCGATTGGCAGCCCCTGCTGCAGGAAGGAAGGCCAAGCCAAACACAGGCACGGGCACAGGCTCAGAAGGTAATTGCTGTGCCATGCTCAGCGGGGCTCAGCCCTTGGCAGGGCTGTGTGGCTGCAGCTCTTCCACTAGGGCCTGCCCTTGCACGGCCCAGCACCAGCCAAAGCTGGAGGCACCTCTGGAGGCCTTGAGGCATCTGGAGCTCGTTCACAGCCCCGGGGAAAGGGGACTCGTGCACCAACGTCCCTCCCACTGCAGCTGCTCCGGAGCTGGCCCTGGTTGCCCAGAGGCCCAAGGCACAGGAGCAGCCCCGAGCGGGAGCCCTGCCGCAAGCCCAGGGCCAGAGCCAACCTTGGCTCCCGACTGGGCAGGGGCTGCACTGGGCTCTGACAGGGCCTGACTCTGTGCCCTAGGGCTGGGGGAGCTGTCACCGGGAAGGGAGGGCCAGGGCTGGAAGTGGCTGCTCGGGAATGGGTTGGCCCGTGTCCCGCCAAGCACCAACTGCCCATGCAGCTGCACAGCCCCCAGGCTCTCCTCCCGGCCTGCTGGGCTTTGTTGGGTGGCACAGCCTGTGCCAAGGGGCGGCAAGGTGCCTGCAGGCCCCAGCACTGGGGGAAACGGAGAACGTCCTGCCCGCATCCACCATGCTGCCAGCTCAGCAGTGCAGCACAGCACGGGCTGACGCTCCCCATTGCTCCCACAGGTGCAGCTGGAAACACAGCACATGTTCCTGATGCCCAGAAGGGCTCTGGAAGGGGTTTCTGCCAGGGAACAGGCTTCTGGCTAGGGTTACTGGCAGGCCTGCTTGTTTTGGAGCTGATCTTCATCTTATGCTGTGTCCGAATTTGGACTTGCTGGAAGAGAAAAGGGTGAGTGTTTAGTTCACCTTTCCCTCAAACAGCTACTTTTGAAATTTTACTTCAGACAGTAAACCTTCCCAGTGAGGCTGCAGTGTAGGTGTGGCCAGTCCATGATTGTCCAAAGAACTCTGCTGAGGATTCTGCTGCTGCCCAGAGCTTTCATTGGCCTCCTAAATGCTGGGCCTTGTCCTGGGGGGCCCGCTGGGGCTGCAGCCAATTCTGGCTCCCACTGAGGCTGCCTGGCCAAGAGCAGCCCCAGGGGCACAGGGCAGAGGAAAAGAACGGTGGGGAGGAGCAAAAGCAGGGACGAGATTGCCCTTGAAAGGCAGGGGTGCTCTGGGGCCCGCTCCTGGCCAGGGAGCCTGCCCAGAGCCGTGTCCTGCTGGCCGGGGCCTTGAGGGACAGCTGTGCAGCTGGGCCAGGCTGTGCCAGCAGCTCCAGCCGTGCTAGGGAGCCTTGCCAGCTCTGGGCCCTGCTGTGCAGGAGGCTCCCTTGTGTGCCACTGGCAGCTGGGGCCTCAGCCACCTCCTCTTTCCACAGCTCCACCTCTGGACAAGGGTTGTAAGACAGTGGCTGCACCTCACACCCAAACAGCAAGAGCAGCTCCTCCGGCAGTTAGAAGGGCCTGCACAGCCCTGTCAAGAGTTCTGAAAAGAAGACTCCAGAACAGCCATCGTCAAGGAAATCTCCTATTCTCCTGGAGATCCCACTGACACCTCCTCTCTCCATGTATATCCCCAAACTACTTCCATCTCCTTTTTGATCCTCTTCTTTCCCGTCCCGACTTCTTCTATAGACCCCAGGAGCAGCCCAGCACCCTACAGCCCCTCCTGAGACTAACATGTCATTTCCTCTGCCCCTGAGACCCCTGGTCCTGCCATATAAACAACACTGAAATTATCCGTGCTCTCTGCCAGGCTAGGTGATGGCCCTTTCTTTAGCTGCACTAAAGGGAAGGTGCCGTCACACCAGTGTCTGGGTGGCAGCAGCAGCAAAGCCCAGCCAGCAGCAGCACTGGCTGAGCTCCATGGCCAGGAGCAGCCGTGGATGCCCACGGTGTGGGCAGGCAGGAGCCAGGCAGGGGCTGCTATGACCAGCGGCAGGGTCCCGAGGGCTGGGGGAGCCCAGGGGGCAGGCAGCAGCATGGGGCTCCCTAGAAAAAGAAACCCCATTTGCTTAGTTTTTCAGTTTTAGAAATTAGAAATTTGTTGAAATATTTCAAAATATATTTTCTGTAGAGAGACACCCCCAAATATATCTTCCCAATTACTATAGTGTTTAAAGATTTTTGTAAGTAGTTTTAGAATCGAGAGAATACGTGACCCCATTTTGTCTTCACTTTTCATTCTTAGAAATATTTAGAAATATCTTTTGTAGGGAGAGATCCTGAAATGTTTCATTCCTGTTTCCACAACACATCTCTATTTTTGAAACTAGTTTTAGAGTTCTGGAAAATATTTCCCCCTTTTACAATAAAAAACAAAATTGCAAAATTGCATTTCAGTGGTAATCTTTATTCTAGGAAGAACTAAGACCCCTTCAGCCAGCCAGCCTGCTGCAGAGGCTCTTTTCCCGCAGGAGCTTTGTACCTAGTCACAACCAACATACGTAAAGCATTTTCCCAGATATTTCCTGGGATTTTTTTGACAAGCTCCCATCTTAGTCTTCTCAGACAAACTTTGAGCACAGTGGGAATGTCTTCAAGTTGCCATCTTTGTTTGCTTCTGGTGGAACTCCCTCAGTTCTCGAGCAAGGCCTTCTCTCAGCTTCCTGCTGGCCCCGGGCTCTCCTCCCGGCCTGCTGGGCTTGGTTGGGTGGCACAGCCTGTGAGGTTGCTCCCACACGTGACTGAGGGCACTGCTTAAGCAGAACCTATCCGTCCTCTCTGCAAAAACATTTATCACTGAAAGACACGAGGTTTCTGAAATAATTTGGGGAAAGTGTTGGTCATGAAGCTTCTCCACCAAAGGTGGGGCTTTCCAGGTGATATCAGCACACGTTTCAGGGTGGGCAGGTGCCTTACTGCGCAGAGAACTGTCTCCCAACCCACTGGGCCTGAGGGGCATTTACTCTACCACAATGCCAAGATTTTGGCTGCAACAGGAGGAGGAGCTGTGCTGAGTGAGAAGCTGAATCAGAAGCTTCAGAGTGCTCAGAAAGTCCTCACAAATAGGTCCCTGTCAGTGGGGATGTGGATCATTCCTCTTGGGTTCAGCTGCAAACAGGGCATTTTGAGTAACATTTGCAGCCTGTACTGGCTCCCTCAGGCCGTACACAGGCCAAGGCAGCAAAAGAACCTTGGAAAAAAGCATTAATTTCATAAAAGTGGTGTTGGGAAAGCAGGAGATAGCAAAGCACTGCTGAAAGCACGCAGTGTATATAATGTAAAATTATTGTTTATTGATATACTGCAACATATTGTTCTAATGGTGGGAGGGAAAAGAAATAATGATCAGTTATCTCACTAATAATGTTCATTTTCTCGTCCAGTATTGCCAGCAGGTTGAGTCAATTGTTAAGCATGACAGTTGGGCTTTAATATCTCAGCTGTAGATTACAGTCACAGCAGTCTAGTTTAATAATTGGATTTCTTTCTCCCTCATTTTGACTAATAGCATACTTATAGCAATTATCAAAATTCATCATAGCACAAAAATAAACCATTTGAAACCTCA
This sequence comes from Melospiza melodia melodia, assembly GCF_035770615.1. Taxonomy (NCBI): domain Eukaryota; kingdom Metazoa; phylum Chordata; class Aves; order Passeriformes; family Passerellidae; genus Melospiza; species Melospiza melodia. The sequence continues at coordinate 3,427,742 of NW_026948600.1, read as the reverse complement.
CCAAAAATGCCAGCAGAAGAGAGCTCTGCTTAGCATTTAGTGGAGAATTCAGAACAGTTTCTTGGAGAACAAGGAACAGCTTCTCTGATAATTCAACAGCCACAATCTGAACATGGACACTCAGTGAAAGCCAAGAGTGCTTCAGGTGAGCCAAGGCAGTGTTGAATAGGTTGCTGTCACCAAAAAAGCGCATTCAAACTTCACGGGAAATTCCCTCTGAAAATGCAAATTCATATGTGGTTCTTTAGCTATAGGTAGTTCAGCCAAGCCATGGCAGTTTACCAGCACTGGCAGAAAGTTGTTTTAACACTGCATCATCAAACTGTTCTGGAGACTTCACAGTCTGCCTTGGAATGGCTGTAGGTGCCAAGTGGACACAGCTTCTGCTGTGAGGAACTTAAAATCCTCCTTACTGCTCTTCCAGACTCTTTAAAGACAAGGTTTAACCTCCAGCATGAGCACAGCTCTGCAGAAGCTCCTTTACCCCAAAACCTATAGGCATCAAGGCACCCAGCAGAAATCCTGCACATTCCCAGCATGCCAGAGAGAAATGGGGCTTATTCAAGGACTGACAAATAGGCAAGATTCTGAGGGGTGAGAGTGGAATGAAAATAGAAAACTTGAGAAAAGCCTGGTGTTTATAGTTTTGGGAGAAAGGGCAGCAGGACTGTAAGCTGCGTGCTCACTATCTCCTCCTCCAGGTGCACACAGGGACGGAGCAGCCCCAGTGAGTGGTTTCAGGCATTGAAACCACTGTAAACTTGGAATCAATTCACAAGTGAAAATAAAGACAGAGTAATCACAGAATCCCAGACTGGTTTGGGCTGGAGGGACCTCAAAGCCCACCCAGTGCCACCCCTGCCATGGCAGGGACACCTCCCACTGTCCCAGGCTGGTCCAAGCCCCAGTGTCCAGCCTGGCCTTGGGCACCGCCAGGGATCCAGGGGCAGCCACAGCTGCTCTGGGCACCCTGTGCCAGGGCCTGCCCACCCTCACAGGGAGGAATTTCTTCTTAACATCTGACCAAGTACCTGGTTACACAGACACCAGGAACTGTCTCACTCTGCAGCAGGCTGCAGTGAATGTCTGCTGAAATATGACGCACAGAATCCACCACGGGTTCCTCCTGCACGCATTGCCTGCACTCCTCTCAGGACACAGCTCTCAAAACCAGCCCCAGAGTGCTCCTGCTGCCCAGAAGGAGAAGGGAAAGGGCTGTGTTCTGGCTACAGCCTTGGCAAGAGCTCAGCAAGAGCCATCGGTGTCACCGCAGCCCGAGAGACAGAACAGGGAGAGAATTTCTATTTGCCCTTTGAAGCTGAGAAGGGACCAGTTTGTGTCTGAACAGCATTCCTTCACGCCTCCCCATATTATCTAAAAGTAGGAGACTTAGCAATTAAGCAACCCTCAGATGAATAATTGAGGAAAACTAAAGACTGGAAAGATACCAAAGGCTTCCCTCACAGGACTGCAGAGTGATGCATTGCTTTGGAACTGCAGATAAACCAGGCCACAACCAACCTCATCCTCTGGCCACTATCTAAGAGCCAGAAGGAAAAGACTGGAAGCAAGAAAACACCAGCTTACTACAAGTTTTGCCCTGAAACTCCATTGGCACAGGAGCCCCAGGCCTTCCTGCATGATGCTTCGTGACTCCACGATGCTGTTACAGCCTCGCTCAGCTGCTGCACAGCCCATGCATCGTTCACTTGAGCAGCCTGAGCCTGGGAACACCAGAGAGTATCATCAGAGCTCGGGGAATGCTGCTCTAATTGTTGTTTTGCAATGTTATGTGGATAAATGATCATCTGGGGAAAGAAACATGGTGTATGTATAGCTAATCTACTTAGAATTTGTTGTAAATTAATCATATTGAATATTAAAACTATTTCCTATTCTCATGTTAAAATAACTCCTCAGTATTTTCGTCTGATCTTACCAGAAATGATGAAGCTGTACTTTGCTGTCCACCTCTCCCATTCTTACGTCTTGCACTGCCAGGAAAGTGCTAAATAGAGGAATTGCCAGCTCCCTGCAGCAGAGAGCTGATCTTCTGGGCCCTGTGACACACAGATGAGGGAGTCAAACCACAGAGGCCTTTGGAGGCTAAAATCCTGTGTCTCTGTGGTGCTCACAGCAGCTGGTCCCAGGCAAGAGGTGAGCAGCTGCACAGGTGACCCGAGGGCTGTGGGGAGTTTGAAATCCCACATATTTTGTTCATGTGTCAAATCTGGGCTCTGTTTCCTGTGCTCACCCCATAAACTCCATAGGTGAACTCACTAAAAATGGCATCCCAAAGATCCCTGCAGATCAGCTAAGTGCAGATATCAGGTCAAAGACTGGACTCACTTGCCTTGGAGATCCTTTCCAGCTTTCGTGATGCCTGACTCTATAAACTGAAGCTGGTCTTTTGCTCATACTGCATTTTTGTCATAGCTTCTGAATCAATCCCTTCAGAACATCAGCTGAACAAGTATTGCTCTCCAGGCAGCTTCTCACACAGTAGAGGGATGGGCAATAGAAACCACACCATTTTTTTTACAAAGGTGTCTTTGTTCTTTTCTAGGACAATTTTGGAATCAAGTGCTGTAGCACAAACATGTTTCTTCAGGTTTACAATAGCCTCTCACCTTTACTGGTTCTGCAAAGCAAATTGGGTGCTGAATACCACTCACACATGAATTAGTGGCCAATTGGCCAAAAGTTCTCTTTCTTGTCTCCAGCCCAGCTTTAGCCATGACTCTGCACACTCAGAAATCACAGGGCAATGGAACATTTGTCCTCTTAACAGCAGTAATGCAAGATGACTGCAGATGAAATTTTACATTCTAATTAATACTTGGTCCCCAGTGATGCTCCTGAGTGTCCTGGCTGTTCAGAGTTGTCCCAGCTCCCTCAAACACAACTGCACCAGCCAGGACATCTCATTTCACGGCCCGTGGCAGCAGAAACGCACTGCTACAAGGCTCTGAGGCCAGTGGGCTGCACTACAGAGCAGATAATCTCCAGCAGGGGTTGGAGGAAGAGTTCTGCTTTGAGCTCACCTGAAGATGATCAATAGCTGCACCCACCAAATTTGTTTTGTTGTTGCCCATCAGAACTAAGGAGAAGAATTTCTCAGGAGCTCCTGCCAACCATTGCCGTGAGCTATTTGAACTCATGTCCTTGTCCCTTTCCCAGGTCTGCTGTGTGAGGAGCCACCTCCACAGTGCTGCCAGACACCCTGGGGCCACCAACCCCTCGCTGGAAGGGTTCCAGCCCGGTACTGCCAGCTCTGCGCGTGCTGGGGATGTCACCTCCTGCACACACACCTCGTAAACGCCCTATAAACCCCCGGCACTGGAGTGATGTGTGTGCATTACTATCAAGGTATGTCACTACTTCCATAATAAAATTATTTCAGGGGGTTGTAAGTCAGCTATACAACTCTCTTTGGGCTAAAACTTGGCATGTCCCCATATGCAAACACACTCACACAGCCTGATTTCTGGGAAGGGGAGATACTGTGCATTACTCCTGAATTCTGCACAGGGGCAGAGGGTATTCTCACGGGGAGAAGCTGCAGAGCACCTGCGAGGCCAGTGGGGGAAGGCAGAGACTGCTGGAAATGGGAGAGCCACAAACCCACCCACCACTGCCATTCCAGCCTTCTTTCCATCGCCCAGCTCCGGGAAAAGGAGGACGGCATCTTGTCTGCTCTTGGGGAGGGGTAGCAGAGGGTTACATGCTTTCCCAGCTCTGTCTGAAACTTGGAGGGTACAGGGACACTTCAGAGTCCCCCTGCATAGGCTGCTTCAAAGGAGGAGTCCTTGGAAGCTCACCGGCACTAAACCCATCCTTTAAACAAGCTTTCCTTTGCAAGAGTTTGGATGCTCCTTGACTGTTACTGCAAACTGCAGAGGGAAAACATGTTTGCAGTGCCGGGACAACCCCGGGATGTTGTGTTGTTTCTGTAGAAGTTGGACTTTTCTGTTCCCCCCATCATGTAATGGTTCTGCGCTGGTTATCTTCTCCTTCTCTTGTGAGGCCAGTTATCCCAACTCCTTCCCAGTTGCCTTGGACACTGATGTATCCTTTCTCAAATCCCTCCCCGGTGCCCTGTCCGTCACTCGGCACTCGCACCCTTCTCTCTAGAAACTTCCAGCCAGAGCATTGAGTGATTGGTTCAGGGACCAGGGCCCCACCCTCAAGTTATCCCCATTGGGGTTCTCCCTAAGTCAATCTTTTGTATCCCGCCCCCCTCAAACTCTATTCGCCAGAGGGTCGACTCCTCCCCTGTCTCCCTCCCTCCTTAGAAGCTGTTGCAGGAGCGTCCCCCGTTCCCTGTCCGGCTGTCGGTTCCCCTGGGACCCAGTGAGCCTGGATTCCCCACGGCTGGAGAGCGCTCTCTTTTTTCTGCTGGCTGCAGCCATAAGCCGTGCCACGTCCCACCGCAAGGTGTGGCTGCTGTCACAGCACAGGGCGTTTGCCTCAGGCGCTGTCCCGAGCCACGGAGATCGGGACAGTGCTGCCCTGCTGCGAGCGGTGCTGGATAGCTGGCCGGGCCGTCCGAGAAGGACAATCCTTGCCCAGCTTGACCGCTTCACTGGGACATGGCTGCTGTTAAAGAGTGTAAATCCCACTGCTCACAGAGGTCCCTCCTGCAGGGCCCTGCGAGCTTGGCACTGTCATAGGAAGAAGAAATCTGCTGCAGGAAGCTTCATCCAACAGTGCCTGCACAGTTAGTGGGAAGAGGGGAGGGATTTTTAAGAAGCATAAAGAAAAGGGGAGCATAGAGAAAAAGGGAGCCTCTTGCTGTCTCTTGAAATCTCCCCCAGCCTGAACAAGCTCTCTTTGGGGCTAGAGACTCCCAGAAGCAGAATGGGGCAGTGCCTGCTGTAAACATAGCATCCTTGTGATGTCTGCAGCTGCAGGTGTTTGTACACTTGACCTTTTGTGATAAACAGTAAGGACATTTCCTTCCTACTTACTCTGCAAGTCTTCTAGGAAACACACCAAACTCCAGGCAGTCATTTGCTGTGATGTTTTGTTCCCTGAATGACACAAAACTCCACCTTTATGTCAGTGTTGCTCTGGTTTGCTGGGTCAAAATCCATCTCTGGCCTGAGGGAGATGAGTCATTTGCCCGGGTGCTTCCACTCCTGCTGCAGCCCTGAGATGGTCCACATATAGAAAGAAGAGATGTAGGGAAAGAACTGCAACAACATATTATCATGTAATCAGGTGGTAAAAAAAGGGGAGTGTAATTGAAAGTAAGCATATTCTTTAATTTCATGACACTATATTTAGTGATATTAGTGGTTTGAGCATTGCTGTACATCCTCCCAACTAGAAATTATCTGGTTCCACCATGTGGACTCAGGAGAATGAAACAGCTCCAGCTTTTCAGGGAGGAGGCAGCACTAGGACCACAGTGACTGTTTCACACAGTAGACCTGAGCACACAGTTTGCTCCAGCTCGGAGCATGGGCTCATCCCAGCCTAAGAACTCCTGAAGGCTAAATGATTAGAAATAGCATTACCACAGGATCTATGATGGCTATCATGAGATAATCATCGCACATCTGGATTTTAAGACACAGAGCATAGTCCGGTGCTTTCCAGTCCCTGGTGACATGACCTAATAGCAACACGTGCCTGGAGCTGCGCTAGTGCAGCACTCTGTGCTGGGGGAAGGAGGCACTGCTGGGCTGGGAGAGCACACAATTGGCAGCCCATGGCTGTGATTTACACAAAGCTGTTTGTGTCTTGTAAATAGATTTCTTTTCCTTCAGTGGTAGGGAGCCAGGAGATGCATTGGTCAGCAGCAGAACAGAGAACATCTTGGTGCAGAGCCAGGAGCAGGGGAAGGACAAGCCTTCCAGCACAGGGTACTCACATGGCTTTTGAAATGGAGAGCTGCAGCAAATGTGGAAGGGTAAATAAGGCCAGGAAATCTTTTGCTCTGTGAATGAACTCCCTGCTATTTATGATGCCGAGTTTCCAGGGATGTTGCTTTGGAGCTGGGCTCCTGCTGGGCAAATGATTCTTCCCAAACTGAGGTGGGTGCCATGTTATCATTCCCTGGCTCTACCTGTCCCTATCTGGCTGCTCCTCAAAGCTCTGGCTTCAGCCCAGTCTTCTGCCTTCTGAGCGGCAAGATTTAAATGGTCCTTATCATTCAAAAGACTTGACTTCAAATTGAAATTTTAACAACTGATTTAATCAGCTCCCTCTGATCTAATGGTTTTGGTGTCTGGGAACAGTGCAGACAGGACTGAGATGCTCAGTACAGGCTGCAAAACCTGCTGGAAATGCATGACAGTATTTAGGTTGTTCATGACACTCCCCTGCCATTTCCTCATGCTGTTCCTGCCCTGTACTGGGTGGGCGAGGCTGTGCATGCCCTTTGAGATGAGATGAACTTTTGGGGTCAGCTGCCTAATTGCCAGGAGGTGCCAAACTGTTTGGGTCATGGGTGTCCTCTGCCTGCCCTGCAATTCATAGCCACCATTTCTCTCACCTCTTACTTCTTCTCCCTGGTACCTGTGCCATTACTTCAGCTTCTCAAACCTTTTTTTCTGTTTCTCCTCCCCTCTGGAAGTTGTCGGATCTTCTCTTCTCTTCCCAGGGAAGTGATGTGGGCTCATTTTCCTACTCCAGTCTTCACACCTGGTTTGTTCCTTCCATGTGCTGGCAGATGGATGTGGAGAAAACATCAGAGAGTGAACCAAGTCATTTACACCAAGAGAGATTAGATTATGTTATCACTGGCTTGTTTAGAATCATGGAATCAGAGAATCCTTAAAGTTGGGAAAGACCTTCACAAAAATCAGTTCCAACCATCAAGCACCACCATCACTATGTTCACCACTAAACCACACCCAAGTCCCGCATCAATAGGTCTTCTGAGCTCTTCAGGGATGGTGATTCTACCAGTGCCCTGGGCAGCCTCTTCCAATGCTTTACAACCTTTTCCAAGAAGAAATGTTCCCTAATTTCCAATCTAAACCTCTCCTGGTGCAAGTTGAGACCTTTTCCTTTTGTCCTGTCTCTGTTCCCATGGGAGCAGAGCCCCACCTGGCTCCACCCTCCTGTCAGGGACTTGTGGAAAGCCACGAGGCTCCCCCTGAGTCTCCTTTTCTCCAGGCTGAAACCTGGAGAAACTCAAACTCATAGTTTGAATTGATTCAGAGGAACCAACAAATCTGTTTTAGGTACTGTTAAATGATGCTGGCTGCTCTTAGTAGTAAAAACCAGAAAACAAAGGAGATATGCCCAGCAGCTCAGTGTGGTGAGTTGTGCTAGGAAAGAGCCCACTCCAGACTCCAATGGCACAAGCATCAGCACCAGATTCTGCCTGGGATAACCTCTGTGAATTCCTCCCTCAACTTAGGCAGCTGAAATAATAACTGATCCACATGAACCAAATCTTGACAGTGGGTACATTTTTCCCTACTGTTTCCAAACAAATATCAAACATAAACAGTGAGAAATTATTTCATCTCTCCTAATGAGTGGCAGCAGGAGAACTCAGCAATATGTTAAGAGAAAATCTCCCTGATACTCTGAATTAAACTTCTCCTGGAGTGAAGCAAGAACCCTTGTGATTGAAAAACTCCCTTTCCAGACTCACAGATTGTTTTTATAAAGTATTTAAAAAAAAGTATAATGTTCCAAAACTCAGCCAGGAAAGCAGTGGTAATAAATCTTCCCTAATGCCTCTGAAATTAAACTATGCTTAGTCTGAATTTTTTCAGTTTGGAGTGGATGTATACACAATATTGCTAACATATCCCTGCAGTAGATGTGTGCAGTGTGTGCTGCACTGCCCAGCTGCTGGCTCTGTCACCCCAGAAACTGCTGCTCCATCCCCACGGGCTGCAGGCCCCCATGGGCAGGGCTGGGCTCTGGGGGCTGCTCCCCTGCACGGCCTCCCCTTCACATCCCTGGCAGAGCCATGGGCAGCTGCCTGTGGCCCCCGAGCGCGCTCAGGAACTGACCACTGCTGCTGGAGGCCTTGGTGCTGAGCCCCTGAGTCATCTCTCACTCGGACATGCTCACAAACAAAGGAGGAACAGGGCCTCAGTGGCCCGAAGAGCTGCCCACAGAACCAGCAGGACCTGGATGAGTGGGATTGCAGAAGCGGCGCAGGGAGAACATCCAGGCAGGCTGCCAGGGGCTGCGGCTGGGGCAATGGGAAATCTGCAGTGTGAAGGAAACAACACAGAATCTGGTATTTTGAAACACAGCTAGAGTTTTTCTGTGCATTCTGACTATGAGTCACCAATGGTAGGCTGTGAAATTCCTAATACCTGTCTGGCTCTTGGGGCTGAGCTGTGGGATGAAGCTCTGGGAGGAGACCTGGGAGAGATCCTAGAGTGAGCCAGGGTCTCCCATGTCAGAGCAGAGCCCGGAACAGCGGGAAGGGATCCATGGCAGCCTCGCTCCCCCTCTGCCCTTTCACAACCATGGGCCAAAATACATCCTGAAGCACATCGTGAGAGAACCGCTCAAAGGGAATGGTGGGTGCATTCCCACAGCCTTGTCCTGAGGCTCAGCAACCGAGGGCTCTGGCTGCACGTCTGGACACGCCGAGCCCGGAACAGCGGGAAGGGATCCATGGATCCATGGCAACATCGATGCCCTACTGCTCCTTCCATGCCCTGCAAGGCTGTTTCCCCGCCTGGCCTGGCTGCAGCTTCTCCCCAGCCTCTGCAGAAAGGCATTGGGCATCAGCTGCCACACAGCCCCAACTCACCAGGGATCCCCTGCATTTTCCCAGTCCCCAGTAACATCCTGAGGTGTGGCTGCTTGGAGGAGGGAGGGCCATAGTCAACTCCAAAGGCCTGGGGGAATTAGGATTTTCCTGATCCTTATCCATGTTTTAGACAAGTATAGCCTCCTGAAGAGGCCACCTCCTGGATGTGCCATGATTCCATCTGATCCAGCTGTGCCTCTTCCTTTCTCAAGGGATGGACAGAGGGGCTCTATGGAAGGTGGCATTTCCTGCAGGAAGGGAGGCGATGCCAGGCACAGCCACAGGAGGTAATTGCTGTGCCTCTGGGCCTGAGCCCAGCTGAGGCTTGAACTGCCCTCTCTGCTGCTTGGCACTGCGGGCACAGCCCGGACAAGATGGGCACAGCCCAGACAAGATGGGCACAGAGGAATTCTCCCGAGCAGGCTCAGGGCACTCGGGTACTGAGCTGTCCTGCTGGGCTCCCTCCGTGGGAGACACGTCCCGAAACCTGGGAGCGGCTGCAAGGGGTGCCCATGGTGGGGAAAGGGCAGAGGGGGAGAGCAAGGCTCCAGTGTGTCCTGAGAGGGCCTGGCTATGTGCCTGTGGGCTGTGGGAGCTGTTCCATGGGCAGGTGGGCAAGCAGGAGGGAGGGACGGAGGTTGGGAGCGACAGCTGTGGCACTGCAGATTTCCCCAAGCATTTAGTGAGGGTTTCCTGTGTGGGAGGGAGAGAGCCGCAGGGCCCTGGGCTGCTCCAGCTGCCCCTCCAGGCATGTTGCACAGCACCTGCAAAGGGCGTGGAGAGTGACCAGGAGGCACAGGCTCCCCCAGCCTTACCCCACCCCCTTGCAGCGCCCAGTTCCCCAAGGGAGAAGGGGATCCCAGCACACCATGGAAATGGTTCTGTTGCATCTGTGCTCCCTTCTCGACTGGGATCATGACTTGGATTAGTTGGAAATGCTGGTGAATGGTGCTTTGAAGACCTTGCCAGATGTTGGAGGCATGTTCTGAATGTACCTTTCCTGACAGAATAATCTGTGTCAGTGTGGCAAGAGCTCACATATGAGCCAGTTCCCTTAAGTTCCTCTGAAGGTTGATCAGTTCTGGAAACCTTGCCCTGCTCCCTTCTGGAGCCCTGAGAGATCCCACAGGATCACTGTCAGTGGGAAGAAGGGGCATTTAGCTGTCCATCCTCCTCCCATGTGCAATGCCACTGTGTCCTGTGTGCTCTGTACAGCCACAGAGAAGAGCAGAGAGAGAAGGGGCTGGGCCCAGGGCTGTGCCCCGGGGCTGAGCCTTTCTCAGCTCCTTTGCCACCCCCAGGGAGCCTGAGCTGCTCCTGCTGCCACTGCCAAGCCCTGGCCCTGCCTGGGGCTGGGTTTATTGCTGCTGGCAGCTCCAGGGAGTCCTTTCTGCCCCGACTGCCCCGCAAGGGGCTCCTTCCATCCCAGTGTGGGCCACTGCAGGCACGAGGTCCCCCTGGCCCTGCTCCTGAGTGGAAGGCAGAGACAAGGGGAGGGCACCAATCACCCAGGTGCCCTCACTGCCACTCTGGCCTGAAGGAGAATCTTCAGCAGTGCTATTGGAGCTGTTTTGTCCTGCCTTTCGTTGCAGCTGAGCCTGTTTCTAAAGATGATCTGGCTTCCCAGCCCACGTTCAGGATTGAGCCTCTGGGAGATTGTGAGGGTACGTCAAGGCCTTTTTCCTGGGAGAGCTGCCAGCTCAGATCCCAAAGCTCGGCCAGGGGGGCATCGCTGCAGGTGCCAGGACAGAGCCATGCATGTGTGTGCCCTTACCCTGTACAATCCACTCACAACTTCTGCTCAGCACTGGCAGCTGTTTGGAGGAAGGTGGGCCCTGGCCCAGCGGAAAAAGCCTAGATGATTTGTTGATTTTACCAGATTTTGCATAAGCATGACATCCTGAACATGCCATCAAAGTAATGGAGAACAGTTCCGTCTTTTAAGGTGTACTTTTTGTTTCTCAAGTGGTGGGCCAAAAGGCAGGACAGAAGGAGGTGTTTCCCCAACGAAGCAGAGGCCGATTGGCAGCCCCTGCTGCAGGAAGGAAGGCCAAGCCAAACACAGGCATGGGCATGGGCACAGGCTCAGAAGGTAAATTGCTGTGCCATGCTCAGCGGGGCTCAGCCCTTGGCGGGCCTGTGTGGCTGCAGCTCTTCCCCCAGGGCCTGCCCTTGCATAGCCCGGCAGCAGCCAAAGCTGGAGGCGCCTCTGGAGCTCGTTCACAGCCCTGGGGAAAGGGGACTCATGAACCAACGTCCCTCCCACTGCAGCTGGGCTTTGTTGGGTGGCACAGCCTGTGCCAAGGGGCAACAAATTGCCTGCAGGCCCCAGCTCTGGGGGAAATGGAGAACATCCTGCCCACATCCACAGTTCTGCCAGCTCAGCAGTGCAGCACAGCACGGGCTGACATTCCCCATTGCTCCCACAGGTGCAGCTGGAACCACAGCACATGTTCCTGATGCCCAGAAGAGCCTTGGAAAGGGTTTCTGTAAGGGAACAGGCTTCTGGTTAGGGTTACTGGCAGGCCTGCTTGTTTTGGAGCTGATCTTCATCTTATGCTGTGTCCGAATATGGTCTTGCTGGAAGAGAAAAGGGTGAGTGTTTAGTTCACCTTCCCCTCAAACAGCTACTTTTGAAAGTCTACTGTACATAGGAAACATTCCCAGTGAGGCTGCAGTGTAGGTGTGGCCAGTCCATGATTGTCCAAAGAACTCTGCTGAGGGTTCTGCTGCTGCCCAGAGCTTTCACTGGCCTCCTAATTGCTGGGCCTTGTTCTGGGGGGCCCGCTGGGGCTGCAGCCAGTGCTGGCTCCCACTGAGGCTGCCTGGCCAAGAGCAGCCCCAGGGGCACAGGGCAGAGGCAAAGCATGGTGGGGAAGAGAAAGAGCAGGGACAAGATTGCCCATGAAAGGCAGAGGCGCTCTGGGGCCCGCTCCTGGCCCGGGAGCCTGCCCAGAGCCGTGCCCTGCTGGCCAGGGCCTTGAGGGACAGCTGTGCAGCTGGGCCAGGCTGTGCCAGCAGCTCCAGCCGTGCTGGGGAGCCTTGCCAGCTCTGGGCCCGGCTGTGCAGGAGGCTCCCTGTGTGCCACTGGCAGCTGGGGCCTCAGCCACCTCCTCTTTCCACAGTTCCGTCACTGCACAAGGGTTGTAAGACAGTGGCTGCACCTCACACCCAAACAGCAGGAGCAGCTCCTCCAGCAGTTAGAAGAGCCTGGGTAGCCCTGTCAAGAGTTCTGAGAAGAAGACTCCAGAACAGCCATTGACAAGGAAATCTCCTATTCTCCTGGAGATCCCACTGCCACCTCCTCTCCCCATGTATATCCCCAAGCTACTTCCATCTCTTTTTTGATCCTCTTCTGTCCTGTCCCGACTTCTTCTATAGACCCCAGGAGCAGCCCAGCACCCTACAGCCCCTCCTGAGCCCAACATGTCCTTTCCTCTGCCCCTGAACCCCCTGGCCATGACCTCTAAACAACACTGAAGTTGTCCCTGCTCTCTGCCAGGCTAGGTGATGGCCCCTTCTGTTGTTGCACTACAGGGAAGGTGCCGTCATCCCAGTGTCTGGGTGGCAGCAGCAGCAAAGCCCAGCCGGCAGCAGCACTGGCACAGCTCCATGGCCAGGAGCAGCCGTGGATGCCCACGGTGTGGGCAGGCAGGAGCCAGGCAGGGGCTGTTGTGACCAGCGGCGGGGTCCCGAGGGCTGGGGGAGCCCAGGGGGCAGGCAGCAGTATGGGGCTGAAGAGAAAAAGAAGCCCCATTTGCTTAGTTTTTCAGTTTTAGATTTTAGAAATTTGTAGAAATATTTCAAAACATTTTTTCTGTAGAGAGACACCCCCAAATATATCTTCCAAATTGCTATTAAGATTTTTGTAAGTAGTTTTAGAATCAAGAGAACGAGTGACCCCATTTTTTCATTTTTAGAATTATTTAGAAATATCTTTTGTAGAGAGCAATCCCCAAATGCTCTCTCCTGTTTCAATCCTGTTTACACAACACATCTGTATTTTTGAAACTAGTATTATTGTTCTGGAAAATATTTTCCCCTTATACAATTGTTGAGATGAAGGGAGAACGACCATCCTTTAATGCATCGAACTCAAGTTTATTGATCGATCAGTCACTTTAAATAACAGTGTTAACGAACTTCATGCATATTCCAAAATCCAGGTTCATGATAGGCTAACAGAGAAAACTCTAACCACTCCTTTTGTTTTACAATACCGTTAATTGTTTACACAAAACAAACCCAGTGTTCCCACTGTGATATGAAAGGTTCCCAAAATTTCCACATCTGTTCTCAGGGTGCCATCTTTTCCCAGAGAGGGTGTTTGCTTGTTATGGGAAGACTGCCTGAGAACCTTATTGTTTATAAAGTGATGCCTGAGAAAGTCTAATTGTTTATAGAAATCAGGCTGGGAACTGCTTTTGGAACTGCTTTGCAACTACCTTTTACTTTTCTCTCAATTGTATGCCTTCATGGCCTTTTTCTTTAAGCCGTGCTTGAACTAAACTCTCCACATACAATAAAAAATAAAATTGCATTTCAGTGGTAATCTTTATTCTAGGAAGAAGTAAGACCCCTTCAGCCAGACAGCCTGCTGCAGAGGCTCTTTTCCCGCAGGAGCTTTGTACCTAGTCACAACCAACATATATAAAACCTTTTCCCTGTTACTTAAGATTTTTGACAAGCTCACGTCTTAGTCTTCTCAGACAAACTATGAGCACAGTGGGCATCTCTTCAACTTACCATCTTTGTTTGCTTCTGGTGGAACTCCCTCAGTTCTAGAGCAGGGCCTTCTCTCAGCTTGCTGCTGGCTCCGGGCTCTCCTCCCGACCTGCTGGGCTTTGTTGGGTGGCACAGCCTGTGCCAAGGGGCGGCAAGGTGCCTGCATGCCCCAGCTCTGGGGGAAACGGAGAATGTCCTGCCTGCATACACCGTGCTGCCAGCTCAGCAGTGCAGCACAGCACAGGCTGACGCTCCCCATTGCTCCCACAGGTGCAGCTGGAACCACAGCACATGTTCCTGATGCCCAGAAGGGCCTTGGAAGGGGTTTCTGTCAGTGAACAGGCTGCTGGCTGGGCTTCCTGGCAGGCCTGCTTGTTTTGGAGCTGATCTTCATCTTACGCTCTGTCCAAATTTGGACTTACGAGAAGACAGTGAGTGTTTAGTTCACCTTTCCCTCAAACAGCTTTTTTTGAAAGTCTACTGTACATAGGAAACATTCCCAGTGAGGCTGCAGTGTAGGTGTGGCCAGTCCATGATTGTTTAAAGAACTCTGCTGAGGGTTCTGCTGCTGCCCAGAGCTTTCATTGGCCTCCTAATTGCTGGGCCTTGTCCTGGGGGGCCCGCTGGGGCTGCAGCCAGTGCTGGTTCCCACTGAGGCTGCCTGGCCAAGAGCAGCCCCAGGGGCACAGGGCAGAGGCAAAGCACAGTGGGGAAGAAAGAGAAAGAGCAGGGACGAGATTGCCCTTGAAAGGCAGGGGAAGGGAGAATGTCGCTTACCTGAGAGTGCCCCAAAGAGCAGCTGGAAGGGTGCCGGCTGATCAAGGACCCCTGAGGAGCGGAGGGAGGGCATATCAGCTGACGGAGTTTCCTGAGGAGCGGCTGGGCAGAGTGGGGGTGTGCATTGGCGGGGCGAAGAGCGGCCGGAGCGCTTGCACGGTCCGGTGGTGGGGAGGCCGGCGGGGCTGTCGGTGTAGGCTCAGCCCGGCCGGTGGGCACGGCCAACGCCGCCCGCCCGCAGGACCATGGCGCAGGTCCTGTTTGAGGCGGACCTGCACGGGCTGCTGAAGCTGGACACGCTGATTCCGAACGCGCCGCCTGCGCGATGGCAGCGCAAGGCCAAGGAGAGATGCCCCGGGCCCAGCCCCGTCGGCGTGTCGCCCAGGAAGCCGGCCAATCGCTCCCACAGCTCCAGCAAGACGCCGTCCAAGACACCCGGTGAGCACCGGCCACCAGCGGCAGAGGTTGAGTGCGGGAGCCTCGCCCAGGCTGCACGTCTGTAGCCACGGGGCTCTGGGCTCCCTGCCACGCTGCTGCTCAGGCAGGAGGAGGTGGGCTGTGCTCCTGACAGCCACCCACCTCCTTGCCAGCATGAGGGGCAGAGCTCTGAGCACTGGGGCTGGCCAGCTGCTGTTCGCCCAGCTGAGCCTTGCTGGCACACAGCTGTATGCTAGGACGAGTGTGGGCAGAACTGTCAGCTGACAGCTTTACATCCTGTGATCATTTCTGTATCTTCCCCTTATCTCTGGATCTGGAATTGTTGCACTAGACCCAAGTGCACACAGTCCCTAACCAACTTGGTGGCAGGGAGGAAAATATAAGTTAGTTGTGACTGGGTGGCATGAGACCTCAGAGTCCTACTTGTCTGGTGGGTGTGATGTGGAAGAGTGTTGGGTTTACTTCCATGAAAGCTCTAATACAGGCTGTTAAATAGCTGTAAGACAATATTTTCATATGTGAATGCAGGTAAATCTTGATCCAAAATTCAAAGCACCCCCAAAAAGGCTGGGGGGGATTGCTACATTCCCAACCGCAGCACTATGCAGATGGAGATGGCAAATTTCCTCCTAAGCAAAAAGAATGACCCTGCTGAGGATTCCCCTACCAAGAAGGTGAGCATGTTGCTAAGTTACAATTGCTTCAACAACCGCTACTCCTTCCTGCCCCTTTACAGAGCAGTAAACTATAGGTTCTATCAAGTGGGCACATGGGACTGACAAGTCCCAGCCATCACTACTTGCAGCTCTGGGCTTCAGGAGCCTAGGATGAGACTGAAGCTGTAGAGACTGCCATGCACTCTAAGCCTATGCTGCTTCTGGAAGCAAAATTTAGCTTTTGACTAATGAGGCTTTAAAATGTAGCAGGCAACACAAACACAAAGCTGTAAGCCTATGCAAAGTGAAACTGCTGGTGGTAGCTATTCTAGGACAATGTCTCCACCGGGAACACTTCTGGAATGTTTTACACTGTGTTCTGAAATCTGTTTATGAAGCATTTGGTCGCTTTGTGGCTGTGGCTTTTCCCACTGGCAATAACACTGAATTTGCCATTGTGTGAAAATGTGAGCAGGACGATATATGAAAGTCTGAGGAAAAATTGCTTTGACCTGCCTCTGTGTGACTGACCCTTGCAGCACAGGCAAACATCTTCAGATTCTAAGAAAAGGAGACTTAGGTGTCTGTTTAAATTGCAGTGTGGGAATTGTTTTCAATGCATTGCACTGAGGGTGATTTGTCTCTGTAGGAGCAACAGAAAGCCTGGGCAGTGCATCTGAATGGTTTTGATGTAGAAGAGGCAAAGATCCTCCACCTCAGTGGAAAACCACAGAATGCTCCAGAAGGTATGATACAGAGTCTGTGTGAGCTGAATCACCACCAGAGATCAGGTCAGGGGAACAGCAACACAGAGGCTCTGTGTGTGGTCACAGGAGAAATCAACTGGTTTCTGAGAGCTGTACAGGCTGGAGTCTCCTTTCTTAAGGTTCCTGAGGTCGAGGGAGGGCATAACAGTTACAGTGAATTTATTTAGGAGAGGTGCTATGACTGCCAGTTGATCACCTGTTACAGGGCTTGCAAGGGTCTTCAGGGTGGAGAGAGAGATGAGAATCTTGACCTCATGTTCAGAAGGCTTGATTTATTATTTTATGATATATATTACATTATTACTATACTAAAAGAAATAGAAGGAAAGTTCTCAGAAGCTAGCTAAGCTAAGAATAGAAAAGGAATGAATAACAAAGGGCTGTGTCTCAGCAGAGGGTGAGACCCAGCTCTGCTGTGAGTGGTCAGTAAACCCAAACATTCACCCAAGACCAATCACGCATCCACCTGTTGCATTCCACAGCAGCATATAACAATTTGTTTACATTTTGTTGCTGAGGCCACAGCTTCTCAGAAGGGAGAAAAATCCTAAAGAAAGGATTTTTATGAAAAGATGTCGGTGACATTTCACCTATACTGCAGGTTCCAAACCTTCATGAAGTTTGTAAGAGCATCAAACCCTCTGCTGTGCATTTTCTAGCTTAAACTGCAACTAAATATAATGGGATTCAAAAACCCAAGTGTTTGTTAAATTTGTTTCCATGAATGACGAAATTGTAGCTCACCCCTGTTCAGCAGTTCATACTGCCAGTGATTTTAGTGCACTGCAGGCTTGTGAGTGTTTCTCTTACGACTTCATTTTCACTCCAAGGGATTCCTAGGTGGGTGAGCAGCACTCAGCTGGGAGGAAACTAACTCAGGTTAAGAAACCTGTTCCCCTGCACACAGGCTATCAGAATAACCTGAAAGTGCTCTACAGTCAGAAAATGGCACCTGGATTCAGCAGGAAGAATAGCAGAAATATTCCCTCAAAGCCAGAACGGGTCTTGGATGCACCAGAGATGTTCAACGACTACTGTAAGTAGGCTACAGGGCTGAGTGCTGGGCATCCAGAACATTCTGCACTGGATTGCTGTTCCTAGGACAGTGTAACTGGGCTGTCTGTATTATTTTGTGTACCCAGGCTAGCACAGACCCCTTCTGGAGTGTCTCTGTGTGGCCTTACTGGGACAGTGGTCTAGGGCACAGTGTAGATGCCTTGGAGCAGGGTACCTGGCCCCAGCAGCTGGGCATAGTGACACTCAGAAGGCTGCCCCTCACCTGTACGTGTGTGTGTGCACATGTGCACCCACACCTACTGCAGCAGCACGGGTGAAGGGCATGCTCTCTAGCCAAGCATGGTGTGACCTTTCAAATTGTAGATCTGAATTGCATTGCATTGCTCTTTCAAATTGTAGATCTGAATCTCATAGACTGGAGCTCCCAGAACTTCCTGGCAGTGGTTCTGGATGACACTGTTTATTTGTGGAATCACACTACTAGGGAGATTATCCCCCTGCTGCAGATGGAGCATCCAGATGTTTACATTTCCTCTGTGTCATGGATTAAAGATGGAGACTACCTTGCTGTTGGCACAAGTAGTGCTGAGGTTCAGGTGAATGCAGGAGTAAAACTAGAGGTGTTTTCAAGGGATTGACAGAACTGGGGACAAAACCTTGGCTGGCAGAGGAAGGATGCCATGCACCTGACTTGTCTTCCCTGGTGTGGGGTGGAACTGCCCAGTGTGCAAGGCAGCGTTTCGTTTGGGGGTTTTCTGATAAGTAGCGTTACCTTCTGTGCTATAGTCATGAGATACACACTTTCTCTGTTCCCTTACTGAGAAAGCTGAATGCCAGAGCCTGTGCAGTGAGGTTCCTAGGGCATAGAAACAGGCTTGGGTTTCTGCTGAAGAACTTTTTGCTTTGCCTCTCCAGCTATGGGACGTTGAGCCGCAGAAACATCTCTGAACCATGACCAGCCATTGTGCCTGTGTGGGAACCCTCAGCTGGAACAGCTGCATCCTCTCCAGGTAAAGCAGTGGGTCAAGGGCAGTTTCCAGTTGTTGCAAACTCCTATCCATCGATCTATGTTTGGCATGGGTTAGGGATGGCAGAGAGAAGTTTGTCCTGGCTTGGGATCCTTACTCAGCCTTATCTGTTGGGGCTGTGAGGAGAAGGCCTCTTTCCTGTATTGCAATTTGTGCTGAAGTTGTAAAGAGCTTGTGTGGGTGTTTCACTCACACCAACAGACCTGTGTTGCTGGTAACACTGGTAGAAACCCAGTGGCAGCTATAGCAGTCTTGCAACAACAAAAAATGGATTTGAGTGAAAATGTGCAGCTTGACCCTGCAAACCTTCTCTTCTCTCTGCAGTGATGCTTGGACTGGGCACATCCATCACCACGATGTCCGAGTGGCTGAGCATCACGTGGCCACCCTTGCTGGCCACACACAGGAGGTGTGCGGACTCAGATGGTCTCTGGATGGCCGCTACCTGGCCAGTGGTGGCAGTGACAGTCTGGTGAACGTCTGGCCATGTACCCAATGTGGGGGTGGCAACTTTGCTCCTCTACAGACCTTCACTTAGCACCAGGGTGCTGTCAAGGTGAGCACAGAGCTGCCACGGGCGGATATGTGTGTGCAAGGCAGGCATGCAGCACTGTCTGGGTGCAGGTTGTCTCTGGTATGTTTTAAAATGAACTCTCCTCTCTCAGGCTGTGGCGTGGTGCCCATGGCAGATGAATGTTCTAGCCACTGGAGGTGGCACTAGTGACAGACATATCCGCATCTGGAACGTGTGTTCTGGCGCCTGCCTCAGTGCTGTTGATACCCATTCCCAGGTGAGAGCTGAACATCAGCTTGGAGACAAACTCCTTCTGGCAGCACACCTACACAGAGCTGTTGGCTCCTCAGGCCCAGATGCACAGGGAAGGAGGGGGACCATGCTTGCCTCCGAGTGGTGAGCATCAGCACATGCACCTTGTCTCACCTGTGTTACTGCCTCTTTGCAGGTGACTTTTATCCTATGGTCCACAAACTACAAGGAGCTCATTTCAGGCCATGGCTTTGCACAGAATCAGCTGGTTATATGGAAGTATCCAAGAATGAACAAGGTTGCAGAGCTGCAAGGTAGGTGGACAGGGCCTGGGTGGGGGGGCTGTCAGAGGTTGAAGACAGCTGCACTCCTTGGTTGGAGCCTGCAGCATCACTGATACAGGCCAGTATCCAGGGCCATGCTGCTAGGAGTAAGGCATGCCCACGGGGCTGTGGAAGAGATACCACTGATCCAAGTGTATGCTTGGAGTCTGAAATCATGCTGCCACAGCCACTGGGGAGACAGCTGTGAAAGTTGGCAGGGCTCATGGGAGCATACAGGAGTAAATGTGCATGTGCTGATCAGCTCAGCCCTGATTGCACATTCCTTCTCCTCCTCAGGTCATACTGATAGAATCTTGAACCTGACCATGAGCCCTGATGGTACAGCAGTGGCCTCAGCAGCTGCTGATGAAACACTGCAGATCTGCCGCAGTTTTGAGATGGATCCCATAAAGAAGAAGAAGAAGGAGAAGGCAAACAGTGCCAAAAGCAGTATTCTTCACCAGAGCGTCCGCAGAGAGCACGGGATTGTTGTGGGGAGGGGGATATTTGGTTTACACACGGTGCAGTATTTTAAATGTTAATGAACTGCTTAACTTGACTTTTTCTTAATGGAGTCTGATGGAAGAAAAAGCCATGGCTCCTAAACCCAAGTCTTTCTCCCTGAGGCTGGAGATCTGGGCAAGGAGTGGAGACCTAGGTCTTAAGGGCCAGTTTACAGGCCCCTGAGCTTAGCACAGCCTAGCAGAAGGATGCTGTGCAAGGGCTGTACTTCTGTTTCTGTCCCAGCTAAGATAGATATGTCACCTGCCCCATCTAGATGCTGACTACAAGCACAGCAGCTCCACCACAGGCTCAACTGAAAGCACAGCATGGCTGTGGCCTCAGTTTGTGTTGTCCTGGCCTGTCTCACAAGCCCAGGGACACCTTCCTATGGCTCTGCAGGCAGATCTCAGTTTGTCTTGTTAGCTACAGGCAGCCATCACTGCCTGTGGTGCTGGAGTAGAATAGCTTTTGGAAAAAAAAGGAGGGAGAGAAATATAGAGCAACAGCTGTAACCACCCCAAAGGCTGGAAAGGGGCTGGCTCTGGCATAAAGCCTGATGCAAAACAAAAGGTTGGCTTACACTGCCACAGCCAGCCTGGGTGTCATGCAAGAGCCATGCAAAGCACCACCAACCCTGTGCTCAGCCTTCAGTCACGTATTCTTCCAACAACTCTGATCTCCTTTCCCCTCCTGCTGACAGGAGGCCCTGGTGCCTCACTTGGGCTTCATGCAGGGGAGCAAGCACCAGGGCTCAGCTGACATTTATTGGAGCTTGACTCCCCTACACTTGGAAAAATGCCTTTTTTCCAGGCTGAACTGTGCTGGAGCAAGTTGCAGGAAATATATTTGAGCCCTCACCTGACCAACAACCAGCTCAGCCATGCTGCTTTGCACGGTGGAGCTGCAGTGTCTGAGGCTGTGGGGCTGCACCAGACCCATCAAGCCTGTCCTTCAGCTGCACCAGCATTGCCAGGGGCTGCTGGGGACACTGCACAGCTGATAAGCACCTTGGCCTGTACACAGCAGCTCCACCAAGCCTGTGCCTCCCATCAGCCCTCAGTGATTAGCTGAGGGTGGATTATTAACTGTTTTCACCTTTCCCTCAGCACAGTACCACACTGTGCCTAGCACCAGCTCTGCCTCCTGAGCCTTACAGCAGCTGGAACCTTCAAAGGTTCCCACTTGTGCTCTGCCAAGGCCAGTGAGTGTGTAACCACAGCCACCAGAGCACCCCCCCCACACACACATAAAGCTGATATGGGGGGCACAGTCTCAAAAAACAGCCACTGAGCCAGCACCTTCCCAGCAGTGCTGCTGGTGCATCCCCATTTGGCCACTTGGGAAAGATCAGGACATCCAAGGATGGAGCTCTCCCTCAGACACAAATCCTCGGGCCACAGCTGTCTCTAAAGGGGAAGCAGGCAGGAACCCAGATGCAAGGCTGGGCTCTTCCACAGAGCTGCGCTGTTGTTGTAGGAGCCCTGTCCGACACCCCTGCACTTGGTGCTGGGAGTTAGCACAGACTTGCCCTGTAGGGCCACAGCTGATTAGGCCTTCCCTGGTCCCTGGCCTGGAAGGAAAGCTTTATATGCCAAAAAGTTCCTGTCATTTTTTCAGTCCCATGTAAGAGAAGCTCAGCTTTCTCACAGACTCTTTCTTTCTCCTTAGCACATGCCCCACACCCAGATGCTGTGCACTACATAGCCCTTAGAGGACCTCTGAGCATTACCAGAGGGTAATGATACTGCAGGGTCTTTGACCCCATGCTGGTCTCTCACAGTCCTGGAGTGAGGAGGAGCAGAGGAAGGAAGTGGGCACGGATCCAGCAGGCCCAGTAAACACAGCCCTGTAAGGTGTGAATTCAGTTCACAGCATGACAGCATATTAATTATCAAGTGCCATGGCCAGCCCATAGAAGAGCACAGCTAACAGTGTTATGAATAAGAAGCTTGACTAGGCCAATATTCAAGCAGCAATCAATTTATTATTTAATATGGTAAATATGAGCAATACAGCGCTGGGTACAGTGGGGGAAGTTTTCCCTCCAACTGCACACTGATAATTGAGGGTTACAGGTATTTATAGGAGTACCCATCAGTTTTTTTCAGCAGTTTCTATTTCCAATCTTTTACTCATCAGCAATTCTTATTCCAAATTATTACATCACAATTCTATACACTATTGTGATTTTAATTTCTCAGGATGTATCTCAAAGGAGTATCCCCAGATGGTGACGGTCCAGTTTCCGAAAGAAGAAAGACGACTCCCATCTGGTGGGGTCCAGCTCCACAGATGTGGGTCCACCTTTTAATTGCAGAGACTCTAAATCTCATAACAGTGATATCCAGCTTCCCTTTGCTCAAAACCATAAACTCTTGAGGTGATGTTCGTCTTCCTTTCTCAAGCTGTTTTTCTCTGCTTCAATAAGGTCTGAGATAACAATATTTCCTTTATATATATTCCAAAGCTACAGTTTCAAGAATACAAGTAATATTCTAAAATTATACTTCAAAAGGTTATTATTGCAGAGCTCCTTATGGATTAAATGCAAGCAAAATGCAACATCTTTAACACCTTATTTCCAATACTCCTAAATCAACTAGGGTTAATTGCAAACAAAATTAGGTTCAAAGGTCTTTTTCCATGCTTTATTCTCCTCAGTTATTATTAGAATTCACAGCTCTCCCATTGTCGGGGTCCACACGTTTTGCATTCACAAATACACACATCGCCTGTTTGTCCCTGACACAAAACACTGAGACAGAGTAAAGATCGATTCTGAATTAGGTGAAGTGTCTAAGAGAGGTGAAAAGTCTGTGAGGCCAAAGCTGAAGGAAGAACTCGCATGCCGAGACAGCAAGGAGACAGAGAAAGAAAAACAGAAAAGACCACAAGGTCGATTTGCCCCCGACTTAGAAATTCCTTTGATAAAGAAGAACTGGTGCTAAATGTCACGCAGAATGAATATGTATGAACATATTGTGAAACTGTATGCATATGCATTTGGAAGGGGGATAAAAGAAGACCCGAGGTCTTCAGAGGTACCCATGCCTTGTTGGGGGACTTGCGTCCAACGCGCGTCGTAAATAAACATACCGGGCTTTACAACTTTTATAAAGTTGTGAGGTTTCTTCTTTTCTCTGCAAAACAACACAGCTTTGTATCTCACAAACAAGAAAATGCACTCATTGCTCTTCTGACACAGCTCTCTCTGTTCATGATGTGCGGGCAGGGAGTGTCCATGTGCAGGAGCTGATGCAAGGGACAGGGACAAGGATGCAGCAGACACAGTGCCAAGCTGACAGAGGGATGATTTCTGGCAACGGCACTGAAGGAGAAGAGTTTGCAGGCAGGACAGAAAATGGCTCTTTGTTTCACCTCTTCTTTCAGTGCTGCTAAGAATGTAGCCTGGAGCAAGCTGGGAACACCAGAGCCTGGAGCCCTTTCCAGGCAGGGCTGCATCAGACACAAACCAGCCGGGGACTGAGGAGCCCCTGGGGTGGCAGTGAGCAACCTCGGGCTCTGCTCACTGCTGCTGGCATTTTCTATTGATCCATCTCCAAGGACTTCTCTTGTGCTCTGTATTTCTAAGTGTTTTCCCCCTTGTTTGTTTTTGGTTGTCTCCTGCACCTTTTCTTCTCCAAATTTTCCTACCCTGTCAGCAGCAGCTCCTGTCCAGAACTGACTCTAAAATATCAGCAAAGCAGCCTAGGAACAACAAGGGTGGAATCCTGTGGCTCAGGAATTCCTATGCCAGAGCCCTGTCTGTGCCTTAGGCTTTGTCAGGACCTCCTTCTCTGAGCAAAAACTAGGGATTAGTGGAGTTTTTTGTGAAAGAGCTCCTGAGAAGCAAATGTTGTGCTAGGTTTCTCAGGAGTGTATCCTTTAAGTTCATTGCTGGCAAAGAGAAAGTAATGCCAGGGTAGCAGAGCAGCTGGGAGCTGGTCACTCCCTGCAAAGGGCTGGTGTAGGATGTGAGAACACCACGTTCCAGGAGGGGCGAGCGGGATCAATGTGCTCAAGGTGCTGCCAATGAGGTTTGGGTTCACTCAGAGAGTAGTCAGGAGTGGTGAGCACTGGAAGATCCAGCTGCAGTCCCCATCCATGTCCCTTTCAGTGCTGGCTTTAGGGTGTCTGCAGCCTGGATCCAGAGCGCCCTGGGGGGCTCCTGAGGCTGCCTTTGCACTCAGGGTGATGATGCCCAGGAGCCCCTGAGGCCGCAGTGGGCACCAGGGCTGGGGCTTGTGGCCTGGCAGGTGTGGCTCTGGGGGCTGTGACATGCCAGGGCATGGGTCACTGTCACTGCCCTCCGCAGCCCTGGCTAGCTCTGTGATGCTCCAGGGACAACGGCAAGAGTGGGGAACTGGCTAGGTTGGGGTTTTGCCTGAGCCAGAATCTCTAGGCCAAATGCCAGCAGCAAAGACCCCTGGAGGACCGAGTGAAGGAAGCAGAGGAGGCTCTTCTGAGGTGTAAAGTGCAGCAAATTCATCAGGAGAGGAAAGGGGAAGGTTCACAGGGCAGAATTCCCAAAGGGAACAGATGTTGAAAGAAGCCCCAGCGCCCCTGTGCATGGGTTTCTAAAATCTTTCAAAACACGGGGTGGACACCATATAGTAACCAATAAGTGACCCTTGGGCTGTGGTTTTGAGGGCTACAACAAATCAGAACAAGGGGAGGAGAGAGCGTTGGGAGAGGGATTGGATCTTAGGGTGAGGGACAGAGAACTTTCTGGAACAAAGGGTAGGGTTTGGGCTGAGGGATGGGGCAGAGGGGCCGGGTTGTCTTGACAGGGAAAAATCTGGTGAGGAGGGAGGGGATTCCTTGAGGGACACTGGGGTAGGAGGGCATAACACAGGGGAGAAATTAACTGTAATAACTCGGGGAACACTTGAACATTCCACTATATAACAGAACATTTGGCTCAATAAACTAACACGCTGCAACACAGAAATTCAGGCTTTCGGCAACTGAGAGGTGGCACTATTAGAACCCGCAGCAGCTGGTGAAAGCCATCTCTGTCCTTCAGGTTCTTGCTGTGCGGGAAGGTGCTGCGAGTTGTGGTGGCTGCACTCCCCCTTTGCTGGGAGGATGATCTGTACCAGGGCAGAGCAGAAAGCTGCCATGGTGAGCAGAACATGCTCAGAGCATTACAGTTCAGAGAATGGCACTGCCCCTGAAGGGCAAAAAGCTCGAAAGCATAGAATTCTGTGAAGAACCGTTGCACAAATTTTCCCTTCTAGAACATGCCCATTTTTGTATGCTGTAAATGAATACTCTGGGTTTTATAGAATGGGGTTTTTACTTAAGGTTTTTGGGAGAACTCTCAAGTTTATTTCTGTTTGTATTTTACATCCAGCATGCATACAGGTTTTTTTTTAATTATTATTTTTCTTTAGTAAATACTTAGGGAAAAATACCTAAGCATTTTTTAATCCTTTGGGATATTGTGATTAATATTCTTAGAAAGAAAACCTTGTTGAACAAGTGTGAAAACACAGAGAGCGGGAAAAATAGCATAGACGTCTTTTAGAACAGGGCATGTAAAAAGGACTGCAGAACTGAGTAATTCCTCCAAGGGCAGAATTAGCAAGATATATCACAAAGAGTAACTGCCAAGATGCTTTCTTAAACCAAGGGAAATGTGACCTGCAGCCATACGAAGTACAGCCAAAGCAAATGAAAACCTTTGGAAAAGAGGGAATTTTGCCAGTGACATCAGTCTGTCTGGATAACTGAGGGATGCCCATCAATATTGCATACATTCCTCAATATTTGCAATGTCTTTTCTCCCAATTTCTGTGATATGAATAAGCTGCAGTTGTTTACCATTAGCTTAAGCTCTTAAAGGAATGACCAAGCACCATTTATGTTTTTCTGTAGCTGAGCAGGACTTGAGTTTCCCAAATCTTCTACAAAGCAGAAGGGAATCACACAGCTACTTGTGCTAATGTTAATGAAGGGTTTCATGAAAGCAGGTGAATGAGAGCATTGCATTGTAAAACTTCCACATGCAAGAAAACAGGAGTCCACTTAGAATAAAACATATAAGGCTAGCATGACATCAGAACAGGATAAAATGAAATTGCTAGACAGGAACGGATGCGTCAGAAATTAGGTGTATCATTTCTGATACATTTGCATGCATTTGCAAGCTAAAACAGAAAAGGAAGGGCAGAGATAATAAGGAACGAAGATTTGAAAACTGCATTGTGCAGAAGAGACACACAAACCACCAGTGTGAACACAGCTGGGAGATTCAGCTTGGAGATGGATTAGAGTGGAATCCATTCACTGAAGGTCTCTGGTGCACATGAGTGCAAAGCCTGAGGAAAAAGGAGAAAAGTTTAATTTCTGAAAGCTGTTTAGATTGCTGGAAGCATTGTCGAGAGACCTAAAAATCTAAAGCCTCAGAGAATCTGAACCTAAACCATCCCCAAATGGATTGATCAGGTATGATGTGCACATCTCTGCTGTTTTCAGAGTCAGTGAAATTGACAATGAGTGGCTGGAAATTAGGAATGCCCACCCAGATTTTATCTCCCTTACTTTAAGAACACCTTAATAAGGCACTTCAGGAACTGAACACTGACATTCTCACCCTGCTCTATTTACTTTACATTTGAATAAAGGCTGGTAGAAGCAGAAATCGGGCTTAAATTTCTCCCCAAATTACCTGTTGCACTTTCAGGTTAGGAGTAGATGTAAAATTCAGCTAATCACTCTCTCTATCCATGAATATTCCACTAGTGAACTGACATACAGAGCATCCTTTTTCTCTTTTGCACCTTCCTAAATGGTGCCCAATGAACAGAACACATGCATAAATCTCACAGAAAATCAACAAAATTGCTGAAATTAACACTCAATTCCCTGATAAAAGCTTCTAAGAAAAGGCTTGACAGAATCACTGAACAAACTGAAACTTGGAAGAGAAACACCCATTTTAGCACTGATCAAGGGGAAAGAAAAAGAAATGCTGTAAAAATTCCAAGTGGAAGGAAAGGAGAAACACAGGAAGCACAGAAAGAACAAGGCCCTGTCAGATGACCTGTGCAAGGTAACCTTGTGCCCCAGCACTGTTAGAGGACATTCCCTGTCATTGGTGCAAGCAGCTGGAGACATAAATGCTGATTGAATTGGGGGCCACAGTCTTGGTAAGTGCAGAGGTGGTTCAATAACGTGACATGAGGGAGTTCCCTCAGAGCAACTGGGATGCCAGAAAGAAGTGAACAGCTCACCACAGCCTGGCCCGCTCGGCTGCTTTTCCTTCTGACCCTCCTGGGGAGGCTCTGGCATTTCCTCTTCCCTGATGGAAGCGCAGCTGCTGCCAAGGGAAACGTCCCCATCCTCACTCAGTGTTCCCTGTGCTTGCCAGATGTCCCATCTGCTGTCCCTGCCCAGGAGAGCTGCTCTGCTCGGGAGGAGGAGACCGAGCGAGAGCCTGGGAACATCGGCGGCTGCAATCCCTCCTGATCTAGCACTGTTTATGGATGTGCAGCTAGATTTGGATAGTTACAATTATAGGGATATTTACATACACTGACTGATATTTGTATAGGGATATTATGTGTGTATATTGTTATATTGATGCGTGTATATTCATCTGTTCACATACTTGTACAGCTCTGTAGCTGTGCATTTCTATTGCTGGGGTTGTATGGATTTTTTTTTTGGTCCATTGATATTTGTGTATTTATAGACAGGTTTGTTATATTTGTGTTATATTGTCATGTTATATGTCATGAAATATGTAATGCATGTTTACATCTCTATATTGTTATGTCTATATATGTATTTACTTCTATTTATTATGTATGGAGTTGTATAGTTCTAAAATTCTATTTATTTAATTCTGGATCTGAGATTCTTTAGAGAGGGATATTGATGTTTCTGTATTTGTATATGGGCTGTATGGTTGTAGTAATATGTAATAAATTTAATTGTTAAACTTCAATTCAGTAACTTCAATATTTGTGTACAGTGAGTTGTTGCAGAGGGTTGCAATAAAGGAATTTTTTTTTCACTGAAGTTGATATTTGTATATATTTACATAGCACAATTCTCAGAATAAATTAGATTTTAATCATAAATTGATATTTCTGTGTTTCTATATTGGTAGCACAGGTGTTGCAATTTAAAATAAATTTCATTTTTAAACATAAGTTAATGTTTGTGTATTTGTACATTAGTAGCGCAGGTGTAACTATCTGCAATAAATGCAATGTTTCAACTGAAGTAAGTGTAGATTTGTGCTACCCAAAGCCATGGGCAGGTGTAAATGCTGGAGGATTCTGGCCGTGCTAATCTCCGGCCATGCCCAGCACCTGCCCCACCTGCACTCAGGCTGGGCAGGGGAAGCGCAGATTTGGGCTGGCAGCAGAGCCCCGCGTTGGCTCAGAACTCGCTGCAGAGGCTGCTGAGAAAACTCCGGGGCTCCATGAGCACAGAATCCAAGCAGGAGCCACCCGGGGAGGACAAATCCCTCATCCCACGGGCAGCTCTTTAGGAAAGGGCTCCAGGTGTCCCCCTGAAGCTCATCCCAGAGACCAGAAGCCAGCAGGGATCCTGAGCCAGCCCTGCTGCCTTTGGCAGCACTTTGGCAAATGAGCTGCAGCAAGGGGGAGGCAGCAGCGACTGTGACTGCTGCAGGCTGGGGATGAAGGAAGGGCCATGGACACAAGTGCTGAGATGCCCCAAAATCCAGAAGGAGGCTGAAGAGCTGAGAATCAACTTGGCATTTCAGTGCCAAGTTCTCACAGTCACTGAAATGATGGAATCCCTTTGTGTGAAGTTACCTTTAAGAACTGACAGAGAATTGCTGCTAGGATCAGCACTAGCAGAAAGCAAAAATGTACAAACACTAGGAGATCGTCTAATATACCCCACAAGCAATGGCTTCAAAAATGATCTCATATATTCATTATACTATACTATACTATACTATTATATTATATTAACCAAAATATATAATATATAATATGCATGAAATTTAATGTGCATGTATTTTTGGACAATTTTATCTTTTGATATATATTTTCATTTAACATATATATTTGAAATAGTCTTTCAGCTTGAGAGCGTGATGATTTACAACAGTGCAAAACCATCTGCCCACACAGCAGTCAGCCCCTGGGTGCATGCATGCACACCCACCCACTGTGCTTGCTCTTCTCAGCATCTCGGGGCTGCTGTTTGCACAGATTTGGGATGAATTTAACTCAACAGAGCCACGAGTGGGGTGTCCAGCTTGTCATGAACACTCATCTGGCAATGAACAACACAGACCTCCCAAACCACATTATCACAGGTCATTTCATTCATGCTAGGCACTGTGGAACTCTTAAAAGACACAGAAAAGGGGTGGAAAACATTGGCATCATGCTACTGCTGGTGTCCTCCTGGAGGAAAATCTCTTGGGTTTCTTAAGGTGGTGGCTTTCCAAAACCTAGGAAGACTGCTCAGTTGTGGTAGCCCAATTGTGAATGGTTTTCTTGACTTGGCAAAGCTGGGGTGTTACCAATGGACTCTGTCCTTGGTCCAAATCACCTGCCCTCACCTGCAGACAAAAGCACCACCACACCAAGCAGCAGCTACATCAGTCAATTTTCTCAAAAAGCTGTGTTAAATTTGGGAGAGGAAAGGAAAACACATCAGACACTGTGGAGTAATGACAAGACTCTGAGGAACAGTTCCAAAGCCAAGGGCAGCAGCTTCTCTCTGGGCCACTCCTTGTGCCCCAAGGCAGCCGGGCTGCCCTGGCTGCCCAGGACCCTGCGCCCCGCGGGCTCTGCAGAGCTGCACAGCGGGGAGGCAGCTTTGGGCACCTCAGCCCCTGGGCAGGAGGGGCTGCTTGCTCTGCAGGGCTGCCTGGGGGCAAAAGCAGGGTGCTGGCCTTCTGCTCTGGGCCCCAGCCTGGCCTTGCAGGGCTGATCCTGTTCCCTGTCTCAAATGTGCTAAAGACAGACTTGTTTGTTTCCAGGTCTGCACAGGTGTGATTTGCACCACAAAATACTGAAGGGCCTGAACAACAGACCCTGACTGAAGCCTCAACAACAGGACCTGAGCCAAAGCTGCCCTCTAGGTGACCTTCCCAAACCAATGTTCCATGTATCTGCTCCTTAAACAAGTGTTATTATCAAAAGGATTGTTGCATCCATTCACTGGTGAAACACGTCTTCACCTTTCTGCATGAGGAAAATTGACATGGCCACACCTGGCCTTGGTTCCTCCTTGAGCCCTGGGCAGGCTCGGGGAGAAAACCAAGAGGAGAATGACACCAGCTGTGCCCCCAGCAGAAGCTCTGGCACATTGCTCGTCCAGCACTGTCGGAGCCGGGCTACTCTCACAGCGCACTCGGGAGCCTCGTGGCTGCCAAAGGTGGAGGCACCGCAGGATTTCCCGGTTCCCGGCCGTGGCTCTGCAGGGCTGGGCTGGGACAGCTTCCCCCAGGTGATGTGCAGCTCTGCATGAATGGGAAACCATTGGGGTACCTGGTGATGGATCTTCTGTAATCACCAGAAGGACCCTATTGTAATAATGCTGAGGTGCATTGCTTAGCTTATCCTTTCCTGACTCTTTTTTGCACTTCTGCATTACAGTAAATCACACTATTCCTTCAGCTGGTGTCTGTGTCTGCATCTCTGACCCTCTCCACCATCAAAACAAACACACGGCCAGTTTAGCATGAGACCTGCCTCTCTGCCAGCCCATCTCTTGGCAAACACCCCTGCTGGCCATCTCCACAAATGAAATTCCCACTTTGCAACTTCCTTTGCTGCAGGCAGGTGAGAAAAGGAGCCACTCCCAGTTCTGGACACCTCCAGAAACCAGCTGCTTTCAGCAGTCACAACCCTGAAGTATCAACCTCCTTCCTTAACCTGCCACAGAGGATCCCACCAAAAGGCCTTTTGTCCAAGGATACCCACAGAAGAGCTGGTGAAGGGAGCAGTTTGAAACACAGGTGCTTCAGAGTTTAAACCTTCCTTTATCAAATGAGAGCACACCAACCTGTCCCAAAGGGAAAGCAGGCAGGAAAGAGAAGCTCCTCTGCCACAACAGCAAACTCTGTGCTTCCTTCTGTTCCAGCTGGAGAGTGGAGGCCATGGGCTGCCCCTCACTTTGGGAAGGAGCCCTTAGAATTGGCCTGATCTGGGAGGGCAGCAAAAGGAATTCCCCAAAAAGTAGGAAAAATTCTCTGGAAGCATTAGATAATGACAGTATTTCTGGAAGAAAGCAAAAAATAAAAAAAAGAATTGGGAACTTCAAAAAGTTCCCAGACTGAAATTTGTTTGCCAATACGACAACCCCAAAGTCTCTGTGGTGTGTCAGGAAGCTCAGGAATGTAGAGAGCATTTTGAGCAGACACTGGATAGAAGCAAGATGCACAACCCTGCATACGTGCCTTAGAACAGAAGCATGCTGCCCTTGGGCAAACAATATAAAAAAGTTTGCCAAGACGTACCCCAGGAAAAGAGATGTGAAGCAAGATGTTCTAGGGATGTGAAGAGAAGATATGGGGCCGAATGTTCTGCTGACACTTTTGCCAATCTATATACCTGACCAAAGATATGTTAGCTCTTTGTCCTACACATAACACTTTGTAACCACTTATAAGTATTGTCCCGTTGCTGAACCCTGCATTAGCATATAAATGTACCCTGAGATTTGCAATAAACTGAGCATCGATCATTACCTCCATGAAGATTGATCTCTGCCTCCGGAGGGCTCCTTTCGCTATTACCCCTCTCCTTTTCCCCATCTCTCTCCCATACACCTTGTTTCTCTACCTGGCATCCATATACCTTCTTTCTTTATCTGCAAGACTTGGATAAACACCACTGGTGTCCGTCCCGCAGAGCACGAGCAGCTCCCAAACAAGACTTCAAGACTAAGGGACAAAGCTTCCCCCTTCAGCTCTCCACAGCAGCTCTAGGGAGTCTCTCCCCACTGCCAGATCTCCTTTGTCAGTCCACAGTGACAAGAGCTGGCTGCAGGAGGCATTTGCATTGGAGCTCTCCCCAAATGGGGGGAAAAAAAAGAAGAGGTGATTCCTGTGGAAATACAAAGGCAACGCTGCTTGGGAAGACACCAATATGAGTTTGCTACAGCTCTAGGCCAAAAATCCCTTGAAGAAAGCAACATCCATCCATGGGGCAGCACTTTGGCTTTGATATCAATGCTAACAAAATTGCTTCCCATTCCTGCTGCTGTAGCTGACTCTGAATTACGAGAAATGTGCCAACTCTGCCAAAGACAGGCAGACATAGTGAGATAAAACCAGCTAGTCTGTGGAAAAGGAGACCAAATGAATGTTTTCTAATCACCCCTTTTCATCCTTTTCCCAGCCAAAACAGAGCAATGTCCTTCCTCTCTGTCACCGATGGTGACCCAGGCACGGGATGCAGAGTGCGGATAACCTGCTCTGCTGTGCTGTGCCAAGCTGTGCAGAGCCGAGCCGAGCCGAGCCGAGCCGAGCCGAGCCGAGCCGAGCCCGGCCAGCCCCGGAGCCGCCCCGCCCGCGCTGTGCCCGCAGCCCCGGCTCTGTCACGCGCGGCCCCGCGGGCCCGAGCGCAGCGCTCCCCTCAGGCCGCGCGCCGCCGGCGCAGCCGCGGCCGTTGCGCTGCGGGCGTTGTGGCCACAGTCGGCGATCGATGCCATGGCGGAGCTGCCGCTGCCCGCCGGGCTCAGCGCCCGCACCTTCCCCGCCAAGCTCTGGCGCCTGGTGAACAGCCCCCGCGTCCGCTCCGTGCGCTGGGACAGCCGCGCCCAGGGGCTGCTCATCGACCGCTCCCTCTTGGAGCGGGAGCTGCTCAGCTCGGGCCGCGCCCACAGGGGCCGTGGCCATGGGCCGGCCCCGGTCCCGCACACCTTCAGGGCCACGCAGTTCCGCAGCTTCGTGCGGCAGCTCTACCGCTACGGCTTCCGCAAGGTGCCGGGCTGGCTCGGCTCAGCCGCTCCGGGCGATGCCGGGGCCTGGCTCCACTACAGCAACCCCTGCTTTCGCCGCGACCGCCCCGACCTCCTGCTCCGCATCAAGCGCCGGAGCGCGGCCAACAGGCAGCGGCCGGCGGCGGGCCGGGATGGCCGCAGGCGCCCGCCCCGCGGCTCCCAGCAGCTCCCCGGAGTGCGGCCGCTGCCAGACGGGCGGCACGGGCGCGGTCGCTTCACGCCGCTGCCCAGGGAGCGGCCGCCGCTGCCGGCCGGGCGCCCGCCCAGCGGCTTCCTCCTGCTGCACAGGGAGCGGACGCTGCCGGACGGGCGGGAGCTGCGCAGCCCTCGGCCCGGCCGCCTCCAGCAGCACCCCGGGGAGCGGCCGCTGCTCGCCCGGCGCCCGCCCTGCGGCTTCCACCTGCTGCACAGGGAGCGGCCGCTGCCGGCCCGGCGGGAGGGGCCGAGCCGCTTCCAGGAGCTCTACGGGGAGCGGCCGCCGCCCGCCGAGCGGGCGGTGCTCGGCATCCCGCCCTGCCACTTGCTCGGGCTCCACGGGGAGCGGCCGCTGCCGCTCGGGCGGGAGGGGCCCCGCAGCCGCTCGCAGGAGCTCTACGGGGAGCAGCTGCCTCCGGCCGAGCGGGAGGTGCTCGCCATCCAGCCCTGCAGCTTCCAGCAGCTCCACAGGGAGCAGCAGCCCCCAGCCTACGACGCACGTGGTAAGAAAAGAGTTGTAGCCTTGTTTTTCGAAAAGGTCCTGAAAAGTGACCGTTTGAAGTATTTTCCCACAAGACTCTGTCATTCTCGGCCAGAAGTTGTCAAGCCTACTAGGAAGGGGCACCTAGGAGGCCAAAAGATTCTCTGCCTGGTTTTGCTGTGTGCTTCCCGTGATGTTTGGTCCACAGCAGCACTAGAGCTCTGTGTCCCACAGCCACGTTGTGGAGCCTGACCAATGTGTTTGGATTCTTGCAGCCACCCCGGGCACTTCAGGGCCCAGCACTCCACCCGGCAGCGCAGCCTGTGCAGCATGGACGGCCTCCAGCTCAGCACAGAACGCACTTGGGGAGAAGGAATGGCCACCAGCAGATCTAGGCCTTGCCGTAGAGAAAATGATTCAGGAGATCAGGAGGTCCCTGTCTGAAAGATCTCCCTCTGCTCAGGTAATTCCATTGGATTGGGATAAAAGGGGCTGGACTGAGAACTTGTGAACCTTGTTACATGGTTAAGAAGCAAAGGCTTCTTTAATTGAACTTATTTCATTATTATTTAGTTATTGAATTATTCTTGGTAAAGAAAGATTTCTAAAAGAGGGGATGAAGAAGAAATGAAGAAGAGGTTTTACTTGCTGGGAAAGAGGAGAAGAGTGTTTGGAGAAGTGGCACTGAAGGCCAAATGTCCCGTGCAGGGAGGGGCATGCCAGAGATGCCTCTGTTGCAGCTGCAGCAGATGTGGGCTGTGCCTCTTTTGGGTGGGAAGGCCAAGGCAAAGCAAGGACTTGGCTGCAGCTGCTGCTGCTGTGTGAGCCCTGCCGAGCGTGTGGGCGCTCCCAGAGCCGTGGCTGGGGCTGGGCTGCAGCTGCAGCTCTCTGTTATTTGCAGATTATTACACTGTTGGCCAAAGAATGTCTGTCTTTCTGTTGATGTGCTGACCCATTGCCTGCAGTACATTTGTGATTATGACTCAAGGGGGAGAGTGGGATTTTTCGGATTTGCCAATGCCTTATTCTCAAGTGGCATGACTTTTGTCTTCTGTAAAGTCACACATAGCAGCTTAGAGAAGCATTTTATTCCATAATAAAAGGAAACATTGCAGGCTTGGAACCATCTTCAGAATCTTTAGGGTTCTGATGGATGGACTATGGCAGAAGAGATGAATGTTCTGAAACTGGTCATAGGGAGAATATCTTTGTTTCCAAAGGTAATTTGCTTCATTGTGGACGTTTGCTTCCTCAGTATAGAGTATAGGAATAGAAACACTACTTGGTTGTCTGGATTTTCCTGTCTTTTGGGTTGGTTTTTTTCCCCACCCTAACGATTTACAGATTTTTGCCACTGATCACAAATGTGATCCTGGAAATAGCCTGGGTGCATCAATGTTTGCCTGGATGACACACGCGGGGCAGCAGCAGAGGGCTCGGAGAAGCAGCACCTTGTGATGGGTTGTGTGAGCGCTTGGCTGGGGGTGCTGAGACTGCCAGGCAGAAATGTGTGCTTTGCCTGTGGGTTTGCAGCACACAGCCCTGAGCAGGGCTGGGAGCCATGCTGGCAGCAAGGAGAGCCCCTGGCTTTGTGCTGGCTGATTTCTCACAGCTCTGGGATAAGGCAGGGTCAGAGCGTGGGGGCACGTCCCCTCACTTGGTGTCTTCTGGTTTTCTGTGTTCATGTTTTGTCTCAAAGGTCATTTTGTGAGAGCTTCAGTTTCGCCTTGGCCCCCTGAATCCTGAGTTTAAAAGGCTTGTCATGTGAACTGTGTGGGCAGTGTTCCCTCCTCTGGTCTCCATGTCCTTTGGGATTGGAGAAGGACAGTTACTGTATCCCTGATATGATTCCAGCAAAATAGTGAGTGATCTTTGAGTTCCTTTCTTTCTGTTTTTCTGCTCAGGACAATGTTGGTGTTGCCCCTGATTCTTCAGGAGGGGAGCCTGTGAACAGAGCTGCAGCAGAGGAAGCTTCATCTGGCACCGAGAGCTGCAGGAACAGTTCCCAGGAGCCCGAGGAGCCTGGTAAGGACAGAGCCCACACTGGTTTAGAGAGCTGTGAGATGGCTGCCCTGAGCAGGGTTGGTGCTTCCTGGTGCCTTGAGTTCAAATCCTGCGCTGGCACAACCTCCCTGAGCCCTGCCCTCCAGGCTTCTCCAGAGGCTCTGACACGGAGTCCTCTGCTGGGGCAGAGAGCAGGGAATAAACCTGACCTTGTGCGAGTTGTGTCACCAAGCCGGGTGTCCCAGTTTTGTGATGAAGTTGGAGGATAAATTTACTGCAGGGTGCCAGGGGAGGCCAGGCTGAGCGACACTTGAAGGAGCAGGGGAAAAAAAGAGCAAAAAGTCAGGGTAGAAGTCCAAATCACTGACTAAATGTAATTCCAGTGGTCCTGACCCACAAGAAAAACAAGGAGCACAACATCAGAGGCCAAGTAATTGAAAAATCACGGTAACTCCAGTATCAGAAGGAAAAGCTTGAATGACCCCTGATTAGGGAGGCCTAAGAGGAGAGAAGGAGCACTGTGGATCCATTACTTAGCCCAGCTGGTGCAGCCTGCAGGCCTTGTAGGGAGCTCTGTCCCTCCCAGCCCTTGCTGCCAGAGCTGATGGTCAAGTTGGAGCAGCTGCTGCTCCCTGCAGAGGGCAGTTTGTAGATGGCAGGTAATGGAGCTGGTTCATGACTCAGCTCCCAGCACCTTCAGCTTCAGCCATTTCAGTGAGGACTGAGGTCTCTCTGTCAGCTCAGATAAAGAACAAGGCTGGGCTTCCTTGTGGCCGCTGGGACTGTGTTTCAAGCTCTCCTGGGTGCCCTTTGCACTGCAGGGGCTGAGACTTCATTGAGATAATTCAATGCTTTGAAGCACACTTTTGAACCCTTGGGATGGAACCTGTTCTTTTAAGGGCAGATTGCTTCAAATTGCTAAGTGAGAGTCTGCCTTTCAGGCCATCTTTGACAGCCCCTGGTAGAAGGACAATTGCTGCCCAAAGGAAAGGTGCACAAGGGCCAATATTGACTGAGCGTTCCCTTTGCTTCCCAGATGCCATCTGACCAACATCTCCAGGAGTGCTGCCCTGCATGGCAGGAAGAGACAGGGGAGAGCCTGTGACCATCAGGCAGGTAGAACTCCTCTGCTTGTAGATATGTTTATAGATTTCTATGGTTTTAATTATTAGTGGATATAGTTCCATTTATAGAGGATAATGTTCTATTTCTATGGACATATATTGATAGGTCTGTGTAGTTAAATGTGGATATTTATATAGTTATAGATGTGATATATTTTATTATATATTTACATTAAATATTTTCAGAGTTAGATTCTTATATGTGTGGAGTAAAATACTTATATAAATATATATATATTTATGAAGTTACATTTATAAACATGTATAGTTATATAGTAGGAGGAACAGGAATGTTTAGATGGAGAGATTGATGGAAGGATTGCTGTTTGTGTAGGCCTAGGCTGCCTTTGTACCTCTTTCCCCCCTCAGCTGCCTTTTTCACCTCTTGCTTTTCCCCCCTGCCCCCTGTGTCCCCTGTCCCTGTGCTGGGTCTGAGCTGGCGGCCAGGCCGGGTGGAGCAGCACTTCCAGCCCCGGCTGTCCCTGGAGCGGTGGGAGCTGCCGCTGGCCCCAGGCACTGTCCCTGAGGAGCTGCTGAAGGACGGTGAGACTGAGGGGGCTGAGGGGGCTGTGGCGCTGAAGGGACAGTGACCCTGAGCTGCTGCTGGGGCTGAGGGCTGTGGGGCAGCCAAGGGCCTTGGTGGCACTGAGGTGACAGGGAAGTGGCACAGGCTGGCAGGGTGGTGGGTCTCAGGGGATGGGATGGCTCAGAAGGGACTGAGAGGTGTGAGAGGACTGTGAGGGGCTGAAGAAACTGAAGGGGGCTGGGGCTTCACCGAGAGCATGGCGGGGCTGAGGGGATGGAGGGGGCCAGCAGGGAGCACAGAGGGCTCTGGGACTGCAGCTCTGCCAGGCCTTGGAAGCAATTCCAGAGGCTCTGCTTTTGCCACAGCTGCCATGAAGACCTTGAGGACAGCCGGAGACTGACGGGAGCCAGCAGGGAGGAGCTGAAGGCCAGCAGCGAGAGAAGTGAACGGGGCCCTGCTGCTGCCAGCCTGGAGAGAGCCCGGCTGAGGCCACAGGCCCGGGGAGGCAGGTGGGGCTGAGGCTGCCGTGGGCTGTGGCCGTGGGCACTGCCCGGCGGGGCAGGAGCGGGCCCTGCCCGTGCTGGGGCTGCTCAGTGCAGCTGCCCCGGCTGGCACAGGGGCTGTCCTTGGGCAAGGCAGCTGTGCCAGCAGGGCCCGGGAGCTGTGCCGACTCTGCCGGGCTGCCGGGGCTGCGGGACAGTCCCGCCGCGGCTGCGCTCACCACAGCCCGGCCCGCCCAGCTGCTTTCTCTTTCTGACCCCCTGGGGAGGCTCTGACATTTCCTCTGCCCTGATGGAAGTGCAGCTGCTGCCAAGGGAAACGTCCCCACACTCACTCAGTGTTCCCTTTGCTTCCCAGATGTTCCATCTGCTGTCCCTGTCCAGGGGAGCTGCTCTGCACGGGAGGAGGAGACCGAGCGAGAGGCTTTGAAGATGGGGCAGCTGGGATCCCTCTGCTTTGAGTTCTGTGTAGACATGTCTAGAATTGCATTATCCATTTGGATAGACATGTCTATCCATCTCTAGACATATCTGTTATGTAGAAATGTCTAAAGATATCATTTGGATATGCACATTTGTCGGTTGCTATTTGTATAGGAGTATTTTTGTATGTGTGGTGTTTAGGGATGTACCCTCTGTATATATGTACGTGTATATATATATATTTGTTTGTAATTACATCTATGTATATTTCTATCTAAGTATACATGGATGTTATTGTATCTGTGTTTAGTTCTGTTTCCTATATATAATGTTGTGTTGCTATTTATTCATTTGTAGTTATATGTAATAAATTAAGTTGTTAAATGCCTAATTGATCTTTGTGTATAGTGAGTTGTTGTAGAGGTTGGCAATTAATTTAGTTTTGTTAACTGAATTAGTATTTGTATATTTTTACACAGACTGGTTGTAATAATCTAATAAATTCCTGGTTTTAACTTAAATTGAGATTTGTATAGTTCTATATTGTCAGCGTGAGTGTAGCAATTTGTAATAAATGACATTTTTCAGCTGATATTGATTCTTGTGTATTTGTGGATCAGCAGTGCTGGTGTAGCAATCTGCAAGAAATGCCATTTGTCAGCTGCGATGGGTGTTCTGTGATCTGTGCTACCCAAAGCCATGAGCAGGTGTAAATGCTGGAGGATTTTGGCCATGCCAATCTCCGGCCATGCCCAGCACATGCCCCACCTGCACTCAGGCTGGGCAGGGGAAGCGCAGATTTGGGCTGGCAGCAGAGCCCCACGTTGGCTCAGAACTCGCTGCAGAGGCAGCTGAGAAAACTCCGGGGCTCCACTGAAAGTAGAACTCCAAGCAGGAGCAACCCTGGCAGGAGAAATCATTCACAATGAAAAAAAGAGAGAAAATGTGGCAAAGCAGATGTGGGGATACTCTGTGAGGCTGATAAAATGCTCTGAATCACCCCTGCTTAGGCACGTCTTCTGCAAAAAGGTTTTGTGAAAAAGTGAATACCTCCCATGAAATACAGATTGCACTTTCCCCTTCACTTACCTTGCTGTGTGAGTGGAGACACTCCTTATCACTGAGAATTTTTGCCCTACAGCACCTCACATTTAATCAAAGATGATGTACTACCACTTGGCACCATCAATGAAAACAGCCCTGCCCTCGTGGCAGTGTTTGCAAAGTCTTCCCTCCTCCTGTCTCCACGTGTGACAGACGGAACCATCCCCTTCTGTCCAAACTGTGCCTGAGCTGAGTGAGGGCTCCAGGAGCTCAGGAGGTGCAAGAGCACTGCACGTGGGAAGGTTTAGCAAAGCTTCCTAAGCACCCGTAAACTCTGGGTTTGCCAATCTTCCCCTGCAATATTGTCCTACTCAAGAATGATCCTGGAGGACACTGTGCCTCCAGCTCCCTCAAGAAAAGTTTGTTTTCTTCAAGGCTTGAATAGAGGAAAATGAAAATTGTGGTTTTTAGAGTGAAATTCGGGGGGTGATGCAGCTGGGTTCGCTCCACTATTTGCTGTGCAAAGTAGGGCAAAAGCTTTAAATTCCCAGCAGAAGCTGACTACCAGCCCACACAGACCTGAATGAGGCCCAGGTGGGCTTGCTGCACGCTGGTCCAAGGGAAAAGCTGGAACAAAGTCCCCTTTTATTGCAGATGGAGTCTGTACTGGTGTCTCCAGGGCTGTCTGTGGTAAGACACGGCAATCCAGCCAGAAACTGTGGATATGAGAGTTCCAACAGCAACCTGCTTCTCCAGGGTGAGGGACGAGGCCCGCCCAAAAGCCTGGAAGGTGCTCTGGGCACTGGAGAAGGCCAGGCTGTCCTTGAGCCGGGATGGCCTTCAAAGGAGACCTCACATGTTGTGCTGCTGACCAAGGGCAGCTGGTGGCCTTCCAAAAAATGCTTCTTTTGTCCAGCTCTTGGAAAATTCCAGCCAGCAACAATTCCTGCTGCTCACACCAACCCTTTCCAAGCAGGAGGAATTTCAGCAGCAGCCTGACAGCTTAGTGGCAGGAGAATAAAATACTTAGCTGAGCGTTATCAACTCTCTGTCAGAAGCCACATCTTCAGCCCCTCATCTCCTCCAGTTGTCTCAGATGTGGAGGAAGCAGCAGGAAATCTCTGATCCTGGAAGGGAAAGCAGAAGGAGGAGAGGCGGTGTCCGGTCCCTGGGGCCCTGGGAGCAGTGAGAGCCATCCAAAACAGGATCTCTGCTGGGCTGTGGAGATAAGAGTGACCCCAATCAGCAATGCTCTGTGTGAGACTGGAGCCATCTGTGAACGTGAGCATGGAAATCTGACCTTGCAAAACAGAGGGAAAGGTGTCCTTGGGTATTTGCCAAACCTCGCAGGGGCTCTGAGCCACCTGGTCTAGTGGAAGGTGTCTCTGCCCATGGCAGGGGGTTGGATCTAGAGGGTCTTTAAGGCCCCTTCCAACTCAAGCCTTTCTGTGAGTCTGAATTACAAACCCACAATGACAAAGAGAACACAGCAAACCTGGCCTCCGCTGTGTTGCTGGTTGTTGCTGCAGTCACTTGTTGTCACCTGGAGACTGGTTTGGATCTGGAGAAATTTTCATGGTCGTACAGTATTTCAATGTGACCTTCCTGGTTCAGGGCCCCAAAAGATGCTGGAACAGATTATCTGCAAGCACAGAATTGGTTAAGCTGCCTGTGAACCTGATGGGAGAAGTATAGTCATGTTATTGCAGCATTTACCCTGTACAGGTGATATTTGGTTTCCATTTTGAAGATGAAATGTTCTTGCACAATGCTTGTATATGCAGAAATACTGGCTTTAAATCCTAATTCCATCTTCACACAAGGATGTGTAATCCCTCAGAAATGTTTAACACAGAGCCATATTAGCTTTGGGCTGGGTGGTGTGGTTTGTTTAAAGTTTGTGATGAGTAATGGCAGCGTTAACAAATACCACTCTTGTTAATTTGGGTCTTCCCTTTATCAACCCTGTTGCTTCTTTACAGCAGAGACTAAATGAAATTCCTTCATACAGATGAGAATTGTGCAATTCAGGCTGATTAAAGGGGAAGTTTTCTGTTATTGTGAAAGGACAATTTAGATAACCTGTTTGCTGTTCATCCTGGAGGTGCTTTGCAGTTAAGAGTGAAAAGGAAAAGGACATTTCTCTTAAGAAGTGTCTTGAAAGAGCTTTTTGTATTACCAGAAGCAGCTACATTGATATTGACCTCCACAATTAGAAATGCACAACAACCACTTTGGTGACTTAATCTGGCCATGACTTTTAGCTGCAATACCAAAATCTCATCAAATATGTTGCTATCCTTTAAACAAGGAAGGAGAGCACAAATACCAACAATTCTCATCAGCCTTCTGGGTTGGAAAGACCATTTAATTTATGCTCCCTTAGCTGTTAGCCTAAACCCTGCTGTGCAAACCTTACGTCTGTGTTGGACCTCATAAACTTCTTGAGCATCAACTTAGGTGCAACCCTGCTACAAAACCCTTCAGGCACCACACTGATTTAGAGTGGCAGGACTTCACTGTTCTAGCAGAGAATTTTATTTACTTGCTCCTGCAAGTCATTTCCAGAGCAGATGTGAAATCAGTGCCTTGCTATCTGGATGTGATAGGATTTTCCTCCTGTCCCAACACACAACAGGGGAAAAGATTTGTTTCTATTATACCATTGCATCTAAATCTTTGGTTTGAGAGAAAAAGGAAAATGTTCCTTTAAGAAGTTCTGCACAGACTTTTTGGCATGAGGACAAGCTGTGGTGTGCTGGCAGGAGCAGCACTGTCCCTGTGGGTGCAAACCCCCTGAAGGATGAACAGGCTGCTGTCACAGGGGCCACACCTGCAGCATGAAAACCCACCGTGCCACTAACTCACTGCAAACTAAACACAAGTGACTCAGCTCTGCATCCTCAGCAAGGACTTGCCTCTGCAGAGATGTTACTGACAGACTCAGCTCTTGTTTGCAAGGGCTGTTAAATTGTCACACAAATCAACCACCCCTCCCTCTCTTGTCCTTGGCGTCCGGCTGCTGAGCTGCTGCTGAGAAAGAAGAGGCAGAGTCCTTCAGGGCAAACAGGGACTTTCCAATGGGCAGAAACTTCCTCCTTTGTTTTGGTTTCAGTGACAACAGAGGGGTTTGTCTTCAGTCCCTGTGTCAGCAGGGAAATTGTGCCTGCCCATCACACCTAGGATCTGAACAACCTGGATTTTTATTGGTGTAAAATCCACAGTGACCTGACCTTCTGCAGGAATATGGAGAGAAGAGTCAAAAGGGATTCCTGGAATGTTGCAATAAGCAGAAAGTGGTATTAAACATATGTAGTTAAAAAGGCATAAAATCTCATAAAAGCTCATATGGAACTGATTTAAACCTAATAAAAAGAGGCATTTTATTGTAATAAAGAGTGAGGGCTGCAGACCACAGTGTGAGATATAGCTACTCTTCATAGTTTAGGAAGGTTTATTAAACCTTATCAAAAATAGAACAGAAGACTGAATAAAGAAAGAAGGTTACAGCACCAGGAGCAAAAGATTTTCCTCGCCATGTGCTCAGCCCCCTCACACTGGAGACTTTCCCTTTTAACCCTTTAACCCCTCCCAAAGTTTTGTCCATCAACCCCGTCTTTGCTGTCCAGTGGTGGAGATCTCTTCCTCAAATCCTGATTGGGGGTCAAGTGTGACCATAGT
The DNA here is from genome assembly GCF_035770615.1 of Melospiza melodia melodia. Classification (NCBI taxonomy): domain Eukaryota; kingdom Metazoa; phylum Chordata; class Aves; order Passeriformes; family Passerellidae; genus Melospiza; species Melospiza melodia. The sequence continues at coordinate 3,385,075 of NW_026948600.1, read as the reverse complement.
GACACGCCAGCCCTCCCAGATGTTCCAACCCCTTGGGGACATCTGGGAGTCATAGTGACAAGCCACCCCTCCCAGCTGTCCCTTGATAACCACGGGATGGGGTGCAGCATAACTATAAATCTATAAAACTTTTCTTGACTTATATACATGATATTTTTCTATTAATTGTGAGAGTCAATCATCACATGACTCATCTATCACAACAGGGAAAGAAGTTTCTGGTGGGAGGAACACTGGTTTTAAAGGTAGGACCAGCTCTTGAGGTTTGATTTATTCCCTCTTTCAGATTACAAGGAAGTCATGGTGTTCCAGAGTAGAAGCTGGTCCCAAAAGTTTGAGAACAGGGTGTGATAAGATCACCAGGGTATTTTATCCGTATCTAGGAAGAAGTCCTGCAGAGCTTCTCTTTAGCTTTGACTGAAAGTAGAAGTCCTGTTTTTACCAAGAATTTTGATCTCTTCGTGTTTTGGAGAAAGAAAAAGAAAACCCCAAACCACCTGAAATTTATATTGAGGTGAGGGGTATCACAGAGGGATGAGGGCTCACCAAAGCAAGAGACCCTCCTGTAATTTAAACTGTTCTTTCAATAATACCAATAATTTCTCAGTACATGTTGATTTCAGCAGGCACCAGATTCCCTCTTCTTGTTCTGGCCTTTCACATATCACTAAGGGAAGGTGAGGCTGTGTCATTGTCATTCGGATTTTTAATTCTTCAGAAGTCAAAACTGAATTCAAGTAAAGTTCATTAAACTGCAATTTACATATATGATAAATAGGTATGATTCGTGCTGATAAAAATTGAAACAGCAATCAATATTGATACAGTAATTGATATTTGAGAATAATAAAATAGTTAGAAGTTGTAATGCCAAAGAAGAGAGGGAGAGGAGGGGCTCCACCCCCCCCCCCCCCCTTCCCAGCAGATGTTGTCAAGGACCACAGGAAAGAAGCTGAAGATAAAGTTGCTAAAAATGAGCAAAAACCTGGTTGGGTCCCAGAAAATGCTAATTATAAGGGATTTATTGCCTTGATATGTAGATGCAGTGATACGTTAGTCTTGGCTTACATTGTACTGGCTTGGTGCACATGTGTAACCCAAACATGAATAAAAGGACACAGAAGAAGACTACAGAGCCTTCATCAGTGACGACCCCCAAAGACTTGTGTGACCACCAAACCGAGTGGTGGCACATGTGCGGTAAAGGTGGTAATGAAGGCGGAGATAGAGATATGACGAACCAAAAATGGGAGGAGATGGTATTGACACATGGCATTTAAGGGGTGATTTTTACTTAGCAAGCTCGTACGTGATGTTGCAAGGGTCCCAGAACCCTGCCCTCCGTACCCCGTGGTTGTCTTTTGCTTATGCACTATTATTGAAACCAAATTATCCCTTATTTTAATCAAATTATATTGTATCCAATTTTATTTTTTTTATTTTAACTATTCAATTAAAATTGTTACTAATTTTAATATTGTTTGGCTTTTTTTATGATAGGATAATTGGGCAAACATAACAATTTTGGTGCCGACATCCGTGACTCTCTTAACTCCGGGGAGGTGGATAGTTTCTGGGAAGGAGCTCCCCACCAGACTTTTAAGTGGTCCCAAGGCTAGACCACTCTCCCTTGGGAAAAGAGAGGTTTTATTACAATAACGCATAAGCAAATTAGTTTTTAAGAGCACGCAAGAGAGGCTCCCATCAGAGTGCCGACTTATAGGAGAGAGAGTATCCATAGAAAACTGCTTTCTGAACGAAGACCCTCGTGAGAAAAGGAGGCTGTGAGTATCACGGGGTTTTGGGTCGGGGGGCGGCTGTATGTGTGTGTGTGTGTGTGTGGAGTGCCTGAGACGGGGGCAGGGCAGTGCCAGACCCCCGAAGTGAGCAGGACCTCCCAGTACCGCGTTTTCGTGCCCTCCGAGAGGACGCCGGCCAGAAAAGGAGGGAAGTGAATGAAAAGTGAACGAGTGGGGACCCTGGGAGGGTTTGATCCAGGGGGAAGGAGGGGATCCCTGGTCCAGGCACCTGTGGGAGGGTCCTTGAGCAGGATTGACTCAGTAGGGAGACTGAGAAAGAGAGTGAATGAATAGGTTCAATTTCCTTGGAGGGGTTGGTAGCAGGCAATTTAGTATGTGATTAGATGGTGAGAGGACGGGGCTAATAGATTGAGAAAGAGGGAGAGATAGGAGTGGAACAAGTAGATTGCAGAGGGAGAGATAGGAGTGGAACAGGTAGATTGAAAAGGCAGTGTGACAGAGTAGTAAGTGAGGAAGTTGAGACACAAGGTGAGTGTGGGAAACTAAGGCTCTCCTGGTACCGGGGATTTCTTAGTTTGTTGCCGACAGGAATGGGTCAGGGAAAAAGTAAGTTCCTTGACCCAGGGGCTGCCGGTTGTAGGAAAAATTCGCAGTGGTTTGAGGTATCTGGGAACCATGAGGGGGGTTCTCAGAGGGGGGAGCATTCCTCAGTACAGCCCACTGGGGATGATAATACGGTTTTGGGATGAATGGGAATCCTGAAGGGAAGAAAATCAAGAAAGTCAGAGGACAGTGCCTAAAGGACATAATATAGGAAAAGTTTTGAGCGAGCATCAGAAAAAATATGAGTCGCCGGCAGAATGGTTAAAAAGATTTAAAAGAGACTTGCAATTATATTCAGGTATAGATATTAATACTGCAGTAGGGCAGGTTCTGTTAAAAATTCAGTTGGTGACCGGATCTTGCAGTGACATCAGGAAAAAGCTGGAAAAATTAGAAGATTGGCAGGACAGGGGACTTCACTTCAAGAGTTACTGAGAGAAGCACCAAGGGTGTTTGTAAAGAGAAATGAGAAAAAGCAGAAAACAGATGCCAGAATTTTGGTGGCAGCAGTTCAAGAAATGCAGGCAGCTTTGAATACAGAAAATCTGCAGGGAAAAACAAACGGCGAATGTCAGGATCTAGTTTTAGGAACACAAGACCTGTGCATTTTTCCCGCCACAAGAAAAGATACTTAAAAAATTCTTGTTCTACTTTAAAGGATGCGGGACCTACCTGTTTTTATTGTCATAAAAAGGGGCACCTGCAAAAAAATTGCAGAAAGAAACGGCAAGATGAGAAAACTTCTCAGGAGAATCAGAGAGGGCAAGAGTTTTTTGTTTACTGAAGAGGACCGAAATACAACCAGAAGAAGCCTTGATAATAAAACTAAAAGTAGGTCCTCAGAGCGAAGAAGTTATATTTTTAGTCAATACAGGAGTTTCTCAGTCCACAGTGACAAAATGGCGCTAGGAACACAGGGTTTATATGGGAGATAAAAAGGTCTTATATGCAGCAACCCAGGACCAACAGGGGAAAAGACAGGTGAGAACATCTTGGGGGAGTACATATAAGGAAAAAAAGAAGTTCATGATACCAAGAAACCCTGTTGAATCCCCAAAGGCCTGCAAAAGCCTTTGGGCAAGATCATTGCATTTAGAGGAGTGTCTCACTTTAATTCATTATCTTTGCCCTTAGGTATTGCGGTTCCAGTGGTAGGCCCCTGGACCTCCACAAAACTACTACTTCCTGAGATTTCATTACTGGGTGAGGAGCTCAGTTGTGCTGAAAGCAGAGGCCTGTCCCGGCAGCTGTCACCCGAGTGGGGCCCAGGGGCCAGTGACCGCTGCCAGCAGCAGGAATGCGGGCATGGCGAGGATGCCCTGGCTTGGCTTTTGTCTCTTGAACAAGGCGGGCTCAGGGCAGTGCAGAGCAGGCTGGGAAGCAGAGGCGGGAGCCTTTGGAGGCTGCGAGCCTTAAAGATCAGCCCCTGCAGCACTCAGATGCAGGTGGCCCCGTTGCCAAGGCTGTGGGGGCCTTCAGAGTGTGCAGGTGGATTTTGCATGGCTGTGGCCTGCTGCCGGCTCTGGGCCCAGGAGTCCCTGTGGCTGCAGCAGGAAGGGTGGCTGAAGGTTTGCTGCCTGCTTTGGTGGCATGGCTGCAGGGGCCAGTGCTGAGAGAGCCCCCTGGGTGAGAGCTGGTGAGAGCTGAGCTCTTGGGGACAGCGCTGTGCCCCAGGCCAGGAAGAGAAGCAGTGCCCAGGGCCAGGAGTGGTGTCAGTGGGAGCCCCTGTGCACAGGGACCCGCAGCCCCACGGTGGCTGTGCCAGCAACCCCAGGGACCTCCAGCCCTGCGAACCCAGAACAAGAGGAACCCACAAGTGTGCAAACGCTGCCTGCACCCAAAAGAATGGCAAAAAGAAGAGATGTTTTAAAAAGAAACAGTATTTATTTGCTGAAGATCGGCAAAAGCTCGGATTTACAGAACATGTTTCATTATAAAAATCCTTATAACAACCACAACAACAACAATGAACAGAACATATTTACATGGGATCTGATGGACTAATAATCTTCAAACGTATTTACAGAAAACTTCTAATGTACTGAACGTATTTACAAGCAACTTCCAAACTTTGAAACGCATTTACAAAGGCATCCCAGCTGTGCCATCGTCTGCATCAGTCCTGGAAGAAAGGAAGCAGCAGAGCTGGACTCAGCCACCAGCACTGGGCCCAGCAGGACTGGCAGCTGGGCCCCAGGGGCTGGGTCGGGGCTGGCAGGGCTGGCGTGGCCCCAGGCAAGCGCAGGGCAGGCCGGGACTGGTGCTTTTGCCACCACAATCCAGGCCCCCTGCGGGCACCGTGTCCCTGAGCGGGGCCATCCAGCCCAGCCCCAGCCTGGCGTCAGGGGACCCAGTGTGTGTATGGGCAGGGCGTGGGAAGCATCTGCCTGTCTTACCTGTGGGGCTCCATCTTCATCCAAGGACCATGGGCTCCTCCTCATCATCCTCATCGACTTTCATGTCCTCAGTGTTATCCTCCTCATCAAACTCCATCTCTTCTATGTTGTCCTCCTCCTCTACTTCCATGTCATCAACAGGATCTTCCTTATCTACCTCCATCATCTCCTCCATCTCCAGCTCCATGTCCAGAGTCTCTAGCACTCTGCAAGGGGTAGCACAATCTCCCATTGGGCTTCCTGTCCCACACCATCCATACCCACATGGCTGCAGCCTGCCCAAGCCGGGTGCCCCCTGCCTGGCATGGCACTGTGCCTCCATGGGCACAGCAGTGCACATCTTGCTGGGATCAGTGCTCCAGATCAGGCGGCAGGAAAAGCCCAGGCAGCAGCAGCAGCTCAGCGCTGAGGGTCAGAGCGCAGAGCGAGCGGCAACTGACCCTTGGCAGCCGGTGAAGTGTCTGCTGTGCTCGTTTCCAGGTCCTGGACGTTCCACCTGGAACCCTCTGGGAGCTGTGATGTCACTGAAATTTCATGGCCACTGCGCAGTGGGAGATGGGGATGGCAGAATGATCAAATCCTTGAATGGTTTGGCTTGGAAGGGACCCTAAAGATCATCTGGTTCCAAGCAGAGCAAGCTCCCAGCAGAGCAGGTTGCTGCGACCCCTGTCCCACCTGGCCTTGGATGTTGCTGGGGATGGGGCATCCACAGCCTCTCTACACTGGTCCTTGTGTCCAGGACAAGCACCCTGAGAGTAAAGAACTTCTTCCTGTCATCAAATCTCTTCCACCTCTTGCAGTTTGATCCCATTCCTCCTTGTCCTGTCACTACAGTTCCTGAGAAAGAATTGTCTCCTACTTCCCTGTGGGTCCGGCTGTTCCTGCAGGGTCACACATGTGGCTGAGCCTGCAGACAGGAGAGAGAGAAGCCTTGTACCCAGTCAGAGAAAATGGGGAAAGTGACAAGAGAGATGAGAGTAGGAGGAAAAAGTAGAGACATGCAAGGAATTTGTTTTGGTGGGCTGTGGGATTCATGCCTTTTATTGCAGGCCAGGTTCCCTGGTGCACTCACTTCCTGTGTGGTGGCCTATCCACAGCCAGCCTCTGTGAGGTAATGGAACTCCCAGAGCTGGGAGCATGCTTGCTTAAACTGCTGTGAACGAGGCGAGAGATGGATCTTTGTGTGGAACTGCAAACATTGTATATTGCAATGAAGAAGGTCCAGGGAGGGAGACAAAACGGGGATGGGGACACAGGGTTTTATATGGGGGAGAACGGCAGCGGAGCATTACAGTAAGCCAGGAACAATAGGGTATAAGAGAGTGGGGACCATTCTAGAGGGAGTACATATAAGGAAAATACAGCATTTGAATTGGGTGATACCAGTAAAACATGCTGCATCAGCATCGGCCTGCAAATGCCCATGGGTGACACCATTGCATTCAGACCAGTGTCTCTCTTTTACCTTGGTCACTTTGCCCTGAGGTATTACAGTTCCAATTGTAGGCCCCTGGGCCCTCACCTCTCCCTCCTTTTTGTTTTCTATAAAAAAGGCTTCTGCCACAGAGTTTTGTAGGCATTTAGCAAAAACTGACACAATAACCAGCACAATGAATACAGTAAACAAAGCCCACAAAACAGTCTTAACTAGAGATGCGAGCCAGCTGTTGATCCCCCAGTGTTTTAAAAGTCCACTGAACCAGTCATTGTTGCCTTTCGTCTGGATCTTGTTTCCTTGATCTTTTAGCAGCTGGATGCTCTGGTATACTGACTCTCTATGTGACAGCAAGTTGAAAAAACACATGCCTTCAAATGCCTGTCAGCCATGGCCATGGAGAAGAAATTAGGACTTGACTGTGGAAGCACCCAGCTGAAAGCACGCGGCTCAGGGAGGAGCATCCAGATTCCTGCTGCAGCGGCAACAAATGGCAGCATCCTCTGACTTTAGCTCATGTAGTATCTGGAGGCTTGGGTGGCCTAAAAGTGAACAGATAAAGAGAAGGTGAAACGTAAGTTCTGGTTCCACTAAACTTTCTCTTCTGTAAGCCAAGGGTGTGAACACAGCTTATTAGAAGTATCATATATCAATGCTAAAATATAGTTTTTACAAATGTTAAGTCATACATCGTGGTCGTGGTTTGAGAGGAAGTGAGTTTTTTGGGATGCTGTGGTCAAACCAATGGGTGCTCAGATTTGGATATTGGCACCTGTTGTGGCCACTGGGGACATGGATACGCCTCTGAGAACACAGGGGGTTAAAAGCAGAGAACTCCCAGCGGGAAGCTCTCTTGGGTTCCAGGGGAAAATAGCTGTTAGGCGGGGGAGGGGAAGCCATGCGGCCAGGTGAGGTATGCCTGGCCCTAAGGATGGAAGGCTGGAGAAAAACTGGGAGGAATCGGGCAGCCCACCCTCCACTAGAGAGAGAGCCAGCGTGTGCCTGTGACTGTGCTACCTTGAAACTTGATAACATGTGCCAGCAGCACAGCCCAGAAGGAGAAGAAGTGGTGGGGTCGTGCGAGAAGGTGTCTGGCCGCTGTGGGAGTTCTGGGCTGGCAGAGCTAGAGATTTTAACCCCTTTTTGGACAATGAAAACTTTGCAGAACATTAACTTTCCTAGAAGAGAGATGGAGATGAAACAGAGGAAGAAATGGGCAAGTGTGATGAAAGTTCCTCTAAGTGAAAGATGTTGGAAGAGTGGAGAAGAATCTTAGGTGGGAAGAGATGATGGAGTGGCCTTAGCTGGATTTTTCTTGTATAGCCCTGGACAGAACCATGTTTCCTGTGACACATAGATTGCATCCAGGGGCAGGTAATGGCTCAGAGTCAAGAGGTTTCAGTGTTGAGACCCTTCGGCCCCAGGGGGTGAAATTTGCGGGGGACAGGTGTCCCAAAGGAGAGACTGTGCTCTTTTTGGAATGGGACAAAGCATCCTTAAAAGGAAAACCCTAGAAGCAGCTCTGGTCCATGTTCAGTGGTGAGAGCACCGGACATGGAAGGAAGATGTTACGACGGCAGATGTTCTCCGGGTTGCGCCACAAGTGACATGGAAACACACGAGGTTTCGATGGTGTTTCCTGAGGAAGCTTATGGTACAAGAAGCACTCCTCTCCTCTTGATGAATTGAGAATTGATTATCTAAAGGGTGGTGATGGACTGATATTTGGTGATCTGAGGGATGGATGTATTGGAAATTTGGGGGGGGGAGGAGGAAAAGTTTTTGGAAGGTATTCATTTTTCCTGTGTGTTTCTTTTTACATGTAGTTGTAGTTTAGTTAATAAAGTTTTCTTTTTCTTTATTTCTAAGTGGGGGCCTGCTTTGCTTATTTCTGGTCACATCTCACAGCAGACACCAGGGAGAGTGTATTTTCACGGGGGCACTGGCATTGCGCCGCGTCAAACCATGACAACCATATGGAACATAGGGACCATGGTTAAATATGCTAAATAAATAAATTAATAAAATCATTAAATAAAATATATTTATAAATACATAAATAAAAACATTCCCAGATGTTGCAGGACAGCCTCAGCCTCATGATCTGGGAAGAAAACTTATCACCATGAGTCAGCAGAGTGGCTCTCCTGATGGCTTTGCAGAATGGCTGGTATTACTGCCTAGTGTTACAGGGTTAATATTGGGGTGCAAGGAAGCAGCATTTTTGAATTTCACTAGGCTTAATATGGAATATTAGGGGAAGAACCAAAGGAGGAAAATGGAGGGATCAAGGTGGTTTGGAGAGAAATAGACATGGGAAAATAAAGGAATAATAAGTGGTGTCAGTCATGCTGACAGATGCTGACAAATGCTGATCAGTGTGCTTGTAAGGCCCTACCTTGCACCTGGTCCCTGTCCTGTTCCACAGTACCCTGTTTCCTCATTAGACTCAATGTGTATTTTTTGACTGCTCTGCAGAGCCAGTGGGATCTGGTGGAGTCAGATGAGAAACCTTTTTGCACACTTGTCTGTGTGTATGAACATGTCTGTATGAGGTAGCTGAAAAGTTGAGTGTCCAAAGGCCAGCTACAGGGTGGTCCATATAGTGTTGATAAAGGTACCCTTTATCATGGTATACCATGATAACTTATCCTTTGGGGCTCAGTAATCTAAAGATTTAAAGAATGTCTTAGTCTAAGAATAGGCCTTAGTTACCCTTAGTCACCCCTTTCTTCCTCTAAAGATACAAGTGACCTCAGGTTAGTTATAATTTCACACATGAATTTCTTAAAAAAGAAGCACCATAAGAATGCAGGACAAAGTCACTTCCCAAATGTTCTCTTCAGTTATGTTTCAAGCTTCCAGAACAATAGTTGTATTGAAAAATGCATGGATTCTAACTTGGCCCCTTCCAGGAGTGCTATGGTGATGAATCCCTATGCCTAAAATGATTCCTAATTATTTTTACCTTTGTATTAGATATTACAGACAAAGAAGGACAACTTTCTATTCAGAAAGGTCACTTTCATTATAATGAAAAGCACCAATGGATAGTATAGAGACTTATGATCCAATATTTTCAGAAAAAAGGGATGAGAATTTATGTTTTAGTGTTCTGTAGACAACCATGTGGACAACAATCCAATATGCGCAGGTATGTCTCCAGAAGGTACAGGAGAACCTGTTCCCAGAGCCTGCAGGGACAGAGGCGCAGGGCAGGGACACCGTGGGACAGCCTGGGCTGCACAGGGCACAGGGATGGGCAGCAGCTGCAAGACAGCCCTGCCAGAGCCAACTTGGGCAGCACTTTGGCCATGGCTGCTGGGCCTGGGCCTGAGGCAGGAGCAGGAGACAAGTGACCCTTGCAGGCCTGGGACCTCATTGCCTCCTTGTCCCTGCTCAGCAGCCTGGCAGGGGCCGCCCCATGCTCCTGCCCTTGGCATTGCACATCCCCACACGCCAGTGCCCATCCCGGGAAGAGCCCTGAGCAAGGAGGGAGGGACAGGATCAGCCTGGCCAGGGGCTGGGGCTCAGGCCTTGGCCCTTTGCATTCCTGAAACACATCAAGGTGTGCTCAGCCCCAGAGACACCTTTGCCTTGTTTGTCCCCAGCTGTCATCACTGCCTCCAGTGCTCTGCTCTAACTGGAACCTGGGGACCCTTTTCTCAGTTATCTCCCTCAGTGGGACCCATTAAAACTTCAAGAAATTTCAGAGTTTCAATTTAGTTATGAGTTCTTGAGAAGTTTTTTGAAGACACTCTCTCAGGGACTGAGTCTGAGGTAAAAAATATCAATGCCCCTGTGTGAATCATTAAACTTTTCCTAGTCCAGTTATAGAGAAATATTTCAAGAAATACACATTCCTATTTAAAATAAAGTATTTTATTTTATTTCTTTTTACATCAGAGGTGATTGCAGCATTCTGGGATTGATATTGACCCAGGGTCTCTCCTCAGCAGCTCTGGCCTACTCACAGAAGCTGCGCCTTGAGCTCTGACCCAGTGTGGACAACCTTGCTCCACATTGCCCAGCCCCATCCTGTCTGTCCTCACTTGCCTGGGCCCTACTGTGCTTGCAGAGCTGGCTGCACTCAGCCTAAGAGGGGTTTTCACTTTTTGTAGTTTTTGCAGCAATCTGAAACTCCTGAGTTTCCCCACTGCAAACAGACACAGTGCTCAGGTGTGTGCCAGCCCCAGGTGCCACCAAAGCCACTGCAGAGCTGCCCTGGGCCAGCTGTGAGGGTGGATCATCAGCCCAAGCTGCACTGGGCACTGCAAGGGGCTGTGGCCATGGGCACTGCACTGACCCCACTGCTGGGTTTGGCTGCCACGGCCACCGAGAGAAATGAAACTGTCCTTGGAAACACTGGGGAGGACTGGGACATACTGGGGAACACTGGGAACGCTGTGTGAGACACTGGGACATACTGGGAGTGACACTGGGGAGGACTGGGACATACTGGGAAACACTGGGAACGCTGTGGGAGACACTGGGACATACTGGGAGTGACACTTGGGGTGACTGGGACTCACTGAGGACACTGGGGACGTTGTGGAGAAAACGGGGGACACTGGGGCATCCTGTGGATGACATTGGGAGGAACTGGGAATAACTGGGAATGAACTCAGGTGTATTAAGACAGACTGGTCTGTACCGGGAGGGACTGGAGGAGGGTTATTCGGCTGTTCCCGCCTCCACCGCATCCCAATTGCCAATGCTCTCGCCCATCACAAGTTGTAGCCAATCAGCGCCTGGGATCCAGGACTAGGGGCGGTGCCTACATGGACGCCATATTTCTTTTGCCTACAACTCTCGTCATTCCCTGTGGCCCTATGTACCCCTACTCCCTACGGGAGTACAACGCCCGTCATGCCCCGCGCTCAACAGAACCCCGGGATCTGCCCCCATCTGTCCCGTAAGTCTCCCCCATACCCTCCAGGATCCCTCAGTGCCCCCTCAGTGCCCATTCGGGACCCCCCAAAGCGTCCCCGGAACCCCTGAGTGCTCCCAACCCCACAGATGCCCGGTACAGCCACTTCTGGAAATTCATCTCCTCTCATCCCCCGTGGCCCCAGATCCCCTCAGACACAGTCCCGCGCCCAAAATTCCTGCCGTGCCCCGCGTCCTAAAGAGCCCCGTTAAGGCTCTCGGAGCTCCCCGCAAGCGCTCCCGAACCTTTTAAGTTCCCCCGAGGACCTCAAGTCGCGGCTTGGACGCAAAAGCGTTTCCCAAGAGCCTTCCCGGACCCCCAAACGCTGCGTTCCAACCGCTTCTGGGACTACAGCTCCCATCATGCTCCGTGCCCCACCGAGAGTCATTGCAGCTGTGCCCAGAACTCCCGTGATGCTCCGCGGCTCGGTTAAACCATATGATCCCCGCGCCTACAACTTCCATCACCCCCCGCGCCCCAGAGAGTCCCGTTCGAGCCCCCCAAGGGCCTGCTCGGACCCCGAAGGGCCCCAAATTCCCCTCCCTGACCTCCAAGGGCCCCCCTGGACCCCCAAGTGCTGCCTTGGACCCCGAACTCTTCCTCAGGATCCCTGAATGCTCCTCCACGTGCCCACCCGTCTCCCCCAAGTGTCCTCCAGACCCTCAAGTTCTTTCTGAATTCCCTCCCCAGACCCAAAACTGCCCCAAATGTGCCCCAGAAATGTCTGCAAGGACCCCAATGTACCACCCCTTGGCACTGTATTGTAAAAAGATAATAAAAAAGATGACAAAAAGAGTACATATAAAACTAATTATAAGAAAGGGGGATAAATAAATAACTAATAGAGCTTAATTAATTAATGAAGGGAATTGTGTTACTTAGAAATATTGAGCATTAATTTTCTTGGCTGCTAAAACTGTATTGGTTTTTATATAAATATAAAACCTAGTTTATAAAACTATTTATGTTGTTATAAACATAAATAATGAAATATTAACATCAAATATTGTGTCACAGAAAAAAACAAAATAATAAATTTCATGGAGATCTTTCGATATTTTTTGATTTCACTCCCAGGTGGGTGATGTCAGACATGGTGAGGCTGGGGGTGAGGAGCAGCTTGGCCAAACAGGCTCAGCCTGCAAGGGGCTCATTCTGCTCCATGCCCAGGCCTCCTAAGGAGACATTCAGCATCAAGATCACCTGGGAAATGCTTCCATCCCCTCTTCTCTGAAATGAAAAAAAAAAAAATGCACCATTGATTAAAACCCAAAAATCCTGATGTGCATTTTGGAATCTCCCTCCTGAAGAGAACTCCAAACTGACTCCAATCCCTGCACAAGCCCTGGAGACTCAAAGACAATGGGAGGGAGACAAAGAGCTCCTGAGGGCTTTCTGTATTTTAATCAGCCCCATGCTGGATTTGGGGCTGGGTCCCGGAGCCTCAGGCATGCAGAGAAGGATGAAGAAGCTGCTCAAGGAGTCAGCAGCAAAACTCCAAGTGCCTTGGAGCATGGCTGGGCCCCAGTGAGGGCAGGGAGTGCCAAAGGCTGCCCAGGGCCTGGTGAGAGCAGATCCTTGAGGCCAGGATTGCAGGGAGCCCAAGGCTCTGAGCAGGGAACTGCAGTGATGAGCAAGGCCTGGCAGGGCTGGGTTTTGTCTCCTTTCAAGAGTCTCTGAGTAGACATTGTTGGTTTCATGTCTATGGTCCCTGTACTGCTCTTGGCCTCTCTGGTTAGGGTGACGAAGGCAAAAAGCTCTGACCATGGCCCTGATGTTGTTTGATATTTTCTCTGGTTAGAGATGTTATTTTAATTCTTCATTTGCATGGTGGCTTGTTGTTTTAGGGGTTTTTGTTTGGTCATTCTTTTCTTCCTGGTCTTATGGGATTTTCATATTTGGTTATTGGGTGACATATCCTCTTCTTTATGGTGTCGGGTGGTTCGCCATCTTAGATGAGAGTGGGAGTGATAGTAAAAGTTTTTAAAATCATAAAATTCGGGGAATTAGAAAGAAGCTAGACTTAATGGGGCCCTGGAAAAATGTTAAAAACAGACTCTGAAAATGTTAGGCTTTGTGTTTGCCACATCATGTGAAACTGCATTTACTTAAGCTGTATATAATAAATGATATAATTTTTCAATGTTATGATTGTTTAGTAATTAAAGATAATTATTGTATAATCATAAGAAGAATAATGAGAAACTATGTTAGAATTTTGAGAGAGACCACAAGGAGTCCATGCTTGGATGAAATCTATGTATACAATAGAACAATATATGTTTAATAATTAACATGAAAGTTATATAATGATAGAATATAAAACCATGTTCATCCCGAACCCATGTCAGAGACAGATTTGGGTTTGTACCCCTGACACCCAGAGCTCTTCAATAAAAGCACCTGCATAGAATCATTCTCGTGATTATGTGCTTCTGAACGCTAACAGGAGCAGTGGGGGTAACACCTGATGTTATAAATGGAACTCCGCAATGAGTTAAGTTGCCCAATTGGAATTTATTAATTACAGCAAGCATAGGTAATAAGCAAAGCAGCGCTGGGCGACAGGGGAGTCCAACTCCACCAACTGCCGCACCCAGTATCTCACAAGTCCCCTTTTTATACTAGTCCATTTCCGTAGACGTGTTCTTCCCTTGGCGCATGCTCCAGTTGTTGCTAGGGGGTCGTCTTCTACCCCCTGGTGGTCGCTGGATGAAGGCTTGAAGTCTTCCTCAGGCCTGTACTCTTGACCTCGGAGCTCTTGCCTTCCTTATATGGGGTGGTGTTTGGCTGGTTTCTGTTTCTCGGCTAGCTCTTCTTAGTTCCTAAAACTTTAGCCTTTCGCGTGGTTAGTATTTGTGCAATACATGGTTGAATTATAGCAAGCAATAGTAACTGATATATTATTTTTAGGTTATGTGGTATTTCTTAATCATATGGTTGATGTATTTCTTAATCACAATCATACGGTTGTCTATATCGAGGTTTAGTGAACAGGGCTATCCGTTACAATCCCCCCTTTTCTATTTATCATTTTGTTCACTAAACCTTTGAAGTTCTTTACTACTTAAGTCCAAATAGTCCTCTCCTTCTACGGCGCCTAGAGATTCATACTCTGTTTTCATCATCATCAAATGGGCTGCTTCAGATTGGGAGTTCACTAAGCTAACTATTTTATTGAATATTCATGGCCCAAAGGTCAACCCTAACAACAGCAAGATCACCGGTCCGGCAATGGTGGACAACAAGGCAGCAAGCCATGGAGAATAGTTGAATAAAGATTCGTACCAGTTTTGTTGGGATTTTCTCTCTTCCTCCCTCTTCTCTATTTGTTTACGTAATTTGGCCATGGTGTCTACTGCTATCTCTGTAGTATCAGCATATGTGCAGCATTCCTCCTGAAGGGCTACGCAAAGGCCACCTTGTTGTCAAAACAGTAAATCTAATCCCCTTCGATTTTGTAAAACCACTTCCGAAAGTGACCGGAGCGAGTTTATCAATTCATTGATAGATTTGTCAATTTTCTTAAGATCCTCATCCACAGTGGCTCTTAAAGCCTTAAACCCCTGTTGTTGATATGCAAGGGCTGCAGTGCCTGTTCCTATCCCAGCTCCCCCAATGGTTAATAATGCCGCAGCCGTGAGGGCTGTAAAGGGTTCTCGTTTTTTGCAAATGATGTTTCGAAATATGGCTTTGGGAGTACACGTATTCCCTGGGATGATAGATAATCCGGGGGACTATTACTACCTGTATGCAAATTTCATGGCTTTCATTAAAGGCTGTTATAGAGATACAGGGGGTCACACCCAGGGTATTACATACCCATTTGGTATTAGCTGCCGGAATTAACCACTCAGCTGGTCTTGAGGTATCCTGCGCCGATTTAGTTATTTGACACAAATGTTTCTTATTCCCTGGAACAGTTCCAATACATCTCCCTTTCCCGGTTACTTGTGATAGGGTAATTCCCGGAGTTCTATCCTGCCCTTTTTTTTCCACAAACATTGCGCAGGATTAGTCCCATTTATTCTTTTGGGCCTCGCAGTGTTCCCTATGGCTTCTTAGAAAGGAGGCTTGGCACTGTAGCATAACCAATATTCCTTTGTTAAGTTGGGATGGGTACTGTTCAGTACCTCAAAGGTGGTTTGTAAGATCTTCCAAAGTATGTCACTTCCCTCGTCAGCTGAAGTCGCTTCTACCTGTTCTACCTTGTCTTGTTATTCTCTATTTCATTCTTCACCCCTCCTAAGCTATTACGCATCACATGGTTGGGTCCTCTTAAGCTATTATCTGGGTTTACTATCACATGGTTGGGTCCAACAGGTTCGGGGTCATGGGGAACAATTTCCTTTTTAATGAGTATCATCCCTCCTTGATCTCTCCCTGGTTGCCATAGTTGGATTCCCCAGGTTTTTCCTATTAGCCAGCCTGGGTCATCTGGCTGAGTAACATTTATATATATAAACTTGCACGATCCTATATATTCCCCCCCCCACAAAATTGATCCGTCATGTGCATGTCGTGGAGGGGTACAACCCGAAGGGCCTCTCCCAACCTGTAAAAACCTGTCAGGTCCTCCCCATGGGGTGAATCCCTGAGCTATTGTTTCACAGCCCCAATATCCGCAATAATTATACCCTGGGTAATTGCAATAGGCTTTTCCAGGGTTAGAGGCTGGGCACATGTTGATTAACTGCGTTATGTCTACTCTAAATGAAGGGGGTCCCGTTAGTGTTACTGATCACAACCTGATCTTCCCACCTAATTAATGACCATTAAAAAGGCTCATGTGTTTGAGAGTTACAATTCCCGATTGTTAACATTATTAAAAGTATTCTAAAAATTCCAAGGTAGTTTTTCCGATTGTCATAGCGGCTGCCATAATTTCCCTGTTCCAAATTTTGTTGTTTCCGATATTGTTGCTTTTGCTTAGAGTGGTCCCGAGTTTGTTCAGGTCTTATTCTAGGGCCCTCTCCCCCACAGTTATCAACCCCTCTGCCTCGCCCATCAACTCGGCTGCTGTGAGCTATGGGGTGATCTATCTTCTCGGCAGCAAGGGTAGTCTTCAGGAGGAGGTTTGTGCCCCTTTCTCCTAGTTCGTTGGAGGTATCTAGACCACTTCGTGTCTTTCCCCTGAGGAGCTAGACAGCTCAGATCAGGGATCCACCTCCGGCAAACCCCTGCAACAATTCTCGTTACGAATGGTGTTGGTTTGTTTGAGTGGTAACAATAATACTGGGGGTTTATTCCTTTAGCATAAATGCTCCTCCAATTCTTGGAGCCTACTTTAAGGGTCCCAGATATTATTCGAAGTGCCAATGTCTGTTCAGTTAATTTTTGCTGTGTGTAATAACAGTTATAACATGCTCCCCTAGGGGGATAGCCGCTGCGACAATGGGTCCACCACCTTTCATTAAATATTATACAAATAATACAGACAAATGGATTACAATTTCTCCAACACCCTTGAGCATTACATATAACCCTTATTTTGAGTTCAGTAATCCTTCCCCTTCTTCGATTATTTCTCCTGACTTCCTATCTACCAACAGAAAAGTCCGATATACCCAATCCCAACATTCATACATACACCCAAGGTCACTTATTACTGCTGAATTTGTTACAGGTATTCCTCCTTCTCATCACAGGGATCGTCTTTCTTGACTTCTGTACAATCTGTATTGCTTAAAGGGGAATTTATATCAGAGTCTCCATTCTCATGTTTTCCATTTACCAGTTTCACTTCAGTTATCTTCAACAGCTCCTCTTTAACCTTATAGACAGCTTTTTTTTTTTTTTTTTTTTTTTTTTTTTTTAGGTTCCTCTGTGCTATCCATGTTAGCCCTTGAGGTCTCCCGGTATTTCACTCACTTCCCACTCAGAGTTCTTTGTATTTTGGCCCACTGGTCAGGGTGGTTCTATTGGTCCTTTTATTTGGCTTGCATGGATCCAGCCTTTTTCTGTGGTTCTAATTGCAGTGTCTGCTGTTAGTAAGGCTTGGTAGGGTCCTCCCACTTTGGTGTGAGGGGGCTCTCCTTCCAGCTGCGGACCAGGACCCAATCTCCACGTTCTACCTGATGTAATGCAAGATCCAAAGGAGGTCTTTGAGCAATCATTCCCTTTTCCCATAGGGCTCTCCTGAATTTCATCAATGTTATTATTATGAGTTGCTCCTTCTTTTATTTGTGCTATAGCCAATAGAGCAGGAACCGATTGCTCTAAGTTCCCTATTAATCCAATTGCTGCCGGAAGGGTCCTGTCTCCCAATCTCAAAAGTATCCCAAAAAATCACTAGCAATATGTTCTATAATTAGCTGGCTAAATACATAATCATAGCAAGGCAAACAAATTAATTGTCTCTCCTTTTCTTGTCCCTTAGTTACTCTCCACCATGAGTTAAAGCAAAGTGTACAAACAATACATATCCATGGATGACACCCTAAACCGTGTTTACCTCACTCCTAACATTTTACTTGTTTCTGAGCTCTTTTAACAACAGGTGTTACCAATTTCTGTTTTTGGAATTGCAGTTTTGTAATCAGTTGCTGGTGGGTGACCCTGGAGGAGATCTTTGATCTTTTTAGGCTGTTCCCACCGATTTAGAAAGTCCTTTATTCTTTTTCCACCAGCATTTTTTTCTGCCTCCGAGCTCAGGGGAATTGCGGTCCACAGCCACTCCAGGATGCTTAGTTCCTTCTTAATAAATCAGGGTTAATATAAATCATGTTTCAATAATATTTTAGCTACTGTTTGAACTGTAGCTCAAGCTGCTGGAAATGCTTTTAACTCACTGAGTTAATTGATCTATTATAAATAACAAATATTAATTGATCTATTATAACTAACAAATATTTCTACCGACCCACTTTAAACAATTCTATAAAATCAACCTGGATCTTTTCAAATAGCTGGTAGGCTGTTTTGCATTCTCCAAAGGGAGGGCTTCTTAGCACCTTCTTATTTACCTTTTAACAGGTAAGACACCCCTGGGTAATTTATTTTCTAATTCCAAATATCCCTATATTCCAATAAAATTTATAAAGTGATCACAAAAAGCCCTTGTTTCCCAGTGTGTCTGTCTATACAAGTTATCTAAAATCTAATGTGCCACTGGTTTTTGGCATCATAATCCTGCCATCAGGAAAAACCCACTTTTCCTCCTTAAATGTTGCTCTTAATTTCCTTATAGCTGCCAATTAAGGTTGCTCTTTTTGCTTCTTTATCAGCCAAATTATTTCTCTAACTTTAATATCCCTCCCTCTCTGGTGTTCTTTTACATGAACTACTGCTATTTTCTTTGAGCCTTTTAAAGCTTCAAGTATCTGAATTATCAATCTCCCGTGTATTAATCCTTTCTTTTGAATGTTTATAAGTCCCCTTCCAAGTTTTTCTAAAAGTATGTACTACACTAAAAGCATATTTGGAGTCTGTATAAGTAGTCCCTTCTTGCCTTTTTAGTATTAATAATGCACAGAGTAATGCATAAAATTCACAGGCTTGTGCTGACCAGGAGGGACTAAGGGGACCAGACTCCTCTATCCTAAACTTTTCCCACTTCACCTGAATGCCCACCTGTGTCATTAATTTCTAGATTATCTTCTTCAGTTAAAGAATGAATTTTAAGTTTTCCTTCACAGGGTGTTATCTGTAATTTTAAGGCTATTATTAGATCTTTGCCTAACATATTATTCCCGGCCTCTGGCATTAACAACAAATCATTTACTTCAAATTTGTTATCTGTTTCAATTTGCACTCCTTTTATTACAGGAACAGGGAAAGCCTCTCCCGTAATTCCGATTACTGAAACTCGCTCACTACTTATCTCACATCCCTGGGGTCATTTTGCCACTGACGACTGAGAAACTCCTGTATTTACCAAAAATGCAAATTTTTCGCTCTGAGGACCTACTCTTAGCTTTATCATCAAGGCCTCTTCTGGGTGTAATTCGGTCCTCTTCGTTAGCTCCTGCCCTCTCTGATTCTCCTGAGAAGTTTTCTCATCCTGGATCCTGACCCTACACACTCGTGTGAAATGTCCCTTCCTTCCGCAGTAAAAGCAGGCTTTAGGCTCCTTCGTCTCAGTGTCCTGACCATTCCCTTTCATCCCAGTGTCCTGACTATTCCCCTGTCTTCGCTTTTCAAACTCTAACTCCTTGTTTGTACCTCCCACAGCAATTTATCCTCCATCTTGCCAATTATCTACCCTTTTCCAACCTTCATCTACTTTCTTCAACTTTCGTCTAATATAGAATCCTTCCCATGCCTATGCTATAGAATGCATCCGCAGCAGTGCCTGCCTAAGCTGTAAGTCTGGGTCTAGTGGGAGAGGGGGAGCCTGAGGTGAGGGTAGAGGTATTAGGGGGTCCTCCTCAGGAGAGTCCCTCTTCTTCTTCTCCTGTTTCTTTCGTTCCGCCAATTTAAACACCAATGTATCTGGTTGCTTGACCCATATTGCTAATCACTTTCTTCTTGACTGAAGGGATTTTTACTGATGGGCCAATATACACTTTTAAAAATTTCTTTTCTTTTCTCCCCAAATTTCAACACAATGGTGAATCGTCTTAGCTTTATTCTTCTCCTTAGTGCCCGGAAAATGTCTCCAATTTTCTAACATAAACCCCAACAAACTATCTTTTGGCACCGGAGAAACCTAATGAAAATAGGGGGCTTGCTTTTCCCCTGTCCCATCCTTTCGGAGTGCCTCTCACACACAAATCACCACTCGCTTCCCCTTGATCGTGGCCCACGTCCTCGCGGACTAATGGGAACCGCACTACTGAGGGTCCACACTCACTTGGGGAATCCGACTGTTGGTTCCCCTCTCATGCACACCTCACTTGCTCGCACTCCAGGATCCCTCGCCCTCCACGGGCTCATCTGGAGCATTCTTTTGTCCATCCTTTAACCGGACAGATCTCGTTTCTTCCGGAGTGCCTTTGCACTCGGGGACCCTTTCTCCAGGATTCCAACCCCAACCGGACGGATCTCATTTCTTCCGGAGTGCCTTTGCACTCCGGGACCCAAACTTACGTGTCCTGCGTCTTCGTCTGGACCCTGTGCACAGAAGATTAAGGGGTTCACCGGTGTTTCCCTTTGCTTATTACCTAAAGTTTTAGGTTCGTCGGTGGACGTATAGTAGGAAGGTCGGATGTTGGGCCACCCGAAAATGGGGTGGGGCGCCTCCCAAACACTGTCGCTCCCTCACCTATGACCATCCGAGTCACGGCACCAATTTGTTATAAATGGAACTCCGCAATGAGTTAAGTTGCCCAATTGGAATTTATTAATTACAGCAAGCATAGGTAATAAACAAAGCAGCGCTGGGCGACAGGGGAGTTGTGGGGAGTCCAACTCCACTAACTGCCACACCCAGTATCTCACAAATCCCCTTTTTATACTAGTCCATTTCCGTAGACGTGTTCTTCCCTTGGCGCATGCTCCAGTTGTTGCTAGGGGGTCGTCTTCTACCCTCTGGTGGTCGTTGGATGAAGGCTTGAAGTCTTCCTCAGGCCTGTACTCTTGACCTCGGAGCTCTTGCCTTCCTTATATGGGGTGGTGTTTGGCTGGTTTCTGTTTCTCGGCTAGCTCTTCTTAGTTCCTAAAACCTTCGCCTTTCGCATGGTTAGTATTTGTGCAATACATGGTTGAATTTCGCAAACAATAGTAACTTGATATATATTATTTTTAGGTTATGCAGTTATGTATTTCTTAATCACATATGATTGCTTGACTATGCATCTCTTAATCACAATCATATGGCTGACCAGGCTGACCATGTATTTCTTATTCACAATCATATGGCTTTCTATATCGGGGTTTAGTGAACAGGGCTATCCATTACATTTAGTAAATACGTAGGGAAAAAATACCTAAGCATTTTTTAATCCTTTGGGATATTGTGATTAATATTCTTAGAAAGAAAACCTTGTTGAACAAGTGTGAAAACACAGAGAGAGGAAAAATAGCATAAAAGTCTTTTAGAACAGGGTGTGTAATAAGGACTGCAGAACTAAGTAATTCCTCCAAGGGCAGAATTAGCAAAATATATCACCAAGAATACCTGCCAAGATACTTCCTTAAATCAAGGGAAATGGGACCTGCAGCCATACGAAGTACAGCCAAAGCAAATGAAAGCCTTTGGAAAAGAGGGAATTTTGCCAGTGACATCAGTCTGTCTGGATAACTGAAGGATGCCCATCAATATTGCACTACATTCCTCAATATTTGCAATGTCTTTTCTCCCAATTTCTGTGAAATGAATAAGCTGCAGTTGTTTACCATTACCTTAAGCTCTTAGGGGAATTACCAAGCACTGTGTGTGTTTTTCTGTAGCCGAGCAGGACTTGAGTTTCCCAAATCTTCTACAAAGCAGAAGGGAATCACACAGCTACTTGTGCTAATGTTAATGAAGGGTTTCATGAAAGCAGGTGAATGAGAGCATTGCGTTGTAAAACTTCCACATGCAAGAAAACAGGAGTCCACTTAGAATAAAACATATAAGGCTAGCATGACATCAGAACAGGATGAAATGAAATTGCTAGACAGGAACTGATGCATCAGAAATTAGGTGTATCATTTCTGATACATCTGCGTGCATTTGCAAGCTAAAACAGAAAAAGAAGGGCAGAGATAATAAGGAACGAAAATTTTAAAATTGCACTGTGCAGAAGAGACACACAAACCACCAGTGTGAACACAGCTGGGAGATTCAGCTTGCAGATGGATTAAAGTGGAATCCATTCACTGAAGGTCTCTGGTGCACATGAGTGCAAAGCCTGAGGAAAAAAGAAGAAAAGTTTAATTTCTGAAAGCAATTTAGATTGCTGGAAGCATTGTGTAGAGACCTAAAAATCTAAAGCCTCAGAGAATCTGAACCTAAAACATCCCCAAATGGATTGATCAGGTATGATGTGCACATCTCTGCTGTTTTCAGAGTCAATGAAATTGACAATGAGTGTCTGGAAATTAGGAATGCCCACCCAGATTTTATCTCCCTTACTTTAAGAACACCTTAATAAGGCACTTCAGGAGCTGAGCACTGACATTCTCACCCTGCTCTATTTACTTTACATTTGAATACAGGCTGGTAGAAGGAGAAATTTTGCTTTAATTTCTCCCCAAATTACCTGTTACACTTTCAGGTTAGGAGCAGATGTAAAATTCAGCTAATCACTCTCTCTATGCATGAATATTCCACTAGTGAACTGACATACAGAACATCCTTTTTTCTCTTTTGTACCTTCCTAAATAGTGCCCAATGAACAGGACTCTTGTATAAATCTCACAGAAAATCACCAAAATTGCTGAAATTAACACTCAATTCCCTGATAAAAGCTTCTAAGAAAAGGCTTGACAGAATCACTGAACAAACTGAAACTTGGAAGAGAAACACGCATTTCAGCACTGATCAAGGGGAAAGAAAAAGAAATGCTGTAAAAATTCCAAGTGGAAGGTAAGGAGAAACACAGGAAGCACCGAAAGAGCAAGGCCCTGTCAGATGACCTGTGCAAGGTAACTTTGTGCCCCAGCACTGTTAGAGGACATTCCCTGTCATTGGTGCAAGCAGCTGGAGACATAAATGCTGATTGATTTGGGGGCCACAGTTTTGTAAGTGCAGAGGTACCTGACAAGAAGGAGTTCCCTCAGAGCAACTGGGATGCCAGAAAGAAGTGAACAGGCTCACCACAGCCTGGCCTACTCGGCTGCTTTTCCTTCTGACCCTCCTGAGGAGGCTCTGGCATTTCCTCTTCCCTGATGGAAGTGCAGCTGCTGCCAAGGGAAACGTCCCCACGCTCACTCAGTGTTCCCTGTGCTTGCCAGATGTCCCATCTGCTGTCCCTGTCCAGGAGAGCTGCTCTGCTCGGGAGGAGGAGACCGAGCGAGAGCCTGGGAACATCGGCGGCTGCAATCCCTCCTGATCTAGCGCTGTTTATGGATGTGTAGTTGGATTTGGATAGTTACAAGTATAGGGATATTTACATACACTGACTGATATTTGTATAGGGATATTATGTGTGTATATTGTTATATTGATGCGTGTATATTCATCTGTTTACATACTTGTACAGCTCTGTAGCTGTGCATTTCTATTGCTGGGGATGTCTGGATTGTTTTATTCGTCCATTGATATTTGTGTATTTGTAGACAGGTCTGTTATGTTTGTATTATATTGTCATGTTATATGTCATGAAATATGTAATGCATGTTTACATCTCTATATTGTTATGCCTATATAGGTATTTACTTCTATTTATTATGTATGGAGTTGTATAGTTCTAAAATTCTATTTCTTTAGTTCTGGATCTGAGATTCTTTAGAGAGGGATATTGATGTTTCTGTATTTGAATATGGGCTGTATGGCTGTAGTAGTATGTAATAAATTTAATTGTTAATCTTCAATTCAGTAACTTCAATATTTGTGTACAGTGAGTTGCTGCAGAGGGTTGCAATAATTTTTTTTTCACTGAAGTTGATATCTGTATATATTTACATAGCACATTTCTCAGAATAAATTAGATTTTAATCATAAATTGATATTTCTGTGTTTCTATATTGGTAGCATAGCTGTTGCAATTTAAAATAAATTTCATTTTTAAACTTAAGTTAATGTTTGTGTATTTGTACATTAGTAGTGCGGGTGTAACTATCTGCAATAAATGCAATGTTTCAACGGAAGTGTAGATTTGTGCTACCCAAAGCCATGGGCAGATGTAAATGGTGGAGGATTTTGGCCATGCCAATCTCCGGCCATGCCCAGCACATGCCCCACCTGCACTCAGGCTGGGCAGGGGAAGCGCAGATTTGGGCTGGCAGCAGAGCCCCACGTTGGCTCAGAACTCGCTGCAGAGGCTGCTGAGAAAACTCCGGGGCTCCATGAGCACAGAATCCAAGCAGGAGCAACCCAGGGAGGACAAATCCCTCATCCCACGGGCAGCTCTTTAGGAAAGTGCTCCAAGTGTCCCCCTGATGCTCATCCCAGAGACCAGAAGCCAGCAGGGATCCTGAGCCAGCCCTGCTGCCTTTGGCAGCACTTTGGCAAATGAGCTGCAGCAAGGGGGAGGCAGCAGCGACTGTGACTGCTGCAGGCTGGGGATGAAGGCAGGGCCATGGACACAAGTGCTGAGATGCCCCAAAATCCAGAGGGAGGTTGGAGAGCTGGGAATCAACTTGGCATTTCAGTGCCAAGCTCTCACAGGCACTGAAATGATGGAATCCCTTTGTGTGAAGTGACCTGGAAGAACTGACAGGGAGTTGCTGCTAGGATCAGCAGTAGCAGAAAGCAAAAATGTACAAACACTAGGAGATCGTCTAATACGCCCACAAGCAATGGCTTCAAAAATGATCTCATATATTCAATATATTATAATATTTATAATATGTTATTATATTATATTATTATATGTTAGTAATTATGTTATGTTACGTTATGTTATGTTATATTATATTATATTATATTATATTATATTATATTATATTATATTATATTATATTAGTCAAAATATATACTATATAATATGCATGAAATTTAATGCACATGTATTTTTGGACAATTTTTTTTTAATATATATTTTCATTTAACATATATAGTTGAAATAGTCTTTCAGCTTGGGAGAGTGAAGATTTACAACAGTGCAAAACCATCTGCACACACAGCAGTCAGCCCCTGGGTGCGTGCATGCACACCCACCCACTGTGCCTGCCCTTCTCAGCATCTCGGGGCTGCTGTTTGCACAGAATTGGGATGAATTTAACTCGACAGAGCCACGAGT
This sequence comes from Melospiza melodia melodia, assembly GCF_035770615.1. Classification (NCBI taxonomy): domain Eukaryota; kingdom Metazoa; phylum Chordata; class Aves; order Passeriformes; family Passerellidae; genus Melospiza; species Melospiza melodia. The sequence continues at coordinate 3,360,182 of NW_026948600.1, read as the reverse complement.
GGGGTGTCCAGCTTGTCATGAACACTCATGTGGCAATGAACAACACAGAGCTCTCAAAGCACATTATCACAGGTTATTGCATTCCTGCTGGGCACTGTGGAACTCTTAAAAGACACAGAAAAGGGGTGGAAAACATTGGCATCATGGTACTGCTGGTGTCCTCCTGGAGGAAAATCTGTTGGGTTTCTTAAGGTGGTAGCTTTCCAAAACCTAGGAAAACTGCTCAGCACTGGTAGCCCAATTGTGAATGGTTTTCTTGACTTGGCAAAGCTGGGGTGTTACCAATGGACTCCGTCCTTGGTCCAAATCACCTGCCCTCACCTGCAGACAAAAGCACCACCATCACCACCAGAAGCTACATCAGTCAGTTTTCTCAAAAAGCTGTGTTAAACTTGGGAGAGGAAAGGAAAACACATCAGACACTGTGGATTAATGACAAGACTCTGAGGAACAGTTCCAAAGCAAAGGGCAGCAGCTTCTCTCTGGGCCACTCCTTGTGCCCCAAGGCAGCCGGGCTGCCCTGGCTGCCCAGGACCCTGCGCCCCGCGGGCTCTGCAGAGCTGCACAGCGGGGAGGCAGCTTCGGGCACCTCAGCCCCTGGGCAGGAGGGGCTGCTTGCTCTGCAGGGCTGCCTGTGGGCAAAGCAGGGTGCTGGCCTTCTGCTCCTGGCCCCAGCCTGGCCTTGCAGGGCTGATCCTGTTCCCTGTCTCAAATGTGCTAAAGACAGACTTGTTTGTTTCCAGCTCTGCACAGGTGTGATTTGCACCACAAAATACTGAAGGGCCTGAACAACAGACCCTGACTGAAGCCTCAACAACAGCACCTGAGCCAAAGCTGCCCTCTAGGTGACCTTCCCAAACCAATGTTCCATGTATCTGCTCCTTAAACAAGTGTTATTATCAAAAGGATTGTTGCATCCATTCACTGGTGAAACACGTCTTCACCTTTCTGCATGAGGAAAATTGACATGGCCACACCTGGCCTTGGTTCCTCCTTGAGCCCTGAGCAGGCTCCGGGAGAAAACCAAGAGGAGAATGACACCAGCTGTGCCCCCAGCAGAAGCTCTGGCACATTGCTCGTCCAGCACTGTCAGAGCCGGGCTACTCTCACAGCGCACTCGGGAGCCTCGTGGCCGCCAAAGGTGGAGGCACCGCAGGATTTCCCGGTTCCCGGCCGTGGCTCTGCAGGGCTGGGCTGGGACAGCTTCCCCCAGCTGATGTGCAGCTCTGGATGAAGGGGAAACCATTGGGGTACCTGGTGATGGATCTTCCTGAATCACCAGAAGGACCCTATTGTAATAATGCTGAGGTGCAATGCTTAGCTTATCCTTTCCTGACTCTTTTTTGCACTTTTCCATTACAGTAAATTACACTGTTCCTTCAGCTGGTGTCTGTGTCTGCATCTCTGACCCTCTCCACCATCAAAACAAACACACAGCCAGTTCAGCATGAGACCTGCCTCTCTGCCAGCCCATCTCTTGGCAAACACCCCTGGTGGCCATCTCCACAAATGAAATTCCCACTTTGCAACTTCCTTTTCTGCAGGCAGGTGAGAAAAGGAGCCACTCCCAGTTCTGGACACCTCCAGAAACCAGCTGCTTTCAGCATTCACAACCCTGAAGTATCAACCTCCTTCCTTAACCTGCCACAGAGAGCTCCCACCAAAAGGCCTTTTGTCCAAGGATACCCACAGAAGAGCTGGAGAAGGGAGCAGTTTGAAACACAGCTGCTTCAGAGTTTAAACCTTCCTTTATCAAATGAGCACACACCAACCTGTCCCAAAGGGAAAGCAGGCAGGAAAGAGAAGCTCCTCTGCCACAACAGCAAACTCTGTGCTTCCTTCTGTTCCAGCTGGAGAGTGGAGGCCATGGGCTGCACCTCACTTTGGGAAGGAGCCCTTAGAATTGGCCTGATCTGGGAGGGCAGCAAAAGGAATTCCCCAAAAAGTAGGAAAAATTCTCTGGAAGCATTAGATAATGACAGTATTTCTGGAAGAAAGCAAAAAATAAAAAAAAGAATTGGGAACTTCAAAAAGTTCCCAGACTGAAATTTGTTTGCCAATACGACAACCCCAAAGTCTCTGTGGTGTGTCAGGAAGCTCAGGAATGTAGAGAGCATTTTGAGCAGACACTGGATAGAAGCAAGGTGCAGAACCCTGCATACGTGCCTTAGAACAGAAGCATGCTGCCCTTGGGCAAACAATATAAAAAAGTTTGCCAAGATGTACCCCAGGAAAAGAGATGTGAAGCAAGATGTTCTAGGGATGTGAAGAGAAGATATGGGGCAGAATGTTCTGCTGACACTTTTGCCAATCTATATACCAGACCAAAGATATGTTAGCTCTTTGTCCTACACATAACACTGTGTAACCACTTATAAGTATTCTCCAGTTGCTGAACCCTGCATTAGCATATAAATGTACCCTGAGATTTGCAATAAACTGAGCATCGATCATTACCTCCATGAAGATTGATCTCTGCCTCCGGAGGGCTCCTTTCGCTATTACCCCTCTCCTTTTCCCCGTCTCTCTCCCATACACCTTGTTTCTCTACCTGGCATCCATATACCTTCTTTCTTTATCTGCAAGACTAGGATAAACACCACTGGTGTCCGTCCCGCAGAGCACGAGCAGCTCCCCAACAAGACTTCAAGACTAAGGGACAAAGCTTCCCCCTTCAGCTCTCCACAGCAGCTCTAGGGAGTCTCTCCCCACTGCCAGATCTCCTTTGTCAGTCCACAGTGACAAGAGCTGGCTGCAGGAGGCATTTGCATTGGAGCTCTCCCCAAATGGGGGGAAAAAAAAGGTGATTCCTGTGGAAATACAAAGGCAACGCTGCTTGGGAAGACACCAATATGAGTTTGCTACAGCTCTAGGCCAAAAATCCCTTGAAGAAAGCAACATCCATCCATGGGGCAGCACTTTGGCTTTGATATCAATGCTAACAAAATTGCTTCCCATTCCTGCTGCTGTAGCTGACTCCGAATTACGAGAAATGTGCCAACTCTGCCAAAGACAGGCAGACATAGTGAGATAAAACCAGCTAGTCTGTGGAAAAGGAGACCAAATGAATGTTTTCTAATCACCCCTTTTCATCCTTTTCCCAGCCAAAACAGAGCAATGTCCTTCCTCTCTGTCACCGATGGTGACCCAGGCACAGGATGCAGAGTGGGGATAACCTGCTGTGCTGTGCTGTGCAGAGCCGAGCCGAGCGGAGCCGAGCCGAGCCGAGCCCGGCCAGCCCCGGAGCCGCCCCGCCCGCGCTGTGCCCGCAGCCCCGGCTCTGTCACGCGCGGCCCCGCGGGCCCGAGCGCAGCGCCCCCGTCAGGCCGCGCGCCGCCGGCGCAGCCGCGGCCGTTGCGCTGCGGGCGTTGTGGCCACAGTCGGCGATCGATGCCATGGCGGAGCTGCCGCTGCCCGCCGGGCTCAGCGCCCGCACCTTCCCCGCCAAGCTCTGGCGCCTGGTGAACAGCCCCCGCGTCCGCTCCGTGCGCTGGGACAGCCGCGCCCAGGGGCTGCTCATCGACCGCTCCCTCTTGGAGCGAGAGCTGCTCAGCTCGGGCCGCGCCCACAGGGGCCGTGGCCATGGGCCGGCCCCGGTCCCGCACACCTTCAGGGCCACGCAGTTCCGCAGCTTCGTGCGGCAGCTCTACCGCTACGGCTTCCGCAAGGTGCCGGGCTGGCTCGGCTCGGCCGCGCCGGGCGATGCCGGGGCCTGGCTCCACTACAGCAACCCCTGCTTTCGCCGCGACCGCCCCGACCTCCTGCTCCGCATCAAGCGCCGGAGCGCGGCCAACAGGCAGCGGCCGGCGGCGGGCCGGGATGGCCGCAGGCGCCCGCCCCGCGGCTCCCAGCAGCTCCCCGGAGCGCGGCCACTGCCGGACGGGCGGCACGGGCGCGGTCGCTTCACGCCGCTGCCCAGGGAGCGGCCGCCGCTGCCGGCCGGGCGCCCGCCCAGCGGCTTCCTCCTGCTGCACAGGGAGCGGGCGCTGCCGGACGGGCGGGAGCTGCGCAGCCCCCGGCCCGGCCGCCTCCAGCAGCACCCCGTGGAGCGGCCGCTGCTCGCCCGGCGCCCGCCCTGCGGCTTCCACCTGCTGCACAGGGAGCGGCCGCTGCCGGCCCGGCGGGAGGGGCCGAGCCGCTTCCAGGAGCTCTACAGGGAGCGGCCGCCGCCCGCCGAGCGGGCGGTGCTCGGCATCCCGCCCTGCCACTTGCTCGGGCTCCACGGGGAGCGGCCGCTGCCGCTCGGGCGGGAGGGGCCCCGCAGCCGCTCGCAGGAGCTCTACGGGGAGCAGCTGCCTCCGGCCGAGCGGGAGGTGCTCGCCATCCAGCCCTGCAGCTTCCAGCAGCTCCACAGGGAGCAGCAGCCCCCAGCCTACGACGCACGTGGTAAGAAAAGAGTTGTAGCCTTGTTTTTCCAAAAGGTCCTGAATAGTGACCGTTTGAAGTATTTTCCCACAAGCCTCTGTCATTCTCGGCCAGAAGCTGTCAAGCCTACTAGGAAGGGGCACCTAGGAGGCCAAAAGATTCTCTGCCTGGTTTTGCTGTGTGCTTCCCGTGATGTTTGGTCCACAGCAGCACTAGAGCTCTGTGTCCCACAGCCACGTTGTGGAGCCTGATCAATGTGTTTGGATTCTTGCAGCCACCCCGGGCACTTCAGGGCCCAGCACTCCACCCGGCAGTGCAGCCTGTGCAGCATGGACGGCCTCCAGCTCAGCACAGAACGCACCTGGGGAGGAGGAATGGCCACCAGCAGATCTGGGCCTTGCCGTAGAGAAAATGATTCGGGAGATCAGGAGGTCCCTGTCTGAAAGATCTCCCTCTGCTCAGGTAATTCCATTGGCTTGGGATAAAAGGGGCTGGACTGAGAACTTGTGAACCTTGTTACATGGTTAAGAAGCAAAGGCTTCTTTAATTGAACTTATTTCATTATTATTTAGTTATTGAATTATTCTTGGTAAAGAAAGATTTCTAAAAGAGGGGATGAAGAAGAAATGAAGAAGAGGTTTTACTTGCTGGGAAAGAGGAGAAGAGTGTTTGGAGAAGTGGCACTGAAGGCCAAATGTCCCGTGCAGGGAGGGGCATGCCAGAGATGCCTCTGTTACAGCTGCAGCAGATGTGGGCTGTGCCTCTTTTGGGTGGGAAGGCCAAGGCAAAGCAAGGACTGGGCTGCAGCTGCTGCTGCTGTGTGAGGCCTGCCGAGCGTGTGGGCGCTCCCAGAGCCGTGGCTGGGGCTGGGCTGCAGCTGCAGCTCTCTGTCCTTTGCAGATTATTACACTGTTGGCCAAAGAATGTCTGTCTTTCTGTTGATGTGCTGACCCATTGCCTGCAGTACATTTGTGATTATGACTCAAGGGGGAGAGTGGGATTTTTTGGATTTGCCAATGCCTTATTCTCAAGTGGCATGACTTTTGTCTTCTGTAAAGTCACACATAGCAGCTTAGAGAAGCATTTTATTCCATAATAAAAGGAAACATTGCAGGCTTGGAACCATCTTCAGAATCTTTAGGGTTCTGATGGATGGACTATGGCAGAAGAGATGAATGTTCTGAAACTGGTCATAGGGAGAATATCTTTGTGTCCAAAGTTAATTTGCTTCATTGTGGACGTTTGCTTCCTCAGTATAGAGTATAGGAATAGAAACACTACTTGGTTGTCTGGATTTTCCTGTCTTTTGGGTTGGTTTTTTTCCCCACCCTAACGATTTACAGATTTTTGCCACTGATCACAAATGTGATCCTGGAAATAGCCTGGGTGCATCAGTGTTTGCCTGGATGACACACGCGGGGCAGCAGCAGAGGGCTCGGAGAAGCAGCACCTTGTGATGGGTTGTGTGAGCGCTTGGCTGGGGGTGCTGAGACTGCCAGGCAGAAATGTGTGCTTTGCCTGTGGGTTTGCAGCACACAGCCCTGAGCAGGGCTGGGAGCCGTGCTGGCAGCAAGGAGAGCCCCTGGCTTTGTGCTGGCTGATTTCTCACAGCTCTGGGATAAGGCAGGGTCAGAGCGTGGGGGCACGTCCCCTCACTTGGTGTCTTCTGGTTTTCTGTGTTCATGTTTTGTCTCAAAGGTCATTTTGTGAGAGCTTCAGTTTCGCCTTGGCCCCCTGAATCCTGAGTTTAAAAGGCTTGTCATGTGAACTGTGTGGGCAGTGTTCCCTCCTCTGGTCTCCATGTCCTTTGGGATTGGAGAAGGACAGTTACTGTATCCCTGATATGATTCCAGCAAAATAGTGAGTGATGTTTGGGTTCCTTTCTTTCTGGTTTTCTGCTCAGGACAATGTTGGTGTTGCCCCTGATTCTTCAGGAGGGGAGCCTGTGAACAGAGCTGCAGCAGAGGAAGCTTCATCTGGCACCGAGAGCTGCAGGAACAGTTCCCAGGAGCCCGAGGAGCCTGGTAAGGACAGAGCCCACACTGGTTTAGAGAGCTGTGAGATGGCTGCCCTGAGCAGGGTTGGTGCTTCCTGGTGCCTTGAGTTCAAATCCTGTGCTGGCACAACCTCCCTGAGCCCTGCCCTCCAGGCTTCTCCAGAGGCTCTGACACGGAGTCCTCTGCTGGGGCAGAGAGCAGGGAATAAACCTGACCTTGTGCGAGTTGTGTCACCAAGCCGGGTGTCCCAGTTTTGTGCCGAAGTTGGTGGATAAATTTGCTGCAGGGTGCCAGGGAAGGCCAGGCTGAGCGACTCTTGAAGGAACAGGGGAAAAAAAGAGCAAAAAGTCAGGGTAGAAGTCCAAATCACTGACTAAATGTAATTCCAGTGGTCGTGACCCACAAGAAAAACAAGGAGCACAACATCAGAGGCCAACCAATTGAAAAATCACGGTAACTCCAGTATCAGAAGGAAAAGCTTGAATGACCCCTGATTAGGGAGGCCTAAGAGGAGAGAAGGAGCACTGTGGATCCATTACTTAGCCCAGCTGGTGCAGCCTGCAGGCCTTGTAGGGAGCTCTGTCCCTCCCAGCCCTTGCTGCCAGAGCTGATGGTCGAGTTGGAGCAGCTGCTGCTCACTGCAGAGGGCAGTGTGTAGATGGCAGGTAATGGAGCTGGTTCATGACTCAGCTCCCAGCACCTTCAGCTTCAGCCATTTCAGTGAGGACTGAGGTCTCTCTGTCAGCTCAGAGAAAGAACAAGGCTGGGCTTCCTTGTGGCCGCTGGGACTGTCTGTGTTTCAAGCTCTCCTGGGTGCTCTTTGCACTGCGGGGGCTGAGACTTTATCGAGATAATTCAATGCTTTGAAGCACACTTTTGAACCCTTGGGATGGAACCTGTTCTTTTAAGGGCAGATTGCTTCAAATTGCTAAGTGAGAGTCTGCCTTTCAGGCCATCTTTGACAGCCCCTGGTAGAAGGACAATTGCTGCCCAAAGGAAAGGTACACAAGGGCCAATATTGACTGAGCGTTCCCTTTGCTTCTCAGATGCCATCTGACCAACATCTCCAGGAGGGCTGCCCTGCGTGGCAGGAAGAGACAGGGGAGAGCCTGTGACCATCAGGCAGGTAGAACTCCTCTGCTTGTAGATATGTTTATAGATTTCTATGGTTTTAATTATTAGTGGATATAGTTCCATTTATAGAGGATAATGTTCTATTTCTATGGACATATATTGATAGGTCTGTGTAGTTAAATGTGGATATTTATATAGTTATAGATGTGATATATTTTATTATATATTTACATTAAATATTTTCAGAGTTAGATTCTTATATGTGTGGAGTAAAATACTTATATAAATATATATATATTTATGAAGTTACATTTATAAACATGTATAGTTATATAGTAGGAGGAACAGGAATGTTTAGATGGAGAGATTGATGGAAGGATTGCTGTTTGTGTAGGCCTAGGCTGCCTTTGTACCTCTTTCCCCCCTCAGCTGCCTTTTTCACCTCTTGCTTTTCCCCCCTGCCCCCTGTGTCCCCTGTCCCTGTGCTGGGTCCGAGCTGGCAGCCGGGCCGGGCGGAGCAGCACTTCCAGCCCCAGCTGTCCCTGGAGCGGTGGGAGCTGCCGCTGGCCCCAGGCACTGTCCCTGAGGAGCTGCTGAAGGACGGTGAGACTGAGGGGGCTGAGGGGGCCGTGGCGCTGAAGGGACAGTGACCCTGAGCTGCTGCTGGGGCTGAGGGCTGTGGGGCAGCTGAGGGCCTTGGTGGCACTGAGGTGACAGGGAAGTGGCACAGGCTGGCAGGGTGGTAGGTCTCAGGGGATGGGATGGCTCAGAAGGGACTGAGGGGCATGAGAGGACTGTGAGGGGCTGAAGAAACTGAAGGGGGCTGGGGCTTCACCGAGAGCATGGCGGGGCTGAGGGGATGGAGGGGGCCAGCAGGGAGCACAGAGGGCTCCAGGACTGCAGCTCTGCCAGGCCTTGGAAGCAATTCCAGAGGCTCTGCTTTTGCCACAGCTGCCATGAAGACCTTGAGGACAGCTGGAGACTGACGGGAGCCAGCAGGGAGGAGCTGAAGGCCAGCAGCGAGAGAAGTGAACGGGGCCCTGCTGCTGCCAGCCTGGAGAGAGCCCGGCTGAGGCCACAGGCCCGGGGAGGCAGGTGGGGCTGAGGCTGCCGTGGGCTGTGGCCGTGGGCACTGCCCGGCGGGGCAGGAGCGGGCCCTGCCCGTGCTGGGGCTGCTCAGCGCAGCTGCCCCGGCTGGCACAGGGGCTGTCCTTGGGCAAGGCAGCTGTGCCGCAGGGCCCGGGAGCTGTGCCGGCTCTGCCGGGCTGCGGGACAGTCCCTCCAGGGCTGCGCTCACCACAGCCCGGCCCGCCCAGCTGCTTTCTCTTTCTGACCCCCTGGGGAGACTCTGACATTTCCTCTGCCCTGATGGAAGTGCAGCTGCTGCCAAGGGAAACGTCCCCACACTCACTCAGTGCTCCCTTTGCTTGCCAGATGTCCCATCTGCTGTCCCTGTCCCTGTCCAGGGGAGCTGCTCTGCACGGGAGGAGGAGACCGAGCGACAGGCTTTGAAGATGGGGCAGCTGGGATCCCTCTGCTTTGAGTTCTGTGTAGACATGTCTAGAATTGCATTATCCATTTGGATAGACATGTCTATCCATCTCTAGACATATCTGTTATGTAGAAATGTCTAAAGATATCATTTGGATATGCACATTTGTCGGTTGCTATTTGTATAGGAGTATTTTTGTATGTGTGGTGTTTAGGGATGTACCCTCTGTATATATGTACGTGTATATATATATATTTGTTTGTAATTACATCTATGTATATTTCTATCTAAGTATACATGGATGTTATTGTATCTGTGTTTAGTTCTGTTTCCTATATATAATGTTGTGTTGCTATTTATTCATTTGTAGTTATATGTAATAAATTAAGTTGTTAAATGCCTAATTGATCTTTGTGTATAGTGAGTTGTTGTAGAGGTTGGCAATTAATTTAGTTTTGTTAACTGAATTAGTATTTGTATATTTTTACACAGACTGGTTGTAATAATCTAATAAATTCCTGGTTTTAACTTAAATTGAGATTTGTATAGTTCTATATTGTCAGCGTGAGTGTAGCAATTTGTAATAAATGACATTTTTCAGCTGAAATTGATTCTTGTGTATTTGTGGATCAGCAGTGCTGGTGTAGCAATCTGCAAGAAATGCCATTTGTCAGCTGCGATGGGTGTTCTGTGATCTGTGCTACCCAAAGCCATGAGCAGGTGTAAATGCTGGAGGATTTTGGCCATGCAAATCTCCGGCCATGCCCAGCACATGCCCCACCTGCACTCAGGCTGGGCAGGGGAAGCGCAGATTTGGGCTGGCAGCAGAGCCCCACGTTGGCTCAGAACTCGCTGCAGAGGCAGCTGAGAAAACTCTGGGGCTCCACTGAGAGTAGAACTCCAAGCAGGAGCAACCCTGACAGGAGAAATCATTCACAATGAAAAAAAGAGAGAAAATGTGGCAAAGCAGATGTGGGGATACTCTGTGAGGCTGATAAAATGCTCTGAATCACCCCTGCTTAGGCACGTCTTCTGCAAAAAGGTTTTGTGAAAAAGTGAATACCTCCCATGAAATACAGATTGCACTTTCCCCTTCACTTACCTTGCTGTGTGAGTGGAGACACTCCTTATCACTGAGAATTTTTGCCCTACAGCACCTCACATTTAATCAAAGATGATGTACTACCACTTGGCACCATCAATGAAAACAGCCCTGCCCTCGTGGCAGTGTTTGCAAAGTCTTCCCTCCTCCTGTCCCCACATGTGACAGACGGAGCCATCCCCTTCTGTCCAAACTGTGCCTGAGCTGAGTGAGGGCTCCAGGAGCTCAGGAGGGTGCAAGAGCACTGCACGTGGGAAGGTTTAGCAAAGCTTCCTAAGCACCCGTAAACTCTGGGTTTGCCAATCTTCCCCTGCAATATTGTCCTACTCAAGAATGATCCTGGAGGACACTGTGCCTCCAGCTCACACAAGAAAAGTTTGTTTTCTTCAAGGCTTGAATAGAGGAAAATGAAAATGGTGGTTTTTAGAGTGAAATTCGGGGGGTGGTGCAGCTGGGTTCACTCCACTATTTGCTGTGCAAAGTAGGGCAAAAGCTTTAAATTCCCAGCAGAAGCTGACTACCAGCCCACACAGACCTGAATGAGGCCCAGGTGGGCTTGCTGCACGCTGGTCCAAGGGAAAAGCTGGAACAAAGTCCCCTTTTATTGCAGATGGAGTCTGTACTGGTGTCTCCAGGGCTGTCTGTGGTAAGACACGGCAATCCAGCCAGAAACTGTGGATATGAGAGTTCCAACAGCAACCTGCTTCTCCAGGGTGAGGGATGAGGCCAGCCCGAAAGCCTGGAAGGTGCTCTGGGCACTGGAGAAGGCCAGACTGTCCTTGTGCAGGGATGGCCTTCAAAGGAGACCTCACACCTTGTGCTGCTGACCAAGGGCAGCTGGTGGCCTTCCAAAAAATGCTTCTTTTGTCCAGCTCTTGGAAAATTCCAGCCAGCAACAATTCCTGCTGCTCACACCAACCCTTTCCAAGCAGGAGGAATTTCAGCAGCAGCCTGACAGCTTAGTGGCAGGAGAATAAAATACTTAGCTGAGCGTTATCAACTCTCTGTCAGAAGCCACATCTTCAGCCCCTCATCTCCTCCAGTTGTCTCAGATGTGGAGGAAGCAGCAGGAAATCTCTGATCCTGGAAGGGAAAGCAGAAGGAGGAGAGGCGGTGTCCGGTCCCTGGGGCCCTGGGAGCAGTGAGAGCCATCCAAAACAGGATCTCTGCTGGGCTGTGGAGATAAGAGTGACCCCAATCAGCAATGCTCTGTGTGAGACTGGAGCCATCTGTGAATGTGAGCATGGAAATCTGACCTTGCAAAACAGAGGGAAAGGTGTCCTTGGGTATTTGCCAAACCTCGCAGGGGCTCTGAGCCACCTGGTCTAGTGGAAGGTGTCTCTGCCCATGGCAGGGGGTTGGATCTAGAGGGTCTTTAAGGCCCCTTCCAACTCAAGCCTTTCTGTGAGTCTGAATTACAAACCCACAATGACAAAGAGAACACAGCAAACCTGGCCTCCGCTGGGTTGTTGGAGATGTCTGCAGTCACTTGTGTCACCTGGAGACTGGTTTGGATCTGAAGAAATTTTCATGGTCCCAAAGTATTTCAGTGTGACTTTGCTGGTTCAAGGCCCCAAAAGATGCCAGAACAGATTATCTGCAAGCACAGAATTGGTTAAGCTGCCTGTGAACCTGATGGGAGAAGTATAGTCATGGTATTGCAGCGTTTACCCTGTACAGGTGATATTTGCTTTCCATTTTGAAGATGAAATGTTCTTGCACAATGCTTGTATATGCAGAAATACTGGCTTTAAATCCTAATTCCATCTTCACACAAGGATGTGTAATCCCTCAGAAATGTTTAACACAGAGCCATATTAGCTTTGGGCTGGGTGGTGTGGTTTGTTTAAAGTGTGTGATGAGTAATGGCAGCGTTAACAAATACCACTCTTGTTAATTTGGATCCTCCCTTTATCAACCCTGTTGCATAGAAATCACTTCTTTACAGCAGAGACTAAATGAAATTCCTTCATACAGATGAGAATTGTGCAATTCAGGCTGATTAAAGGGGAAGTTTTCTGTTATTGTGGAAGGACAATTTAGATAACCTGTTTGCTGTTCATCCTGGAGTTGCTTTGCAGTTAAGAGTGAAAAGAAAAAAGACATTTCTCTTAAGAAGTGTCTTGAAAGAGCTTTTTGTATTACCAGAAGCAGCTACATTGATATTGACCTCCACAATTAGAAATGCACAACAACCACTTTGGTGACTTAATCTGGCCATGACTTTTAGCTGCAATTCCAAAATCTCATCAAATATGTTGCTATCCTTTAAACAAGGAAGGAGAGCACAAATACCAACAATTCTCATCAGCCTTCTGGGTTGGAAAGACCATTTAATTTATGCTCCCTTAGCTATCAGCCTAAACTCTGCTGTGCAAACCTTACGTCTGTGTTGGACCTCATAAACTTCTTGAGCATCAACTTAGGTGCAACCCTGCTACAACACCCTTCAGGCACCACACTGATTTAGAGTGGCAGGACTTCACTGTTCTAGCAGAGAATTTTATTTACTTGCTCCTGCAAGTCCTTTCCAGAGCAGACGTGAAATCAGTGCCTTGCTATCTGGATGTGATAGGATTTTCCTCCTGTCCCAACAGACAACAGGGGAAAAGATTTGTTTCTTTTATACCATTGCATCTAAATCTTTGGTTTGAAAGCAAAAGGAAAATGTTCCTTTAAGAAGTTCTGCCCAGACTTTTTGGCATGAGGACAAACTGTGGTGTGCTGGCAGGAGCAGCACTGTCCCTGTGGGTGCAAACCCCCTGAAGGATGAACAGGCTGCTGTCACAGGGGCCACACCTGCAGCATGAAAACCCACCGTGCCACTAACTCAGTGCAAACTAAACACAAGTGACTCAGCTCTGCATCCTCAGCAAGGACTTGCCTCTGCAGAGATGTTACTGACAGACTCAGCTCTTGTTTGCAAGGGCTGTTAAATTGTCACACAAATCAACCACCCCTCCCTCTCTTGTCCTTGACGTCCGGCTGCTGAGCTGCTGCTGAGAAAGAAGAGCCAGAGTCCTTCAGGGCAAACGGGGACTTTCCAATGGGCAGAAACTTCCTCCTTTCTTTTGTTTTCAGTGACAACGGAGGGGTTTGTCATCAGTCCCTGTGTCAGCAGGGAAATTGTGCCTGCCCATCACACCTAGGTGTCGAAGGAAGGAGACCAGGACACCAGATGGTTGATCACAGGTCCAGTTTATTGAAGAAAGCATCAAACACTTATACAACAAATAATAAGCTTATGAATATTCTGTAAGCCAAGCAATCTATTGGTTAAACTATACCATTAACTCTTCCTCATTCCTTAGGGGTTACATCTCTCTTTTCTCATGTCTCTTTCACTATTTGTTATCCTACTACAGCTAGGCCCAAGGACACACTATGTAGCAGGTGCAGAACTTGGAATTAGCCACAGCTTTGTACTTTTCCAGTCTCTAGTCAGCTAAATTTCCCAACACCTAGGATCTGAACAGCCTGGATTTTTATTGGTGTAAAACCCACAGTGACCTGACCTTCTGCAGAAATATGGAGAGAAGAGTCAAAAGGGATTCCTGGAACGTTGCAATAAGCAGATAGTGGTATTAAACATATATAGATAAAAAGGCATAAAAGCTCATAAAAGCATCTGGAACTGATGTAAACCTAATAAACAAAAGCATTTTATTGTAATAAAGAGTGAGGGTTGCAGACCACAGTGTGAGAAATAGCTACCCACTTTTCATAGTTTAGGAAGGTTTATTAAATCTTATCAAAAATACAACAGAAGATTGAATGAAGAAAAAAGGTTACAGCACCAGGAGCAAAATATTTTCCTCGCCATGTGCTCAGCCCCCTCACAATGGAGGTTTTCCCTTTTTAACCCTTTAACCTCTCCCGAAGTTCTGTCCATCAACCCTTTCTTCACTGTCCACTGGTGGAGATCTCTTCCTCAAATCCTGATTGGGGGTCAGGTGTGGCCATAGTGCCAAGCCAGCCCTCCCAGATGTCCCAACCCCAGCTGTCCCTTGATAACCACGTGAGCGGTACAGCACAACTATAAATCTATAAACTTTTCTTAACCTATATACATTGTGAAAAACGGCAATCACTTGTTTTTAAAATTTTAAAAGTTTAATAGTAATAAAATGGTTCTAAAAATAGTAATGCAATTAGAATAATTTGGACAAGTTGAATTAGGACAATATGAGACAATAGAGACAAAGAGTTACGGATGTCCGGGTACCTTTTTCTGGACAGCAGGAGCCTGAAAAAGGACCCCCGTTAATGAAGGATTAACCCTTAAAAACAATAATCCATTGCATATTCATACACTTCACACATGATGCATAAATTCCATTCAAATACAGGATTCTGTCTGGTCATCATCAACTTCTTCCTTCTAATCCTTACAGTGCCTTCGAGGCAGGAAAAAGTTCATTTCTTCTGATATGAGAGCAATAAATTCTTTTTCTCTGAAAGATTCAGGTGTACTGTGGCTGCTATCTGGTGCGCGTGCCTCATTCCTTCCTTAAAAACTCCCACTGACATAGTTCTTATTTTAACTACAAAAGTTACCTTTTAATTACAAGACTACATTTATCATATTATTAAATTGTTAATACAGCACTACTAATCAATACATCAAAATACATATGGTAAATATCTGCATAGAGCCATATAATATGCGTTTTTCACACACATTATCTTTCTCTATTAATTGTGAGAGTCAATCATCACATGACTCAACTGTCACAACAGGAAAAGAAGTTTCTGGTGGGAGGGACACTGGTTTTTAAGGTAGGACCTGTTCTAGAGGTTTGATTTGTTCCCTCTTTCAGATTACAAGGAAGTCATGGTGTTCTAGAGTAGAAGCTGGTGCCAAAAGTTTGAGAACAGGATGTGATAAGATCACCAGAGTATTTTATCTGTATCTAGGAAGAAGCCCTGCAGAGCTTCTTTTTGGCTTTTCCTGAAAGTAGAAGTCCTATTTTTACCAAGAATTTTGATCTCTTGGTGTTCTGGAGGAAGGAAAAGAAAACAACAAAGCACCTGAAGTCTGCATTGAGGTGAGGTGTATCCCAGAGGGCTGAGGGCTCACCAAGGCAAAAGAGACCCTCCTGTGACCGTGGTGACAGGGGTTTTCAGGTGAAGGGAGAGATGAGAATGTTGAGTCCATGTTCAAAAGGCTTTATTTATTATTTTATGATATATATATATTACATTTTAACTATACTAAAATGGAAAAGAAGGTAAGGTTTCCTCTCATATGCTAGCTAAGCTAAGAATAGAAAAGAATGATAACAAAAGGCAGCTCTCTGGGACTCTGTCCGAGATAGCTCGGTCCTTGATTGGCCATTCATTATAAAGATCCAAGATGGGCCAATCACAGGTGGACCTGTTGCATTCCACAGCAGCAGATAATCATTGTTTACATTTTGTTGCTGAAACTGCAGCTTCTCAGAAGGAAAAATCCTAAGAAAGGATTTTTCATAAAAGATGTCTGCAACATGTCACCTTTTTTTATTTAGGTAATTTAAAAAGAAAAATGCTTGTAATTTTCTCTGCTGGGCTCATGCAGAGAAAAGGACCAACACTTGACAGGTTATCTGTTGCCAATCAAACTTCACTCAAGTGCTCCTGTGGAATGAACAGGGAATTTCTTCACCTGTAGAACATACAATTCTATCATATCACTAAAACAATTTTACAATATAAGATAAAGCAAAAACAATGCAAAGAAAATTCAAGTTCAAGGAGCTGAGTTTCAGGAAAAGTCCATGGACTGAAGATATTCCTCTTTGCCATCTCTGAAAGTCCCTTTTGGTCCTGAAAAAGGCTTGCTACAGAAAAATCCATCAATAGTTATCAAAAGTCCATTGACAGTCATCAAACAAAATGCTTTTGAGCTGCTGCCAGCACTTTCAACCCTTTTCTTTTTTTTTTTTTTTCTTTTTTTTTCTTTTTTTGTCTTTTTGTCTTTGTCTGAAAGAGCAGCAGCAGCAGAGCAGCCAGAGAGGCCTTGGGGGACCCTGGCCCATGTGGACGGACAAGGAACCCCAGATCTGGCCCACAAAGCGGTGGCCCAGGACCAGAAGGGGGAAGCAAAACCCCCAACCCCATCAGGAGGCCGGGAGGTGGTCCTGGCCCAGGGACCCGAGCCCAACAGCCCAGGCCCAACCCCCGAGGCAGGCTCGGCCTTGCCACAGGCCTGCACCCTGCTGCCAGTACAAAGGCTGAATGGGCCAAACGCTTCTTTTCCCCAAAATCACCAAGGCACACCGGCAGTGGGGGAATTTAAGATGCCCCAAAGATCACCATCTCAGGTCTGGGAATGTTTGTTCGTCACAATTATTCTCTTTTTGCTTTTCTGCAGTAATATTGTCATCATCTATTCCTTCCAGACAATCTTTTCCTACTTTTTGGGGAATTCCTTTTGCTGCCCTCCCAGATCAGCCTAATTTCCAGGGCTCCTTCCCAAAGTGAGGTGCAGCCCATGGCCTCCACTCTCCAGCTGGAACAGAAGGAAACACAGAGTTTGCTGTTGTGGGAGAGGAGCTTCTCTTTCCTGCCTGCTTTCCCTTTGGGACAGGTTGGTGTGTGCTCATTTGATAAAGGCAGGTTAAAACTCTGAAGCAGTTGTGTTTCAAACTGCTCCCTTCTCCAGCTCTTCTGTGGGTATCCTTGGACAAAAGGCCTTTTGGTGGGAGCTCTCTGTGGCAGGTTAAGGAAGGAGGTTGATACTTCAGGGTTGTGACTGCTGAAAGCAGCTGGTTTCTGGAGGTGTCCAGAACTGGGAGTGGCTCCTTTTCTCACCTGCCTGCAGAAAAGGAAGTTGACAAGTGGGAATTTCATTTGTGCAGATGGCCATCAGGGGTATTTGCCAAGAGATGGGCTGGCAGAGAGGCAGGTCTCATGCTAAACTGGCTGTGTGTTTGTTTTGATGGTGGGGAGGGTCAGAGATGCAGAGACAGACACCAGCTGAAGGAACAGTGTGATTTCCTGTAATGCAGAAGTGCAAAAAAGAGTCAGGAAAGGATAAGCTAAGCAATGCACCTCAGCATTATTACAAAAGGGTGCCTCTGGTGATTAAGGAAGATCCATCACCAGGTACCCCAATGGTTTCCCCTTCATGCAGAGCTGCACATCAGCTGGGGGAAGCTGTCCCAGCCGAGCCCTGCAGAGCCACGGCCGGGAACCGGGAAATCCTGCGGTGCTTCCACCTTTGGCGGCCACGAGGCTCCCGAGAGCGCTGTGAGAGTAGCCCGGCTCCAACAGTGCTGGACGAGCAATGTGCCAGAGCTTCTGCTGGGGGCACAGCTGGTGTCATTCTCCTCTTGGTTTTCTCCCCGAGCCTGCCCAGGGCTCAAGGAGGAACCAAGGCCAGGTGTGGCCATGTCAATTTTCCTCATGCAGAAAGGTGAAGACGTGTTTCACCAGTGAATGGATGCAACAATCCTTTTGATAATAACACTTGGTTAAGGAGCAGTTACATAGAACATTGGGTTGGGAAGGTGATCTAGACGGCAGCTTTGGCTCAGGTCCTGTTGTTGAGGCTTCAGTCAGGGTCTGTTGTTCAGGCCTTAGTCCTTCAGTATTTTGTGGTGCAAATCACACCTGTGCAGAGCTGCAAACAAACAAGTCTGTCTTTAGCACATTTGAGACAGGGAACAGGATCAGCCCTGCAAGGCCAGGCTGGGGCCAGGAGCAGAAGGCCAGTACCCTGCTTTTGCCCCCAGGCAGCCCTGCAGAGCCAGCAGCCCCTCCTGCCCAGGGGCTGAGGTGCCCGAAGCTGCCTCCCCGCTGTGCAGCTCTGCAGAGCCCGCGGGGCGCAGGGTCCTGGGCAGCCAGGGCAGCCCGGCTGCCTTGGGGCACAAGGAGTGGCCCAGAGAGAAGCTGCTGCCCTTGGCTTTGGAACTGTTCCTCAGAGTCTTGTCATTAATCCACAGCGTCTGATGTGCTTTCCTTTCCTCTCCCAAATTTAACACAGCTTTTTGAGAAAATTGACTGATATAGCTGGTGCTGGTGGTGGTGCTTTTGTCTGCAGGTGAGGGCAGGTGATTTGGACCAAGGACAGAGTCCATTGTTTACACCCCAGCCTTTGCCAAGTCAAGAAAACCATTCACAATTGGGCTACCACTACTGAGCTGTTTTTCTAGGTTTTGGAAAGCTACCACCATAAGAAACCCAACAGATTTTCCTCCAGGAGGACACCAGCAGTAGCATGATGCCAATGTTTTCCACCCCTTTTCTGTCTTTTAAGAGTTCCACAGTGCCCAGCAGGAATGAAATGACCTGTGATAATGTGATTTGAGAGCTCTGTGTTGTTCGTTGCCACATGAGTGTTCATGACAAGCTGGACACACCACTCATGGCTCTGTCGAGTTAAATTCATCCCAGTTGTGTGCAAACAGCAGCCCCGAGATGCTGAGAAGAGCAAGCACAGTGGGTGGGTGTGCATGCACGCACCCGGAGGCTGACTGCTCTGTGGGCAGATGGTTTTGCACTGTTGTAAATCTTCACTCTCCCAAGCTGAAAGACTATTTCAAATATATATCTTAAATAAACATATATATCAAAAAATAAAATTGTCCAAAAATACATGTGCATTAAATTTCATGCATATTATATATTATATATTTTGATTAATATAATAATATCTAACATAACATAATATAATGTAATATAATATAATATATACATGAGATCATTTTTGAAGCCATTGCTTGTGGGGGATATTAGACGATCTCCTAGTGTTTGTACATTTTTGCTTTCTGCCACTGCTGATCCTAGCAGCAATTCCCTGTCAGTTCTTCCAGGTCACTTCACACAAAGGGATTCCATCATTTCAGTGCATGTGAGAGCCTGGCACTGAAATGCCAAGTTGATTCCCAGCTCTCCAGCCTCCCTCTGGATTTTGGGGCATCTCAGCACTTGTGTCCATGGCCCTGCCTTCATCCCCAGCCTGCAGCAGTCACAGTCGCTGCTGCCTCCCCCTTGCTGCAGCTCATTTGCCAAAGTGCTGCCAAAGGCAGCAGAGCTGGCTCAGGATCCCTTCTGGCTTCTGCTCTCTGGGATGAGCTTCAGGGGGACACTTGGAGCACTTTCCTAAAGAGCTGCCCGTGGGATGATGGATTTGTCCTCCCCGGCTGGCTCCTGCTTGGATTCTGTGCTCATGGAGCCCCGGAGTTTTCTCAGCAGCCTCTGCAGCGAGTTCTGAGCCAACGTGGGGCTCTGCTGCCAGCCCAAATCTGCGCTTCCCCTGCCCAGCCTGAGTGCAGGTGGGGCATGTGCTGGGCATGGCTGGAGATTAGCACGGCCAGAATCCTCCAGCATTTACATCTGCCCATGGCTTTGGGTAGCACAAATCTACACTTCCGTTGAAACATTGCATTTATTGCAGATAGTTACACCCGCACTACTAATGTACAAATACACAAACATTAACTTATGTTTAAAAATGAAATTTATTTTAAATTGCAATAGCTATGATACCAATATAGAAACACAAAAATATCAATTTATGATTAAAATCTAATTTATTCTGAGAATTGTGCTATGTAAATATATACAGATATCAACTTCAGTGAAAAAAAATTACTTTATTGCAACCCTCTGCAACAACTCACTGTACACAAATATTGAAGTTACTGAATTGAAGTATAACAATTAAATTTATTACACATTACTACAGCCATACAGCCCATATACAAATACAGAAACATCAATATCCCTCTCTAAAGAATCTCAGATCCAGAACTAAAGAAATAGCATTTTAGAACTATACAACTCCATACATAATAAATAGAAGTAAATACATATATAGACATAACAATATAGAGATGTAAACATGCATTACATATTTCATGACATATAACATGACAATATAATACAAACATAACAGACCTGTCTATAAATACACAAATATCAATGGACCAATAAAACAATCCAGACATCCCCAGCAATAGAAATGCACAGCTACAATGCTGTACAAGTATGTAAACAGATGAATATACAAGCATCAATATAACAATATACACACATAATATCCCTATACAAATATCAGTCAGTGTATGTAAATATCCCTATACTTGTAACTATCCAAATCCAACTACACATCCATAAACAGCGCTAGATCAGGAGGGATTGCAGCCGCCGATGTTCCCAGGCTCTCGCTCGGTCTCCTCCTCCCGAGCAGAGCAGCTCTCCTGGGCAGGGACAGCAGATGGGACATCTGGCAAGCACAGGGAACACTGAGTGAGGGTGGGGACGTTTCCCTTGGCAGCAGCTGCGCTTCCATCAGGGCAGAGGAAATGTCAGAGCCTCCCCGGGAGGGTCAGAAGGAAAAGCAGCCGAGCGGGCCAGGCTGTGGGGAGCTGTTCACTTCTTTCTGGCATCCCAGTTGCTCTGAGGGAACTCCCTCATGTCACGTTATTGAACCACCTCTGCACTTACCAAGACTGTGGCCCCCAAATCAATCAGCATTTATGTCTCCAGCTGCTTGCACCAATGACAGGGAATGTCCTCTAACAGTGCTGGGGCACAAAGTTACCTTGCACAGGTCATCTGACAGGGCCTTGTTCTTTCTGTGCTTCCTGTGTTTCTCCTTATCTTCCACTTGGAATTGTTACAGCATTTATTTTTCTTTCCCCTTGATCAGTGCTAAAATGGGTGTTTCTCTTCCAAGTTTCAGTTTGTTCAGTGATTCTGTCAAGCCTTTTCTTAGAAGCTTTTATCATGGAATTGAGTGTTAATTTCAGCAATTTTGGTGATTTTCTGTGAGATTTATGCAAGAGTCCTGTTCATTGGGCACCATTTAGGAAGGTACAAAAGAGAAAAAAGGATGTTCTGTATGTCAGTTCACTAGTGGAATATTCATGCATAGAGAGAGTGATTAGCTGAATTTTACATCTACTCCTAACCTGAAAGTGCAACAGGTAATTTGGGGAGAAATTAAAGCAAAATTTCTCCTTCTACCAGCCTGTATTCAAATGTAAAGTAAATAGAGCAGGGTGAGAATGTCAGTGTTCAGTTCCTGAAGTGCCTTATTAAGGCGTTCTTAAAGTAATGGAGATAAAATCTGGGTGGGCATTCCTAATTTCCAGACACTCATTGTCAATTTCATTGACTCTGAAAACAGCAGAGATGTGCACATCATACCTGATCAATCTATTTGGGGATGGTTTAGGTTCAGATTCTCTGAGGCTTTAGATTTTTAGGTCTCTAGACAATGCTTCCAGCAATCTAAATTGCTTTCAGAAATTAAACTTTTCTTCTTTTTTCCTCAGTCTTTGCAGTCATGTGCACCAGAGACCTTCAGTGAATGGATTCCACTTTAATCCGTCTCCAAGCTGAATCTCGCAGCTGTGTTCACACTGGTGGTTTGTGTGTCTCTTCTGCACAGTGCAATTTTCAAATCTTCATTCCTTATTATCTCTGCCCTTCTTTTTCTGTTTTAGCTTGCAAATGCATGCAGATGTATCAGAAATGATACACCTAATTTCTGATCCATCAGTTCCTGTCTAGCAATTTCATTTTATCCTGTTCTGATGTCATGCTAGCCTTCTATGTTTTATTCTAAGTGGACTTCTGTTTTCTTGCATGTGGAAGTTTTACAACGCAATGCTCTCATTCACCTGCTTTCATGAAACCCTTCATTAACATTAGCACAAGTAACTCTGTGATTCCCTTCTGCTTTGTAGAAGATTTGGGAAACTCAAGTCCTGCTCAGCTACAGAAAAACATACATGGTGCTTGGTAATTCCCCTAAGAGCTTAAGTTAATGGTAAACAACTGCAGCTTATTCATTTCACAGAAATTGGGAGAAAAGACATTGCAAATATTGAGGAGTGTAGTGCAATAATGACGGGCATCCCTCAGTTATCCAGATAGACTGATGTCACTGGCAAAATTCCCTATTTTCCAAAGGCTTTCATTTGCTTTGGCTGTACTTTGTATGGCTGCAGGTCACATTTCCCTTAATTTAAGGAAGTATCTTGGCAGGTATTCTTGGTGATATATCTTGCTAATTCTGCCCTTGGAGGAATTACTCAGTTCTGCAGTCCTTATTACACGCCCTGTTGTAAAAGACTTTTATGCTATTTTTCCTTTCTCTGTGTTTTCACACTTGTTCAACAAGGTTTTCTTTCTAAGAATATTAATCACAATATCCCAAGGGATTAAAAAACGCTTAGGTATTTTTTCCCTAAGTATTTACTAAAGAAAAATAATAATTAAAAAAAAACCCTGTATGCATGCTGGATGTAAAATACAAAGAGAAATAAACTTGAGAGTTCTCCCAAAAACCTTAAGAAAAAACCCCATGTATTCTATAAAACCCAGAGTATTCATCTACAAAATGGGCTTGTTCTAGAAGAGAAAATTTGTGCAACAATTCTGCACAGAATTCTATGCCTTCAGGCTTTTTGCCCTTCAGGGGCAGTGCCATTCTCTCAACTGTAATGCTCTGAGCCTGTTCTGCTCACCATGGCAGCTTTCTGCTCTGCCCTGGTACAGATCATCCTCCCAGCAAAAGGGGAGTGCAGCCACCACAACTCGCAGCACCTTCCCGCACAGCAAGAACCTGAAGGAGAGAGATGGCTTTCACCAGCTGCTGCGGGTTCTAATAGTGCCACCTCTCAGCTGCTGAAAGCATGAATTTCTGTGTTGCAGTGAGTTAGTTCATTGAGCCAAATGTTCTGTTATATAGTGGTATGTTCAAGTG
This sequence comes from Melospiza melodia melodia, assembly GCF_035770615.1. Classification (NCBI taxonomy): domain Eukaryota; kingdom Metazoa; phylum Chordata; class Aves; order Passeriformes; family Passerellidae; genus Melospiza; species Melospiza melodia. Next base: position 3,337,449 of record NW_026948600.1, on the reverse strand, counting down.
TTCCCCGAGTTATTACAGTTAGTCTCTCCCCTATGTTATGCCCTCCTACCCCAGTGTCTCTCAAGGAATCCCCTCCCTCCTCACCAGATTTTTCCCTGTCTGTCAAGACAACCCGGCCCCTCTGCCCCATCCCTCAGCCCAAACCCTACCCTTTGTTCCACAAAGTTCCCTGTCCCTCACCCCAAGATCAAATCCCTATCCCAAAGCTCTCTCTTCCCCTTGTTCTGGTTTGTTGTAGCCCTCAAAACCACACCCTGAGAGTCGCTTATTGGTTACTATATGGTGTCCGCCCCGTGTTTTCAAAGATTTTAGAAACCCGTGCACAGGGGTGTTGGGGGTTCTTTCAACATCTGTTCCCTTTGGGAATTCTGCCCTGTGAACCTTCCCCCCGCCTCTCCTGAGGAATTTGCTGCACTTTACCCCGCAGAAGAGCCTCCTGTGCTTCCTTCACTCGGCCCTCCAGGGGTATCTATTGCTGGGCATTTGGCCTAGAGGTTCTGGCTCAGGCAAAACCCCAACCTAGCCAGTTCCCCACTCTTGCCATTGTCCCTGGAGCATCACAGAGCTAGCCAGGGCTGTGGAGGGCAGTGACAGTGACCCATGCCCTGGCATGTCACAGCCCCCAGAGCCACACCTGCCAGGCCACAAGCCCCAGCCCTGGTGCCCACTGCGGCCTCAGGGGCTCCTGGGCATCCTCACCCTGAGTGCAAAGGCAGCCTCAGGAGCCCCCCAGGGCGCTCTGGATCCAGGCTGCAGACACCCTAAAGCCAGCACTGAAAGGGACATGGATGGGGACTGCATGGATCTTCCAGTGCTCACCACTCCTGACTACTCTCTAAGTGAACCCAAACCTCATTGGCAGCACCTTGAGCACATTGACCCTGCTCGCCTCTCCTGGAACGTGGTGTTCTCACATCCTACACCAGCCCTTTGCAGGGAGTGACCAGCTCCCAGCTGCTCTGCTACCCTGGCCTTACTTTCTATTTGCCAGCAATGAACTTAACAGATACACTCCTGAGAAACCTAGCACAACATTTGCTCCTCAGGAGCTGTTTGGCAAAAAAACTCCACTAATCCCTAGATTTTGCACAGAGAAGGAGGTCCTGACATAAGGCACAGGCACAGGCAGGGCTCTGGCATACGAATTCCTGAGCCACAGGATTCCACCCATTGTTGTTCCTAGCTACTTTGCTGATATTTTAGAGCCAGTTCTGGACAGGAGCTGCTGCTGACAGGGTAGGAAAATTTGGAGAAGAAAAGGTGCAGGAGACAACCAAAAATAACCAAGGGGGAAAACCCTTAGAAATACAGAGCACAACAGAAGTCCTTGGAGATGGTTCAATAGAAAATGCCAGCAGCAGTGAGCAGAGCCCGAGGTTGCTCACTGCCACCCCAGGGGCTCCTCAGTCCCCGGCTGGTTTGTGTCTGATGCAGCCCTGCCTGGAAAGGGCTCCAGGCTCTGGTGTTCCCAGCTTGCTCCAGGCTACATTCTTAGCAGCACTGAAAGAAGAGGTGAAACAAAGAGCCATTTTCTGTCCTGCCTGCAAACACTTCTCCTTCAGTGCCACTGCCAGAGATCATCCTTCTGTCAGCTTGGCACTGTGCCTGCTGCATCCTTGTCCCTGTCCCTTGCATCAGCTCCTGCACATCATCAGCACTCCCTGCCCCACATCATGAACAGAGAGAGCTGTGTCAGAAGAGCAGGGATTGCATTTTCTTGGCCTTTCTAACAGACACAAGAAGCATGAGTCCAAATAACTTTGCTGTTTGTTCCTGTCCTCTTTTTCGATAACTCTTTTCTGCTTTAATGCAAAAGCTTCTTTTCCTACATGGATGGAATGATCTGGAATTGGCAGTTGCTTCAGGCTGTCAGGCACCATGGGAGTTTTCTCTTGTCTCTGATGAGGATTTGGTGAATTTTCCATTGGTCACTTGGTGGTGTCACCATGGGCTGAGCTCAGCGGCCGACTCTGCTGTCCCCAGGGGATGCATTGGGACGCCAAGCCCCTCAGGGCTGGGATTCTTGGGAGGGCGGGCTCGGAGCGCCTGGAGCCTGGGCCCGTGAGGAGCTGCTGCTGGCGCTGGCTGTGCTCAGCCCGCTGTGCCGAGCAGCCGCGCCCACGGAGACACAGGCGGGAGCTGTGGCCGAGGCGGGCAGGCGGCCCGGGCCGGCTCGCAGCTGTGAGGACACCGGCAGCCTGTGCCCTGAGGCCGGGGTCGTGGCGGGGGGTTTGCGGGCAGGGCTTTTCCGAGCCGGCCGCAGTGTGCTGCCTCCCGTGTGGGCCCGGCTGTGGCAGAGGCAGGCGGGAGCGCGGCGGGGCCGGCAGCGGCGGGCAGAGGCCGCAGAGAGCAGCGGCCCGGCCGGGCCCGCTGCGGAGCGGCAGGGAGCTGCCGGGCAGCCCTCGGCCGTGTCTGTGCACACAGGGCAGGAGCAGAGGCCGCAGCAGAGGCAGGAGCCGTGGCAGGAGCCGGCCATAGCGGCAGCTCGCCGTGCCCAGGGCCGCAGCCGCAGCTCTCCCCTGCCGACCACAGCAGCAGCCGCTGGCCTCCGAGGCTCCGGCGCTACCCGAAGACGAGGGGCCCGGCCCCAGCACGCTCTGGAGCCCCGCAGCGAGAGGAGCCGCCGGCGCCGCAAAGGGCAGTGCAGAGGGCGCAGGATGAGGAGGAGGAGATGAGGCTCGCTCTGGGCCGCGCTGGGGCAGTTCTGCCCTGTCAGCCTTTGCCTTGAGCCCTTTGCTTCTTTGTCATGAGCCCTGATCCCCGTCCTTGGCCAATGGCCCCCACAGCCCTTTCCAGGGCTGCAGGAAAAGCTGCCTCAGTCACAGAATCACGGAATCACTGGCTTGGAAGACAGACACTTTCAAGATCATCGAGTCCAACCCATGCCCTAACACCTCAACTGAAGCACGGGACCGAGTGCCACATCCAGTCGTGTTTTAAAGGCTTGCAGGGATGGTGAGTCCACCAGCTCCCTGGAGGGGTCTGTCCCAGGAAGAACCAGGATAACACTGGGGCCTTCTACCCCCTGGCACTTGGAGCTCTGGAAGTTTGTCTTTCTGCTTAGGCAAAGGCCATGCAAAAGGACTGGGAAAAGTAGTCACAAATCGAGTAGCCTACAGAGCTCTAAATTGATGTGCAAGGAATACAGAAAAGATAGAAAAGAAAAAAAGGCCAAACCCAAATGGCATCAGCAAAGTCTTGGGCATGAACACATAGCTGCAGAGGGTCTTCTCAGCCCTATTTCTTTGTATTTCTGGGAACCAGAGAAATCCTGCTTGAGCCTCTGGGGAGATGGGTTTGGGAGGTAAAAGTTCATGTCTTTTTTCTCCTTGGGGCAGCTCCTATTGCTAGCATCAGCTGAGCCTCTCTCCAGCCTGATGCCTGTTCTGATTGTTGCAGCAAAACAACTGATGGCAGACAGAAGACATTGACGCTTGCAGAGATGTGACTTTATCCAGTGCCAGCTGTGAGTGGCAGACAGAAGAAAAACTCCTGAAAGCACAACTCCATTGGAAGATTGCCTTCCTTTTCATTCCGATGCTCTAGATCCACTTCTGAATTGTCAGTTGTTCGTTAAGGATTGGAAGTTCTCTTTCATTATTTTTTTCATGTGGTTTGGAAGTGGAGGAAGCTCTCGTTCATTCACAAACTCCAGACCAAAGTGCCTTTGGAAGATGCCCCTCGTGGCAGTTTTTGCCCAGCCATGGTACTTGTGGATATAAGAAAGCAAGGGAAATGGTATTTGCAGCCAAAACCCAGCAAAGCTTGGCTCAGCCAAAACATCCTGGGGAGATAGAGGCCTCCAGCTGTTCCTAGAAATCAGCAAGTTCCAGCCAAATGGTTGTGTAGCACTAAGTGCAATCTCTTTGCCTGGATCAGAGCCTTGCTCAGCTGAAGAAGCAGAAAGATCAGCAAGGAGCTCCCAAAGGCCCCTCACATCATTTTGATTTTGCTCATCTTGTGTAAGTTCGCAACTAAACGTGCATTTGCATTTGAGCTAATGAGAGAAAAAAAAAAGTGAAAAGAGGCTTTATGGCAGGGCCATGACATTGCACAAGAGGAATCACTGGTGTGCATTTCATTGGACCTCTCTCAATCCTATAAAAGTATTGTAGCCCTGATTTGAAATAGGCTGGTGTGAACCAACTTGGAGAGACAGAGACTAAAATGGCTTATGGTTGTTTTTTTTTTTAAAGTGAGAAAAACTACCCAAAGGGTGTTGTTTTGTGACATTTTAAAATATACTACCTCAAAATTACCAACTGCAATAAATTAAGAATTTAAAAAGGTGTGTTTTGGTATATGAATAATAAAAACTACAAAAATGTGCAGATATAAATGCATGTTTTCATAAAAATCATGAAATTCTAGACAAAAAAATACATGCCCTGAAATACAATACAAAGGCAGATAGAACTGTACTTGAATGATCTCTTTTTAGATTGCTAGAGTTTTTTCCTTGTGAAGAGGAGCTAGGGTATTGCTGAAGAAAAGTGGCACCAGCAGGACGGGGCAGCGTGCCGTGCTCCGTGCAGAGGCTGCCAGGGGCTGCCCGAAGAGCGCCCTGCTGCAGCCAGAGCCCTCCTGGCCTGGGGCCCGGGAGCAAAGGGCCAGGGCAGCCACCTCCTCCTCGTCCTGACCCTGCCACCGCTCCCTGCTGCTGCTGCTGCTGAGGGAAAGAGAAGACTCTCCTAAGGCCCCATGAACGAATGCACTTACACAGCACTGGGGATGCCAGTGAAGGAAACCATGTGTCATGTAATGCATGTGTGACCAGAGTCACCAAACACCACCTAAACATGGAATTGTTGCACCTCTCTAGGACAGGCAGAAATTTAAAGAATTAACTGGAGACTTCAGGGCACAAGAGGCCAGAGGAGGGAAACAACTCTGAAGGGAAAAACCATCATATCTGGAGGGGAAAACATCTCCGCCTGCTCAGAATCGGTTGAGGGAACATGTCTCTAATCCTCTCCAGAAAGGGATGCTTTAGGTGAGCTCTGCACCTCCAACTGCCTTGGACCAGAGCCAGGAAGATTCAATTATGTAAATGTTACATAGATAGATAGATAGATAGATAGATAGATAGATAGATAGATAGATAGATAGATAGATAGATAGATTGATTGATTTTGTTACTGAAATCTCTCTTTACTGTCCTCTCTGTTGCTACAGATATCAGAACTTGGTAGCCAGTGCCACACTCAACTACAATCCTGAGATTGCTCTCCTGTTGCTTCAAAAAAGCACACTCTTGGGGAATGTGGAGCATGTAGGTCCTTACAGAAAGGGATCAGACCAAGAGCATTGCACTGGGAACTGCACTCTGTGCATCTGTGCTCGGGCAAGTTCTTCTCTTGGACTCGACCACACTGGTGGAGCTAAACTGGCTGGAATCAGAAATGCAGCCCAGCCCCTTCCAGCTCCTGTGACCTCTGAGGAGCAGCTGGAATGCAAGGGCATTGACCTCCTGCTGAATTCCCAAACACAACACACACTGATTCCCTGGGCTGCAAAAAGGCATGAGCACTACTAAGCTCAAAGTGATCTGTAAGGCCATACTGGCTGGCCTGGAACCACAACAGTTCCTTCTGCACCAAGGTCCCTGCACAGAATGATGTGTTCTCATGCAAAACTACTGCATTCTCCAGAAGTGATACCTTGGAAATTAAAATTCTAGCAGACCCAGTCCCAGTGCTATAAAAGGGCAGAAAATAATGATGAAAAGAACTTTAGCTGGGAGAAGAAGAAAATGAACAGCCTCTTCCTCCAAGCAAACAAAAATAAAAAAAAAAAAAAATAAAAAACAAACAAACAAAAAAAAAAAAACCCAAGAAAAAAAAAGGGGGAAAAGTAATTTCCAAAAGTGGCTCGAATATTTGGATGCACTGAGGAGATGCTGAAGGCCCCTCATGAGGCTCCTGCTCCTGTTGTCCAAGCTAAAGATTTCTCATCCTGACCAAACAAGCCCCCTTCTCAAACTTCTCAACATCCCTAGGATACTTTAACCCCCTATCCCACCGCCTAAGTATAACCAACTTCCTCAAAGGAGGACAGAACATTGCATCCCACCTAACTGACCTCTCCTGATACAAAATAGTAGGTCCAGAGGGGCTAGCCAGCCTACAACTTACAGCAACCAAAACTGCCACCACCCTCCACTCAGGCCTAATCAAAGCCTACTTAGGATCATTCACCTTATCCATTCTCATCATCCTCGTAGCCACATACAGAAATAACCAATGGCCCTCAACCTTCGTAAAAACCACCAAATCCTCAAAATCATCAATAATGCCCTAATCGACCTCCCAGCGCCATCAAACATCTCAACATGATCAAACTTCGGGTCTCTAGTAGGCGTTTGCTTAATTACGCAAATCAACGTCCTCATCCTAACCTGAGTAGGCAGCCAGCCAGTAGGACACCCCTTCATCATCATTGGCCAACTAGCCTCATTCACATACTTCACAATCATTCTAATTCTATTCCCTCTGATTGAGGCAATTGTCAGTGGGCTGTTGCACACTCACAGGAGCCTTGCTTTTTCCACTGTGTGAGCACAGCCTGCAAACTTGCAGGGCAGTGTTAAAATGATTGAGTGAATTGCTCCTTTGCTTTTCGCTGCCTATGGCATTACTTATGGTGCCTATCTTATGACACATTTCACAAGTAGATGTTTCCTCTCTACTTAGGTTAGGGTGTATCCTTACCTGGCTTTTGTATGTCTTCCTGCTCTTTCTTAGTGACTGAGTTTCTGATTTTGAAACAGAAAGAGCATTAGGATGCCACTGCTTTGGTAAAGCTCCTGTCAAGGCGTTCAGCTAAAAAGGGGGTGTCTGTAGCCACAGGGGCAGCTAGGTATACACATGCAAGTATCCGCGCTCCAGTGTAGGTGCCCTGGACACCCCAGTCAGGCAGATAGGAGTGGGCTCTGACACTCAGGGCTTCTGTGCACCAAAGCAACCTTCTGATGTCACTACGAGAAGGTGGCAACCTTTAAGTTTTTAAAGGTTTATTAAACCTTAAGAAAAGACTGTATAAGGAAAGATTGCAGCACTGGGAAGTCTCCATGATTAGCAGCCACATGCTCATCTACAAAAGGGATACTCTGCTTTTTTTACCCTTAGCCCCTCCCAATGTTTTGTCAGTCAATTCTTTCTCTGCCGTCCAGTGGTGGAGATTACTTTCTTGCATCTTGATTGGAGTTCAATTGTTGTTACACCCCGCCTGCTGGTCACAAGCCAGCCCTCCCCAAATGCCCTGACTACCAAGACTATTACAAGGGGGATAAGAAAGAGGACTATGGGAGGACGTATTACAATAACAGCACTTTACATTTGAACATAATATCTATCCACATAATATCTGTCTCTTAATTGTGAGAGCCAACTATTACATTACTCACCTATAATGCACAGAAGCAGGAGAGAAGGCACTGGCTTGGCATAACAGCTGAAATCATTGCTAACAAATCTCCCCACATATTTGCACCTTTATTGGACATGGCCAGGACTTTGTGGATGTACATCTCTGCCTTTCTTCCCCTTTGGAAGCAGTCAAACTGGCAACTCGTGGGGAAACCAAGGGCTTTGTGGGGGCTGCATTGCTCTGCACACACCCAGGCCACCCGTGGAACAGAGCTTTGGTGCCTAAAAAGATCAACCAGAGGAAAACAGCTGGAGGAGGTTTCATTTGGACCTTTCTTAGCCGCTAACAGAAGTTGTCAAAATGAAAGTGACCAAGCAAGGCCTGATCCCTGCTGCCAGCTCAGGGTTAGAAAGGAGGCATTACTTGATTTCAGTGCTGGGTGCACAGGGAATCACTTCCTAAGCCCTGCACACCCAGCAATCTCACCTAGTAGTTTCTATCCATGGAACTAAGACATATTCAATACTTTGCTGAAACTTACTGGCTAAACATTACCTCCAATTTTTTGACATATTTCAATCACTTCTCAGAATTTATTGACATCAGAGTAGGAATGTCCTGTAGCTCCCTGCTGGTCATTGTCACAGGTTCAGGTGACCCATGCACAAAATAACCCAGGACAAAACTGGGCTTGCAAAGCAAATTCATTCTATTAGTTGCAGTAGCATATAATACATACTGACCTCTGGATTCCCAAAAATCCCCTGAACAGGAGAAGGAGTTGGAGCGTGGTGCTCGGCAGCAGGGGCAGGTAGGCAGTGCACTTCCAGGACATCCCCTGGATCAAAACGCTGTGCATCTCGTCCTTCTAAACCCTTCAGCCCAGAACTAGGCCTTGTATCTCCTGCTTAGGAGTGGAATTTTACAGCAGGAGTTAGAGCAGCAGCTCACACATGCCTGGCGTGTGAGATGAGGCCATGATGGCTCAGGATGACTCCATGACTCCCTGCCACCAAGGGCTGCATTGTGCATTGTTCTCCTTTCAAAGCTTGACTGCGCTTGCTGTGTGCCAGAGAGCACAAATCAGGCTGGCCTGGTGGGCCTGAATATTTCTGCCAAACACTCTGCATCTCACACCTTTGCTCTGGCTCAGTGCAGAACTGCAGGATTGCAGGCGCTTCCTCCCAGAGCTGCGTGAGGCGCTCGCTCCTGCAGATGGGCCCTGCCAAGCTGTCCCTGCCTCACGCTGGCCTCGCTTCCCTGGCACGAGTGCCGGGCCTGAAGGAGCTGCCCTGTGCTCCAGCCTGCCGAGCAGCCCGGCTCCCTCCCCCGGTGCCCAGAGTGCTGCACACACTGCTGGCCTTTGCCAGGAGTTGCAGGGCAGCCGGCAGAAGAGGAGGAATCCTCAGCCAGCCCAGCGGCCCGCGGCTGCCCTTGGCCTTTCTCTGCTCCTGGGCACACTCCAGACAGCCATGGCCTCCAGGCCGGGCTGTGCCCAGCACGGCTGCACTTCCCCTCGGCAGCAGCCAGCTGCCACCTGGGCTCTGAGAGCGGAGGATTCGCCCGCTCCCAGGAAGAGGCACCCAGGTCTCAGCTGCTGCCTCTTGCAGCTCCAAGGGCCTCCTTCCAGCCTGCCTCTGCTGGGGCTCAGGCTGCTCCAGCCTCTGCCGGGGCTCTGCTGGGGCTCCAGCCTGGGCAAGGCCAGGCCCGCTCTCACCTCACAGGCGCTGACAGCTCTGCACCACAGGAGACCTTCCCGAGCACCCTCTCTGATCTTTCTGCTTTCTCACTTGAGCAAGGCTCTCCTCCAGCCAAAGAGATTATTGCATTTAGGGAGCCCCAATGCTCTCCAGTCACAGCTGAAGGCCTGCATCTGTATAAGATGTTTGGGCTGCCCCATTCTTCCTGTGCTTTTGCCTTTAAATGCCATTGCCCTTTCTGCCTAAAATAGAAGTACCAAAGATGGCCAAAAACAGACCAGTGGGCCATATTCCAAAGGCAGTGTGGTCTGGAGAGGATGAATGAAGAACATCCTTCCCCACTTTCACACCATGCCAAAGACACTGTTTCACTTTCCACCTTTAAGAAACAACAGACAATTCAGAAGGAATTCTCGAGTTTATTCGCAGAGTGAGAAGGAAGGGAATCTTCAAGGTGAGTTGTGGTTTCAGAAACTTTATTGATTTTCAATCCTACTCTGCAGTCCTATTAGACAATCCTACTCTAACCCTAACCCTTACCTTAACCCTAATCCTTATCCTTATCCTTATCCTTATCCTTATCCTTATCCTTATCCTTATCCTTATCCTTATCCTTATCCTTATCCTTATCCTTATCCTTATCCTTATCCTCATCCTAATCTTAATCCTTATCCTTATCCTTATCCTTATCCTTATCCTTATCCTTATCCTTATCCTTATCCTTATCCTTATCCTTATCCTTAATCTAATCCTAATCCTAATCCTAATCCTAATCCTTATCCTAATCCTAATCCTTATCCTAACCTACAATCCTACTCTAAACTGTTTGAGGAATAAATGGTCCTGATGATTGTCACATTCTTGTCTCCTTCCTCTTCTTCACTGAAACAATCAGTGGCACCAGGCTGGACGCAGGCTCAGCAAATCTTACAAATGGATGCTGCCCAAAGGGAAAAAAAACTGATCAACAAAAAACAATGAACCATGACTTTCCAAGCTCAGTGCTTCACAGGATTCCTCCTGCTCCTAGAAGGATGCAGGAAGAGGAACAATGGGACTGTCTACACCTCCATCTTTATGTGCAGACTTTGCCATCACAGGCAAACCTGGCCCAGAATCCCACTCATCCATTTATACAGGTGTCTTCATCTTGCTGAGATTTTAGCCCTGCCAGTGCTCTAGAAATGGTGCTTTCTGTCCTTGGAGTTTCTTCTTTTCAGGAAACTCCAAAGCCTCTCATTGGTTCCTCTCTTTGAAAGACAGGCACTGTGCTGATTGCCACAGGGACAGAAAGCAGTGTCTACCTTTCCATGCCCTGCCCCTCGTGTGCTGGATGGCACCTTCCTTCCCAGCAGGGCCAGCCCAGTGGCACTGGGCCCTGCAGTTCCCTCTCTGCCACACAACCTGGCAGCAACCCTGGCACAGTTCCTGTCTGCTTGAGTGTGCCTGGCAGCAGATGGGGCTGGGACAAGTCCCTCCCAGCTGTCCCTGTTTGCGTGGCAGAAACCTCTGAGGGTGGGCTGGGGGGCACAAACCAGGGCCCCTCAGAGGCTCACAGTGAGCCCCCACAGCCCCTCCTGCCCACAGCCAAATCTCTGACTCCTAGGCTGGGACTGGCTTCCTTGGGTTCCTCCACCACCATTTCATGTCTCTGTACCCTGCATTGCTCTACTTCAATTCTGTTGCCATTACATAAAACTGAACACCCCACCAAATTACAAAAGAAGGTGACAGAAACAGCCAGAGGACCTCTCTGACTCAGGAAATGCAGAGAGAGGTGGGGTTGCTCAGTTTTGTCAAGAACAGGCCCCAGGGAGACTTTATTGCCACTTTCTAAAACTTCAGAGTGGCTTTAAGGAAAGTGGAGGACATCTTTTTTAACAGGGCCAGTTACAATAGGATGTGGGTGAATATTTTTTAACACAAATAGGATCTAATCAGAACTTGTTTACTCGGAGCATGGTGTGACCCTGGCACAGCTTGCCCCAAGAGGTTGTAGGTGCCCCATCCCTGCAACCATTCCGGCTCCAGTGGGAAAGGGCTCTGAGAAACTTGATGTCTTTAAAGAAGTCCCTGCTCATTGCAGGACACTTGCACCAGAGGACATTTGCAGGGCCCTGCCAGCCCAGCCCAGTCTAGGATTCCTCACTGTTTTCATTTGAAGAGCACCAAGAGTGGAGGTGAGGAGGAAGGGGGCTCATCTGCTGCCTTGGGCGTGAGTGGAGGAGAAGCCCATCCCTCAGAGCCTGTTTCACCTGCAGCCCCTTCACATGTTACCTGCAGGAGCTCCTTGGCAGACCAGCGCCGCTCCTCGTCTCTCTGCAGGCAGCAGCTCAGGAAGTCACGCAGGCAAGATGAAAATAGGTTGGGCTGCTGCAGCTTTTGTCTTCCTCCTGTGGCTATCAGGAGTTGGGGCTGGGGAAAAAGGAGACACCAGGCTCCACCTGCTTCTTTCCCATCTGTCACTGCTCTCCCAGATCCCACTGATTAAGCTCCACTCTGCAGTGGCAGTTTCTGCCCTTGCAGAGACCCAGAGATGACTTTCCTTTACCAACCAAAAACCCCAAACCCTGATGCAGCCACAGCCTCTCCAACATCTCACAGATCTTGCCTTGGCAGCTGATTACATTGACTGACCTAATTAGTGGGAACTACATCAGCACAAGCACATTTCCTTCCCTGACGATTCATACCGGCTTGAGAGGCTTTTTGGAAGAAGGACTTTGCTATACTAACTCTACTGTATCCAAGGGTTAGTACATGGAAAGTATTTCTGCAGTGCTTCTTGGTCCCTTAAGCAACGCTGCCACAAAACAAACCTAATCAAGCTTTTTGCTTTGTTCTTGAAAACAATGGGAATTGGAGGGAAAGAAAGGAAATCCACCAGGTATTCCTCAGGTAAGGAAACAAATCTTTGGAATCTCATCTTCAACACAGACACATTATGATCCATGCACAAATGTACTGGGATGAAAACACCTGCTTGGACACACAGGAGCTACCTGCAGCTCTGTTTCTCAGCAGTCTGAAAATTTCTGCTTTCCTTACATGGAAAAGAAAAACCTTTCATGGTCAAATCAGAAGGAGAGGTTCCATCCCTACGGTCACCCTCTACTCATTTGGCTACTCAAGTCAATGCATGAATGGTAGGCCCATCCCAGAAAGTGCCAGGAAACAAATGGGAGGTTTTGGCAGGCTCTCCACATCACCAGGCTCTGGCTTGGTGACGTGCAGAATGTGGCTTGGGCTGGGAGAGAAACACGGTCACTGAGTGTTTCAGCAGCACTGCACAAGAAGCAGAAGAGACTCTGTGGCCTTTACACCCTCATGCCCGGGTTTCAGGCACGTTTCCCAGTGAGAAGAAACTGCACAGGGGGTTAAGTTCCTCTCTAAAAACCAGTGCCTTAGCAACTTTCATGTGTTTGGCCTTCTTTTCTTCATTTCTGGAAATGTAACACCAGTTCTGAGAGGCTTGCCTTGTAGTTTTAGGGGCATCTTCACAGACAGACAAGTGGGAACAACTTGAAACCCAAAGCAAATGTTGCCTGAGAAGAGCTGGGGAGTGTTTGCCTGTGGTGAGGCTTGAGCTGTCTGGCAATCCCCTTCCATGATGTGCAGAAACATCCAGCTGCTCCCCAGAACTCAGTCCCTCTGGGCACGCAGGCCTCTGGAAACACCTGACAATTCCAGCCTTTCTCCTGCTCAAGAGCATCTAACCTAAGCTGAGCTCCAGTTTCTTCAGCAAGGCCAAGGATGCTCACTTCCATGCAGCTGACAGTGTCCATGGAGCTCAGCAGGTCTTTCTGATACTCCTCAGGCCAAGGAATTATAGTGTAGATTGGCAAGACATCATTATCCAGTGTGGTTCATGTGGAACCAAGCTCTAACATGCTGACAAGTCAGAGGGAGAGAGCTCATTCTGCTTTTGCAAGATGGTATTTAGAAACATAAGACACCAACGTGGAACTATTCAAACCTCAACTTGCAGAATCCATCTCAAATAGACAAAAAGAACAATGGCAAGAGGCCTTGGAGTCTCCATAAAAATGCCCACCACTGTCATGATAACTCTGTGCTCATGGCACTGAAATAGATGGTGACCAAAGAGACTTTGCTATTATCCTCTTCAACCCAAAGGAGAATTTCAAAGCCAGAAATGGCAATGCACTCCCCTTGTGTACAAATAATTTATGCGGCTTTCTGTCCTTTTCCCACATCACCAGAGGTGAGAAAGAGGGTTTTATCCTGACTCTCAGCTGAGCTCAGCCACTGGCCATGGTGGGGAGCTGGAGCCCTCCCTGTCATTATAACACTGCAGGCCAGGGATGGCCCTGCTCCTGAGGTAAAGAAACACAGCACCGGTGTCAACTGCCCACGCTGGATCCCAGCCCAGGCACCTGCCTGCAAGCTCATCAACTTGTTAAAGTACCAAGAAACAGCCAAGGGTTTGGCAAACAATTCTAACTGCAGTCGGAGAAAAACACATCCAAAACTTATCCAGGCCACCCACACACGTGACTGAACAATGTACAGATGACTTGAAAGCCTGAAAGTTTCAACAACCACAGGATTTGGAAAAGATGCTACACAATGGAAGAGAAGAGCTGCATTTAAAAAATGAAAAAGCAAGCAGAACTGCTTGGGCATTGCTTTGGTAGTAGTTTTTTTTCTCTTTTCCTTTTTTGTTTACTTTTCTTTTTCCTTTTTTCCTATGTTTTCTATAAAATTGAAACTGGGAAGGTCTAATCTCTGTTTCTCAGGATATTTATTACATGTCTACCCTGTACACTGAAAAATTCTTGTCCTTCAGAAACAGAGTTCCAACATTGTTCAAAAAACAAGTGGGAAATGTCAGGCACGGCTGGAGGGCAAAATGGCAGGTTTCTGAACTGGTTAGGTTTCTGAACTGCCACTTCCCTTTCTGATACAACCAAAGCTACAGCAGATGCTGATGTGTTGCAGGGGCATTTTTAGAAGGGGACCTTGGTGGAAGTGGTGCCAGCAGATGGCAATGGGATTTTGTCCAATGGCACAGAGAACATAGGACAGGTGAGAAAGACAGTGGGATCAGTGAGTATTTGCACCTTACCAAGACAGGAGTTGCATTCCAGGAAGGAACTTCTTGTTCCACCATTTCGATGCCCACAATTCCCAAAGACCATATGTCCACTTTGGGGCCACATGGTTGACCTGTCACCACTTCAGGCGCCAGCCACCCAGCAGCGCCGGCCACGGAGCTCCGTCTGCCCTGCTCAGGGCTGAGCTGAGCAAAGAGGCCAAAGTCAGCTGTGGAGAAAAAAACAAACCGTGAAAGCCAGCTCCAATTAGGAAACCAAGCAAAAGAATTCCTCACTCTCAGGCTAAGAATGTGCTGTTGCATCTCCTGGAGAACTGTCCACACTCGATTTCCTTGGGGCTTTAGCCAAGGGAGTATGGAATTGGCCACTTCCAAAAAAACCCAGGTTTCTTAATGCTGCTCACAGCAGTGGACTTTATCCCCTGAAGCTTTAGATTGTAGATCCCTCTGTCTAGAAGGGACACACACAGAGCAAGGCCACTCTTGACTGCTTGTGGTTCCTTATACCTCTGTGCACGTTGCAACTGTGCCCTCAGCTCGCAGCAGGGGTCCCTGCACTGCCACCAGCAGCATTTTTGGGGAGATGGCAGTCACTCCAAGCAGCCCCACACCCACATCCCTGGAACGCTGCACCTGACCAAGAATATACTGACCCAGCTTGACAGAACCGTCAGTTCTGAGAAGGATGTTGCTGCTCTTCACATCTTGGTGGATGACATGGTTTGAATGAAGAAAATCCAGTCCTTGCAGGCACTGAGCGAGAAAACAGAAACAGGAGGGCAAAAATGAGTGATGTGATTTCATCACAAAAGAAAGGAAACAAAGAATAGAAAAGATTCCCTCTCCAGGGGAATGGGGAGTAATGGCAGAACAGTAATGGCCACTGAGAGGAAGAGCGTGCTGCTCCAACACTTGCAGAGCAGGACCATTCTGAGGAAAGGCACATCAGCTTTTGAAAGAGCAACAGCACCTGCTGTTGTAGGCTGTCCCCTGCAAACCAGCCAGGACGACTCCTGCTGCAGTGGACGTGCTTTTTCCATGCAGAGGACAAAGGAGGGGTTTGGAAAGGAAAAGTCCCTCCCTTTGGTGTTTAGTGGATCACTTTTGGGTGGGAGGCTGCATGGAAAAGATTTTCTTGCTGGCCTCAGCACAGGCTTGGAAGTATCACACCAGTCACTTTGCGGAAGCAAAGAGCATTTTGGCTGCACTTCTATCCTTTTCAGCTGAGGACTCTGAGAAATGAGTATTTTTTCTTTTCTGGTCATTTCAAATCCTGCCACCAGCACCTTTCCTTTTACAGGCAAGGAATGCAGTGAAGACAGACTCCAGGCAAACATTTAGAGAGGCAAGGTGGAGAACAGCAAATACAAGAGACAGAGTGAGAATACAATAGCAGGAGATAAGAGTACTGGCACTGAGTACAGTGAGTGCAGGGGCACTGGCAGGCCTTTCCCTTGAGATGCTTTTACTTGCCCATAGAATAGCAGCAACACAGAAACAAAGCTTGGCACAGGAAATCACTCCAGCTCTGAGCCCCTGTTTCCCAGACAATCCTGCCCAAGCCCTTGGAAACACAGCTGGGATTGCTGACCTCCCGACTGATGGCTGCCATCTCATCTTCCGACAGGTAGGTCTGGCTGATGACATTGCTCAGAGTGCCTCCATCCATGTACTCCATAACCAGGGACAGTTCCTCACCCACAAGGTAGCTGAAAGAAGGAAACAAGGGCATGGAGATGAATGTACATGGCTAAGTTGCTGTTTGGAAAAGACAGGTTGGTTCTTCTTTTCAGGTCCCTTTGAGACAAAGACAAAATAAAGGAAGAGACATTCCCTCTTGGCTGTGCATTGTTTGCCATCTGTGCAGTCTCAAGGAGAAAGGTGCAGCTGCGAAAAAGGAGATGTCTTAGATGGGCAGCAAGCAAAATGTGCAGTTTAGTAACAGCCCAGATAAAAAAACCTGTCATGCATGGTGTTTCTGGAAAAAAAGCACCTAGTCTTCCTGGCATGCATAGCAATGGGAAACAGTGGCAACAATCCAAGGGAAATCCTTGTTAGTTTACCTGGACGTAAGAAGACACTTGAAAAAAATCAAGCTCCAAAACAAAGTGGTGGCTGTGAATATAGAGATCATTGATTTAGTAAGACACAACTCATCCGGGTTTTTGAACAATTTTCAAATACCATGTGCCAGCGAAGACTCATGCAGACAAAATGCAATCTCTTCCCATCCACTGGAGATGAAAAGAGCAATAATAATTAGCCAATAATTACAGCTCTATTTTCTGCCAGTGACCAAAGTGGGATTTTACCTTGCATGTTTGCAACATACAAACAAACACTCATGGGACAAAAGCACAACTCACCTGTCTAAACAGTTGACCAGGTTGGGATTTCTATTCACCTTCATGACCATGAGTTCGTTGACTTTTAGTTCCTTCTTCCTCAGTCCTTGAAGCTGTATTTTCTTGATGGCCACCTAAAACGACATTGAAAATCAGTAACTTGAGACGTTGGTGGCACGAGACCACAAGACACGTGGAGTGAGTGATTTTGCAATGACACAGCTGAGCTGTGCCAAACTGCCTTGTGATTAGGCACTGCAGTAGTTAGGAACTGACATTCCAACAGCCAATTTCTCTGCTCCCTTGGGAGCCAGTTACAGGACACGTGGGGCCACTGACATTTTGCCTTGACCACTTGGTAACAGCGGTGTCTCAGTTATCACCCACAAACCTCTGACCACACTCTCTGCTGCTTTGTTTGGGACTCAGAAGAAGTAATCCATGCCTTAATACTCTGTGGATACATCTTGGGCTATGGGCAGGGCTTAGGGCTTTCAGGGACGCCTTGCAGATCTCTCCCTATGTGCAGTTCCCAAGTGCAGCACTGCAGGTGGCTAAGGAACTACCAGTAACTTTCAGATGGATTTGCTGGCAGCCAGAAATGAGAATTCAGGACTCTGAAGCTGTAGCCCCAAAGAGCAGTGAGGTGCTCAAAGGTAGCGCCTTTGTTTTAGCAGTGGAGAGCGAGTGAGCGTGTCCTTCTCTGAAAGGAACCGCTGCCCTCCGTGCCTTCCTTCCGGCAGCTGAGGAGGACAAAGTCCCAAATGTGTTGTGTGGGCTGGCACCAGTCTGTGCTTCTTGTGCCTTTTCAGCACAGCTCTGCCCAAAGCTCCAGCCACAGCTCACACCAGAGGGGAAAGCCCTCAAGTGCAGCAGAGTCTGCAGGGGCTGTTGACATTTACCTCTCCTCCTGTGGCAGTGTCAAGTGCTTTACAAACATCTCCAAAAGTCCTAGAAACAAAACAGAAGCAGAGGGAGGAGAAGCCATTTAGATCTTGCAGTGAAAGCCAGCCCACACAGGTGATCTGTGCTGTAAATACCGCAGACCTGCAGGACACTGGAAGCATTGAGATGTGTTTGACAATGCCTTCTGAGCACACTTAGAAATTCTGATCAGCACTGACAATCTAAGCCCAGTGCCTGAACACATTTGCAGCTTGTCTGACTTCACACTTGATACCTATTCCGCCAGCAAAACATCTGATGCATAGTTTTGTAAAATTAACATTGCTTGGACTCACCCACTGCCAATATTTTCCAGTTCAATGTATTTTACAATAGGATTTTCCATCTTCACCATTCTCCCTGAGGGAAACAAAATGCAAGATGTTCACTTCAAAGCAGAGATCTCACCTTCTAGGAGATACAAAAGGCAGCCCCACTGTCTGGAGCTCTGAGCCCTCCCTTTGTGGACAGCTGGCTAACAACAACAGGAACGGGAACTGGAACAACAAGAAAAGAACAGCAGGCCCACAGCACAAGTGGCTGGCACATAGACTGATTTCCAGCATCCTTTTAAGTGAGAGACCTCTTGACAGCAGGCACACAGGGAAGCACAGGGAGATACATTCAGAGGAGACTGAGACCAGAAGAGAATACCTACCAAGGCAAGTAAGTTTGTCATCTAGAAACATTTAGGAGAGCTGGAACTAACAGTGCCTTTGTTTTCTTGGGAATAAACACTGTGAGATTTAGAAAAGGTTTCCTACTTGCTAAGATTAAGTGCACCAGGACATCTAGAATCAATTCCTCTGAACAGATGCCAAGTTCAGAACAGGAGGAATATTGCCAAGTGTTCCCATCTTTTCCACCTTGCAGCAGTTTGCCAGAAGAATGCCTCTGTGTTTGTAAACCAGAGCAGCTCATGCTAGAACCAATCCCCATGGGGCTTCCAGCATCAGGACCCTCACCCTTTATGAGCAGGCTGAGCTCACAGACGCCCTTGCCCGTGCCCCATGTGAAGAACCGCGCCGCTTCTCTTCACCCTGACAGCGCGGATCAGTCGCTCCCATTGCACTCGCCCTCTCGGCACCGCACACGTCCCCATCTTTCCAACTCGGCACGGCGGGCACGGGCACAGAGGACAGCAGTGCTCCTCAGGCGCCCCTGTGACACAGAGAGCTGCCCAGAGGAGATGCTGGCCCTCTTGTGAGTCCAGGCCGTGCGAGGCAGAAGCCGGCCCAGAGCAGGGGCTGCGGCCTCAGGCAGCTCCGCGCTGCAGCAGCAGGGCAGCAGCGGGACCCTCCCAGCTAAGGAAGGCTCCAGCCTCTGCATTCCCACCAGCCCTCAGGGGCAGGGCAGTGACCACAGCAAGGCTGGCAAAGCCCAAGCATGAGCACTGACAGGCACTGATGGGAAGAAGCCAGAGTCAGCCTTAGCCCCGGACAAGCTGTTGCCCCCATTCAGGACACAACGGGATGGGCTTTGAGATCAGCCACGCCGAGGTGCAGATCGGTGCCCTTTTTGTCCCAACAGGTGATGGTAGACACAGAATCCACTGGGCTCTCTTCTAAACCCTACCAGATCTTATCTGAGAGCACAGCACTGGCAGCTGTTAAGGGCAAGAAGCAGATTCATTGGGTTGTGCTGCAGAATCACAAAGGGCTTGATGTGTTCTCCTAGAGACTGATCTCAGCAGGGCTTCTGCCAGTGGCTGGGACTCAAGCAGTCACAGCCTTCTGCTTATCCAGGAACAATCCCTGCTTCTGCCTTCAGCAGAGAGGGAAGCCCAGGCAAACTCCAGCCAGTCTAAGCTGCCCTCAGAGGCAGCAGGAACACCCAGAGCTCTCACTTGCTGCCTCGGAGCACTGCCAGCACTTCTGTGACACTAAACTGAGGAGAACCCTTTGGTACAGCTATGCTGACACGTGCACACAACACACTGTCCCTCAGATAAGAAAGATACCAGACGTACTCTGCTGCTCCAGGGAGTCACCCGCCGTCTCCTGTTGCTGAGCAGCAGCTGGGTCAGCACGGGAGGTGAACCAAGGGCTCAGGCTCCATTTCTTCAGCTGGAGAGCAAAGGCTCCTTGGGATGGTGCTGCTGCTTCTGCAGCAGCTTCAGTGTCAGAGTCGGTGTAGATCTGAGACAAGAAATGAGTTGATGTCAGGAAGGTGTGGCAGAGATTGCCCTGAAATGCAAGAGAGATTGCCATTTGAAATGCAAGCCCTTAGGAAGCTGCTGTCAGCCACATGCAGAGCTCTTCAACTGGATTGCTTTGGATGTCCCCTTGTGAAACCAAATGGTCAAAACCAAAGGCTGGTTTGACTCGAGTTCATAGCCAGTTTGTTGTTCTAAAGGATGACTGCAGCAACGACCGCTCCACTTCCTCCCAAAGACTCCTTTCCCCCTCCTAGGTCTGCAGATACATTTGCAGCTCCTCATTCTAATGTTCTACCTCCTGCCATGAAATTCTCTTTTTCTGCACCTTCCTCAGGACGAGCTTATCCTGCAGCATCTCTGGGTGGGTCAGTTCCTGGGCCTCATGCCAGCCTCGGGGCTCTTGGTTGCCCGTCATTTGCTGGAACTCTCTGCAGGCTGCCAGGTAGGATGGCGACACTTCCACCTCAAGTCAAACAGAACAAAGCAGTCAGAGACTACAGCTTGTCCCCGTCAGCCAGGAGTCATCGACTGGGAAGAAAGTAAAGGACAGGAGCAGATCTGCAAGGGATATAGACAGCTTCTAGCTCGTATTCCAAATCTATGTGAGTGACCATGTTCACCTGCAAAAACACCTCAAGAAACAAGGTGACCTGGAAGAAGCCAGCAGGAGTTCATTCAGATGACTGCTGGCTAAATGGCCAAAGGAGTAATGCCACTGTCCAGAGCATCAGCTGAGATCCAGCAGAGCAGGAAGTGTCCTTGAGAGCAGCTCTGACAGAGGCCTCATCAGGATGGCACTCAGAGGCATCACCCACCCCTGCTGCTCTGCACTGGAAAGGCAAGGAGGGCAGAAACCACCCTTGGGTGACTGCAGTGCGATTGCTATTTCAGCCACTTGCTTTTTTAGAGCCTTTTGCTCCTGAAGGAGGCGATTAATTTTCTCTTGGATGATTTTAATTTTTTCATCTAGCCTCTTCTTCCTTGCCTTGGTCATAGCCTCAGTTTCCTGCAGCTGTGCCTGCATCTGTTTGTCAATTTTCTGTAAACAACAACAGAAAGGACTCTCTCTCATGAGTGGAGTGGCTGCCATTCCTTCATTCACCTGTTTTTGTTGATTTCCCCTGTGCATAGGGAGATTCTTCTCCTCTTGGATGTCTTCATTCCTCCTCTTCACTGCCATGATGGCACTCTGAGCTTCAGGCAGCTCTGCTTGTGGTTCTGCCTTGATGTTCTGTACACACAAAAGCAGAGCAAGTGACTGAGAGCTGCCATCAGGCTCAGCTTTTCCCTCTTTTAGCCTCAAAATCACATTTATTCAGCCCCTTCTTTCTGCTTCCCTACCCAGCTCTGCTTCCACTGCAACCCTCCTGTGCTGGTGCTGATCTCTGCAGATTGCAAGGCTCTGTCCTTCCAGTGCCTGTGGGACTCCTGGCCTCCTCAGTCCCAAGAGCTCTGGTTTGCGCCCCTCTCCCTGCCCTTCCCTCTGTGCCCTGGCCAGTCAGGCATACCTGGCCATTCTCCTGTGGCTCTTCCACCTGCTGCCTGAGCTGCTCTTTCTGCCCTCGGGCTGGGAACAGCTCTCCCTGAGTCTGGCCTGGCATCTCAGATGAGGCAGTGTGCTCCTGCTCTTTCTCTCGAAGCACCTGCACAGAAAGCAAGAGAAGATGGGTTTCAACTTCCCATACGCCCTTCGTGGGCCAAGACTCCAAGACTGCTGGGCTCACACATTCCCAAAGCACTGTGCTGCTGCTCTCCTGGGTCATTCTCTGCCCGAGAGGAGGCACAGATTCCACAGTGACCCTGGCCCTACAATCAGGGGCCATCTGGGACTGAAGCTCCAGCAGCCTCTCAGGCAGCTGACAGGGAAGGGGTGGCATTTCTCAAGGGTCTGGTGAGGGCCTCCCTCTGCTTCTGCCATGTTCTGTTTGTCTCTCCTGAAGGGATGCCTTTAGGTGAGCTTTGCATCTTCCACTGCTTTTGAGCAGAGTCAGGAAGATTTAAATAGATAGATAGATAGACAGACAGATCTCACTTTTATAATCTGTCTTTACTGTACTGTGGTATTTACATTTTTTGAATGGAGAGAGATATAATTCTCTCTCCTAGGTTTTTTTTAAGGGAAGGTAGTGAGAAACTTAGAGAAGAAGAGGAAACAATTCTAATCTCTACTGGCTGTTCTTGTTTTTTAGTATATGAAGAATGTGTTATAGTGATTGTTTTCTGAAAGTGATTTGTTAGTTGGATTTTAGTGATAGTTGTTTAGATTGATTAGCTAATTAGATAAAAGACTGCCTGGAGACAGTCACGAGTTTTTCTTTAGTAGCTTTTTAGTGAAGTATCTCTTTAGTATAGTTTTAATATAGTACTAGTGTAATATAACATAGCTTAAGAAAGCATTTGTTTAACCTTCTTAATCATAGAGCCAAAGTACATTATTCCCCACGTGGGGGTCACCCAGAATCAATCCTGTCCTTTCTGTCACTACACACATCAGCACTCGGTAGCAGTGCCCCGATCAGCAGCCATCCTGAATTTGCTCTCCTGTTGCTTCAGTAACCCACACTCTTGGGGAATCTGGAGCATGTCGGTCCTTATGGAATGCAATCAGACCCAGAGCACTGCACTGGGAACTGCACTCTTTGTGCATCTGTGCTCGGGCAAGTTCTTAGCTTGGACTTGACCACACTGATGGTGCTAAAGTGGCCTGAGTCAGAAATGCAGCCCAGCCCCTCCCAGCTCCTCTAATCTCTGAGCACCAGCTGGAATGCAAGGGCATTGATTTCCTACTCAGTTCCCAAACACATCACACACTGATTGCCTGGGCTGCCAAAAGACAAGGGAGCCGTTAACTTGAAAATGATGGGCAAGCCCTACTGGCTGGTCTGGCACCAGAACAGCTCATTCTGCACCAACATGTCTGGCCCAAGCTATGTGTTCTTGTGCAAAAATACTGCATTATCCAGAACTGCCTCCTTGAAAAGTAAAATTCTAGCAGAATTTCTGCCAGTGCTGTAAAAGGGCAGGAAAGATTGAGAAAAAAGCTCCCTTGCTCCCTGGAGAAGGAGAAATTGCACAAGGCTTCTCCTTCTAGCAAACAAACAAATCAACAAAATATGAAAGTGTTACCTACTCCAGTGTCTAAAGCACTTGGATGCAGTGAAGGGATGTTTGGCAGGGAAACAGCCCTTGTGCTGAGCATTGGCTCTATGGATCCAAGGCAGGGATCTATGGAAGTCTGCCTGAAGGTCCCTCATGAGCCCCCATTGTCCAGGCTAAAGCTCCCTCAGCACCTCCTCCCTGGCCTTGTGCTGCACCCCTTTGCCCAGCTCCCCTGTCCCTCTGTGCCCACGCTGCAGCCCCTCCATGACTTTCTGCTTCCCAGGGCCCACAGCTGCACACAGCACTCCAGCTGTGGCCGCAGCGCTGCCCAGCACAGGCCACGCTCCCTGCCCTGCTCCTGCTGCCCCACTGCTGCTGGCACAGCCACCGTGCCCTTGGCCTTCTGGGCCCCCTGGCCCCACGCTGCCTCCTCTTCAGCTGCTCACGGCCGCCAGCCCTGCGTCCTTTGGGCCCACGCAGCTCCCCAGCCACAAAGGTGCCCACTGCACTTCAGATACAGCAGGCACCATTGCAAGGTGTACATCCTGGGTTTAGCATTACAAGACAGCAGTCAAGGACTTGCAGCTTTGCTCCCACTCTAGGCTCCAATGCAGTTTTCAAATGCGGTTTTCAAAGCAGACTACACAATAGAAGGTGTCAACAGACACATGCAGTGTCTGGTTTTTGCCTCAGAAGAAGGGTTCAGAACTACTCCCTGTTTCTTTTGCACGCCTGACAAGAATGCCCCCCCACAGCTTCATGGACAACACAGTCATCTCCTTGCAGCTTATCAAAGACCAAGAAACAGGCAGACTCAGAGCACCTATCTGCTCTGCTACTGGCTGCTCTGCCTGAAGAGGCAAAAGAGCAACCTGGCAACAAAGGCACCAAAATCCCTGACTTCAGGCAGCAACTCTACATCCCCAGTGTGTCTCTGAAATACTCCCAAGTAAACACACCCAAGAAGTTTGTGGAGACAAAGCACCAGAAAGAACTTGTGTGGTCAGATCAACATTTTTTTGTGCCTGCAGCTACTTGGCCACTCTGTGCAGGGGGACAGGTCTCTCCATGCCACAGTGTCCCCTGTGTATCCAACAAGGCTGAGCACAGTGTCTTTGACATGCTCCCTCCTCTGGGAACAGGGAGCCTGCATGCTTCAGGCTAGCCCCTATCAAAATGCCAGGAAGCTGGTCCCTAAACATGACAGACCAAAGCCCATTGTCCATCTCTCACAGGCTGGGGGCAATCACTGGGTCCTGGCAGGACTCCAGCACTCAGCATCCTCAGCCAGCAACAGCAGGTGCTGGCTGGTCAGAAACTTGCAGCTCTGCCCTGCACTAAAGACAGCAGCACACACAGCTGGCACTTACTGGCTCAGAATGTTCAGGCTGTGGTGTGAGCACAGCTGGAGGCTGGCGCTCATCCACCTCATTTGCCTCCTCTTCGGCCTCCTCTCCATGAGCAGAGGGAGCCAGGGGAGAGACTGCTGTTGGTTCTGTGATCTGTGGACAGACAGCAGTATGAGGGACACAAAGTTACCTATAATTTATAACCTTATTTCTATTCAGCACTTTATGCTATTCAGCTCTATTTCTACAACCAGCTCTGCTAAGGACAAATCAGAAACTTTGATAACAATGGGATTCTAAGTCACTGACACTAAATTTAAATGGGCTAATTCAACAGAATTGCTAATAGTTCTGAATTAGACATTTCGCCCTGGCTACTATCAAGAAGCAACATTCTCTCTGCAAAATGAGCTTTTCATTCCTTGAAAGTTCTGAAATGGAAAATTAGGAAATAGCCAGCGATGCCTTTGTTCTTGCTGCTGCAGACATGGAAATGGATTTTCTTTCAGCCTGCCCAGCTGGCCCTCTACACTCTACCTCCACAGGCCAAGCTCACAGCTTGCTCTACAATTCTTAAGCACCAGGAACATGAAATGTTCCTTTCTCACTCACCTCAGGATCAGCACCTCTGAATACACGCTTCAGGTGACCTGGAGTGGGCAACGGAAAATGAACAAGTGCTGTGAGAAAACTGCCTGGGCTGCTGAATCCCACAGAAGAGAAGAAGTCAACCCAAACAGAGAGTATTTTTCTTTATCAACATCCCTCCACATGACATAGTTCCTTCACACAGCCAGCAGGAGATCAGGACAATAATCTTGGTTGTGCCTACACTTTGGCCAGTTTAGCCAGTAAATGAATACAAACATGATAAAGAAAATGCAAATTGTTCTTCAACACTCAATGCTTCTGTTCTGTCCAGCAGATAAAGCAGCTATTGTTCTCTTGTCTTTCAGGTACTTTTTTCAAAAAAGAAGTTGCATGCACTAATTCCCATTAAGTTGCTGAAAACAGTCACCCAGAAAAGCTTGCCCCAAATGCCCCTGAGCTGTGGCAGTTCTGCTGTGAAAGAGCACAGCAGCAGCTCCAGGCCTCAGGAGCAGACACTCACTGCTTTGGCGTTTGCACTTCACTGCAAAGGGAATCACTCTTTTAGCACTCTGTCAAGGGTCAAAATAGACAGTCAAATCCTTTCATTACAAAATTTGGAACAAAAGAAGCTTTCCCTGAGTTCTGGGGAGAACTACAAAGTCCTTAGAAGGCCTTCTGAGAAGGCCTCCCAGGCTGCATTTTGGAAGTTGTCCTGCTTGTGGAGAGCATTATTAATAATTGGTTAGCTGAGAAAGGCCACACTGACATAATGCCACTGGTTAAGCTGAAGGAGAAAAGTCAGCAGTCAGCAAGCTGAAAGGAAGAGTCAGCAGTGACCTTGCTGCAACATGAGGATAGGGAGTTGAGATTAGTCCTGAATATATCCTAAGAATATGTAGAAAGTATCAAAAGTAGAACCATAGGAATGTAGAAGTAGGCATAGGTGCTGATATGTAAGCTGACCAATCCTGAGCTTAACTTTTGCAATATGTATGAAGCTCATTATGAACTGTATTTAACCCGCCGTACTGATCAATAAAATTGAGCCTGTGATGATCAAATTGATGTCCTGGTTCCCTTCCGCCGACACCTGCTTGTCCCAGCAAACTGAGGAAATGACAGACTCTGCTGCCACAGACTCTCCTGTGGAGGGAACGGAGCCCTGCAGGTTCCCTTGCAAATGCTGCCCCTGTGGCTACAGACACCCCCTTTTTAGCTGAACCTCTTGACAGGAGCTTTACCAAACCACTGGCATCCTAATGCTCTTTCAAAATCAGAAACTCAGCCCTCAAGAAAGAGCAGGAAGACATACAAAAGCCAGGTAAGGATACACCCTAACCTAAGTAGAATGGAAAACTCTACTTACGTGAAAAGTGTGTAACGTAATACGCGGAAAAAGAAATGCCATAAGCAGCAAAAGCTGCTGTGGCCAGATGGTGAAATATTGTCATTTTTGAAAGTTAGGTAAATAGAAGAAACAAGGCTCTTGTCAGTGGGCAGCTACCCACTGACAAATACCCCAACCAGAAAAGTTCTGCTCAACTGAGCAAGGCCTAGGGCTGCTCTGACACTCAGGCCTTCTGTGCACCAAGGCAACCTTCTGATGTCACGACGACAAGGTGGCAACCATGCCCTGACATCACAAAGCAAACGCTCCATGTTGGTCTGTGAGTTTATGCAAAGCAATAACCAACCTTCCCTACAGCAAACACAAAAGAGCCTGAGAAGTTTTTCTGTGTCACAAAGCAACGCAAAACCCCCTCATGGGCCAAACCCTGTTCAGGGATCCAAGAGGAACTCCAGGAGTGCCCCAAGCACCTACAGCCTGTACCCCAGCTGAGCACTCAGATGGGACCCAAGCAAAGGAAACCAGACCAAGACAATGGCCCACAGCATTGCACATGTGAGAAATGACTCTCACTTTTAAAATTTTAAAGGTTTAGTAAACCTTAACAAAGGACTGAATAAGGAAAAATTGCAGCATTGGGAGTCTCTGTGACTAGCAGCCATGTGCTCATCTACAAAAACAATGTTCTGCCTTTT
This sequence comes from Melospiza melodia melodia, assembly GCF_035770615.1. Classification (NCBI taxonomy): domain Eukaryota; kingdom Metazoa; phylum Chordata; class Aves; order Passeriformes; family Passerellidae; genus Melospiza; species Melospiza melodia. The sequence goes on along the minus strand of NW_026948600.1, from coordinate 3,310,774 downwards.
ATACCCTTAGCTCCTCTAAAAGTTTTGTCAGTCAACTTTTTCTCTGCTATCCATTGGAGGATATTACTTTCTTGCATCCTGACTGGAGGTCAGGTGTTGTTACACCCCGCCTGCTGGTCACAAGCCAGCCCTCCCCAAATGCCCTGACTACCAAGGCTATTACAAGGGGGACGGGAAAGAGGACTATGGGAGGATATATTACAATACCATCACTGCACATTTGAACATCCACATAACATCTGCTTCATAATTGTCAGAGCCAACCATTGCATTACTCGTCTAGAACACACAGAACCAGGAGAGAAGCCACTGTTGGCATCACAGCTGAAATGCTTCATAACAAATCTCCCCACATATTTGCACCTTTATTGGACATGCCCAGGGCCCCAGTGTGTGTACATCTCTGCCTCTCTTCCCCTTTGGAAGGAGTTGAACTGGCAGCATCTGCCCGCCAGCAGCAGCTGCTCCAAGCTGGGAACACCACTGGCGGTGCTGATTTCCAGAGGCTTCTGTGTGCCAGGGGAAGCCAAGGCAGGAGCGGGTTGAACGGTGCTGGCGCTGCTGCTGCTCTGTGCCAGAGAGCCCCGGCTGGGCAGGGCACGGTGCCCACTGCGCTGCGGGCTCCTTCTCCTGCCACAGCTGGGCACACCTGGCAACCAGGCATGACAACCTGTGCGCAAGCCAAGGGGTTTCTGGGGCTGCACTGCTCTGCACACACCCAGCACACCTGCAGCACAGAATTTTAACCCTCAAACAGGTAAACCAAAGGGAAACAGCCGGAAAAGATTTCATTTTGGCCATTCTTACCTGCTCAACAGAAGTCTTCAAAATGAACGTTACCAAGCAGGGCCCAATTCCTGCTGCCAGCTCAGGGTTAGAAGAGAGGCAATCCTTGATCTCAGCACTGGGTGTGTGGGGAATCACTTCCCTAATACGTGCACACCCAGCAATCTCACTTACTAGTTTGTGTCCATCGATCTAAGACATATTCAATACTTTGCTGAAACTCACAGGCTAAATATTCCCCTATCACAGACATCTTTTCATTAAAATCCTTTCGTTAGGATTTTTCCTGCTGAAGCTGAGAAGTTTCAGCAACAAAGTGTAAACCATGGTTATCTACTGCTGTGGAATGTAACAGGTGGATGCATGATTGGTCTCCTGTGGATGTTTGGATTTACTGACCACTCATGGCAGAGCTGGGTCTCGCTCTCTGCCAGGAGACAGACCTTTGGTATTCATTCCTTTTATATTCTTAGCTTAGCTAGCCTTCTGAAAACTTTTCCTTCTATTTCTTTTAGTATAGCTATAATGTAATATATATCATAAAATAATCAAGCCTTCTGAACATGAGGTCAACATTCTCGCCTCTCTCTTCATCCTGCAACCCTTGTGACCATCATCACATTTCCCCAAATTATTTGATTTACTGATTGATACTTATTGACACTTAAATCACTTCTCCGAATTTACTGACAAGAGAATAGGAGTGTCCTGTAGGTCCCTGCCGGTCTTTGACACAGGTTCAGGAGGAGACAGACCCATGCACAAAATAACCCAGGACAAAACTGGGCTTGCAAAGCAAATTCATTGTACTTGTTGCACTAGCAAATAATACATAACAAGCCCTGGATTCCTAAACATTTGCTGAGCAGGAGAAGGAGGTGGAGCATGGTGCTCGGCAGCAGGGGCAGGTAGGCAGTGCACTTTCAGGACATCCCCTGGATCAAAACGCTGTCCATCTCATCCTTCTCACCCTTCCAGCTCAGAACCAGGCCTGGGATCTCCTGCTCAGGAGTGGAATTTCCCAGTTACAGCATTGGCTCACACATGCCTGGTGTGTGAGATGAGGCCAATGAATCCAGGATTTAAAAGAACTGGAAGAGTTAAAATTTTAGCAAGATTTAGTTAGGGGGAAAGAGTATAGCAAGAAGAGTAGAAATAATAAGGGATAGTTAATTTTTAGCAGATAAGGTAGTTAAGGCTAGGGTAATATATCACTTGCCTGTCTTTACTATGTTTCTTTGGGACAAAGAAGAGGACCGTAGCCTGCACCTGGGCCCTGAAACTTCAGCTATAGCCAAGGGGTGTGAAAGCCTGCCAACAGGTCGTAAGGAAAGAGGTCAAATTGAGCAAGACGTCTTGGCCTTCATCAGAAGGAGACCATTCCCCACTTTAAAACCCACTCACCCATGTGATGTGAAAGAATCCGCAAATGTGAAGGAACTTTGGACTCAGTTATAAAACATTTGAATACAAAGGGGGTAGGTGGGGTTACCTAATGAATATGTATTAGTTGTTTTGGGAATTATATGAATATGTAAGATTTTTTTAGATCAGTAGAGAGACAGTGCTTCTTCACACATGTCTTCAGGAGACAACTCCTCCTGTGCCTGGCTGTAATAAACACACTACCTCCTACCTTTAACTGTGGAGAGTTCTATTCCACACCTCATTTGGTGACCGCGGCAGGAACGCTTCTCTGCTCCAACGAGAACAACCGGGCTCTGGACGTCTCTGGGCGCTGCCAGGACATTCCTTTCCTGGAGGCACCTCCGCTCTGGGCTGCTCCTCGTGGGGGACAGACAAGACTGCTGGCACTGTGGAGAAAGGAACGTTTAACTGTGTATAAAGTAACCCGTAAGGCGTATGCAGGGGAAGAGTTGTTTCTAAGTCACACAGAGATGTCCTGTGCACAACGTACGCCTGTACAGTTTGGGTGTGGGTCTGGCTGCTGGCAGAAAGGATTTGCTGTGTCAATAAGGACCTGCTAGCAATTCTGGGGGTGAATTGAGCAAATCCTGTTTTATTGCTGCTATTTTTCCTGTGTGTTGTAATTGTGGCTGTGTTTTCAGTGTGTGAATGTTTGAGGAAGATGATGTGGGTGGATGCTGATGTGGTGGATGGTGTGTGTTGTCTTGAGAAAAGTGAGCTCTCTGTCCCCTCATAAAGAGATATTCCCTTCCCGGTGAGCCTGTGTGTGTGGACTTTCTAGTTGCAGGGATTGGTACTCCCTGTGACACCTGGTGCTTGGGCATATAGGGGGGTTGAGTGGTTTTTCTCCCACATTGTGGTCATTTGGAACTGCACGGTTGTGTTTGGGGAGAATTTGGGATTTTGTTTTCAACAAGTGCAGCAATTTATGCAGAAAACTACAGTGTGGTGATTTATTATGTTGAACTATGGTAGTTTCTTCCTACCGCCCCCCTCTCCGAGCATTTAAAGTCTCCTGCCGTGAGGAGGACACTCTCTTTCTTTCCCTGGACATCTTCTTTCCTCTCCTGGACACTCCCTTTCTCTCCTGGAGCTGTTCGCCATTAAAGCTGTGGGACTTTGGTCCTGGGAAGAGAGAGCGCCTCTTGTCTTTTGCTTTTGTCCTTGTCAGTGTCACTGGGTCCACAGCTCGCCAAACTGATCCCCCACAAGATGAAAACTGACAAATGGCCCCACATACACAGCTCAAAAATTGGCGACATTTTTGATGGACTGGGGTGTTCGCCACATTTTTGGTATTCCCTATTCCCACACAGGTCAGGCAATTGTTGAAAGGATGCACCACACTCTAAATCCCATTCTAGATCAGCAAAAGGGGGAGTGGCCCAAGCAACACCTCAGATGAGGCTGAGAAAAGCTTTATATGTCTTTATGTTCTGAATAGCGCATTTGCAGGACCTAACCCTCCAATTTTTAGGCACTTTTCAAACAGCACACAGGAAAAATTGAAAGAAAATCCTGCAGTTTTGATCAGAAACCTTGAGTTAGGACAAATTGAAGGACCATTTCCACTAATCACTTGGGGCAAAGGGTATGCTTGTATTTGCAAAGGTGTCGGACCTAAGTGGGTCCCCATGAAGGATTGTTGATTTTTGGACGGTGAACATGGTTTGTATCATAGAGCTCTTTCAGCAAAAGCATGGTGCCCATTGTGTTCAAAAGAATTCTAAGATATCCAGATTTGTAAAAAATGAAGGTTAGAGGGACAGTTTAGTGCCCTATAGTTGGCCAGTCCCTGAACAAATGCTAAAAGATTTGCTTGAAAACTGAAATAGATGGGGAAACTTTTGCCAAAAAACAGCTGAACAGGAACACGGAGTTTGATCAAAGGATATACTGGCACTTGTTGGTTTTGCTTGCTTGCTTTTGCATGCATACATGCCTGTGGATCAACCAAAAATGAATGTTTGCCTTGCTTTAGCCAAGTCAGCAGGCTCAGACACCATGCGTTTGACCAATTTGAGCCCAGACAAATCCTTTGCAGCCCATTTGGTCGGTGTGCCTGTGCCAGCCAAGGAGCAGCCAATACCCAATCGTGACAAATATTGGTGTGAGGCTGCCAATGAGACCAATCCCATAACCAGCTGGCATCACTGGGCCCCTGATCATCTTAAAGCACCTTCTGAACCTCAAGAATTGGAATTCTTGGTTCATTGGTGATGGAATTTTGTGCTGAGTTTCAGTACCAGGGAGATCCACAGTTAAATATTACTCCCCATCATCCTGAGGACAGATACTCCAGTTTGTGGTGCAATTGTACTACCCCAGTGCCCCCTAAGGGTGAAACTGCTGACGAGTAGATGACCTAGATGAGTCCTCAAGCCAATCAGCAACAGAATATTGGCTCAGTTGTGGAGATAGAGCCTGGCAGGACATTCCCTCAAAAATTAAATGTGGCCCATGTAGCATCAGACAACTCACTGTGATAGCACCTAGCATTAAATAAGCCATCAAGAGAAAACACAGCAAAAAGATATGCCCATTATAAAGAAAACTGTAATAGCAATTTCAGACCCTAGGGCCCTGCAAAATGAGGTACATTGAATTTATTTCTCCATCAACTTGCCTCGGGCGAGGCATTGAAACCATTACACCGATTGTGGTGTTGGCTGAAGAAAGAAGACAGTGCTACTTCCATTGCAATTAGTGACATGATGACTGATGTTAGTGCTGTCAGACATGCAACCTTACAGAACAGAGCAGCAATTGATTTTCTTTTACAGGTACATGGGCATTGCTGTGCGGAATTTGAAGGATTGTGTTGCATGAACCTGTCTGATCACACACTGAATCCATCCACAAAAGCATACAAAAGCTGAAAGATTTGACAGCTCCAGTTAAAGAAGATGGTGGGTCATGGTTAGATGATTTGTTCCAAGGATGGAGCTTTGCACCTTGGCCAACTTTGTAGAATAGGTCTCTATATGTATTGGGGGTTTTGGTAGTGATAGTAGTAGTAATACCTTGCATACTTTGGTGTGTGTAATAAATGATGGACAAAACTATCAAAAAGTTTTTATCATACAAGAGAGAGAGGGAGGAAATGGATTCAAGAACTCACAGAGAGTTCTTGAAATCTCACAGAGATGGTAGGTGAAGGTATAGACATGGAGGAAGGTTTTGAATTAAGACCTTGGAACAGGCTAAACTTTTTTGGACAATGACTTGTAATTGCTGTCAGACATGACTTATGCCCTTTGAACTGACTGGACTTTCACAGCATTAAAATTGCTGTCTTGGAATATAGCAAGGCTTAATGCTAGCAAAAAGGATGATTTAAGCAAGTAATAAGCAGGTATGCTATAGTAAAAGTATGAAATGCAAGGTAGTTAACAAACAACATGGTTACAAAGGTTTCTTTTTAGTTGTACCGAGAGAGGGAATTGTGGGAATCCTTCAAATCAGAGGGTTTTGGGAAAGCTGCAAAAGGCAGGCCTCAGAGACAGCAGAACTGCAATTAGAGCTAAGCAGCAGCCATAAGACTTGTCAGCAGAAAAGTTATATAAGTAGTAGAAAAATAAGGACAAATAGAACAATGGTCTGTGTATTAATGCTTGGCTAGAATGACTCCCTAAGCTTCAAAAAAGTATCTCTAGCAAGATATTAGGAACTTCTAAGCTTAAAAATGGAGCTCTGTCCATTGTGTTTTAAGGCTTACAAGCAGGTATTGTATTCAAAATAAGCAAGCAGTGTTTTAACAAAAGGTACGTGTGCTTATAGTGATTGGATAGAACTACTGTCAATATGCTTTTGCTTTGTGTGATTGGTCAAAAAAATTTTAAAGTAAGTTGTACCATTAAGTTCACTGCCTGCTGCCAGCGATGTGAGCTGCTGGCATCTTCCCATGGTCATAACCATGTAATGAGACTGATGCTGGAAAACAAACAGCTCGAGGCGCGTTCCGCAGCAGCCCCGTCCCGTTCGTGATTTGTGTTAAATTGCATCTATGATAAATTAATATGTATTATTTCATTCATTTTGATATCTTTTCATTTCATATAGATTTGTTTTCTTCCTCCAGCTTCGGAGTGTGATGATTTACTGCAGTGCAAAACCTTCAGCCCACTCAGCAGTCTGCCCCCAGGTGTGTGCATGCACACCCACCCACTGTGCCTGCCCTTCTCAGCATCTCAGGGCTGCTGTTTGCACACAACTGGGATGAATTTAACTCGACAGAGCCAGGAGTGGGGTGTGCAGCTTGTCATGAACACTCATCTGGCAATGAACAACACAGACCTCCCAAACCACATTATCACAGGTCATTTCAGTCCTGCTGGGCACTGAGGAACTCTTAAAAGACACAGAAAAGGGGTGGAAAACATTGGCATCGTGCTACTGCTGGCGTCCTCCTGGAGGAAAATCTGTTGGGTTTCTTAATGTCGTAGCTTTCCATAAACTAGGAAAACTGCTCAGCACTGGTAGCCCAATTGTGAATGGTTTTCTTGACTTGGCAAAGCTGGGGTGTTAACAATGGACTCAGTCCTTGACTCAAATCACCTGCCCTCACCTGCAGACAAAAGCACCACCACCAGCAGTGGAAGCTATATCAGTCAATTTTCTCAAAAAGCTGTGTTAAATTTGGGAGAGGAAAGGAAAACACATCAGACATTGTGGATTATTGTCAAGACTCTGAGGAACAGTTCCATGGCAAAGGGCAGCAGCTTCTCTCTGGGCCACTCCTTGTGCCCCAAGGCAGCCGGGCTGCCCTGGCTGCCCAGGACCCTGCGCCCCGCGGGCTCTGCAGAGCTGCACAGCGGGGAGGCAGCTTCGGGCACCTCAGCCCCTGGGCAGGAGGGGCTGCTGGCTCTGCAGGGCTGCCTGGGGGCAAAAGCAGGGTGCTGGCCTTCTGCTCCTGGCCCCAGCCTGGCCTTGCAGGGCTGATCCTGTTCCCTGTCTCAAATGTGCTAAAGACAGACTTGTTTGTTTGCAGCTCTGCACAGGTGTGATTTGCACCACAAAATACTGAAGGACTAAGGCCTGAACCACAGACCCTGACTGAAGCCTCAACAACAGGATCTGAGCCAAAGCTGCCCTCTAGGTGACCTTCCCAAACCAATGTTCCATGTATCTGCTCCTTAACCAAGTGTTATTATCAAAAGGATTGTTGCATGCATTCACTGGTGAAACACGTCTTCACCTTTCTGCATGAGGAAAATGGACATGGCCACACCTGGCCTTGGTTCCTCCTTGAGCCCTGGGCAGCCTCGGGAGAAAACCAAGAGGAGAATGACACCAGCTGTGCCCCCAGCAGAAGCTCTGGCACATTGCTCGTCCAGCACTGTCAGAGCCAGGCTACTCTCACAGCGCACTCGGGAGCCTCGTGGCCGCCAAAGGTGGAGGCACCGCAGGATTTCCCGGTTCCCGGCCGTGGCTCTGCAGGGCTGGGCTGGGACAGCTTCCCCCAGCTGATGTGCAGCTCTGCATGAAGGGGAAACCATTGGGGTACCTGGTGATGCATCTTCCTTAATCACCAGAAGGACTCTATTGTAATAATGCTGAGGTGCATTGCTTAGCTTATCCTTTCCTGACTCTTTTTTGCACTTTTCCATTACAGTAAATCACACTGTTCCTTCAGCTGGTGTGTCTGCATCTCTGACCCTCTTCACCATCAAAACAAACACACAGCCAGTTTAGCATGAGACCTGCCTCTCTGCCAGCCCATCTCTTGGCAAACACCCCTGGTGGCCATCTCCACAAATGGAATTCCCACTTTGCAACTTCCTTTTCTGCAGGCAGGTGAGAAAAGGAGCCACTCCCAGTTCTGGACACCTCCAGAAACCAGCTGCTTTCAGCAGTCACAACCCTGAAATATCAACCTCCTTCCTTAACCTGCCACAGAGAGCTCCCACCAAAAGGCCTTTTGTCCAAGGATACCCACAGAAGAGCTGGAGAAGGGAGCAGTTTGAAACACAACTGCTTCAGGGTTTAAACCTGCCTTTATCAAATGAGCACACACCAACCTGTCCCAGAGGGAAAAGCAGGCAGGAAAGAGAAGCTCCTCTCCCACAACAGCAAACTCTGTGCTTCCTTTTGTTCCAGCTGGAGAGTGGAGGCCATGGGCTGCACCTCACTTTGGGAAGGAGCCCTGGGAATTGGCCTGATCTGGGAGGGCAGCAAAAGGTGTTCTCCAAAAAGTAGGAAAAGATTCTCTGGAAGGAATAGATGATGACAATATTTCTGCAGAAAAGCATAAAAAGAACAATGGTGGGGAACAAACATTTCCAGACCCGAGATGAAGATCCTTGGGGCAGCTTCAATTCCCCTGCTGCTGGCATGCCTTGGTGATTTTGGGGAAAAGAAGCATTTGGCCCATTCAGCCTTTGTACTGGCAGCAGGGTGCAAGCCTGTGGCAAGGCGGAGCCTTCCTCGTGGGCTGGGCCTGGGCTGTTGGGCTTGGGTCCCTGTGCCGGGGCCATCTCCCGGCCTCCTGATGGGTTTGGGGGTTTTGCTTCCCCCTTCCGGTCCGGGGACACAGTTTTGTGGGCCAGGCCTGGGGTTCCTGATCCTTCCACATGGGCCAGGGCCCACAGGGTCTTTCTCTGGCTGCTCTGCTGCTGCTCTTTCCAAAAAAAAAAAAAAAAAAAAAAAAAAAAAAGTGTTGAAAAAGCTGGCAGCAGCTCAAAGGCATTGAAGGGCCAAAAATGAGCTTCAGCCCAAGTTGTTCAGTAAAGGGCTGTGGCCAAGACATTCCACGTTCCAGAAATTTTCTCGGATTTTGATAACTATTAATGGACTTTTCTGTAGCAAGCCTGTTTCAGGACCAAAAGGGACTTTCAGAGATGGCAAAGAGGAACATCTTCAGTCCATGGACTTTTCCTGAAACTTAGCTCCTTGGACTTGGATTTTCTTTGCATTGTTTTTGCATTTTCTTATATTGTAAAATTGTTTTAGTGATATAATAGAATTTTATGTTCTACAGGTGAAAAAATTCCCTGTTCATTCCACAGGAGCACTTGAGTGATGTTTGATTGGCAACAGATAACCTGTCAAGTGTTGGTCCTTTCCTCTGCATGAGCCCAGCAGAGAAAATTACAAACACTTTTTTTTTTTAATTTAACTAAATAAAAATGGTGACATGTTGCAGACATCTTTTATGAAAAATCCTTTCTTAGGATTTTTCCTTCTGAGAAGCTATAGTTTCAGCAACAAAATGTAAACAATGATTATCTGCTGCTGTGGAATGCAACAGGTCCACCTGTGATTGGCCCATCTTGGATCTTTATAATGAATGGCCAATCAAGGACCGAGCTATCTTGGACAGAGTCCCAGAGAGCTGCCTTTTGTTACCATTCTTTTCTATTCTTAGCTTAGCTAGCTTCTGAGAGGAAACCTTCTTTTTCTTTTTAGTACAGTTATAATGTAATATATATATCATAAAATAATAAATCAAGCCTTCTGAACATGGAGTCAACATTCTCATCTCTCCCTTCACCTGAAAACCCCTGTCACCACGGTCACAGGAGGGTCTCTTTTGCCTTGGTGAGCCCTCAGCCCTCTGTGATACACCTCACCTCAATGCAGACTTCAGGTGCTTTGTTGTTTTCTTTTCCTTCCTCCAAAACACCAAGAGAGCAAAATTCTTGGTAAAAATAGGACTTCTACTTTCAAGAAAAGCCAAAAAGAAGCTCTGCAGGGCTTCTTCCAAGATACAGATAAAATATTCTGGTGATCTTATCACATCCTGTTCTCAAACTTTTGGCACCAGCTTCTACTCTGGAACACCATGACTTCCTTGTAAACTGAAAGAGGGAACAAATCAAACCTCAAGAACAGGTCCTACCTTTAAAACCAGTGTCCCTCCCACCAGAAACTTCTTTTCCTGTTGTGACAGTTGAGTCATATGATGATTGACTCTCACAATTAATAGAGAAAGATAATGTGTGTGAAAAATGCATATTCTATGGCTCTATGCAGATATTTACCATATGTATTTTGATGTATTGATTAGTAGTGCTGTATTAACATTTTAATAATATGATAAATATAGTCTTGTAATTAAAAGGTAACTTTTGTAGTTAAAATAAGAACTATGTCAGTGGGAGTTTTTTAAGAAAGGAATGAGGCACTCGCACCAGATAGCAGCCACAGGACACCTAAATCTTTCAGAGAAAAGAATTTATTGCCCTCTTATCAGAAGAAACGAACTTCTTCCTGCCTCGAAAGCACTGTTAGGAGTAGAAGGAAGAAGTTGATGATGACCAGACAGAATCCTGTATTTGAATGGAATTTATGCATCATGTATGAAGTGTATGAATATGCAACGGGCCATTCCTTTTAAGGGTTAATCCTTTGTTAATGTGTGTCCTTTTTCGGGCTCCTGCTGCCCAGAAAAAGGTACCCGGACATCCGTAACTCTTTGTCTCTATTGTCATATTGTCCTAATTCAGCTTGTCCAAATTATTCTAATTGCATTACTATTTTTATAACAATTTTATTACTAATGAACTTTTAAAAATTTTAAAAACAAGTGATGGGCATTTTTCACAATGTATACAGGTTA